>NC_053439.1:37844231-38522073 GCF_007990345.1 Gossypium hirsutum | reverse complement strand
TTGCTAATATTGTCTAACATCTAGGGAAGCATAGAAGATTCTTGTCAGATACCATTTATTTCATCAGAATTACTAAAATACTTGGTTGTTTATCCAGTTATAACTTGAGTAATGCTGAGTGGTTCTTATTCTTTTTACAGTATATTGGGAAAACAAGTGAGCCATTTTTTGTGACTGTCAATCCAGACCATACCCCGAAGAATACCTTGCTTAAGTGGTCGACTGGCCATGCAATTCCCTCTGTTGCTGCATCAAAAGCTTCACTTGAGCTTGGTCAGATTCAGGGGAAGAGAGGAATCTGGTTCTGTGGTGAGATCCTCATGAAATTAGTTAACATTTTGGACCAAAATTTTGGGGAGAAGTAAATTATCAAGGGATGAAACTAGCTCTTTTAGTTCTCTTCCATTAGCTATAGATTTGTGAAGTATTATTGCTACTGTTATGGTGCTGTGCTTTTATATTTCTTGTGTTCTAAAACCTTCATTAGCTGTCATTATAAGATAATAAAACACGATGTCAACTGCCTCTCGTCTGAGTATCTGTTTTACAATTATTTCAGGCTATGACTTCAATCAGGATGAACTAAAGGTACCTCTACCTAGTAATTTCTGCTTATTTTCAACTCTTAACAAGCAAGATAAATTCCTTTAGTTTAGGCTGCAATAAAAGTACAAGAATCCACAAAGCATGTTTCTAAGGTGCTCTTTTTTTCTCAGGCTGGTATGGATGCTGCACATGGTATCTTGGGAAAGCATTCTTCTGTTCTGCACAGTCCAAAGAATATGTCACCCTCTTTCATGGAAACAACGGCACGCCTCTTTGTTACTAAATTCTTTCAACAATATATATCTATTGGCTGCGTAACGTGAGTTCTTAAATATAATCACTCAATGTTAGTTCACTGCATGTTTTTCTACTTGAATTTGACACAATTGACCATGTGGCTATCATCAGTTTCTTAGAGGAAGGAGGCAGAATTTTCACTTTCAAAGGAAACATGGAAAAGTGTCCTCTTAAAACAGTTCTGAAAGTGCATAATCCTCAGTTTTACTGGAGGGTACACACCACACATTACTTAATTCTTAATTCAGTTGGATTACTTGTTAATATTAAACTCTATTGTCACCTTTGCTTATGAGCATTATATGTGCTTTCCCTCCAGATCATGAAAGAAGCTGATATAGGCCTTGCAGATGCATATATCCATGGAGATTTTTCTTTTCTTGATGAAACTGAAGGCCTTCTTAATCTTTTCCGGGTAAGAAAATGTTATCGAGATCTGTTCCTATACATACAATAGAAATTAGGTTTGTTATGATTTATCATAATCTTCATTGATAACTTTGCAGATTCTTGTTGCCAATAAAGAGAACTCAGCTGCCTCAGGATCGAATAAAAGAAGGTTCATTATAAGCTTGAAGAAGAATCTAGATTGCAATACTGGTAGAATCCATAAATAAAACCGGTTTATTAAGCATGGACATTTATTTGGTTGCAGGACTTGGTGGTCACCTGCTCTGTTAACAGCTAGTATATCATCTGCAAAGTATTTTGTGAAGCATCTCTTAAGACAAAATACTATTACACAAGCTCGTAGGAACATTTCTCGTGTTGTTTGTGCAGCTATGCCATCAAGAAGAAGGACGAAATCGAGAGAGTTGCCAAGGCCAATCGTTGAGGAATTGGTAGGACTTTGCATAAACCATGGCAGTGGACACTTCTGTTTTTTATTCAGTACTTTATAAGTTACCTATTTTGTGTTCCGAACATAATATGAATGTTCCGTTATTTAAGTTGAGATGTTATTGAAGAAAGCATATCCTGTTTTGGTTATATATGTTGTACTTATTTTGCCATGGTTTGAAGCTGTTGAGTTCATCTTTGCTGCAAACAAAGAGATGAGAGTGCTTGATGTGGTTGTTTTGACCACATTAAATCGCCCTGCCTGTTGCTGATAATTAGTACTTAAAAAAGAGACAATTAAAGGAAGAAATCAAATTGAGTTTTTCCAATTATTGAGCAGATGAAATTATACAAGTCTTTCAAAAATATTGTTTTGAATTTCTAACCCAGCCAATAGAAGCAAAGAAAAAAATATTAATTGGAGCAATTGTACAAACTTCTATTTGAAGTTAAATACAAAGGCCGTAACACTATTGAAATCAAGCCTTTCAACCTGCATTAACAATGGAAGAGACTGCAGTTCATCAACGTCAAATTTTATATGTTTTATGAACATGATTCTCTCTATCTACAGATAAAGAAAAATTTTTTGGAACTTTATACTACAAAAGTCGATTTAATAATCCCCGTTCTAATACTGCTTATGTTGTTTGGCTTGTTTCAGTTGGAAATATAATTTATTAGTTATAATTATTTTAAATTTTATTAAATCATATATTTTAATTAAAATATATTTAATATTAATTATTTCAAATTTTCTTTTATAGTATCATATATTATGATTTGAGTAAATTCATATAAGAATATTAATTATTAAGAATTTTATTAAATTATATATTTTAATTATAATATATTTAATAATAATTATGTTACTTTATATTTTACAGTATCATATATTATGATTTGAGTAAATTCATATAAGAATATTAATTATTAAGAATTTTATTAAATTATATATTTTAATTATAATATATTTAATAATAATTATGTTACTTTATATTTTACAGTATCATATATTATGATTTGAGTAAATTCATATAAGAATATTAATTATTAAGAATTTTATTAAATTATATATTTTAATTATAATATATTTAATAATAATTATGTTTAAATATGATTAAATTATTTATTATTGATATTAATAATCTTATTAAAATTTAAATAACAATAACAATAATAATTTACCAAAACAAATTTTTGCTAATTATAAGAATTTTATTAAATTATATATTATTAATTAAAATATATTTAATAATAATTATGTTTAAATATGATTAAAATATTTATTACTGATAATAATAATCTTATTAAAATTTAAATAACAATAACAATAATCATTTACCAAAACAATTTTATGCTAAGGGTATTCTAGTCATTTTAGTTTTTTCCATTATGCTATTACACCTCTATTCCATTCAACCAAACACAAGATTACTATTACGCCTCTATTCCATTACATTCAACCAAACAGTGGATTAGCTATTACACCTCTAATCCAATACACCTCTAATCCCAATACACCTCTAATCCAATACACCCTTATACTATGTTTGATTGGGGGAATCAATATGCATTCCCCAATTCCCCGGGCCCACCACCAAACAAATGTCTGGTTGGGTGCAATGCTATTACACCCTGATTCCGTTCCGCGTTCCGCATCTATTACCCACATTGGTTGTAATAGCCATTCTGATGTTTAAGCGCGGATTAAGGATTCCCCCAATTCGTTACCATCTTTTCCGTTTTCTGCCCTCATCCTCTCCGACTTTTTGCAAGGTAATTTTTTTTCCCTTCCATCGATTTCTGCTTCTTTTATTCTCGTACGTTTCTTTTCTTCTCACGTTTTTTTTCTTTTCTCCATTTTGTCAACAACGAAAAATGCTCGCACTCTTTCCCTGTTTTTCTTTTTTTCTCTTTTCTGTAAAATCGATTTAGTTTTGCTTTTGCTCAAATCTGGAATATTTGTTTTTGTTCTCCTAATTTTGATTCGTTTCTAGCGTTTTCCATTCAACTTTTCTTTGTATTGCATGTTCGATTGAACAAATGAAAATTTTTTCAATGTTTTCAATGTTTGTTCGATTGAACAGATTGAGCAGATGATAATTTTTATTCTATTGCATGTTTGTCTGATTCTATTGTTTTCCGAATGGCTTGTGATTTCGACTAGTTGAGTTCTGTTAATTTAAAATTTGTTTGCACAAAAGATGAAGGCTTTATGCTGAGAAATGTTAACTATGTTTTATATAAGAATTTAATTTCCACCTGGATGAATAGGCGAGCATTCCAGTCCTATTCCACCAGGATGAATAGGCGAGCATTCCAGTCCTGTTGACCAGTGACATTGCATGTAAGAAGGTGCTGCATTTTCTCGTCCAAACTATAAAACATGGTTGGAGCCCTACGGGTGAATTCGCTGATTGTGGATTTAGATTGTGGATTTAGAATCTCCAATTGAGTCAAAAGAAAGAAGCTGCAAAACAGTGTGATTGTACCTTATTAGATGTTGAGAATGCGCTTGCGAAGTTCACATGGGCTAAAGAAGTTCATAAAAAGATGGTTAAGCTGAAAGAGGAAGGCAAACCGATGCCAAAGAACTTTGCTAAGGTAGGTTCACCACTGGTTTTTTTCAGTTATGTTTTTGCTGATCATATGTTGAATGATTAAAATGTATGAGCTAGTGTCTTTATGCTTATTGCTCAATTTGTCTGATCTTAAATTCTCTAAGTTAATGTAATTTTGTCTTTTGGCTGCTGCTCGGTGAATATGATGTTGAATGTAGGATGAGCTATTTGAAAGATAAGTAATATATTTGTCTAAGAAGGTAGGGGAGTTAGTTATGCATATTATCTGAGTCAAAATGATGATTGTATATCTTGTTGTTCAGACTATAGTTTGAGTGTCTGATGTATATGTTTGACATGGGTGTGTTATGTTCATTTGTTGTCCAAGTTTTTTAATGTATTTGGAGGAGTTTTAGAGGATTATCTCCCTATATTCATTCTGGTCCCAGACTTGCATCAAACATGGATGCATAAAGGAAAAGAAAGAGTCGAACTAACATAGAGTTACAGATGTTTGGTCTGCTGATCTGCGTTATGCTTTTTTGGTTCAATGCTAGATTGCTTAAAAGACTGAGATGTCTGCCTTCATTCATCTTCAGTTGCTGAAATTCGCATTTGAGTTCAGATGAATGTTTCTCCCACAGTTTAAAATATCAATGACAAGTATTAGTTTATGCATCTCTCTCTTTCTCCATTGGAAATGTCATTCGTTTTATTTTTCTCTTTTGCAGGTGCAAAAGCTAATGGGTTCAACACCATTGGATCTTGCCAAGTTTAACATGGTAAAGAGTGGAGAAATGAGCCGTAATGCTCCTTGTCCATGTGGTTCCAAGAATAGATACAAAAGGTACTTTGGCACACTATTTCTTTCTCTTTTGGGCTATAAAATTTTAATCTCTAGGCTTTTATAATCAGGGTTTGTCAGATAAGTCACTTAAATCAGAATTATATAATTTATGCATATTTTCTGCTGCTATTTTGAACCTTACCTAGCTGTTTTCAAGCAAATTATATTTTATCGGAAGATGAATTTCTAAAACCTTTTGGATGTTCACTTTTGCTCTCTAGTTATGTAAATTTGCCTTTTCCCAGTTAAGTTGTCTTCTCCTCCGCAGCCTTTCTCTTCCAGTCAAGAGGCTCATGTTCACAAATTCTTTCAAAGCAGACATTGTTAAGTGTTCTTTCCTACCAGAGATCAGGCTTTAAGTCTGAAATTTGTCTAGCCTTCTTCTTACTTAACAATGATATAAGGCCTAGCTGACTATAGCAACAACGGAGTAGGAAGTTTCAGCGCCATATTAATCGTATTCTTCCTTATGCTCAAATTATGATCAACTTGAGCAATGTCTTTTTCTATGGATTCTACCCTAACCTGTACCATATTTGTCTTGTCCTCCATCTTCTAAAGTTAGTATCCTCCATTAAGTCTCCATATCGGTATATCTATGAATCCGACTATCATTTTATCCTCCACCAGGACTATACTCAAACCTTCCCTGAGATACACTTATTTTTTATCCTAGCCGAACTCATATGTGTATCATATTTGAATGCAACACTCGCCCTCAAGCTCTAGTAACATGGTTAATATCATCCAGATTCTGGAATACTTTGTATAAATTCTCACAACTTGTTCTTAAATCTTATTAACATGTGTACTTTCTGATTCTTTTTGTTATGAGAAGGTGCTGTGGCAAGGATCCGTAGATTCAAAGAGAAAAGGGATGAGAAGTGAACCATACACTAATCTTGGGCTTAGCTTTGCACAAATCCTCAATGAACAGGTATAAAGCATCTCCATGCAGTTGCTGATGACATTATTCTACGATTCGCTTGGAAGTTAATGTTCTTTATCTTTGTAGAAAGATTTTGCATAGGGACAGGTGTTCAAATGTGTCCATAGGGTTGGCCGGGTCGAAGTTTGAATTTTTTGTTTGCTTATTCATGCTCGGTTGGGCTGTTTGTTTCACTGTTTTTGAAATATTAATATATTTATTTTATTTTTTGTTACCTGATCAAGCAAGTTTTATAAAGAAATAATATCATTGCAAGTAGACTTAAGGGAAACTAAATATAAGCCTAAAGTTGGAGGCTGTAATAGCCCAGCGAACTATGTTGCTGTGAGTAGCTTATAACTTGACGCAGTGCTTAAGAGATTTTATGTCCTCAATCACGGAATGTTTTTCCAGTACTGCCAGTGTTGTTCCCTTCAAGTAGCACAATTTGTTTATCTTCTTTCATACAAAGTTTCGCTTTGTGAGCTAGTTTCATTTTGATACTTATATGTTGTTGGGGTCTACTTTAGTATCTAACTTTACAAGTAGGTCTATTTTGACTATGAATTTATATTCCGTCTAAATATAATGATGTGAGACAATCTTAAAGTGTTATGTCAATAAAGTTTTATATATTTCAAGTTCAAAGATTAAAATATACCTAATTGTCAAGTTCAATTATTAAAGTGGACAAAAAATATACAAGTACTAAAATAAACTTAATTGTCAAGTTCAGGTCAAGAAGTACACTAAATTTTTAGGCTAAATTTTAAAATTATACATGAAATTTGATTTAGGGTATGTTTGTTAATATTTGAATATTATATTTATGCAAAATATAATTTTCAAGTTATTTATTACTTCTATTATTTTTTTGTAGAATAATTAAATTATTTGATTCACTAATGATATTTTAGCACATTAAATATGTATTGCGGTGTAAAAATAATAAATGAGATTATATATTATTTTTATATTATTATATATTATGATTTTAGTAAATTAATATAAGAATAATTATATTAAGAAATTTATTAAATTATATATTTTTTATTAAATTATATTTAATAATAATTATGTTAAAATATGATTAAATTATTTATTATTTATATTAATAATCTTATTAAAATTTAATAATAATAATAATAATAATAATCATCATCATCATCATCTACCAAAAAAAAATTCTGCTAAGGGTTTTCTAGTTATTTTAGTTTTTTTCCTTATGCTATTACAACATCATTCCATTTAACTATTACAGCTCTATTCCATTCCATTCAACCAAACAATTGAATTAGTATTACGCCTCTATTCCATTACAGCTCTATTCCATTACACTTCTATTCCATTATACTTCTATTCCATTACAGCGAACCAAACATGCCCTTAAGGTAATTTTGAAAAATTGCTTTTAAAAAAAATTGATTTAAAATTTAAGTATTTAATATTATTGTCAAAAAATATTTTTAAAATTTTATTAAAAAATATTTTTGAGAAATAAAATATTTATCTTAAACATGATGGTTTGAAGTAAAAATATGCATTTAAATAGTGTTCAAATTAATTAATATTATGATATTTTAGTATGAATATAAAAAAATTTATTCTAACTCATTATTAATATTTTAATATATGAAATAAAAAATTTAAATATTTGTAAGCAATTAATATTAATAATTTTTAAAATTCAATTGAACAACAAAAAATCTAGAGAGAATCAGTATATACTAATTGAATCGAGCAAAGAATTGGTTGAGCTAGATTTTTATTTAATTTTCATTTTTTAAAATTTTAATAATTTTTTAATTGGACTGGACAGACTTACAAACTAGCAACCTGACCAGTTCTATCATTGATCCAATTATTGAAAATAATTAGCGAAAATTAAATTGAAACGGTACAATGTGGAGCGGGTCCAACATTTATGGAGATGATAGTAGTTTTTAAAACCACACATCTATAGTGGATTGTAATGGGAGATTGGCAACATTCGCTCTTGTCTTGCTCTAAGACCATCCCTAGATTAATCAATCAAATTAAAAGCGGGGCGAAGTATTGATCTGAAAAGAAAGGTTAAATTGGGTTTTAAAAAGTTATTAAATTAGTTTTCTTTATTTTTCTTTTATAATTTTTAATAACCTAGATTGAAGTAATTGAAGTATGAATCGAGTTAGGAGAAGCTTGATATTTAGATACAAACTTGTCTTAATTCTGTGGTGATATCTATGTATGTTTGACCTAGCATTGACGTCATCCCTGTCGTTAGCTTCTCTCTTTCTTTATATATTTTTAACCATTATGGAAGATAGATAAGATAACAATGAGCATGAATGCACTTTTGCAACTTTTTCAATCATATAACATTTCCTTTGCTAGTGTTGGGGTTTATTACAAATTAACTATTAAAAATTGTCAAAATCTAATTTTGGTCCTTCTATTATGATCAAATTTAAGATTTAGTCCACAGATTTGAATTTTGCATAATTTCATCGTCTGCTCTTATTTTGTTGTTAGTTTAGTCTTAATAGTTCCCATCTCTAAGTATTTAGATTACAATGTGTATTTGTTCTTAAAAACATTCATTTTAAATTATCACATCGACGTGAATTTTCCTTTTAGTGTTTTTTTTTCTTTTTTTAAAAAATTCAATGTGATGTTAATTATTTGAATTAGTTGAATTAAAAAATAAGATTAAATCTTAAAATTGAGAATAATAAAGGACCAAAATCATAATTTGACAAAAACAACAACCTATAATTAATGTGGAAGAAGACGCATTGAACCAAACAAGATCTAACCCGAAATTTCCAAGCTTAGTTTTGCAGACAAAAAAGCACAAGTGAATCTTTTTCTTTTATTACTTTTTAAAGTCTCACCTCACTTCATCCACTCTCTTTGATCTGCAAGTAAAAAGGGTCTTAAAAGTTCCAAGTCAACATTGCACATTAATGTCTCCATCTCTGATTGGAAGTTAGTGATGAAGAGTTAATACTCATGGTGTTTCAAAAAGAAAATGTCAAAAGCTGATTTTGAGAAATGGGGCTTTTCCAATTCATGTAGAATCAGAAGTCAAAGAAGATTGGTAGGAGTGGGAAGGATATGTTGAAAAAGCTTAAGAAATTGATTACTATATGTTGGTCAACCTCAAGTCAAAATATGATAATATTTTCTCTAAAGATGCTATAAGTTGTTGGTCAAGTGAATTATCTGCAATTCACTGAACAATTTGATGTAATGGAAGGTGTTTTTGCAGTAATCTTCATAGTCTTCAACTTGTTGTTGCTTCCTTATCCTTCCTTTTCTCTTCCTTTATGCACAGATTCCAGTAAGTGATTATTTTTTGGTTTCAGTTTTCGTGAAATGTTTAACCATTGTTTGTTTATTTTTGACATTTCCTCTAAATATCTGCCTGAAATCCCATCTTTTAAAATCTTTTCTGGGGTTTAGGGGCACCTCTTACCCTAAGCACCAAGCTGGAATTTTGTTCCTATAATGGAAGCAGCTGCTGCAATTCCACTGATGATTCAAAATTGCAGAAGCAATTCCAAGCAATGAATATCTCTGATCCAAGCTGTGCTTCACTTCTGCAATCAGTCCTCTGTGCTGTAAGTACTCAGTTATTGCATTACTGGATTTGATCCCTCATGATGGTTTTCATGTTGCTATTTTCCTGTTGAATTTGGATGCACTGCTTTTGTTCGTCATTTTCCCTAAATGACTAATGTAACATAGGTGTTTATACCTTCATAAAGGGATCCAGTTGCCTCAATAGTTATTTCAATTACTGAGTTTACATATTTTAACTATGATTTTCAGAGATGTGATCCGTTTTCCGCAAAGTTATTCACTAGTGATTCAGTTCCACGACCGGTGCCTCTTCTCTGCAACTCTACTGTTTCAACGAACTCGTCTCAGTCTAACCAAGCAACAAATGATTTCTGTTCTCAAGTATGGGATACATGTCAGAATGTACTAATACTGAATTCACCATTTGCACCTTCATTGCAAGGGCAAGCCGGAGCACCCGTGAATTCGAATTTCACCAAGTTGACTGAACTTTGGCAGTCAAAAACTGATTTCTGTGATGCCTTTGGTGGAGCATCTACTGCTGGATCAATTTGCTATGATGGTGAACCTGTTACACTAAATGAGACTGGAACTCCTAGTGCTCCGCATGGCTTATGCCTCGAGAAAATCGGGGAGGGAAATTACTTGGATATGGTTGCTCACCCTGATGGATCAAACCGTGCATTTTTCTCCAATCAACAAGGTAAGATTTGGTTGGCGACTATTCCCAAAGTGGGATCCAGAGGAACGTTGGAGCTCGATGAATCCAACCCCTTTGTTGATCTTACTGATCAAGTTCATTTCGATACTACATTCGGGATGATGGGAATTGCATTTCATCCAAATTTTGCGGAAAATGGCCGATTCTTTGCCTCATTCAATTGTGACAAGGGTAAGTCACCAGGATGTTCAGGAAGATGTTCGTGTAACTCTGATGTGAACTGTGATCCCTCGAAACTACGTTTGGACAATGGTGACCAGCCATGTCAGTATCAAAGTGTTATTGCAGAATATACTGCCAATGGTACCGCATCGCAGCCGTCCTCGGTATGCATACTTACGCACTTAAAACTTCTTCTTGGATCCAATATTCTAATTGAATGAAATCCTTTTTCAGGCAGAAAATGCTAGGCCATCAGAAGTGAGAAGGATATTCACTATGGGACTTCCTTTTACTTCTCAACATGGCGGGCAGATTCTTTTTGGACCGACAGATGGGTATCTATACTTCATGATGGGGGATGGTGGCGGTGGTGGTGATCCGTACAATTTCTCTCAAAACAAAAAATCAATACTTGGAAAAATCATGAGGCTTGATGTAGATACTATACCAAGTGCGTACCAATTTCGAGTTGTTTATACCTGCAATTCAAGTGATTAAAAAGTTTCGAAAACCTTGTTTATATTGCCTTCATGTTAATCAAATAGTTAGTTCTGTTATGGATCAGCATTGTTAAACTTGAATAATTCCGGTGCTTGATGTTCATTTCAACTGACACTCAATATGTTGTTCCAGGTACTGCTGAGATTAATAGACTCGGCCTATGGGGAAACTATTCTATCCCCAAAGACAATCCATTTAGCGAAGATGAAGACTTGCTGCCTGAAATATGGGCTTTCGGATTAAGAAATCCTTGGCGCTGCAGTTTCGATTCAGAAAGGCCTTCCTATTTTATGTGCGCGGATGTTGGCGAGGTTCAGCTTTCTTCCTCTGAAAACTATATATAAACAGGCAACTAATCTAACATGTTATCATCAGTGAAACAAAATAGTGCATTTGGCTTAAAATTTACTCCCTTACCAATGTCTAAGTTGTATGTGTAATGGTATGACCAAATTCTGAATTGATTGTTGTAAGTTTATAACCCTACAGAATTTGTACGAAGAGGTTGACATTATCAGCAAGGGCGGAAATTATGGTTGGCGTGTTTACGAGGGCCTCTATCCTTTCGATCCTACATCATCACCTGGAGGGAATACACAAGTGAATTCCATAAGCCCCATTCTGCCAGTTATGGGATACAATCACTCTGAAGTAAACAAGAAAGTCGGATCAGCCTCGATCATAGGAGGTTATTTTTACCGGTCCAACACCGATCCTTGTATGTATGGAAGGTATGTAACCTTCGTTCTTTCAGCAACAAGAAATAGAACCTGCTGTTTCTTTTGTTTGCTTTCTAAGGCAGCTGAGCTGAACTAACTCTTCATTATCACTGCTAGTTCCTGCTAATATTTGCTGGTTTTTCAGGTACTTGTACGCAGATTTGTATGCCGGTGCAATATGGGCAGCAACCGAAGACCCTGAAAACAGTGGCAACTTCTCAACTAACACTATTCCTTTTGGTTGTGCAAGAGACTCCCCTCTAGAATGCAGCACCGTGCCAGCAAGCACTCTTGCAGCATTGGGTTACATTTACTCATTCGGTCAGGACAATAGCAAAGATATCTACTTGCTAACCAGCAGTGGGGTTTATAGAGTTGCCGCTCCGAGTCGATGCAGTTACACTTGCTCCAAGGAAAATGTTACCGCAGTCGCAAGTCCGAGTCCTACTACTTCACCACCTTCACATGCAAACCAGTTGAGTCCAGTAATCCTATTATCTGCCTTGTTGCTGCTCATGGCAGGTCTTGCCTAACATTTCATTACGGCTACATGTTGTTGTACAATGTAGAGACGAATAAGTTTTGGGACAACTATATATTTCGACTTCGATCAGGTTTCAAATCCTCGACCCCATTCGAAAATGGATTTAAACCCCTGCAACTGTTAATGCAGCATTTTCAGGAAGCTTAAGTATTAGTTCTTCCAATACACCATGCTGATTCCCACTATATTTGTTTAGATATGGTATCAATACTATGTTTGTTTGTCTAAACTTTAATCTAGTAAGTCAATTTTCAAATTTTACCAAGATTTATTTAAATAATTAGTTTAAGGCACATTCATAGTATTTTTTAATAGTATATTTTATTATTAATTTTATAGTTTTAAAATATATTACTTCTTATTTTACAAAATTTTAAAATGTAAACTCAAAAAATTAATCCTTTTCTATAATTATATTTAAAAATAAAATATAATCATTAAACTAAGCTATTGAATCTAATTAAATATACACTTGCATTTCACATATAAATTGAAGTATATTTGTATGTTTATATAATGTACTTTATTAGGAAGAAACTAGAATTAGATTATAAATATGTATATATATATAAAGAAATATAAAAAAGATATTGATTTGTACAAGATTTTTCATATTTTGATTTTCAATCAATTTTTTTAAATATATATATATTTGTGTTCAAAGATATTGCATAATAAATGTGTTAAAATATTGAATACTAACTTATATTGAGTATGTTGCAGCCTGGCTCATTAAGTGAGACAATAGACACAACTAAAAGAAAAGTTGGAGCTACCGATCAATCCAATACTAACATTTCAGCAAAAGCTGTGACTTGAAGTCCTAAGGAAATCTTATTGTGACAAGAAGACGAAAATAACAACAACAAGATGTAGAAAGGTAAAGGGAGGCCTCCAAAAAAATACTCTTTCATAGGGACTCAAAGATGCCAAACTTAGGCTAATTGCTCAACATGTGATGAAGCACAATTTTTTTTTTTGAAGGCAATGATACTTTTCACTTCTGATTTTGTTTAGTGGGTTCACCACGGACGGATCCAATCTTTTACGTTAAAGGGACGGAATTTCTAAATTCGAATGACTTTTTCTTTAACATAAAAAAGTGTTAATTCTTCTCGGATACCTTTTTTTTCTTCTTATCAAACAAATTAATTGAATGTTTTTTAAAAAGCATGAACGATTTAACTGTAAAAAATTAAAAGAAAAAATCACACTATATAAAATTAAATATTTATTTTCAATATACAAAAAAGAATAACTAATACTATACTAAAATTTCATAAATATCATTGTAATTCCAAAAATTAAATTAAGAAAACTTAGCCTTAGTCCTATTTTTCAATACTAGATATCCTAAATTGCACATTCTGCTTTTTCATAAGATTGAACTCATCAATGATAAAATCTGTTGAAAATTCTCTAGCTATTTCTTTTTTTATGTATGCCACCAATTAAGTTGAAAGAAAATCATCCTCCATTTTGTTGCGAAGCCTAGTCTTCACAATTTTTATGGCTAAAAATGCTCGTTGAGTTGTTGCAGTAGACACAGGAAGAGTTAACACAACACGAATAATTCTATCAAGAAGAGGACAAATACTTGACTTATTTGTCTTATCTAGCACTGACACAACTCGACAACTGTAGAAGCTTTCTACAACTCCATACTTTGATGAGCATCAAGTTAGCACAAGATTTTCTCTAGGCAGTGTTGACACTAGAGGTGCTCATGGGTCGGGTTCGAGTCTGACCTAAGCATGATATTAACATACTTTATATTTGCTCAAGCTTGACCTGACCAGAAATTTGGGCTTAAAATTTTGTCCAAACCTACCCATATTTGCAAAAGACTAACCCAAGCCCATTTTAGGCCCACCCATATTATATTTTAATTTTTTTAAAAATATTTATTTTATTTTAATATTTAATAAATTTATACATTTTTTATTTATTGAAAATTTTTATATAGTCATCTTAACATTATTTCAATCTTTACATTAGAGTAGTATTATATATTTACTATAGGTTTATTTTTTAATGGGTTCTAAATTACATAATATATAAAAATTACATAATATAAAGTATTATAAACTTAAAACGGGCTCGGGCCTTAAATGTTCAAGCACGAGCCTGACCCATATCTTAAACGGGCTTAAATTTTTTTGCCCTAACCCTGCCAAATTTCAGGCGGGCCCTCGGACTGGTCGGGTAGCCCAACCCATGAACAGGTCTAGTTGGCACCTTACCAGAGGAAGATAATTCCTTAGCAAGACATACAAATCAAAATACAAGAAAGTCACTAACCTAATATGTATGGGTATGACCCAAATCAATTAATTTTGGAATTTAATTTTAAAGTCCATATTGGGCCTTTAAGTTTAGTCTTATAAGGCCCATCATACGTTAATATTTGATTATTATTATTATTATTATTAAAGTTATATACTTAAAAACTAAAAAATACTTTGTTAATATAAAGTATAGCCTTATGACTTAAGGGGGTGAATTCTATGAAATACAATTTGGCCAAGGGGGTGAATATTATACAATGTGGACACCAAATTTAAAATACATGATAATTTATATATAAAATTCAAAATTTTAAAAATTCCAAAGGGGGCGACTGGATCCATCCCTAGGGTTGATTATTAGGTAAAATGATTAGTAAGATATCCTTGAAATGGATATTGAATTGACTATGTCTGATTATAGCAACATCTATTCTGATCTATTTTGAATTGATCTAATATAAGCTAAAGTTGTAACACCCTACACTTGGCCCAGTTGTCGAACCTGAGTATCAGGATTCCATACCACCACCGTAACTTACACATACACACATAACATTCACACAAGGTCAACTTTTAATAACTTAATCAATTATAGAGGTATTCAGGGCCTAACAATCATTAATCGACTTTAGAAACAATATAAAAAACATGCTTAGAGACCATTTGGCAAATTTCCAGAGAAAATAATGTAGGTATTGATACACAACAAAAGATACTGTTGCTAATAAAAAAAATCGATACCATTCCAGCAAACTGTTTTTCCAACTCAATTTCAAACTGAAAACGTTTTATTGATACATAAACAAAGGTATCAATATTTTTAACCCGAGTATCGATACTCATGAATGGGTATCGATATCAAATTGAGCTACTGACTTCTTACAAAAGCGATTTAACACCAAGGTATCGATACTTATGCCCCGAATATCGATACCTCTGCTCAGACTTGCAAAAACACAGTAAAACAAAGAAGTATTCATGCTTAAACAAATTATCTTCCTCACATGCATTCTAAATCACAATCTCATGCATTCAAATATCCATAAACAAGTCCAAAACCAACCATCAACTCATTCACAAATATAATTCCAAGCAATACCAAAACTCCAAAATCCAAAATCACAACATCAAATAAAAATAATAATGATAACCAAACGAAATTCTAACCCACACTGCCTTTATTCAAAGAGTCCAAAAAATTATAAAACCACCTACTCAAAAGTTTATTGCGTTCCTTGGATCATTTTCTTGGTCGCACCGCTCACACTGAAAACACTACTTATCTGCAAAGATTTAATAAGGAGAGTGAGCTTAAACAAGCTCAGTGAATGTTTGAAATTGCCACAAGCATACACAATGTCACATGTTAAGCAAGAGCAACTAGATACATGCACAACCATATTTACTACGAGTCCAAATAATAAATTCATGCTTCATTAATTCATAAATCCAACATATACTCTCACATGCAATTACATACAACTTATATATATAATTCATTTATCAATAATTCAACAAGACAAAACAACGTTTTCATACTTTAATGGCACACAAGTCTACCTTATATATTCACATGCATACACACAACAATTTCATGTATTAATCAATTAATGATAATTTGACAACTTGGAAACATGAAACATAAAAGTGGACTCTATCACCACACATTGGATACACGAATCTCTATCACATTAATGACTCAAAGAGTCTAACATATCCCATAAGCGTAGCATAAAGCTAACACTCTCCAACACCCTAACATGTCCCAATGAATAGAGCCTAACTCGACATTCCCTTATCCCTCCAATTTGTCCCGGGGCCTTAATGCCCAAATCACAAAACACAAGGGCGGGTACTCACAATCTTATGACATGCCAACTATATTCAACGATTTTAAGAGATCACAAGGCCAAAATATCCGCAAATACACACATTTAATTACTGTTTTAATGCACATAATCTTTTTTCATATTCGTCAATTCACATCACAAACTTGTATACAATGTATGCTTATCGGATTCACATTAATTGCACTTTAAATGCCACAACTATGCTCATTGAGCCGTCACATATCCGACCACATATGTGTGTATTAAAATCGGATAATCACATATCACACATAAGTATTCACTTACATTACCTATCATATTAGCATCACATTCCACAACTCGACATCCATTAAGCATAATTTCACAACAAGGCAAAACGTATAAGAAAGGCTTACACTCGAAAATTAAGATAGGGTTTTAGGTTGTTCCTAAGCTCCCGATCAATGCTATGAATCGCACATACCAGCAACGACTCTAGACACTCACCAATCACGCTTCTACTTACAAGCCGAAAGCTTAAACAAGCTTTTTCTTTCCTTTAGACTTGCTCGTAGTGGCTTTCGATTGATCTAACACTTAACACACATAAAAAAAACATTCCAAACTTGTCAAAATAACCTTGAACACAACCAAACAACAAGGAAAACACAATTCAAGCCTCTCCTTCCTCACTACAAAAAACTAATTAGTTTTGTCGAAATTGAAGTTTCGACACCCTAACCTCATTTCTAATCCTCCATTTCGATTCTAAACACCCTAGATAATATTTAATATCATATCTAAACCATCAATTTCACCTAAATTTGTGGTCCTAAATATTTCGAAAATTTAAAGCTTTCAAGAACATGTAAAATGGGAAAACATTTGATTCTTAAAATTTTGGTTATGAACTATCAAATTGAAGTGAAATACCTTCTAATTAGGTTAGAATGAATCAAAAATCACTTTGAAATCATGAGTTTACTCAAGATTACGAGATTTGTCATTTTTGAATCCAAGCATACTTTAAAAACACCACATCTAAATATAATCGTTTAAAACTCGATCTGAATTTATAACACTCTTTATTTAACCATAGAAAGTCAGAATATTACCTTAATTTGATGAAAACAATGATCAACTCTAATTTGAGATTTCAACTCAAGAAGAACAATGGTGAATTTGGGGAAGAAAACACCTTTTCATTTGAAATTGTGGGTTGTTTTGGTGTTTGGAAGGTTAATAAATACAAAAGAATTAATTGATTTTGAAAGAACTCTCTAATTTTAGGTTTTGGAAAACTTTTGACTGTATTGGTTTTTTTGAGAAGAAAGGATAGACGATGGTGTACTCTATGTAGATGTCTAATTTCAAAAATTGGGCAATTTGCCCTTTTGGTCACTTTTAACTCTTCCATTTTCTAATTAGGTCCTAAATCAATTAAAATCCATTTTTTTTTCAAATTAGACCTCAAAATTAAATTTCTTTTTAATCTAGTTAATAAAATAAAAACCTAAATATGTCACTTTAAATCTTAATTTACTCACTTATAACCCTAATTTCGATACCTGACTCAACCCCCAATTTACTAACTCGATTCTACTAACCCGAAACTATTAAGCCGAGTTTTGGGATGTGACAAAAGTTGAATATTAGAAACTTCAATAGTTGTTTGGAATAAGTTTTTGTAAAAAAAAAAACTGCTAATGGTTTCTTGATGAAAAGTTTTAGTTATATTTTTGGGAACTGTTGATGTTGCAACTTTACTTATGCTTCTAATACATGCATAGATGATGTGAAATTTATTAAATTAATTTTACCAAAATTTTCAATTTTCAAGTTTTGAAAACCAAATTACTTGTGGCGCATTTTTGTATGAGATTTAGGCATTTTTGGGTTGGCTTGTATTCTATTCAATGAAAGAGCTATCTCTTTATTTCAAAACCCGTTTTGAATCACTTAATTTCGAGTTCGGGAGCTCAAGTTATGACTGTTTAAGTGAATACTACGTGAACAATAATTTCTTTACGGGATTATTACAAGAATTATGAGTTTTGGGTTTTGATTCTTATTTAAATCATATTAGGTTCGATTTTAAGACTTAATTTTTATTATATATAAGTCTAATATTGAATTTATTTAGTTTTATATTTTTGGTATATTTTATTCTGAATTTCAAGATATTTTAAGTGTTTTAACTTCTTTATGAGTTTTATATTTCTTAGTTGACAATAAGGTTTAGGTCAATTAGAATTACTTTTTGCTTAGTCAAATTAGAATTTTAATTAAATTATGAGTTTTTTCATTAAATTTGTAGCCTATATAAAACAAATTTTTTTCAGTATATGAAGTGACTTTCATTATTCATTATGTAAAACACTTTTGATTATTTGATTAATAAATATACTTTTTGGAGCATTTTATTTTGCAAGATTTAATTCTTCCTTTTTATTCAAAAGATTCTTTTTACTTAATCTTATTCAAGATTTTGGGAGAAGTTCTTCAAACTTCGGGTTGTCAAAAACTTGTTCTTGGAGGGTCGATTAGAGCCATTGATTGAGTTTGTCAGAAAATCTTACTCGAAGGGTTCAATCGGATATTTATCCTTCTATTTATCTCCATCAGTTTATCTATTCCACCTTCCACATTTACTTTTGTTTTCTTTATTTATCTTGTTGTTTAGTTTTTTTTAATAATTATATTTGCTATTTTTATGTTCTTAGGTCTCAAGAAAGCATCTTCCAAAGTCGGTTTTCTACCTTAGAGGCTTTTAAGCATTCGGTCATTCTTCTCTCCTAATCTAGTCAATTTCGCATTGATTCAGGTTGCACCGGTCGGTGCGCACCATTTTAGTAATAAACTAGAACACTCACTTCTCTTTTTCGCACTGGTGTAAATTCTAGTCTGTACCGGTTGCACCAGTCGGAACATTGCACACTGATCGGTGCATGAATAATTTTAAAACATAAATAAAATTATTATTTTTACCAACTTTAATTTTTTTATTAACTAAATTTAAAATTTAAGCTTCTAAACTTTAACCTAGTTAGTGAAGCAACCTTAAAATTTAAAGTATAAAATTAATACATAATAAAAAAGTAAAGAATTTATATGCAAACAAACTAAACAAAAAAAGAAAAGATAAAATTTCTAAAAGCTTCACAAGCACAACTTTATGTTTATGTTTTTATTAAACTTTCATTCTATATATTTAGTATGGGAAGACCTTAGTGTAGATTTTTTTGAAATAATGTTGTGGATAAATTTGCTATTTAATGCATGAACTTTGTTGGGAATTAACCCGTTGATCTACTATAATTTGATATGACAAATTAGGCTCGGTATACTTAAGGAGCTAATTCTCGAGCAAATTAGTGTCTTTTGCATAATTTTTTGTAATTTTTAGATTTCAAGTTAATAAGTAAAAATGTCTCGTTTTTACTCATTTTTGTGACCCAATTTGACCAATAATGTCATTGGGGGGCCTAAAATGTGGTTGAGTAGTGTAAAGACGTGTTGGAGGTTGAAAACGAGTGATAACTGCACCAAAAGAAAGGGTATCACAATATCCAAACATTAGAACCGTGATACCTCCAACAGTATGGAAGATTGGAGACCATCATTCAGTGGTATCGCGATATCCACCCTTCAAAGAAGACCCCAAAGCTTGAAATTGCCTGAGGTGTCGTTATATCCTCTTCTAGGTATCGTGACACCGACACCGTGAGAGAAACAAAATTGGACAAAAAATGTAGTCTTTGTCCACCTGATCTACCAATCAACCAAAGCCCGTGTAGGGGCATTTTTGGCAATAAAAAATATATCAGATTGTAGCCTAAAATAACCAAATTGGGTTTAAGAGGAGAGAGACACACATTAGCTTAGTTTTAGCCTTAGTTTTCTCTAGGTTTTCTATTAGTATTTTTGCACTTTTTCTAGGGTTTATATTTTCTCTTCTTCCTTCTTAGTTTTAAAGTTTATTTTTCCTGCACTTACTTCTTGTTCTTGATGTTCTTAGTGTTAGTTAAGTTAGTTATCACTGTAGCTTAGGTTTATTTACAATTTTAGCCCCTATACCTTGGTTGTAAGACATTTCTAACTTAGTTTAATGTATTTTAGTTTATTTTACTTTCAATCAATTAAAGTTTGTTCCTTTTATGTTTATTACTTTAGATTTTCTTGTTGAATGCTTTTAGTTTCATGTTCTTTAAGTTTTCTTGCCTAAAAATCTAAAATTTTATATATTTCTTGAACTTTACTTTAATGGCTTCTTTACTTTTCATTTCCATGTTCATTCTCTTTATTTTCAACATGAGTAGCTAAACCTAAAAGGGGATTGGTTGATGGAGATGTGGGTAAGTTAATTTTTGGACAAAGGACTAAATCGTAATAAATTAGACTAAATCTAATAGACCTAAAAACTTAGGAAGTGACACCCTTTAAGGAATATCTAGGAAAGTGAGACTAAAAGGTAATCTTGTTGTGCACCCATTCATTAGTCTCGGATTAATCGGTGAGGTCGAGAGATAAATCAGATTAATTCGTCTAAGTCGGTAAAATTGAGATCGAAAGATAAAATGGACCTACTTAGTCATTTAGATTTAAGTCCCTTATTCGAGGATTGGCGAACCATATCGAAATCAACCAACCACTGTTAGTCATTTATTTGGTTAGTTTCTTAGTTTTGTACTGTTTGCAATTTAGTCCTTAGATTAGCTTATTTAATTTTCTTGCAAAATTTTATTGTTATGATTTGTCGTACTATAAAATCGTATAAGTAGCTGCTTAGACTCTTTACTGTATGTTATTTATCACTCAATCACTACCTCCTTTGAGTTTGATCCTTGGTATACTCTGATGTTCCATTGTAACACTACAAATATTACAAATGACATGTATGGTTGCAATAAAGTCACGCTTATAAAATTGTTTTATAAAATCATTTATTTTATGTGCACATGCAAATGCAGTCAAAGTTATTGGCGCCGTTGTCGGGGAGACAGTGTAAGATTGAGTAATTTTTAGTGTAAATGTTAAGTAGAGATAAGTAGCAAAAGTAGGATTTATAGATACAACTTCATATTTCTGTTTTAATTAGCTTATTGACTTTCTCTTGTTGGTGACCGATTAGAAGTCATGTTTAATGTTGAATATAGGTGGCCCGAAGGACCGTTTGTGTTTGATGCAGACGATTTGATATTGCTTTCTAGGATGATTATAGCCCTTGTGGGAGACAATGATACAATCCTTGTTATGATTCGTATAGTTATGCATGTTTGGTAAAAAGTGAGAACAAAGAATGAGAAGGTAGTTGCCCGACATATGAACCATACAACCATTATCCTTTAAATTCATACGATGAGGAGAATGCATATTGGAGAGAACCTAAAGAGCACCACGATCAACCCATTTGAGAGAGCTCATTTGAGGATGGTATGTCTGAATGCAAGGAAAACATGTGAGCCATACGAAATCAGCTAGATTTGGTGTTAGAGGCTGTCAAATACTGAGTTAGGGAGCAAGATTTGGATGACGAGTGAGTCAAAACGGATACTACCAAAGTCGAGAAGGAGGCCTCCTATTCCATTGTTGAAAAAGCAACATTAAAGGTTAATTATCAACAAGAGGTGGAGGTCGGAGACTTCAGTGAAGTGTTAGGCGATATCGAAAAGACCCCAAATTGTCATGAGGTAAATGTGGAAGAGCCGCCACGTTTATTGAACATTGTAGAAGAGATATCATACCCTAAGTTGACCAAAGATGTGCCTTATCAAAAGAAATTTCAAATAAAGATAAAGAACTTAGAAGAAGTTGAGTTTGTAATCCCATCATTGATGATTCCTTAGGAAGTGCAATGGAGTGGATAGAAGAAATTTCTCAAAATGAACATCTTGCAACGACCTAAGTCAAGGCAAGATCGAGTTATGCATTTACTGAAAGGGGCCCTGATTAACCTAAAGATGAACAAGTGAAGGGTTAAAGTTTCTAGGACTTCGTGAAAATTTCATTTCGGTGGAATGAAGGATCATCCAAAATAATTCTTTGAATTCGCTTTAGCATATTTAACTATCATTCTGTAAATAATCAGTGTTTTGACTCGAAGCTCACCTTGGGCAACCTTGGATTCTGAAAAGAGTAACTACTTGGGATGTAAAACAGTGGAATCACGATATCCATCATAGGATATCGCGACATCATTGGCAATTTAGTGGAGGGGTTTTTTGAATCTTTCTCGGTATTACAATATCAATTCCTGGATATCGCAATACCCAAGTGTGTCACTTAAAAAACGTATCCTATTTTTGTGACCCATGAGTTTTTGAAGGTTTTTAAACCTCCTAATGCTCTAAAAGTCCTAAATTCTTCAACTAGATGCCCTAACAACAGACCATCTTCATCTATCAAATTTTTCTCCCCAAAAGCTCCCACCAACATATTTCAAGTTCACTCTAGGGTTTGACCCCTTGATCAGCTGTAAACGTCACAACAATAATGTGCAAGCGTGCACTGTTGATGCAAGTATAATAGACAGATGTGAGTCTATCGAATATTGATCTCACAGGGATGGTTGTCTTTTGTCTATTAATGTCTGTGCAATACCTAGATAGAAACGAGATAAATTGTGAAGATTGTTGTGGAAGCAATAACTTGAAAACAATAAGATAAAGTATGCTATGGATAAACTGGGATCCCTAACATGAATCATCAGTAGTATACTAAGTACTCACAAGGTATAAAATATATGTGATTGTTGACGCAATAAAATTTAATGTATATCTTACCAAATGCCACTATTTTATTTAATCTGGGACTTAACCATGCACATTAACCTCACTTTCCAATGATGGCAATATGGAACTATTAAGAACAAGTGGACTAAATTCCTTTAGTCCTTACTCAACTTCCATTGAAATGCTTATTAGCTCAAACTGTCACTGCACCTTCTAGTGTCAGTGACTACAATAACACTTTCGTGTTTAGAACATTCAAAACCCCAAGATTAAAAAATAAAAATAAGATTTAATAAGATAACATTTAACAAAGCATTCATTGTATTTCCATACAGTAAAACACATAAAGTAACCACCAACGTTTTCAAATAAATGAGAAAGAATCGAGTGGAGAATACTATTCCTAGGCTACTCGATTGAATCTCTCTATTTCCCCTTGTTCTGCACTTAGATCTCCTCGTTAGGAGTGGATCTACATCAGCCTTCACGTTGGCTCACCCAAAGGAGGCTTAAGCTGCCATGGCCGCAAGCTTCAAAATAGGGTAAGAGAATGGTAGTAAGCCAAAAAATCCTCTCTTCTTTCTTCTCACATTATCCTTTTATGTTTTCCTCAATAGTACATGTGTCCTTCCCTCAGGATTCTTCTGTCCTTGTTCGTACAAGGTAGTTACACCGAACTGGATAGCTCACGCATGGTTGGCTCTTATTAGACAGCTGTCAAATGCGGTGACAATTCTGGACGCAATCTGGAATTAACTCATGCAGCGACATTAATGCAATAGGATAGTAAAATTAAAGATAAAATAAGCTAGGATTCACTGAGTTATAAAATGCAATTTACTAAACTGAACATGTTAAAATGTATGCTAAATGTAACTAAATGGGAACAATTTAACCAATAAGTAGAGGGAAAACTTATGTTCTTTTTAGTGCTATCACCTCTCTTTTATGATTTTATTCATGCTCTAACTTCTTACTGCAAATTTCTCTTCCGGTGTAGTGGGGGCAAGAGTGTGGGGATATTCATCATGATTTAACAACGTTGTTCACCACTACAACGGTTGTATCGTACTTCTTCATTGCACTGTAAAGCATCTATCATACTTTACTTGTTCTACATTGGTATCCTTAACTTTTTCATTATGCATTCAAAAAGGTTGAACTCAATGGAACCTCTCAATACTTCGAATGACTCCATCAAACTATTATAGTATGTCCAAAGACCAATCATGAGATGATTGTAATTACATACTTTTTTTACCTTGTTTATTAATATAAGATATTGTCATTATTATTTCAATTTCTTTTTCTATGTATATAAATAAATTGAATTGTAATAAAGGCCTAAGAACAAATATGATTATTCTTAAAGGGTCTTAACAACAATAATGCATTGAGACTAATGTGTAGTTGATTGATGACAAAGTCTTGTCATTAACATAAGGATGTCAAAATCAGTACATGAGTATGTGCTATTGAACAACATATTGGACTGACTTGCTATGAGTATGTTTCTTGGATTATTATGTAATAGTCACAACATTGCTCATAGTGATAACTATGTCTACGATTCTCAAACTTGAGATCATCATTACCCGACATCATGAGTCGTATATTTTGATATAGTCAAACGTCTTCCGTAACAAGTTGTATTGAAAAGACTAATGTTCGATATGCCACAATTTATGTAGTGGGATATGGTTGATAAATATATGATTTGTCCCCCCTACATAATAGGAGCAATATCTTAGACCACTTGATTGAGTGAGACTAGAAATGCATGGCCATGCTCGAATACATTGATATGAGATATCATACTTATTTATTGTAGTCTACTCGAGATATCAAGAATCATGAGATTAGATTATGCAAGTGTGACTATTCCATGACTTGTGTCCAATCTAGATATAAAGGACAAAAGGATGTAAAACATGAAAGGTTTATCATAGAAATGTTATGTCGAATTACGACTTCTTGTAACTTAGGTAGCAATGATGCATTGCTAGATGCCACTCATTGCTTATATTATTAGAAATGTTATAGTGTTAATACTAACATTATAAGAACCTACAGGGTCAAACACTATGGTTAAAAC
Organism: Gossypium hirsutum; assembly: GCF_007990345.1. Taxonomy (NCBI): domain Eukaryota; kingdom Viridiplantae; phylum Streptophyta; class Magnoliopsida; order Malvales; family Malvaceae; genus Gossypium; species Gossypium hirsutum. The sequence goes on along the minus strand of NC_053439.1, from coordinate 38,496,915 downwards.
AAACAAAATCCAAACACAGTTGATATTGTGTTTAGTTTTCACATGAATTAAATTAATTATTGAATTAATTTAATTTGATAGTTAAATAATAAACGAATTAAATGTACAAGCTTGTTGTACACAAATAGAGAACATAGTTAAAATTAATATATGAATTTGATTCATATAAAATTTTAACAAGATATAGTTTACCGAATTTATTATAATAAGTTATGATAATTAAGATTTCGGTCAAACATTGAAATATGGTAGCTATAATTCTTTTTTGGAAAGAATATAACGTTTTAATGCTTTCCATATGTTCTCTATAGGTTGATTCTATTTTAATATATATATACTAAAAAAATCCTAAATTAGGGTTAAGTGTGTTTTAAAAGAAAAATAAGAAAAAGTTCTAGTAGTAGTTTTGGGAGATTTTTTCTAGAAAAGTTCCAAGAGATTTTTTTCCATTTGTTTTAATACCGGGTGGATTACGTAGAGGCTAAGACATTTTTGTTGGGGATTGGAATCAACATCAAATCAACAGTATCCTTTCATCGTTTTTCAATTAAGAAGGTATATCTCCAACCTTATTTCAACTTGTTTCGATCATCATACATGGATTCGTGATTGTGGATCACCAGGATATTTTTTTCGTTGTGCCACGAGGCGTATCAACGATCCCAACATGAACATAGTACATGGAAATTTGTGTCAATAGACTCAAAATATTTTTTAAATGAACTTCATGGATGATCTTTCATCCATGAATGTGGGTTTGACCCTGAGGCCTCTTTCAAAGATGAGTTTTGAGACATTGTGAACTTTCACGATTGACAAGAATTTTGCCTTTGGCCTTAAAGCCCTTCAGTGCCCTCTGTGGTTCTAGATTTCTATGCTAACTTGAAGTTTTCTAATGATGATAAAGTTTATGTCAAGGGAAAAGAGGTTGAAGTCTCTCCTTTCATAATTTGTAAGTATTATAAAGTCCATTTTTATGTAAATGATGAGATTAAACTGCTCAAGCTAAGAAATTTCAATGGTATAGATTTGGACTCCATAATGCATTACCTGACGGAAGGTCGAGGAGAATGGGAACAAGAGATTTATACAAATCTATCCTTCTTGCTAAATCCGGTCTTGCTACCTCCATTAGACAAAATATGGATGCATTTCTTCTATACAAGAATCAGCCTCGCACCTAGTTCCAAAATTGTTTACCCTTTCTAAGCTATTTTATTGGCTGCTATTTTGCAGAGGAAACAAATTTGTTTAGGGACATGGATCTACAAATTTATGGTACATTGTGTCATCAGGGACGAAACTGGAGTTTTCTTCCCACATCTAGTCACAGACCTGTGTAGAGCTGCAAAAGTGCCAATGAAACCGCTTGAGCCTTTTCATCGACCAACCACACACGTGATAGGCGACTCAATCTATAAGAAATTCAAGGCACTCCAACAGGAGCAACATGAAAAATAAAATCGAGTACATGAAAAAGAGGAAGAGCGGGCGCAATCATACCCAACAAAATTGAAAATAGAAAACGTGCTAAAAAGCATTTAGAAACGACTTGACGAGCTAGTGGAGCCCAGATGTTATGACTACCAAACAATCGAAGTTATGAAGTCGTATGTGGAAAGATGTGCGTGCGACCATGGGGGAGAAAAACTAGCTTGGCCAACGAAACAAAAAAGATCCTGTGGAATGGAAAACCATGACGATAGGAGAAAGGAAAGGAACGAAAAAGCAAGGAACGTCAAATCTAGTAGAAGTCAAGAAACAACAAGCACAATTCTTGTATTTGTGCAACCGATTAGAGGAGGGATCATTTTAGAAGGATCTGAAGAAAGATTAAGCCAGCGTTATGAATTTTTGAGCGCAAGAGGAAAAGGGAAGCACCCTATAAAGCTAGAGTTGATCTCTGATGACCTGGATTAGTTACATGCTTTCACATTTAATTTTAATTTTATTTTTTTATGCAACATGTAAACTATAAACTACTTTTGGATTTGTTCTTGTTCTTGTTATTTTTATTTTTATTTTTGTGTTTGGTTGTTTTTGTTTTTGCTTGTGTGTTTGTTATATGTGCAGTGAATTACCCTGAAAGACTACACAACATTGCAAGCTTCAACAAGGAGGCAGACCCCCGAGCTAGTCTGATGCTCCATTCTAGGGAAGTCTGGTAACCTTCTATCTTTCTTTAGACACACTGGGGACAATGTGTAGTCTAGGTGTGTGTGGTATGTTAGTTTGTGTGTTTATTTTAACCTTTTTTCCATTTTCAAAAAAATTCAAAAACTCTAAAAAAAATTCATTTTTTTTGTTTTAAATTCCTCAAAAATTCCAAAAATATTTTTCATTTTTATTTTTATTTTGTGTAATTGCATGGTGCTTTGACTATAATTAGGTAATAAGTTACTAGTTGTATATATTGAATAAGTACATAGAATTGTCAAACTTGTAAATTTTTAATGATACTAGATAATTTTTTATTCTTAATTGTAGACTAATTAGTTTAATTAATTAATTAATGTGTATAATAGACTAGAGGCAATAAACTAAATGAAAATGTATAAAGTGTACCATAGGATGAATAAAGTATAAAAATCCTTGTAGATAAATAATTTAAATTGTTAATTGTTTATTTAAATAGATGTATGCTTTAAAGAATTGGTGCTAGGTGATTGATTCAGGAAAGACCTTAGGCATTATTTAAAATGGCCTTGAGCCTAAAAGCTTACTTGTTGCTATGTACACTAGTTCCTATATCTTTGAGCCTCGAGTAACATTTTCTTGTAATCCTTAACATCAAAGCCTCGAGCCTAAACAAGACTAGTACTTGATCCTTCTTTGTCCCATTCTTTAAATGCGCTATGTAATGGACGTCAGTCCATAAACATTGAGGGATAGGTAGAAACATTATGGTGACTTTGTGTGCGGAAAAAGAAAATGAAGGGATTATGTGAATTAGTACTTTCAATAAAAAAGTGAATAAAAGAGTGAAAAATAAAGAAAAAGAGAGAGCTAAATCAAAATTAAGCTAAAAAATGAAAATCTTTCGATTCATATTTATAAATTTTGCACGTAGTCATCTTGCCTAATACCTTTTAATATTTTGGAGAAATAAAGTAGAAGAGAGAAAGAGAAATAAGGAGGTGAGCTTGTAAATGAATTGGGGACAAGTAAGGAACAATGTCGCGTGTTTAATAATTTATAGTGCTTGAACCCATTTTAAGTACTAATTTTTTGAATTCCAAACTGTCCTAAGCCTTAGAGCACTATAAGCCTAGAAGACCTTTGGGACCCAAATAAGTCACCAACACAATAATTCTTAAATAGCTTGCATTTGTTTGAATGAACATGAACAATTTTTTTTTAAATATCTATGACTGATCCTCATAATTTATTTTGATGGATAAAATTTTTACATATGTTTATTTCCATTGCTTCTACATCTAGTGACATTTTAATTTAGTGAACTAATATGTTTGTATTAGGAAAAAAATGTTAGCTAGATATCGCTCTTAAGTTGCATGTGAGGTAATTCTTGTATGAGTTTGATGTTTTACCACTATGTGACTTAATTGTCTAATTTAGTCCAAGAGTCGTCTTTTCTTTTGCATGTTTGGTGTGCTTGCTTGAGGATAAGTAAATAGATAAGTGTGGGGGAGTTTGATCTGTCATAATTTGATATGGCAAATTAGGCTTTCTCGGTATACTTAAGGAGCTTATTCTCAAGCAAAGTAGTGTCTTTTGCATAGTTTTTTTTTATTTTTAGATTTTAAGTTAATAAGTGAAAATGTCTCATTTTTACTCATTTTGTGACACAATTTGGCCAATAGTGCCAATGAGGGGCCTAACATGTGGTTGAGTGGTGTAAAGACGTATTAGAGGTTCAAAACGTGCGATGGTGACACTAAATGAAAGGGTATCACGATATGCAAACCTTGGAATCGTGATACCTCCAACAATATGGAAGATTGGAGACCATCATTCAGTGGTATCACGATATCCATCATTCAAAGAAGACCCCAAGGCTTGAAATTGCCTGAGGTGTCGCTATACCGTCTTCTAGGTATCACGGCACCGACGTCGTGAGGGGGACAAAATTGGATAAAAAGGGTAGTCTTTGTCCACCTAATCTACCAATCACCAAAGGCCTGTGTAGGGGCAATTTTGGCAATGAAAATCTATCAAAATGTAGCCTAAAATAGCCAAATTTGATGAGGGGGAGAGACATACTCATTAGCTTAGTTTTAACCTTAGTTTTCTCTAGGTTTTCTTTTAGTTTTTTCGCACTTTTTCTAGGGTTGATATTTTCTCTTCTTCCTTCTTAGTTTTAGAGTTTATTTTTCTGCATTTACTTCTTGTTCTTAATGTTCTTAGTGTTAGTTAAATTAGTTATCACTGTCTAGGTTCATTTACACTTTTAGCCCCTTTACCTTGGTTGTAAGACATTTCTAGCTTAGTTTAATGTATTTTAGTTTCTTTTACTTTCAATTTATTAAAGTTTGTTCCTTTTACGTTTATTGCTTTAGATTTTCTTGTTGAATGCTTTTTGTTTCATGTTCTTTAAGTTTTCTTGCCTAAAAATCCAAAATTTTATATTTTTCTTGAGCTTTACTTTAATGGCTTCTCTATTTCATTTCCATGTTCATTCTCTTTATTTTCAGCATGAGTAACTAAGCCTAAAAAGGGTTGGTTGATGGAGATGTAGGTAAGCTGATTTGTGGACAAATGACTAAATCATAATAAATAGGACTAAATCGAATAGGCCTAAAAACTTAGAAAGTGACGCCCTTAAGGGAATATCTAGGCAAGTGAGGCCGAGAGATAATCTTGTTGTTCAACTATTCATTATTTTCGGATTAACCGGTGAGATTGAAAGATAAATCAGATTAATTTGTTTAAGTCGGTAAAATTGAGATAGAAAGATAAAATGGAGCCACTTAGTAATTTAAAGGATTTATGTCCCTCGCTCAAGGACCAACGAACCATATCGAAATAAACCAACCATCGTTAGTCATTTATTTGGTTATTTTCTTAGTTTTGTACTCTTTACAATTTAGCCCTTGGATTAGCTTATTTAATTTTTTTGCAAAATTTTCTTGGTATGATTTGCCGCTTAGACTCTCTAGTGTACACTACCTATCACTCAATCGCCATCTCCTTTGGGTTCAATCCTTGGAATACTTCTGTGTTCCATTGTAACACTACAAATATTATAACTGGCCTGCACACTTGTAGTAAAGCTGCGCTTATAAATTTGTTTTATAAAATCATTTGTTTTATGTGCACGTGCAAACGCGATTACTCATGTATGCAACGAACAAGTAAATATAATAAAATTAGGAAGATCAAACACGCAAATTTCACGTGAGCAAAGTCCTCAAAAGAGGATAAAAAACCACGATTAAAAGGAGATTTCACTATTATAAAGGAGAGTATAAAAGATGGAGAGAATTAAAAGAAAAATCGAAGCCCCAAAAACAAAACCCTTTAAAACAAAGAACAAAATTCTCTCAATCAGAATAGTTGTGTTGTATGTAACCTAGAGTAACTATGGCCTATTTATTGGCTGAAATTTGTAGCATATTTGACTAGAATAACTCTAGGTTAATCAGAGTTTAAGTGGGAAACTAGAAATAGAGTTTAACTGGGAGAAGAAAATAAAAAAAACTTGAATTGCACATCGCCATGACGTGACGTGGCATTGCATCATTGAGACGAATGAGGATCGCATAATCAGGACGATGGCTTTCTTCTTGTCATGACGTAGATTGCTTGTCAAGACAGAGGACACTTCCTCGTTGCGACGTCACACACTGTTTAGTCCAAAATGCGAGGCATAACTCCAAAAATGTCCACCTTTATTCGTATTTGACTTAACTCCCTTGCCAAGCCCTGTTATGGGCCTAATTGATTCTTCGTTGGGTACTTACCAAGTTCAAGCAATGCTTGACCATTGAAACTGGTAGGCTCTATGTCAACAAGTCGATTGTATTATGTCTTGTGCCAATTTTAAAAATCTAAACATCCCCTTGAATGATCACCTCTCGAACAAAGTGATAACGGATGTCTATGTGCTTCGTTCTTTGCATTTGATCTTTGGTGAGATGTATGGCACTTTGACTATCACAATATATGACAGTTGCCCCTTTTTCACTTGCCAGTTCACTAAGCAGGCCCCGTAACTAAATTGGTTCCGTTACTGCTTCAGTAATTGCCATGCATTCTACTTCAGTAGTCTACAAAGCCATTGTAGCTTGAAGTGTAGCTTTCCAACTAATGACACAATTCCCAAAAGAAAATAGGTAACCTGTGAGAGACTTTCTTCGATCCAAGTCTATTGCATAATCAGATCAACATATCCGACTAAATCGCTTTGAGTTCTTTCGAACTCTAAGCACATGTTAGAAGTACCCTGCAAATATCTGAAAATCTATTTAATTGCATGTCAATTTAACTTACCAGGATTGGTCATGTATCGACTAACAACAATAACAACATGTGAAATATCGGGACGAGTGCATACCATTGCATACATCAAACATCCAACTTCGCTTGAATAAGATACTTTTGAAATGTACTTTTCAGCTTCTTCATTTTGTGGAGAATCTGAAATTGGGAGCTTAAAGTGTGCAGTTAAAAAAGTACTTATCAGCATCTTGCATCTCAAATCACTCAAGTATCTTCATGATGTACCTTTATTGTGATAAAAACAATTCCTTAAAATGTCTATCTCTCAAAATTTCCATCACTAAAATTTTCATGGTTGCACCTAAATCCTTCATCTCGAACTTAGAGTTAAGCACAATTTTAAGATCGTCAATTTCAGATGGATTCTTAGCCATAATCAACATATCATCAACATAAAGTAGCAAATATATAAAAGAATCATCATCAAGACATTGTAGATAAACACAACTGCCATACTTCGAGAAAAACCAATATTCAACATGAATGAGTCGAACTTTTTATACCACTACTGAGGAGACTGCTTCAAACTGTACAAAAACTTTTGTAAGAGACAAACATGATCTTCTTTACTTTCAAATTTAAAGCCTTCTAGTTGTTGCATGTAGATGTCATCCTCAAGGTCATTGTGAAGGAAAGTAGTCTTCATATCTAACTGCTCTAATTCAATATTGTTTAATGCCACAAGAGCCAAAAGCACCCGAAGAGATCTATGTTTCACAACGAGAGAGAAAACTTCATTAAAACCAATTCCCTCCACTTGACTATAGCCGTTTACAACCAATCTTGCCTTGTACCTAATGTCGTTACAACCCGAACCTTCCTTCTTTTTAAACACCTATTTGCAACCAACGATTCTTTTATAGATTAATGGTTTAATTAGCTGTCAAGGCTCGATCTTTTGAAGTAACGTCATCTGTTCTTCCATTGCAACGAGCCATTTGCTAGTGTGGAAGTCTAGAAATGCCTCATAATAACTCAAAGTATCGATTGAATCAATGCTTTCAGAAATATTTAGAGCATAAGCCAGTAGGTTTCCTTCACAATATTTCAGTGGTGGTTGAATTTCTTGCCTTTTCCTATCACGAGCCAACTTATAATTAGTTAAATAAGAAGGTGAGGGTACCTGAGGATCAGATGAAGTCATACACTGATCCGAAACAATTTTAATTTCGTAAGAATTAGGATTTTTTTGTGTCATCGTGATGTTGCTTACTTTCTCATCAATACAAAAATCCTGTTCGTCGTGACATTGCGATGAGGCTCTTTGTGTCGTCGCGACATTGCCCCATGTTTCAGCTTTTAACTTCACCTTGCTCGAGACACTCTGATTTGTTGTGTCTTTAAAAATAAATGTCCCTTTTTCTGATCAAAATAAGGCAGATTCATCAAATGTAACATCTCCGCTGACAATTATTTTGTCAGATTCCAAAAACAGTTTTAAAACTTTTGTACCGGCAGAGTACCCCAGAAATATGCATTTAACGACCCTTGGATCGAGCTTTCCCTGGCTAACTTTAGTATAAGTAGGACAACCGAAAATTTTAAGATTAGAATAATTGAGAGGATTACCTAGCCATATCTCATCTGGAACTTTACCATTCAATACTCGATGAGGAGATTGATTCACCAAATAACTTGCCAGGTTTACTGCTTCAGCCCAAAATTTCTTCCCTAAGCATGCATTAGAAAGCATGCATCGAGCCTTCTCCAGCAAGGTTCTGTTCATTATTTCTACAACTCTATTCTACTATGGAGTTCCAACAAAGGTTCGATGTCTTTCAATTCCTTCCTGTTTGTAGAAATCGTTGAACTCTGACGAATAGAACTTAATGTCATTATTCATTCTCAACCGCTTCACAGATTTTTTGGTTTATTTTTCTAATAGGATCTTCCACTATTTGAAGATTTTGAATACTTCGTTTTATCTATTTCAAGAAATAAACCCAAATTTTTCTAGAGTGATCATCAATAAAAGTTAGGAAATATTTATTACCACCATTTGAAATGTCAAGAGACCGACCCCATAAATTGGAATGAATGTAATCAAGAGTCCCTTTTGTTCTATGCAATGTTGGATAAAAGCTGACTCAAGTTTGCTTCCCAAAAATACAATGCTCGTAGAAACCTAAATTACCAACTCTAGTGTCTTTGAGTAGACCTTTGCTGCACAAGACGGTCATACCTTTCTCACTCATATGACCCAGTCGTATATGCCAAAGTTTGGTTAAATCGAAATTAGTGGAAAAGGAATCACATCGCAACATTGCGACATGGAGAATATCATCGCCTAGACATTGCATCGTCACAATGTTGGAGTCTTCCTCATCTTGACATGGCGACAATTTTGGTTGTTCTTTGGTAATTTTAGCCGCACCAGTTACTGATGGCCCTTCCAGAACATATAGGTTGCCTTTTTTCTGTCCTCTCATGACAACGAGAGACCCACGAGAAACTTTTAAGCCGTTTGACTCAATAACGATCTTACAATTGCTAGAATCCAAAATTCCCAACGAGATGACATTTGACAGTGTCTGAATGATTCCATCATGCATATTAATTTGTATGGTTCCTATGCCGATTATCTTACATGGAGAATTACCCCCATAAACACAACTCTACCTTTGACTAACATGCACGTGAAGAACCAGTCCCTATTGGGACAAATGTGATAGGAGCACCCTGAATCTAGGATCCATTTAGAGGTAAGCTTGGAGCTTTCGCTCATCAACACCAATATGAAATCATCACCTCTATCTTCAGCTACACTAGAATCAGTAACTTCAGCTTTCTACTTATCTTTCTCACCTTTTTCGGTATCCTTTTTAATTTTATTTTGAAGTTTCTAGCATTCTACCTTAACATGACCCACATTTTTACAATAGCCACAGTATTTGTCACGTTCTTGGATTTGGATCTCGCTTTAGACCTGTTTCGATCTAGTTTTTTGGATTGTTGTCTGCCTCTTGCAACTAGAATTGAGGCTTGCCCATCTGACCTTTTTTTGGGCGTAACTCGTTGTCAAGTTTATCCATGCTCAGCAGATTCCTCTTCACGTCCTTAAATAAGAGATGATCTCTCCCATAAATCAGACTTCCTTTGAAAGTTTTATAAGAAGAGGGAAAAGAGCTAACAACAACATAACTTAATCATCATCTTTAATTTCTATTTCAAGATTCTTTAAGTCATTAAGAAGGGTAACAAACTCACTAATATGAGCTCTAATAGACTCACCTTCAACCATTCTGAACGTGTAGAGATGTTGTTTTAATACTAATTAGTTGGCCAAGGATTTTGTCATGTACAAGGCTTCCAATTTCTTTCGTAACGTATATGTTGTTTTCTCCTTCAAAACCTTTTGTAACACATTATTTGTTAGACATAATTAAATTGTGGATAGAGCTTTTTTATCTAACCTATTCGATTATGATTGTTCCATGTCTTCAGGTTTCCTCTCTACAATGATCTTCTCAAGATCACTTTGGATCAGAATTGCTGACATGTGAACTTGCCACAGACTGAAATTTGTGATACTGTCAAACTTGTCGATATCAAACATTGATGTTGCCATCTCTGAATGGGTTGAATGCGAAAATTGAACTAGCTCTGATACCATTTTGTTGAGAATTAACTCGTGTCTGCAACGAACAAGTAAATATAATAAATTCGAGAAGATCGAATACATAAATTTTACGTGAAAAAACTCCTCAAATGAGGACAAAAAACCATGAACAAAAGGAGATTTCAATATAATAAAAGAGAGTAACAAAGATAGAGAGAATTAAAGGAAAATCCAAAGCCTCAAAAATAAAACCCATAAAAAAAACATAATTCTCCCAATCTGAATATTTGTGTTGTATGTAACCTAGAGTAACTAAGGCCTATTTATAAGGTGACATTTGTATCATATTTGACCAGAATAACTCTAAGTTAATCAGAGTTTAAATGGGAAACTAGAAATAGAATTTAATTGGGAAAAGAAAAAAAAATTGAATTGCACATCGCCACGTCATGACGTGGCATTGCGTCATCGAGACAAAAAATGATTGCGTTGTCGGGACGAGGGCTTTCTTCTCATCGTGAAGTTGGCTGCTTGTTCGGACGAAGACCACTTCCTCGTTGCAACGTCACACACTATTTAGTCCAAAATGGAAGGCATAACTCCACAAACTTTGTCCTTATTTACCTTAAATTTGTTAAATAATGAAATTTTATTTGTGAAGTTTATTGATAAATAATTTATATAATTAATTAATATTTTTATATTTGAAAATATTTAATCTAATTCATTTGATATATTTAAATATTATTATTTTTAAAACATCAGTAAATTCAAAATAGTACACCAAAATAGAATGGTATCGGTACGTACCAGTTCAAGTAGAAAATGGTGTGCCCACAGGTGTGGTATTGACTACCTTGTTCTCGCTTCAAAATCGACTCTATTCTTTCTTTTTCTTCACTTGTCTTTGTCTTTTCTTTACTTTAATTATTAGTCTTAATTTCCATTTTTTCTTTGTTATTATCAGGCATAAAAACTCATCTTGCTTGTTGTCCAAGACATCAGAATTTGGTTTGGAGCCACCGAGTCAAAATAGAGTCCTCTCTCGAAACAACTTCAAATTAACTTGGGACTTGTGTGGACCCTACTCTTTTATCAACTTCTTTGATTTTTTATTGCATGTTCAATTCTATCAGAGTTCTCTATGAACAACACTAAATAAACCAAATTCAAATATTTCAAAAACAAAAAAAATACCATATATTAACCAAAAACTAATCTTACAATTCAGTAGTTTCAATTAAAGCAAATTTAGGAAACCAACTACATCAAACACATAAACACTAACTACATTACTTTATAAACATCATCACTAGCATACATATTATCCAAGAAATTATCATTCCAGTACAATACACCATTTTCTTCCTTTTCAAATCTTTTGCATTCTTCATCACTATATTCAGTTGTTTTTCCATTGATTTTATTTCAGATTTTAACTCTCAAATTACAAATTCTTTTTCATTTTGGATTCAACTAACTTTTCTCAGTTCCTCATTCTTTTTTAAATTCATAAATAAAAAAGTTTTCCCTTTCACTTAGTTCCTCGTCATTGTAACCTCTAAAACTCGGCCTAGATGTTATGGCCGAATTCTGAAAGCTACATTGGCCACCGGAATGACACAAAAAAATTCTTGTAATTTTAAACATATTTTAAAACCATTTGCCTCTTTATTCAAAACTAGTGAACTTGGTTATTTTTCATAATTTCAGGAAAACATGTTAATTTCAAAAATCAATTGTCTTTAGAATTTCATTTGTAAAGATTAATCATTTCAAAAACTAAGTTGTATTTTATTAAAAACTTATTTTCAATAATGCAGCCGAAATTAGTGATAATATCATATTTTCATTAAAAACCAATTTTTCATGCAAATCATTTAAATATCAAATAAGCAGTTTAAAACTTAAAGTCATGCAAAGTAAAATAAAAATCCCTGAATAAAGTCTCATGCCACAGTCTATATAAAAATTATTATAGTCCCAAAATAATTATTAAAATTATGTTTAAAACACTTAAAAATAAAAACATTCGAGAAGCTCTTCTGATAGCCATGTGCAAGTCTTAATCTAGGGGGTTATCTATAAGATTAGTAAACTAAGGAGTTAGGTAATAAGCTCATTGTGAGTCTTGACTCAAATATACAGTAATAAATAGTGTAAATAACAGTCAAGCCATTCAATAACAGAGAATTTGAAAACAGTACGAAATCACAATTTCAATATGCATGATCATGTCAATGCAGTATTTTCAAAAAGTATTCCTATCCAACTCCACTACACATCATAGTAAGAGTTCCTTAGACCTCATCCAGCCAATAACACACCAATTTGTGGACAAGCCACCAGTAATGCAGATAAACTGCCAGAAACGTGATCAAGTCACAAGTATTGTAGACAAGCTGCCAATTATGTGGACAAGCCACTAGTAATGCAGATAAAGTGACAGCATTGCAGACAAACTGGCAGTATTGTGGACAAGCAACCAGAAATGTAGATAAACTGCCAGTACTTCCTCTTTGCATAATCGTCCTAACCACAATACAGTATGACATGTTTTTAACAATAACAGAGCAGTACAGTAGGCATGATTAAAACATGCAATCAGTAGCAGAATCAGTAGGCATGAATTATCATGCGATCAATATTTCAGTAATAGTGGTCATGATTTTATCATGTGATTTATTTTTTAACAGAATCAGTGGCATGTTTTAAACATGCAGTCATATTTAACAATCTCAATGAACATGATTTAACATGCTTTCAATATCAATATCAATATCAATATCAATATCAATATCAGATCGATGACATGTTTTAGCATCACAATAAATACGAAACAATATCGAATCATACAGTGACATTACACACACCTTTGGCAGTATAGATTCCTCAAATCGAGGTACTTACTTGTAGCAAATCCTTAATAAGGAATTTATTATGCATCTTGAATCCTTTATGTATTCATTTAGTCATAAGTTTGGCTAAGACGAAAACAATTATTTTGAAACACATATATATAATTTTTATAGATAAATTCATCCACTATTTTAATTTATTAAGATCTCACACCTTGAATGAAAGTCACACGATGCAAAGTCTACACCTTCACAATGTTTACGCTTTAGATCTATCCAGATTGCGCTTCGATTCTATTATAACATTAAGGTACCAACACCAAATACACATTTTAGTTTCGGTTATAGTCCAATATAGTTCTCTTACGAAATCGAGTGAGGAACTTACTTTATTACTCATTCGAATAGAGATCCAAGTACTTCCCTTACCAAATACATATGTATAATGTATAATGTATAATGCTATTATAAAGTGTGATACAAAATTAAGTGACCAATTATGTTATAAGTGTCATAGGTATTAAAGAGTCATGAAAATAATATGTAGATACCATAAGTTATATTTATAATTTGATGAGGGCCAAATTATAAATACCCAAAACTAATTTTATAATCAGTTATTTTAAAAAAAGGTAGTGATGTCAAGAAATATATATCATATTTCTTTTCTATCCCTATCAAAAAGAATTATACAAAGAGAAAAACTATTTTCTTGGAAGATCAAAAGCTTCTGGGCAATCTCTAACAATGGATTTAGGTATGCTTCCGCATTTAGTTTTGTCCTTGATTTATTCTTGATGATCTAACATGATAAATATTGATTTATTAAGTTTTATATCAAAGTTTTACGATTCAAACATTTGTCTCATGCAACCTTTTCCCATACCAACCCAAACTTGGGAGGATATCTCATAAGCCTTTATTTTAGGACTTGATTATGATATTATCTTGGTGGCCACCGATTGTCCAACAAATACTCACTTTGATTCTATTGCTCACCCTTGTACTACCAAATCTATTACTAAATACTTTTTGTAGAGAAATTGTCCAACTTCATGACATCCCAAGATTCATGTTTTTGACGTGATGTTATATTTTTTAGGGCTAGTTTAGTAATGCTTTTGAGAATTGCTTTTAAAAAGTGTTGGGAAAAGTGATTTTGAGAAGTACTTTTGAAAAGTTTGATTCAAGATTCAAGTGTTTAGTATTGTTTTCAAAAAGTGCTTTTGAGAAATAAAATGTTCATTTTAGGCATTGTGTTATAAAATAACCAATAAGCATTTAAATAAGGTTCAAATTAGTTAAAATTATATTTTAATAAGAATATAGAAAATAATTTATTACAATTTATTGTTAATATTTTAATATATGAAAAATAAAATTTAAATTTTAATATAACAAATAAATACCATGTGTTGGAGGGGTGAAAACGTAATTAAGCTGTCAAAAATATTTTTAGGAGAGAAAAGCTAAAACTTTTAACTTCTCCATTTAGGGAAAATTGCTTTTGAAAAGTAAAAAATTTATTTTAAAAGTTACCTTGTTTAGCATTTCTTTTGTTTCAAAAATATTTTTTATGTCAAAAGTGCTTCTAAAAGAATTGCTAAACACAATAATAATGCTTTTTTGTACGAACTCTCTTACCTTACTAACACCAAATTAGGTATAAGCACATTTTACAATCCCTCCAAATAGAGGTAGTGAATCCGTGGTTGGTGACTTTCTTAGGATGCTAACACCCACAAGTATACTACCTACCATGGTCCCAATTTTCTTTCAATACTGGGTTGCATTCTTCCTCTAGCACCACACCTTTCAAACCAGTCTATGGCTATGACCTTCCAAACCATTTCTTCTTGTTTGTGGTAAAACTAGAATTGGAGAAAAAAGTTCATCAATTTCTAATAACCTTTTGTATTAATAATTATTTTTCTAATACAATAATGATTGGAGTGACTGGATAAATAATTTCACAAAATTTTTATTTACGTATAAATATATTTATAACATTGTAATAATGATAAATTCTAATATATTTGTAATTTTAAAAGAAAAACCCTAAATTCGTAAAAGTCAAAAGCTATTATATAAACCCACAGGCACCAATTCATCACCTCCCCCCCCCCATCTACTCCGCCCATCGTCTGCTTTTGCCAAAAGACACCTAAAGACGCCACTTTGAAAACCGGAAATGTCGGACGAGGAGCATCATTTCGAGTCCAAGGCCGACGCCGGCGCTTCCAAAACCTACCCTCAGCAGGCCGGCACCATCCGCAAGAACGGTTACATCGTCATCAAAAATCGCCCCTGCAAGGTTCCCTCTCTTGATTCTTAGAAATTTGTTATTTTATTTTATTTTTTTAAAGATCTGTTTGATATTATCCTGAAACTAAACTCGTATTCATCTTTTCTGATTTAGTTTTTTTTTCTTCCGATTGTTAGGGTTCAGATCTGTTGCTTTTTTTTTTATAGTTGGAATATTGAAATTTATATGTTAAGTTTGATATTAATTGAAATCTGTGTTAATTTTTACTTTTTTCTTTATAGCTGTTTATTTACTTTTTGTTTCCAGAAATTTTACCATTAGAAATCATGAATACTAAAAATATTATTTTTATAAATGAAAATAGCAATCAAAGAGGAGTTTACTTTTCTGATATTTTTCTGTATCTTTATGCAAACTTTTGATGTAAGAGCAAGTTGGAAAAAAGTATATATATATATATAAAACACTAGACTCTTTAGTGTTAAAATATTAGTAGTTTTTTAATGAATCTTCTCATCACGAGTCATAACCAAGCATTTGATGCATGTGACTTATTAGTGTTTGATGGGTTGACTGAAATGTTACTTGGACGTGTGTATGTGGGATATGGACATCTGTTTGATACAGAGATTTCGGTTTTATTAAAATTTTTCAATCTATTTGAAGGGTCCTAGGAGCGATATATCCTTGTAACCGTGTCTAACTATGCATCTTATACGGGTAATTTGTAAAACAAGAAAGAATCGGAGTAATATAGATTGGTTTTTTATTTTAGTAAACTTGATTTCTGTTCTACGGTGTGTGGCAGGTTGTTGAAGTTTCCACCTCCAAGACCGGGAAGCATGGTCATGCAAAGTGTCACTTTGTTGGAATCGATATCTTCACTGCCAAGAAGCTCGAAGATATTGTTCCTTCTTCCCACAATTGTGATGTATGAAATGATTACTTACTCCATAAGTCTTTGTTGTTTCTCTTTTGTTGTTCTAACTTTTAATCTGTCATGTAAATTGCATTTGTGTTAATGAATGTTTATGTTTTGGGTTTTAACAGGTTCCGCATGTCAATCGTACTGACTACCAGTTGATTGACATTTCTGAGGATGGATTTGTAAGTTCATTTGTTTCTTTTCCGCTAGAAGTTGCATGTTTGCTTGTGTTTTTTAACTTGTTAATCTCTTCAGGTGAGTTTGCTGACTGATAGTGGAGACACTAAGGATGATCTGAGGCTCCCAACTGATGAGAACTTGTTGAAACAGGTTAATTAACACTTTTCTTTTTGCATATATTTTCAACATACTGCTCTTTTGCTATAGAGTAACCTTTGTTGTTGTATACTGATATGAATTCTGGAAACAACAAAGCCTTTTTTATGCACTTCCTAGTAGCTCAGTATGGGATGCTGCCCCTTTCTGAAGGGGAGGTTAAAACTGAGCGTGTGAGAGCTCTGCGTATACATACAACTGCCATTGCGTTTTTATATTCTTGATAGTTATAGTTTAGTTTCGTATCTCTGCACCCTTTATGTGGGATTGCCGTTGTTAACATCATTGTTCGACTGCAGATCAAGGATGGTTTTGCTGAGGGAAAAGACCTGGTTGTGTCTGTGATGTCTGCAATGGGGGAGGAGCAGATCTGTGCTCTGAAGGACATTGGTCCTAAGTAATTTGAGATTTTATTTTCGGACTTTAATTGCAATTTTAGATTAAAGCTTTTTATTTTTTTCAAGAACTTTAATAGCTTTGCGTCTTGGAATTTGGGTGTTTTTTTTTTTATATATATCTGGATACGAGAAAAACACCATTGCTGTTATTTTATTGTTGTGATATGATTCTCTGTTTTTACTACAAGGCTTTGTTCTTGGGTTTTCATATTTGTGGTGTTTTTTTCTTTGCTAGGATTTTTCTAGGCAAATTACACCATTACTAATGTTTGAGTTTTGATTTAAAGTTTTATTGAAGAGAAAAAGGATGTTAATGTTAAATAACATCTGGTTGAAATGAAAATGTTT
This sequence comes from Gossypium hirsutum, assembly GCF_007990345.1. NCBI lineage: Eukaryota > Viridiplantae > Streptophyta > Magnoliopsida > Malvales > Malvaceae > Gossypium > Gossypium hirsutum. Next base: position 38,479,763 of record NC_053439.1, on the reverse strand, counting down.
AAATAATTTATATTATAAAATAAAAATTTATTTATAATGTAGTGATTAATTGGGTAGGCATGGTATTATTAGCCCTTTATAGAAATAAACATTAAACGTCTAAAAAGGTGTTGCTAAGTGTATACATTTTTCTATTTTATATTTTAAATATTCTGTATAAATTTGATTGAACTGAAATAAATATAACGCTTGGAATGTTGTTGCTATTTCTAGCTTCCTACACAAGCATTGTGGTTGAACCATACGAACCCTGAGCCATTCGAAGAAATTTAGCTGTCTGAATAGCCATTTAGCCTAACTTCCAAATTTCTTTAAACATGCAATTATCCTTAAAATTTTGATTTCATAATAACATCCAAATAAAAAATTTCAAGATAAACACTAAAATATCCGACTGTAATGCCAAATCAAAATATGAAATTTAGAAAAAATCATTCAAAAATGATAAAAAATCGATTTGCTCTTAATGATTCGACTCAGCGAGGTTTTGAGGCCACTTATTAAAATCATAATATATCATATACAAAATTTTATAAATTAATATATATCATGCCAAATCATCAAGAACAAAAATTAGGTACAAACACGTACTTAAATTTATCAATATGTTAAAATATTTGTGTACTGTGGTCTTGATCTTCCAAATTAGTACATAACTTTTAAAGGTGATTCGCTCTTTTCTAGAGATAAAATGCCAAAAAGTTATGTTATGTATAATTTAAGGACCATAACTGTTGTGTGTAAAATGATGTGTGATTTTTGTGCAAGTATACAAGTCGATTCAAGTAATAAAGTAATGAGTGAGTATCGTTTCCACGAGAATCGGATTGAGGCACAAAGTTGGTCAAGTTATTTTAATAAAGTCGGGTTAATGCTATGGCAAAATGATTGAATGAAATGTTATGGCAAAACTAAGGTAATTATGCAATGATGAGTAATATATGGAATTAGTAAATAACTGGAAATGCTATGGCAAATGTGATAGTAGGAATGCAATGGCAAATATGAGAGTGATATGCAAATATTTTATAAATAAATAACTACTAAATATGTTGTGGCAAAGATACTTTGGCAAAGAATAAACATATAGTGTCTATGATATTTATGCAATAGGTTGGGATTATTCAGAATCAACCTTACTGACAAGAATGTCGTGGCAAAATCTTGATTAACTTACTATGCAGAACAGTCCTAGAGTAGTCTGCCACTTTCAAGGGCAAAACCTCAAGTCACTATCCCTGCTCATACAAGGTCTTATTATAGAAACCTGTGTAATTCCTTCTTTACGATGCCAGCATCATTCGAATGTTGCTCATTCCATTCAATATTAGTTAACTAATTTAACATTTCCCACATTAAATCAACTTAACAAGAATAATATGCCATCGACTATTCCTAGGGATTGCACTTAAACAATTGAATGGACAGTAAAATAATTAGATTTATACCATGAAAATTAAAAACAGTTAAGTGTCATCAAAATAATCCCAACCCAATGAGATTTAACTCATCAGTTGGAAAATATAATTCCTAACCATCACCATTGTTTACAAACAAATAAGTTCACAAGAGAGCACTAAGGAAATAACGGAAGAACGTTGGGAGAACAGCTTCCGCTGGTCCACACTTCAGCAGCACAGTGCTCTGTGTTAGCCGAGAGGATGACTTCCTCTTTCAATCGAACCCTCTTACTCTTGCCTTAGGATTTTCTCGTCTAGTTATTCTCTGTTTGTTGTGTTTTCTCTTGAGGTCTCATTCATTGGCCTTTTATAAGTAAGTGTACTAGGGTTTGACCAACAGCCCAAGATTATCTTTGCTCTTTTTAAATTCTTTTTGGTTTAAAAATCTCTTCCTTTTGGGTAGGAGGTTATTATCTCATTATCTCATGATTTTTTTCCTCTTTTTAAATTCTTTTTCTCTAAGATAAAACCAATAGCCCAAGATTTATCTCCTCCTCTTTTTTAGGCGTATTTATCAGGTACAAGTAGAATTGGGTTGAAACTGGTGTACGTAGAGTGTTGACTCGGTCATCTTCCTGAAATTGCGAATTGCAACGGCATACAAGTCGGCAAGCTGTTCACCTTTTTACCCCGACAAACCTTCACTTCTTTATTCCTTGTTCTTCATCTTGCCCCTGCAAATCCACCAAACACAGTTCTTCCACAAGCAATTAAAAATAACAAATAACATTTTAACACAAACCAAGCTCTTAATGCACTGGTTAAGGAAAAATACTAATGAAATGTCCTAAAGTGCAACTAAATGTATTTAAATACGGGCAATTAGTTATGTCTAAAGGCATGAAATATAACTCTTTTCAAGAGTTATCAATAACCCTTATAAGTAACTTTTACACATTACCCTTAATTTTCAATTAGCCCATATTACTTAGAAATTAGTTACTTGACCTTACTTTGTTTGATAACTAAAGTTCAGTTAATCGTAACTATATTATATCAATTTTAATTTAAGCTAACCTTTTATAATAATAAATAATAAATAATATGTAATTATATTATCTAACAAATATTTGTAACTCCCTCTGTTCTATGCTAAGCTATTCTTTGCAAAAAAAAATGTTTTAGTATGAGAATTATGATGCGTCATAATTATAATTATATTTGGTTTTTGTGCAAAAATCATTTATTATTTATTATATTTTTATAATAAATTATTTTCTACACGTTATAATTAGTTAATAAATTATGAATAAATCTTATATATCATAAAAATTAATTAAATTATTATATTTACTTGTATCATTATTATACATCAAAATTTTTATTTGAATATGTAAGATATTTGGATGCATTTTCAGTTTTTTTGAAATAGAAATAGAACTATTTTAATATAGAATGGTTCAAAAATTTATAAATTGATATCTATATATAAAAAAGTAAACAGTGATAGAGATAAGTAAACCATTGCAAGTTCCTACTATTTTCCTACCTATTTTTTTTTGTCTCCCAACACTGTTTCGAAAGCCAAACTTGATATCAACCAATGCACCTTCAAGAGTTCAAAGTGTCACTGGTTATTACATGTCTTTTGGTTGCATGACAACTAATATTTGTGTCCCTTCATTTTTCCATTTTATATCCAGTAGGAATTAGATCAATTGTTACTTCCAACTAAACATTTTTGAGGTAAAATAATGAAGATGTTTGTGAGAAACGAAGGCCATGCGATGTTGGGAAAGTGAAAATATTATGCCAAAAGCTACAAAAAAAAAAAAAGAGTAAATGGTGCAAATTAATCCCATGTTACATGGGAAAGGGAACATCTTTGAACATATAAACATATGATATGCATATCATATCATATATTTTGAGAATAAGTGTTAAAATGTAGCAGGTTGGTCGAGTACTTATAGAAAGAAAAGAGTTAAAAAAACCAATTAACTTGCAAACCATTTAAAATAGGTTTAATCAAAATAACTTATTTTTTATTTTTTAATTAAAATAGTATGATCAATTTAATCATCTAATCGATTTTAAAAACCTTGAATTTTATATGTGTTATACATATAATATAAAACGTTGTTACTCGCCTAACACGCTTGCTACCAACTTGGCGATCTCTCCAAGAGCTCGTCCGTTATGAATGTTAGCCCCTTTCATGGTTTCACCCTACTCACTCATAATTCTTTGAGTATCTAAAACACGTGTAACTCCTACTGGTGGTAACATATCACCACACATAACACCTAGTTACTCCTAGGACGATATAAATATTAATGAGTTCTTTAATCACAACAACCACTGTTACCCTGAGTCTCGTTTCAGCTTTTCTCCACTCTCATAGTCACTCCCCTTGAAAGTCTTATTGCCCCTACCCCTGACACATGTTTTGGGCAATAAGGTTAAGGATACTACTTTGATGGAGAAAAAGAATAAGTTGATTATATTGGTAATCCACCTTTTTCCCTATGATTATGATCTTAAACTTATGTATGAGGTTTATAAAGCATCCTCTTCTAGTGGCATGAAACTTGAACCCGTGACCACATAACCACTGTCAACTAAGAGCTCAAGTTATACTTGAACCCGTGATTGCATAATCACTATCAACTGGGAGCCCTAGTTATAGTTGAACCTATGGCTGTATAACCATCGTGAACTAAGAGCTCTAGTTGTAATGTGACATATTTTAAGGTGATGGTGCACTCCCCATACGACAAATGAAATGTGTGGGTCTCTAAGTGCCACCGCATCATCGTGAACTCAAATATACCTTAAAACTATCACAATTTCTTCCTAAAACTCCAACACAAAAAAACTTTCCCTCTCAAAATTTCAACACTCAACCAAAAAAAAAATAAAACAAAAATATTTTTTTTCTAAAGGACGGTGGGCGAGAGAGGTGATGGAGTAGGGAGAGCAAAACCCATCCTTTATATAGACAACCGAGGGAAAATTTTTAAAAAATTATGTTAGAGCCCATGACCGTTTGGGATTCCTGGGATGGGATGTTTGAAAATTATCTCGAGTTCTGAAATTTTATCACGGGATTCCTTGTTAGGGTTAGGGTTGAAAATGTGCGGAAGAAAACGTCTCCAACAAGTATTAGAGAAAATGCAGAAAAAGCGAACTCTATGCCTGCAATGTGTCACTCACATCCAAATCAAAAATTTTGGTTATAGAGTTTCATAGACCCGACAAAGGTATTATCAGGGAATCATATCGTGTATACCTAAGACAAAAGACCTGTGACTGTGGGAGATTTCAAGCACCTCATTTTCTATGCGTACATGCAATTACTGCATGTGCCTCTGTGGCACCCCAAACCCTACCGGGACGGTCCGACCTAAATTTTGAACGCCACAATAGCTACCGAAGTGACTCTCCATTAAACCACCATGAAATACACCATCCAACCAAGCACACCTCACATACATTGAATTATTTGGTATTTAAAATCCTAACACAAGTTTTACTAGTCAAATCATTTAAACAGATCAGAAAAGTCAAACTTATGACACCTGCGAACCCCCACCTCACGATGAACCCAACTAGAAATCCTAGTAGCTTGCAGATGACTCGGTGAACCCCTAGCTCGCAACCTACCCTGCGAACACCCAATTCGCAACTTGCGCTGTGAACCACTAGTTCGCAACTTATCGTGCGGTCTCCTATTGCTGGCGAACCCCTATTTCTAGCGAACTCCGAACGAACCTACCATTGTAATCAACTGATTGTTTTGTGAATGGTGAACTCCCTTACCTTGGAATACCCACCTACCTTGGCGAACCCCTGTTGTCGAACTTTATATTTTGGTGACTCTACCCTTAGCATAGTTCATTTTACTAAACAATTTATTTGTTATTCTATATGACATCCCTTTTACAATTGGAGGAATCTTTACTCTTGTGACCCCAACATGTTTTTGTCTACCCATTCATTCATCAATTAGACAGATCGCAGGCATCAATGTAACATATCACACCTTATTTCTCATGTATACTAAGTCAACACAGTGATTCAAAACAATTTAAGATTTCAAGGCGTACCTCATTGTCTAGCGAACTCCTTAATCTCTATTTACTTGTTAGTTCATCAATTTATCAAACCATAATTGTACATTAAAGTCCCAACATTCAATCATTCAATCAAGCAATTATAAAAGATCCAGAAATCCAAAATTAACAGTCCGTAATGTCCATTTACAATCCATCAAAATTTATTTAAAATCTAAATATAAGTCTAATCCCTTGGAACAGTCCCACATTGCCTTTGTTTTTGGGGGGTTTGGAAACACAACACATACTCAGGGGATTTTCCTTGCAATGGATCACTAAGAAGGTTCACTTTTGCACTTATCTCGGGAGCTATTTTTTTGGTACATGCAAGGAATGTGAGCTTATTGAAGCTCAGTGAGTGTTTAAACATACTACAAGTAAACACAATCCATCAGGCTAAAAGTAGACATACTATAACAGTTCACACAAATAACAGTTTGCATGATAAAGTAGTTTGCATAAAATACAGTACTCAAAACACGTCATATTGATATATTGGAAATTTGTGACTATGAAACATATTCACAATTTATATGCATTGGATAAACAGATCTCCAAACACTCCAAATGACTTAAAAAGTCATGCGCTGTCCCCAATAAATGTAGCACGAGTGCTCACACTCTCCAAGCACTTCACGTTGTCTATAGTGAATGGAGCTATGCTCTACATTCACTTATCTCTCCAACGCTATCTTCAAGCCACAATGCCCTAGCACGTAATAAAAGGTGAGTAGTCACAATCATATGGATGCTGATGATATTCAACGGTTTCAAATGTTCACAATGCCAACAGATCATTTTTAACGCATTCACAATACACAATATAATAGGGCTCGCAATACAACAAAGCTTGCACAATATAGCATAGTTCGCAATATCACAGTTCATAGTTTAGTAGAGCTCGCGATTCTGCAGGCTCGCAATATCATATGGGTTCGCATATAACATAGGTTCGCACATGGTATAAATTCGCACATAGTATAACAAGGTTCGCATGTATTAGTATAACAGGGTTCGCATGTAGCAAAACAGGGTTCACATATGGTATAATATGGTTTTTAGACTACCTCAGCTCCCCTTAGCACATGAACTGGTGCTCAGTTGCAGTATATATGACCACTCACCTGCTAGTTTGTTGTTTCCTGTTAAACCTAAGTCACATTCTACTTGCCTTTTTCTTTGCTAGAGGAAGCTCCCTCGCGATCTGGGGCTTCACGTATAACACACAAGCATAACAGATTACTATCGTTCTAAGGCAGAATAACCTTCCTAATATCCGAATAGCTCACCACTCAAACCTCCTTGCGAGCTCACTTCGCACAAAACTGATCTTTTAATTTCTTCACTCTCACTCAATTTAATCCCTATTTCTTACTTCCTAATATCATAATTAATTTAATTATAGATCTATACCTCTAATTTGACACAATTCCATAATTCTTCATTTTTTTGGAAAATCACGTTTGTTTTCAATCAAATAGAAGAAAAATCATTTGAGCCGTTCAGATTCAATAAAGACTTGTTAAATTAAGATTATAAAACTCTTAATTACATCAAAATAAGTTTAAAATCGTATTAAAACAGTCACTTAGCTCTCTATTACGAGATCTACCATTTTTAAGCAAAAGCAAGCTTTAAATCAATAGATCTCATGCATTCTTGATTAGATCTATAAAAAGTCGAATTGAAACAACATATTCTCTATTTAAATAATAAGAAAATAGTTTGTTACCTTTGCTTTGAAGAACTCCACAATATTTGGATTAATTTCAACAAAAAGGTGTTAAGAAATAATGGAAAGTTGGAGAAATGATTATTTTTTTTAAAAATTGAAGAAGAAAAATGTGTTTGGATGCTTAGAAAATCAGAACGGTTGAGAGAAATTTGAGAGAAAACTCCTAATTCGGATCTAACTTTTCAAATGAATGGAAATGTGGAGGGAAGGGATAGTAGGTGTTCTTGTATAGCCAACCAATTTTCAAATTTTGGTTTTTTTCCCCTAAGGCCCCTTCCTGTTCTCTCCCTTTATGAACTAAATCTCATTTCAATTAAAACTCTTTATTTTCATATTTGACCTCTAATTTAAAATCTGTTTCAATTGAATCCTTACTAAACATATATTTATTAACTCGATTATCATTACTATTATTTTAATTAATTAATTATTCTATTTTATTTAAATTTTTACTACTCTAATTTTGATATCTCTCTCTTGAGCCCATGACTTAATTAACCAATTCTACTAACTCGATTTCCAGGGTGTAACAGCCTCGGCAGGCCTAGATTGCATGAGTTATGTTGACGAAGTTTAGAAACTAAAACGAATATATAAAATATGGAAATCTAAATTCCCACTTGTCCCAAATGAAAGTATGCGGTCACCTATCTCGATAGCTCCATTCGAGTTGGTGCTACATATTACGTTGTGTTGCAAGCCAAAAGGTCGACTTAATTCTACTCAGATATGTAGCAATATGTGTAACACCCTATACCCAACCCGATCGCTAGGTTCGAGTACTGAATGCTACACTAACTAGAATGACTTAACACAACTTTCTATTTTGGGTTTAGTTACATATTTTAAACAATCTAGGTTCAAAATTCTAACCAAATTTACAACTTATATTAAACTAGTAATAAAACTTTAAGGCTTCGTTCCATTGGTCGATTACAAATTGTTTTTTGGATAAAGACTCTATAACATAAAATGACACTTATCCCTGATGCGGAGCCTCTACAGGTGCCCCTCTATACAAATGCACAACAACTGCGTTTTGCTTAGCTCTTAGCGAAGTCTGACTTGGTCCCTCTCGATTTCATTAACTAACTTGCAATTGAATAGAAAACTTATAAGTTTAGGTGAACTTAGTAAGATCCGCATATACAATTTTAAGAAAAATATGAGACATCTAGCTTAGAATTAAACTCCCTGATAATCATGTTCATTATTTCTGGAGGACAATGCTTGGTGCCAGCCCAAGTGTTTCCTACATTAACGATTTTTCTCAGATTTCAGTGACCCCACTGCCTTAGAGTATTAGTGCTCACTAAAAACACCAAAACTCTTGCTCTGTCGATCTGTTTCTAAGGGTGGCTTCTTAGGATAGCAGTTCCTACATTTGGGGAAAACTTAACAAGATTTCTGCCACTCTCCATGGCCATGTTCGACCTCTGCTTTCCACTATCCCTTAAAGGGCTTTCTCGCCCTTTCAACAACGAGTATACATTTCCTCCTATGAAAACTTGATCGGCATTTTGAACCCTTCAACAAGCTTTTGTCAGTTTGCAAGGATCACATTTTGCTGCAGACTAATCCATAATTGTTTAAACTATGTGGAATCCACAACTTTCCTAATAGACTAGTACTTACATGTACCAATTATACCTTTCTATCTAAGGAGCCTCTTTTCCTTTTCACCCTAACTGAGGTTTGGGCATAAGCTTGGCGTCTCTCATCATTCTGGTGGTCTATATTCCTTAGACACGCCAAGATTATTCATTTTTGAGACTTGTCGCTCTATTCACTCTGCGAACTCTACTTTCACTCTAGACATCCTTAATGAATCACGAATTGTCCAATTATAACCCTTAGGTTTGACGTTCTAACTAATGTCCCGTAAGTACTATCCCGACGACTACCTTGTGTTTTTGTCTCGGTGGACTACCCCATATTTTTTGTCCTGGCAAACTACCTAGCTCGCCGTAAGCGAGCTATGGTCTTACACCCTAAACATCTTTGAGGTGTTGCCCCGAAGGTCCTTACCACTATTGTGATGCCACTTCATAGAGCCTATTGATCGCCATCACGAAGTTGCTTTATGGAACCTAATAATCATCAATATCGTTTTATCATATATCCACCTTAATGCTTGAAAATTGAAATGTCCTCCCCTCCGCAAGGCTTGGAGCTTCATAGATCGCGGTTTACTCTCAACAATCTCGGAAAGTGAAAATCAAAATAGAATTCCAATTTTTCTTTTTCCCTATTCCTCTACCCATTCCTCCATTCATCATCCTAACCTGAATGCTCGAACACCGAAGTATCCCTACTGTAAGGCCTAGAGCTTCACAAATCACGGTTGTACTTAGCAACTCTGTATGGTAGTAACTAACAGAATCATCATTCTCTCAATCCTATCTTTATCTAACTCGTCAATATTTTCCTCTCATACCATGCATACGCCAATCATGCATACAGTACAATTTACCTACTAACAACAATCAATATATAACTAACAAGATTACACAACAATGTTTATCAGTCAAGAAGCAGGGCACAGAAACTCAACTGATGCTTCATTGCCTCCTCAGTTTAGTTTTTTCGAATGCCAGAGCCTCATTTGTCCTGGCAGCTAAGCATGACAACCACATATTGGTTAAACTGAATGTTTTCATCCCTTAAAACCCAGAATCTACAATTATTTAGAAGCTTTGAGAGTTCTCACTCTACTTCTTTTCTTCAATTCACAAGTACAGAGAGATAATGAAACTTACTGGTTCCTTGATTTCTCCCTCACTGGGCTTAAATTCACACATCTGCTGTGACATATAGAGCTTTATTCATTTGCATCTCCCACTTCTTCAAAAGATTAAAAAAGATGATGCTATGGAGAGAAGATATATATACAAAATTGAGAAAAATTTGTCTCCATTCATGCCTATATATGCTCTTTGGGCACGATTTTCACCAGTCATTCTTACCATACATTCTTAATCATTTTGTCTCTCACTTTGGAACCAACCGACTTCAATGTAACTAATCTGGATTTGGAATCCAACTATTCGCAATTCAGCCACTAAAAATTTCAAATCTCCCATTAGAGTCTAACAATTTACTAGTCCTTTCAATTTAATCCTGGATTAGAGTCTGACAATTTACTAGTCTTTTCAATTTAATCCTGGATTTTCCAAATTACGGGTCAACTAGAGTAACCGAGTGTTACAACGCCCCCACCCTTAAGGAAAATTTTATCCTCGAAATTTTTCTTTCTCACCTAAACTTCTCAATGTGGTGTCTGTTTTAATTTCTCTTGTCTTAGAAAATACTCTACATACTTGAGGAGCAGTCGCTTCCACTTTTCTTGTAGACATATTGCTGCCCTACCACCTTAATTCTCATCTAGATCTTATCTCGCTCATCGGTGGCTCTACCCTGACTCTTTATAAGAAAATTAGCAACAAGAAGACCGTTTTGTACTTATTTTGCCAGATTCTTACTTACACCATCAACCAGGCATGTTTTAGTACAACACTAACAAGCGTTTCACAAAGTTAACATGGGTTGTACGGAGGACATTCGATAAACGACCAGCTGAAAAACCTTTTTTCTTTTTCAATGATCAAAGGGTTTAAGAAAAACCCTCTCCAGCTCGACAAGTGTCAACTATGGATTCAGGAATTTGAATTATTTACTTTTAATTCCTCTAAACTTCCTGTAGATGTTTGGCTACTTAAATCAAGACGTTTGGGAAGAAAGGCCTTCATCTAAAATTACTCTTCAACTCCTTACTAACTAAGTCTCTTTCTCAACACATCTCTTAAGTAATATTTTAAACCCTTTATGTTTCTTTTATCTTTTTCCCAAATTGGTCAAAATTAAGCAAAGTCATTATGATGGTATCAGTCATCATGATAATGGTGGTAAGAGAGGTTGTGGTGGTGTTAATGAAGGCGACGGTGTTAGAGGAATACAACTTTCCAACTTCGCTTACGATTTTAGCCTTGTTCATGGTGAGTGTCAACTAAACGACCACTCCGACAGTATTCTCCTCCTTTCTTTATTTGTTCGAAGTCGGGTTTCACCTACCCTTACATCCCTTCTTTTGATCTGTCCTTAACGAGTATAGAATCACGTTAGGGTAATTTACCGACTTATCTTGGTAGACCTTGGTAGCTTACTTTATTGATTGTAGCATGAAGGGTGAGCCACCCATCCTTGGTATTTTCCAGCAAATTTACCAATTAAAGGTGACCTCTTGTAGGTCCTCTGTTGGGCTGACCCATTTTAGTACCCGCTAGATGTGTGAGCTCATTATCAGAAAATGGGACTCCAACCTTCACCTCAATAGAAATAAATTCATCCGAGTAATGTGTAATCTAAAGGGTGGATTCTGGTTCTCAAACCAATGGTCTATTCCTTCCGACTTAGTTTGTACTCCCAGGCAACAATTAGGTAATGAGGCTACGGATGATCAATTCAATCATTTAAACTTGGGTCACTCTCTCATGTTAGAGAGTCTTATTACTGTTAGAAACGTCTTTTGTTTCTACTTAAAAAACCATAGCCCAAATAATTATAGGCCCTTAGACTTTGCTGATAAGGCTATTTCTCGGGCCACACGTCCTTATACGACGTGGCCATACAACGCTTTTGATGATTTAGCTGTTGTATTGGTTGGAAAAAAATAGGAACCAGCAAACTCTTTTATACTAATTGTAGGCAACACGTGCACCACTGGTCCATTTTGCCAACAATGGCTGTTGGTGAATCTCTTAAATAGAGATTTTATTCCTTGTATGGCTAATTCCTAACTTTTCTTTTGAGAGTTCTGCTCAATCATTCATTATGTACCAAACTTCAAGTAGTATGGACGTAGAGGCCATTATAGACAATGTCGTAAGAGGCTAAGGGCTGAAGGGGGATCTCGACATACCAATAATAGCAATGGCAATAGGTTGGTCCATCGTAAATGAAGTAAGAAACTAGTCAATTCTAAGAGGGAGCTCACCACACGCATCTTGTTGTCTCATCTCGAAACTCAAACTAAGTCCATCACCCCTATGGACATTTTTCCCATCGCAAAAAGTTCGCCTAATGAGTCCGCTCTAGAAACTGCCCCTCTTACACCGCCATCTCTCCACACTAAGTCAAGGCAACCTGTTACTTCTTCTTGTGGAACATCAAGTTTACTCCTACAGAGGGACCATTTTTCTGTGAGCTAAGCTCCCTTCTCCCTAATTGAAGTTAGTCAACGCTAGGAGAGGAACCTACCCCAAGAATTGAAAGAATATACTCTCCCCTCTTCCTCTGAAGGTTATAAACCAACTTTCTTAGAGCTGGTGGACTTTTACCAAATCAGGTGGAGGAATATAGTGTGATTGGTTGGTCCTTCCGTGACTGGTGTTATAACACCTTTTACCCAACCTGAATTATCGGATTCGGATATTAGGTGTTACAAGACCTAAATACATAAAATTTTTAAAAAATTGTGTAACTTAATTACAACAACCTTCTTATTTATTTCTTTACAACCATTGAAAAGAAGTACTCATTAAATACAACAAAACTTAAATATGGTATACAAGTTATTACAACTTAAAACCTTGTTCAAGACAAACTCAAACATGGCGTAGAATACAATTTTCCATATCCCTATAGTGCTCTCTGTATGCACAATAACGCTACTTGAGCAGCCTCCATGGTGCATTCCTGGCTTGATCTCTCCAAAATAATTGACTTATTCTCAACAATTCTCGGTACCTGCATCATAAATAGATGCTTTTAAGTTTATATACGGATTTGGCACCAAGCTCAAAATTAAACTCTTTGATAGTCGTGTTCATTATTTCTGGCGGACGACACCTGGCGTTAGACTAAATGTTTCCTACATAAGCGATCTTTCTCAAATTTCAGTGACCCCACTACCTTGGAGTACTAGAGCTCACTAACAACACCGAAACTCTTGCTCTATCAATCAATTTCCAAAGGTGGCTTCTTAGGACATACAATTCCTGCCTTTGGGGAAAACGCAACAAGATCTCTGCCACTCTCCATGGCCATGTCCGACCTTCGCTTTCCATTATCCCCTAAAGAACCTTCTAGCCCCTTCAACCACTAGTATACATTTCCTCCCATAAAACCTTGATCAACTTTTTGAACCCTTCGATGAGTTTTCGTCAACTCACAATGATCGTATTCTACTGTGGACTAATCTACAACTGTTTAAACTATATGGAGTCCACAACTTCCTTAGAGGAGTAGTATTTGTGTGTACCAGCTATACATTTCCATCTAATGAGCCTTTTTTCCTTCTCACCTTAACTGAGGTTTAGATATAACCTCGGCATCCCTCACTGTTCTGGTATTTTATATTTCACAGACACGCCAAAATCATTCTTGAGACTTATCGCTCCATTCACTCCACAGAATCTACTTTCACTTTTGACATCCTTCATGAATCGCGGATTGTCCAATTATGATCCCCATGTTTGAAGTTCTAACAAATTAATTGTGATTACTATCCTAGTGGACTATTCCGAGTTTTCTGTCCCAGTGGACTACCCTAATTTTCTATCCTGGCAGATTACGTAGGTCGCTATAGCTGAGCTATGGTATTACACCCTGAACCTCTTAGAGGTGTCACCCGAGAGGACCTTATCGCCATTGCGTTGTCGCCCCATAGAGCCTATTGATCGCCATCACGGAGTTGCTATTTGCAACCTAAAAATTGTCAATATCATTTTATCATATATCCACCTTGATGCTCGAACACCGAAGTGTCCCCTTCCCTCGCAAGGCATCCATCACTGTTGCGATAGTTTAAATTTCCAAGACAGGCCAAAATCATTCATTCTTAAGAATCCATTCACTCTACTTTCACTCTTGACATCCTTCATGAATCGTGGATTGTCCAATTATGATCTCCATGTTTGATGTTCTAACGAATTACCCATGATTACTATCCCAGTGGACTACCCCGAGTTTTCTGTCCCAATAGACTACCCCATTTTTTTGTCCTGACAGACTACTTAGGTCGCCATAGCTGAGCTATGGTATTACACCCTAAACCTCTTAGAGGTGTCGCTCGAGAGGACCTTACCGCTGTTCCGTTGTCGCCCTATAGAGCCTATTGACCGTCATTGCGGAGTTGCTCTTTGGAACCTAATAATCGTTAATATCATTTTATCATATATCCACCTTGATTCTTGAACACCGAAGTAACCCCCCTCACAAGGCCCAGATCTCCGCACATCACGGTTTTCTCCCAACAATCCTAGATGGCGAAAATTGAAATGGAATTCCAGTTTTCCTTTTTCCCTATTCCTCCTCCCATTCCTCCGCCCATTCCTCCATTCACTGCCCTAACCTTGATAGTTGAACACCACAATGTCCTCTTTGCAATGCTCGGAGCTTCGCACATCATAAGCACACTTAGCAACTCCATATGACTAACTAACAGAATCACCCTTCTCCCAATCCTATCTTCATCTAATCTGCCAATATTTCCCTCTCATACCATGCATAAACTATAACACCCCATACCCAGTCCGGTTGTCGGACTCGAGTTACAGGATGTTACTATAGTTACCAGAATATTATAACACAATTTATAACATTTAACCGAATATTAAATCATTAATCACTTTAATTGCATGCACAATAAAAGTTATGAATACATCAAGGACTAAATCGAGCATACAAACATAAATTAATAAAATCGAACATAAATTAAGGACCAACTTGAAAATTTTCAAAACTTTGAACTAGGTATCGATACCAAAGAAATAAGTATCGATATTTTTATGATAATTATCGATACTAAAATCAATATCGATACCATTTTGGCATTCTGCCAACTTTGAAAAGTTGAAATCAAAGCCTTTTTATCGATACTCTGAAAAAGTATCGATCCTTGTAAATAGATATCGATACCTATTATAAGTAACGATACCAAATTGTCATACTGTCCATTTTGAAAACTGTTCATTTGGTAAAATATTGATACTTTGGTCCTCGGTATCGATACTTTTACCCAGATGGTTAAAAAATCAAATTTTAAAATACTTTTCATACCCAGATCTGTAATTCAAACATTGATGCATCAAAGCACACAATCAACCTACATAATTATTATTCAAAACATTCCAAAACATATCTCATATCATCTTAAGAATGCCTAACCAATATGCCATAAGGATTACCAAAATAACATAACTTTTTATCACCAACAACTAGCTATATGCCAATGCATATATCCTTCTATACATTTGACACTAAAAGAATCGATGCACTTATCATTTTTATGACATTCAAATCACATATCAAACTATATTGCTATAAATTCCCACCAAACTTTCACCTATCCAAGTATTTCACATAATGTTATAACTTACCTATACTTATCTCATTCCATCACATATCAAGCTTAAATGCCTCATTCAAGTCACCAAACCAAATCATGAGCAACCACACCATTAGTCAACAAGCATACATTTTTTATGCGTTCACAAAACATACCACTTTTACTAAACACTTATATACATGTACAAGTTACTCCTATTACATGCCACATATCCCAAAATAAAACATTTATAAAATCTGCCAAAAGAAGTCTGGATAGTGTGATCTTCTAGTTGACTGATCGCCTAGTTCCGCATATGAAAACTACAGGAAAACAGGAAAATAAAATAGAGTAAGCTTTAATAGAGCTTAGTAAGTTCATAGGTCAAAACAATATAATATACCTTATAATCAAAGTTTAAATAACAAAACATTTAACTACATTTAACCCTATCATCACAACCAAATCAAGAGGTGAGTTTATCATATGCAAGTCATATAATCTTTCAAGTAAACGAGTTGATTCAATAACAAGTCACAATATACAATCTATAAATATGAGTACATTTTCAAGTAATTCACCAAGTCATTATTACCATACATCAATACAAGTCATTATATCGTTTAACAATCATGATTTAGCTTGATGAACTAATATGAACAGATACGAATACACGGTTATCCACCCAAGACACGTTAGAATGCTCAACCGAGCTAATCCAACCAAGAACATGCCTAAGCATTGAGTGTCTAGCCCGAAGGCTAACATCCCTCCAAAAACACGCCTAGGCACCAAGTGCCAATCCCGTAGGCTTCACATCCTCCCCCAGAAACACGTCAAGATCATTGTAAATATAACTCGATAATCAGCAATAAATGTTGGATTCAAATACATTTAATGTACAATAACATGTCATATATCATTATCTCATCACATATCGACCCAATATAGTGCGCAAAATAACCTATTGGTATGTCAATTGTACCCTATCCTAATTTCATTCGGGCTCGATACAATAAATAATATAACACTTTCAATTTAATCCATTTTCTCACTTTGAACCAATTTGCAATATTTAAGTTACATACATGTTCCCAAAATACACAATTCAATATAAACATTCCAAAATACACAAAACTATATCATATGAACTTAACAAGGCCAAACAACAAAGATAAGAGTGTTAGAGACTATTCTGTAATTTTCTCTT
This sequence comes from Gossypium hirsutum, assembly GCF_007990345.1. Taxonomy (NCBI): domain Eukaryota; kingdom Viridiplantae; phylum Streptophyta; class Magnoliopsida; order Malvales; family Malvaceae; genus Gossypium; species Gossypium hirsutum. The sequence continues at coordinate 38,462,974 of NC_053439.1, read as the reverse complement.
TTCCCCGATTATCCACCGATTCTTAATCTATACAATGATTTATTTCAATTTATCAGTCTAAATTATCTTATAACATGTAATTTAATGCATATGACCTCCTATTAACATTTTTCATAATTTCCCTAAAGTTTTACATTTTATTCAATTTAGTCCCTAAAATTGAAACAAGCTTATTTTTCGTAATTAAGCCCAAAGCCATATTTTTGAATTCATTATAATCCCCATACAACCCTCAAATAGTAAAATTTTACTAGAACTTCATGCCAAATTTTACTTTTGATTTAGTCCCTAAACTTAAAACTATCTAAATCCACTCTACAAAATAGTCATATTTCAACACTAAGCTTCAAACTCAACCATTAACATCTAAAAAGCTTCAAGAACATCTATGATAACTTTTGAAAAGCTCAAAAGCATTTTAAAATAGTCCCCGGGCTAGCGAGATTAAGCTACAACGATCTCAAAAACATAAAATTCATGAAAAACGAGTGAGAATTTAACTTACATGCAAAGGTCTTAGCTTGGCAGAACCTTGGAGGCTTAACAATGGTTTCTCAACCTTTTTTGTTTCTTGTTTCGGTGGTGAAGACTAAGTGGGAGATGATGTTCATTTATTTTTATGTTTTTTAATTACTTTATTTTATAAATTTACGTTTTTAACTAATAAACTTTAAAATAAAACATTGCCAACTGTCCATAATATTTAACTATGGTCTAATTACAATATAAAAACCTCTCACTTTTAATATTTAAGTCATTTAATTAATAAAAAAACAATAGTAAGCAACTTTTGTAGCTTTTACGATTTAATCATTTTTCTCAATTAACTATTCTAACATTAAAATTACTAGACTAAACTTTATGACGATACTCTAATGACCTCGTAAATATTAAATAAATAATATTTAAGGACCCATACGTTGAAATTATGGTCCTAAAACCACTGTCTCCGACACCACTAAAAATGGATACACTAATCATGCATACAGTACAATTTACCTACTGGCACCAATTAGCACATAACTAGCATGATCACACAGCAACATTTATCAGTCAAGAGGCAAGGTGCAAAAACTCACCTAATACTTACTTCCCTCCTCAGCTTAGCTTTTTCGAATGTCGGAGCCTCCTTTGTCTTGGCAACTAAGCATGACAACCATGTATTGGTTAAACTAAAGGTGTTCAACCCTTATGACCTAGAATTCACAATTATTTAGAAGCTTTGAAAGTTCTCATTCTACTTCTTTTCTTCAATTCACAAGTATAGAGAGATAATGAAACTTATTGGTTCCTTGATTTCTCCCTCACCGGACTTAAATTTACACCTCTGCTGTGACATGCAGAGCTTCCTTCATCTGCATCCCCTTTTTCTTCAAAATGACTAAAGAAGATGCTATGGAGAGGAGAAGATTTATATACAGAATTGAGAAAATTCTGTCTCTACTCATTCCTATATATGCTCTTTGGGCACGGTCTTCACCGCCCATTCCCACCATCCATTCTTAATTATTTTGTTTCCCACTTTGAAACCAATCGATTCCAATTTAACTAATCTGGAATTGAAATTCAACTATTCACAATTCAGTTACTAAATTTTTCAAATCTCTCATCGAAGCCCGACAATTCACTAGTCCTTTCAATTTAAACTTAGTTTTCCCAAATTTTGGGTCAATTAGAGTAATCAGGTGTTACAACATGGATATTCATGAAAAGATAGACAAACTGAGATTATGCAATTATTGTAGGAACCCAAGGCATAGTAAGCCAATATGTCCACACTTGAGGCAACATTGACGAGAAGACCTTATTAAAATATTTATTCATTTTTTTAGTAAACAAACAATTTGTTCTTTTTTTCATTGCTTCTCTCTTTTTTTTGTAAATTATAAATAAGTATATATTATTGATATAAAATACAATAGAATACAATACAAATAAATTTTTTTAAATTTTTTCGTAGATTGTAAATAATTATATTATTGATGTAAAATATAATAGAAATTTTTTTTTGATAAAATTGGAATAAAGACATTATGGATGAAAAATTTTAATACAATACAAATTAAAAGTTAACAAACTAAATGATGATTTACATGAGAAAATTTTAAAATAAAAAATTCATCGGCTTTATCGACCCAAATGTGTGCCACAACTCGGTGGGTGTCAATTACGAAAAGGATTTCATCATAGTTAAGGTTTTGGCTCTACATCATCTTCATCTTCATCTTCATCTTCACCTCCAATTCCACCTCCATCTTGATCTTGATCTTGATCTTCATCTCGTTCTTCTGTGCTAGATTGCAGTTGCATCCTAGGTTTCCATCGTATGTCGTCTGTGGTATTAATAGGTGGTTGTGAACATGACCCATCTTTGAAGAACAATGATGCTGGTGGTTTTTGCAATACTATCGGTAGAGAAGTAGGTGGTGTTAAATAACCCAGTTGTGGATATAATGTTAGAATTGTAGGCGGTGGCGGATACATTGGTGTTATTGTCCGCAGTGGCGTGTAATATGGTCCTAGGGATGGAGGTGGTGCAAAAAAATTCTTGGAGAAGGTGTTGATGCATAGTATGATGGTGCATAATGTGGTACTTGTGTAAAAAAAAATGGGGTTAGTGAAAGCAGCAAAAAAATATGAACTATACTGATCGGAAGGTGGTGCACCCGTCGGTATAGTATTTGGGGTTGGAGCTGATGATGATGAACTCGATGCATGTACTCCCGATCGAGGCCTCATGTGGGGTCATTTTGGTCTTCTACGACAACATTGCCTACTCATTTCCTCCTCCAACAATAGATATGACTTATCATGAAGTCTAAACCATGTCATGTAATGCGATAAGGTTGCCAAATTCGGTCAGACAATTGGTTCGCGCATAGGTATGAAATCGTTCCTATGTTCCTAGATGTAGATATATTTGGCATGGAATTTAGGCCAATCTTCATCGATTTTCCCCCGCAAGTCGATCTTGTGAACTTCATCGAGCTTCTAGGGTGATAGCGGAATACTTTGCATAAAACTGAACTAACGCATCAATTGATCAGATTTGTGCATCTCAACCATTGCAAAAACTATCAATGAAACTTTGACATACCAGATATGGCGATTCACCAAAAATTTGGTCGGGATGCATTCTTAAATTATCGTATCAGAATATGACATCCATTCAAACTACAGTATACAATTATAAATTTTATTACGTACCTGATATTAAATTTCAAATCCTTATGTAAATATTATATAATTGAAAATTTCAAAAACTAACCTCGGCTTCAAATTGTTGATCTAGCAATAGCCTGATATCTTCAAGCTCGTTCGGTATACCCACATGACTCGCGTCAATGTTCAACCTATTCAAATAATATTTTATTTCAAAAATATAATAATGAAAAAAATATTATAATAAGTATATTATTAGAATAATTTTACCTTATTATAAGTGAGAATTCATAAGGGGCGTTTACTCGGGAACGTAAAAATGGTAGGCGGTATCATGCCCATAACTGAAGAAGGGGTATGCAACCACTGATTTTAATTTTTGTGCTTCCGTTGCCCAACACATCTCTCGGTACAATGTCGCCAACACAGTTAATCTTCAACTAAGTCTCCCCATTTCTTTTAAGTCAACTAGTTGTAAGAGCCACCTTAAATGTACTAGATTTTGATATTTATCTAGCATTAGAAGACCCCTAATTAACCTCAGTATGAATGCTTATGCGTATTGTTGTCTTTCAACGGCACTAGCGGAGTTGTTGATATATGAGAAATTGTCTTCTAACCATTTCTTCTTTATTCGACTACCACTAAACTTGTTTGACACCTTGCCTAATAGTTGGTCGCAAATTATGCTCCAATTTCCAACACCCACTACCCCCATAACGACTGCCCCATTAACCAGTAAATCGAGTTGTAATGCTACATCCTCGAGTGCAATTGTACACTCACCACACGGAAGATGAAATGTGTGTCTCAAATCTCCATTTTTCCACAAAAGCGTTGATAAGTGCAGGCTCCAATTTAGTCCCCTCGAGCATACGAGACACGTGCAAGAATCCTGCCTCTAGTAAGTGTTGTTTAATACCACGCGGTGCCCTCACACTTAAATTGTGTATATACTTCTCGATAATATGATCTTTAGTCTGATTATATAAACATAAAAAATTTTAAAATTAATAATGTTATCAACTTAATAATTATATCAATTAAAATAAAAAATTAATAATATTTTCTTACCATTTGTAACTAGACGCTAGAAATGTGTTTACCATCCAAATGAATAAGAGGCATTGACATTTTTAAAATTATAGAAATAAAATAAAATCAAAGGAATTATGAAATATAAAATTAAGACAAGAAGAATTTGAGAGAAATTAAATGAAAAATTGAGAATAAAATAGTTGAGAGAATTGAGAGAATAAGATTTGAAAGAAAAAGAAAGAAAATGAGTTGGTCATATATAGCAAATAAACTAGTCGTTAGAAAAAAAAATCTAGCTGTTGGAAATTAAACCGTTGGATTTTTTGACCATTACAAAAAGTGTCATCGACTTACCATTGGACGAAAATGTCTCCTATAGGAGACGTTTTCTATTTATCTCTCCAAAATCGGTCTATTTCCCTAAATTTGGGAAAATTCGGCCTAATTTGCTAATTAAGTTTAAAAATTGGCATTTTTCTCTAATGAACCACTTATAAGTGCATGGTAAAATTTTTAGTAAAAGTATCATGAAGGCCTTTATATTAACAGTTAGATTGCATTTTGTTCCCTTTACTTAAAAATGGACAAATTAATTCATGTATGTTAGATCAAAGAGCAAACTGGTCATTGTGTTAAAATTTCTATTTATTTTTATAGTTAAAAACTGGTCCCTGTCTACGTGTAACTGTTGAGTTATTTAATCAGCCACATCAGTTTTTAACAGTAAAAATAAAAATTTTTAATAAAAAAGATTAATTTACTCTTTAATTTAATGTACAAAGATTAATTTATTTATTTTTTAAATGAAAAAAGAAAAAGAAAAATACATTCTAGCATGTAATAAAGGGTTCTCCATCTTACTTTCACTTAAAATTTCTCTTACAATTTGTGGAATAAATGCTGACAGTTACGGATGAATGGATGCTTGAAAGTTTTCCCACTCTAAACTTTTGAAAAATCCTACCTTCAAAATGTCGTCCTCATACTTGGCCCTCAATCCATGACATGATAGACACACAATTTGACTTTAGATTTTGTAGCAGAAGCTCGACCATTGCTTCATATTTTTCATTCCATATTGACTCATGGGGATACCATTTCCCTCCATCTTTTGATTTTACTAATATTTTATATGGATTTATTTATTTTAATTTTTTTTATGACTCTTTATATTTACACTCAAACTCTTGTAATATAAACAAATGTTGAATATTAATGATTAATGGGGATAAAGTCACTTTTTTTAATAAAATATAATTTTATAATTATATCAATTCATAATATTACAGATAATATATATAATATTAAATTTTGAGGGATCAAAGTAATTGCACAATTATAAAAACTAGATCAATCAATTAAGTCGCGAATAAGTTGATCTAACGTTTCAACCATTTAAATTAAACAGGACAAACTTTTTTTTCCTTAAGTTTAGATTTTTTTAAAAATGATGTCGATTTGGATAAAAGAAAAAGAAATGTTGGTAAGTGGATGAAAAAAAGGGGTGGACTCCCCCCCACTTCAACTAACCCACACCAGCAAAAGTCTTTACATGTGGGGGATGGCCTTTACAGTCTTTTAGTCTTCATTAAACTTCCTCTTTTTTTCATTTTGGTTGAAAAGTAGTTTGTTGAGTAATCCTATGCGTTTGTATGTAAGGTAGATGGAAATTCCATAGGTAATGATTAATAATAATAACTCTTCATTAGTGTAATTATTATTGGTTTTAAGCATAGAGTAGTGGATTAGGATGTTCATTGTGGGTCGCCCTTTTTTGGTTCCTATCCATTTCTTTTTCTTTCTTTCTTTTTTATTTAATATATTTTTAATTGGTAATAGTAATTTAAGTTGAATTGAAGAAATTCGATTTCTTTTCAAGGTTAAATTGGTTAGATGGAAGTATAATACATATAAGTATGAATTTCAACTAATAAATAAATCCATTTATTATTTATATTTTATTAACCAGATACTTTTATTAAAGTTAAAATTATTTAAATTATACTTTATTAAAGTTTAAAGTATTCAATTTTGAGGTGTAATTTTATTAATATCTCAATCATATAAAACTAAAACTTATCAATAAAAAATAGTTGTTTTTATCATTTATGTATTTTTAAATCATTTTAGCCCTCTATTTAAATCTTTTTCTCTTTTGGTTCTTAATCAGAAAAAGTTAATATTTATAAAAACAAAAATAACCCTAGATAGATGATAAAATAAAAAAGTAAATTTGCAATTATGAAAAGGTAGAATAACTTTTTTAATCCTCAATATTAACATTTTTTTTAAAATTTTGTCCATACTTTTTAAAAGTACATTAAAGTTATTTAAAAGTTTTAAAATAATTTTTTTTAATTTCAACAAAAACTCCTAAAATTGTTTTAAAAATTACAATATTTGTTAAAAATCATTTAAAATTTCAAAGAATATATATTATTTACTTCTTGAATGATGTTAAAGTCTCTCTCAAAGATTTAGTTATTGGTTCAATTAGTATTAAATTAGATTTTTAATATAAATTTTGAATTAAATTAAAAAAAATACTTGTTCAATTTCAATTTTAATATGTTCTGAACCAACAACTCAAACTTTGAAGAAACTTTATTGTCATTCAAGAAATAAATAGCACATTTTTTTTTCAAGACATAGTTTTATGAACTTTTAAATATTTTGAATTTTCTTTTGGAAATTCTTTAAAAGCTTATAAATTTTCAATTTTTTAATTTTTATTGAAAATATAAAAAATAATGTTTATAATTATTTTTAAAGCGTAAGGACCAAATAAAAAAATCTATTAAACATTGAGGGATAAAGAAGGCATTCTACCTCTTTTATAATTGTAAAATTAAGAGAAAGCATCAATATTTTTAAATAAAAATGTACAAGTACTCAATGTTTCAAAATTAAACTACAAAAATTTAATTTAATTTTTTTTTAAAAAATACAGGTTTCCACTAACATATTTAAACCAAGAAAAAGACCGTTGTTATGAATTGCATGGAAACAAAATTGGTTCTTTCAAAAACTGGCAATTTGTAAATGTGAAAACAAAAGTTGAAACTTCGAAAAAATTCATTGACAAATACCTACTTCAACCAGCAACAGCCCAACACTTTAAATTAATCAATTGAAACATTAGATACTGTCTAATAACACTCATTAAAACAATGCTTGTTACTTATTTTATGTACACAAAATTAAGAAAAGAAGAATCCACTTGCACTGAAATGCCAGATCATTTTTTTGGCTTCGTTTGAATTGTCAAATTCATACTGATAAGCAAACAAACTTCATTAACAGAGTTGACAAACAACTCTTTTGTTCTTTTTTTCTTTCGTTCACAGAAACAATAACAAAGAATATAAATTCCCTTTTCCAAATCCTTTTTTTTTATTCATTAATTTCTCCCCCCCCCCCCAAAAAAAAAAAACCCATCATCAAAGTTGGGTATTTGGCAGCCACATTTACAGTCCTTTGATTTTCCATTCAATTATCTTCCGCAATCGTCGCTTCCCATAAAAGTACAATATTCTGTACAGATTTTCATATACATATATATATGGATGTTTATCGTATGAAAAGGTTTCATTCTTTTTTTGTGTCTTCCTAAAAGAAGGAAAGAGAGAAAAAGAATGAAAAAGAGCTGAATTCTGAAGGGACTGAAAGCGCTCTAAACTCAGTTTACAACTCACCTTTCTTCCCCACTGTTTGTTTCTTTGTTTTTTTTTTTTTGTGTGTGTGTGTGTGTTGGGTTGGCGCCAAAAAGGAAAACACCCAGAAAGAAAGTTTGGGGGGGATCTTTGGTTCTTGATCACATGATCAACGGCCATTGAAATTTAAAAAATGGGTTGCGTCAGTTCGAAGCAGGCGGTGTCGGTGACGCCTGCGTTAGACCATTCCGGCGCTTTACGTGACAATGCCGGTACCGTTAGCTTTGGTAGTAATTCGTGTCGGTCTCGGATCGGGTTCTCGGAGCTGGAGAAGAAGACCACCGCCGGCGGCGGTAAGAAGAAGAAAAAGAATAGTAATAGTGGGGGTGTGAGTGATTTCGGCGGTGTTACGGGAGCATGTGGGAACGAGTTGGGTGACTCGGGTCGGGCGAATTTGAGATCCGACTCGCTGAGTTTGCGGTTGGGGAATTTACAAAAGTATGTTGAAGGTGAACACGTGGCAGCCGGCTGGCCTGCTTGGCTTAGTGCCGTCGCCGGAGAAGCCATCCATGGTTGGGTTCCACTCAAGGCTGACTCTTTTGAGAAGCTTGAGAAGGTTAGATTTTGTATATTAATTTGTTTGGGTATCATAGAAATATTATTTATGATTTTATTTACTGTTAGTAATACCCTAATAGGGAATTTTTTATTCAGTTTATGGCAAGTAGATAAAGACATTTCTTGTTTGTTTTATTTTCCCATACACATTTCTGGTTTAATTCATGCATGTTATATGCATATATTTGGATGTTAACCTTTTTTAATTTACTTAGTTGTTCAAGTAATGTTTCTGATCGTCATTTATGTTGCTCGGAATCTTCATTTTTCTTAAAACTATGTTCCGATTTCTGTTTTTACATATTTAGAGATGAGTATGCCATACCTTTCCTGTTATTTGATGTAATAATCTTTGTACCATTTTCATCTGTTTGTTTAACAGATAGGGCAAGGTACATATAGCACAGTGTTTCGGGCTCGAGACCTTGAGAGTGGGAAAATAGTTGCTCTAAAGAAGGTTCGGTTCGACAATTTTGAGCCCGAGAGTGTTCGATTCATGGCAAGAGAGATCCTGATCCTTCGTAGGCTTGACCATCCGAATGTCATAAAATTGGAAGGGATAATTACTTCCCGAATGTCATGTAGCATATTCCTCGTATTCGAGTACATGGAACATGATATTACCGGGCTTTTATCTTGTCCCGACATCAAGTTCAGCGAGTCACAGGTTTGTTCACTTTGCCTCTGTCATTAAGGTTAGTCTTAAATGTTTGAGGATGGCTTGTGTATGGAACATATGTTACTTGGACTTTGATGTCAGTATCCGATACAGATGACACGGAAAAATAAAGAAGACATGCAGATACTTGAATGCCTTAAATAGAACAGAAAAGTGTATCTTTGACAATGAATATTGATTGTGTTTTGTAGATTAAATGCTATATGAAGCAGTTGTTATCAGGACTTGATCACTGCCATTCACGGGGTATAATGCATCGTGACATTAAAGGATCAAACCTCCTCGTAAATAATGAAGGAATCCTAAAGATAGCCGACTTTGGTTTGGCTAACTTCTACGGTTCAGGGAAACGGCAACCGTTGACAAGTCGTGTTGTAACCTTATGGTACCGTCCCCCAGAACTTTTGTTGGGTTCTACAGATTATACTGCAGCTGTGGATCTTTGGAGTGTCGGCTGCGTGTTTGCTGAACTTCTTCTCTGGAAACCTATCCTGCAAGGACGAACTGAGGTATGCACCTTGTCTAATGATCATTGCTTCTCTTCATTGCTTTCTAGTGGTCCTTATGATATATATCTATATATATATATCAGAGACTAATGAAAGTAACTGTTTTTCTTCAGGTCGAACAACTGCATAAAATTTTTAAGCTCTGCGGTTCCCCACCCGACGATTACTGGAAAAAATCCAGACTTCCTCATGCAACTCTATTCAAACCACAACAACCTTACAATAGTTGTCTTCAGGAGACTTTCAAAATTTTACCGGCAACTGCTGTTAACCTAGTAGAAACTTTGCTTTCAGTGGAGCCGTACAAGCGTGGAACTGCTTCCTCAGCTCTTGCATTAGAGGTAATTATTCAAAGTATCACCGTCATCATTGCTTGTTCGATGTTGTCATTTGTTCTTCTCCCTTGTTAAGTATCTAATCTGATAGCAACTGACTATAGGTGTTGTTAGAATAATACTACTAAATGTCCTTGAATTTAGGTCCGGTGCTAACAAATGGTACTGATGGCCTATAGCATGGACAAAAAATTTGGGGCTACAAACTACTTATAATGTGTCTTTATTGTTCTTATATATATGAGCTAGTGTTTCTTTAGAGCATTTCAAACGCAATATCCACTATATGCATGCTTTTACAGTACTTCTTCCATCATTTTGCAATAATTCTGGTTCTTAATCTTCAATTTTCAGTATTTCACAACAAAGCCTTGCGCATGTGATCCATCAAGCTTGCCAGTATATCCACCTAGCAAAGAGATAGATGCAAAACATCGTGAAGAGGCAAACAGGTGAGAACGTGTTCTGAAAATGTGTGTATGGAGGCATTGATTTAGATTAAGCATCTAACATAAAATAGTATCATTAGTTTCTAAGATCGCTATCCCAATTATCGGAGATTTCGACAGACGGAATGATTTGGTGCTTGATGTCTGTGTCTGATCTTTTTTCTTTTTCTGAGGTTTTAGAGAATGTCCAGTCAACTTATGCATGTTATAGTACTTACACGATTATCTGCAAATCTACTATATACGCACATATATACGACTCGACACCATTTGGTATCATCTTCAATGAGTTTGTCATGGAATGTGGAAATGCTCAATGCTGTGTTCATGTATCTGCTCCTTTTTTTTTGTTTCCCAAGGTTTTGGAGAAAGTTTAGTTGCATTTTACAGTACTTTCCCAATTGTAATCATCAACAAATTACTACTTTACACTGTTTGTTAGCGTCTTAAATGAGCTTGTCTCAATGACTTCCTCAGGAAAAAGATAAGCGGAAGAGTTCGTGGGCCTGAAACAAGAAAGCCAATAAGAAAATCCCTTGGTGCTGCTGCAGATACTCGAGGTTCTCGGAAAATTAATGGTAACCATGAAATCTCAAAGCAAAGAAATGCTACTAACAATGAGGGAGCGTCAAATCCATCTACTGATGCACTGGAAGAGACTTGTCATGTAAAGCATGAATCCCAAGGTGATATTCCCTTTTCTGGTCCATTACAAGTTGCTTCATCGAGTGGTTTTGCATGGGCAAGAAGACGAAAAGATGATGCATCCGGAAGATCACTTAGTAGGTCCATCTCAAGAGGTCACATTTTCAGTTCTTTAGAACCTTCTGCTCCATTACATACAAGAAATGATATTGATTCAAAACGGCATGAAAATGGGGATGTTATAAATGGAGGTCGAACCGATTCTAGAGGCCATGATTCATATGAAGCTGCCAAGCGTGACATGCAGAAACAGTGGAGCCAGTTCGAACATCCAGATTCTTTTGATACTTCGGATGGATACCACTCGCAAGAGCTATCATTGGCACTTTATCGAAGAGAGGAAATGGCGGCCAAGAGAAATAATCCGGTATGTCCATAAATATTAGAACCAGAAACTATGTTAAAATTTTGTTCTTGAAATCTAATTTAAACATCTTAAATTTTTGTTCTTGAAATCTAATTTAAACATCTGTTGCAGATTATTCAGTTTTGCATGAAGAATCTTGTTTAGAATTTCAATGTCGGTCGAATTATATATATTGTTGTCTTTGACTGGATTCCCAGGATGAAGTCGACAAGGTTGAGTTTTCAGGGCCTTTGTTGTCTCAATCTCACAGAGTTGATGAACTCTTAGAACGACATGAACGAAAGATCCGCCAAGCGATTCGGAAGTCGTGGTTTCAAAGAGGTATAATAAATAACATCAGAAACATTATATAGTTATCTATTCTTTTAATCAATGATTTGTTTCACCAGTTGTGACAATATGCCGCTCTTTTGCGCCTTTAGTTTGTTAGCTTTATGAATTACCGAATATTTACGTATAATTGAGAACAGTCCATTGAATACAGAAATGTGTTTGGCACGGGGTTCTTTCTTGATAAGTTCATGTGTTTGAACAAGATTAGATAGGCCAGCATTATTGATTAATCATTTGCATTGCAGGCAAAACACATGGGAAATAGTCTTAAGCTACTCTCATGTCTAATGGCGGGGTACGAAGAAGCTTCTTCCTCTACTCCAACTGCAGCAGGGATAAGTTGACCACCATGTCTATAAAAGCTTGCCATTAACAACCTCGAGCCGATCCTTGTGCTCCAAAGCGGCAAAGAACAAAACTCGGAAACTGCAATATGATGGTACGGGGGTGTGTTTGAATTTGTAGAGCCTCTAATGAGAGAGGGACCTTAGGTGACTTCTCAGTCCCTTTCTGCAATGAACCATACTTGTTTCTTTTTTCTTCCATTTTTGTTTCATTACTTTCTGCTCATCAAGTTAGACACTAGAATGTGTATAAGTTCATAGTAACTGATTGTGAGAGCCATCTTGTTTATGATCATTGGTTCATATCAATATCAATTTATGATATTATATATAAAATTTGACATTCTACTATTTCATGTTATATGGATTTTCATACTCAAATTTGCTCGAACTCGAGCTCAATTATGTTTGTAGTTATTTAAGCTCGAGTTAAAACTTAACTTAATAATCAAGTTTAGGGTTAATAATATTATATTAATGGTAATAATATAATTTAATAATATATTATATATCAAAAAATGCTCGCAAGCCGTTTAAGTTGAGTTTTACTAAACTTGAATCAACTCGATCAATAGCTGGAGCTGCTTGAACTCTAGCTCACTTCAATAATTATTGAATCGAGTTTAAGTTTTTATAGTCAAACTTGAATAGTTTGCAATCACCAATATATTTACACCCTAATCCAATTGATTCCTAAATATGTTCAATTATTAAATGCAATGATACATTATTATAATATTGATCATTTATACTTCTACATTCGTTTAAGAGGGAACTCCCATTATTAGAAAAGGATGGGTGCCAACCATGACATTCATATCAAAGTCCAAGTTTGAAAAAGCATTTATATCTAGGTCCACAGGTTTGAAAAAGCATTAATAGACTATGGTCATTTGTTTTGTAAATGTGATTTCGAGTCACTTTATTTATCTAAATAGTGGCGGAGCGTAATAGAGACCTAAGAGAGCTAGAGACCTAAGAGAGCTATGGCTTCCTTAAAATAGTGTATTTTTAATTTAGGCTTTTTATAATTTATAAAATTTTAAATTAATAATAATAAAATTACACTTTGTCCTCTCAAAAATGATAAAAATTTGATTTAACTCTTTAAAAGTTATAAAAATATAGGCCATTAAAATGATGAAATTGTATTTTTACTATCATAAAAATATATAAGTTAATTCTAACCCCCAACAAAATTTTAACTCCGTCACTGCACCCAAATAACTAAACCTCCAACTAAATGTATCAAAATCTTGTAGTAGAGAAAGATACATGACATGGTCCTTGTTGCGATACTTGCCTAGAAATAGTATTCCTCCTATCATCTAAAATGTCTAAGTTTTAACATATCGATCAATCTACTCCACAATTGCTTGTAATGGAAGGGCCAAATCGACAAGTTTCTCCAATCATGTGCATTTCACTATATTCTCATCGCATTTTTTCTCTCCCTTGTTCGGTGCAACACACAACAATGATAACAACTTCATGTTGATGTTACTATCTCTAATTACTATCAACTCATCAATCGGAAGATTGGTTATTAAAGTTAACGACCTCTTTATAATTAGTCTAAAATATTTTTTTTGTTTATTTACAATATAATTTTAAAGTTTACAAATTCTCTTTTTCCTTTTCTTGTTTGTTTCTTGGGAAAAGTAACAAAGAAAAATGATGATAGTTTTGACTTGTTTGAGAAGTCATCCAAACATGGGTTTTTCTTAATTTGTGATTTAAAAGTTTGTTTTTTGATGTTTAGGATGTTGATGTGGAAAGATGGATGTTTCAAAGGAAGGGTTACAGCGAAAACTTATTTTGTTTCTTTGACCCGTGCACATGCTGAAAACATTTTACACATCATGCATGCTTAGGTTCTCTAAATCATGGTTAGCAGGTGCATATGCTGGACAGGGAGTGCTTTTCATACTTGAATCGTGCTTTAGAGAGCTCACGGTAATTTGGCTACAAATAGAGACATTTGTAACGTAAGTGTCAGAATTTTTGAAACATCGGCAGCTTTTAGAGGGTTAGCATAGTTTTACATGTTGATTTTCCAGGCATGCAATGCAATTTGAGAATCCGAATATATTAGACCTCTGCTGCAAGATGAATATTATTTTTTTGTTTTTGGCCTGACTTATATTTTCTATAAGTTTCGCCTGATATCATATCCATTGCTTGAGCTATTTTGGTTCTAGTCTGTGTCAAATGGATGTCCATTTTTGCAGATATGAAGGGCGCATACCTGTCGACTTATTGGACAGAATGGTGATCATCCGTACATAGATTTACGGTCCTGCTGAAACGATACAGGTTAAATGGATGTCCATTTCACTGGATCTTCTCTTTCATTCTCTTCCAAACAATCTGTTGTAACCCTTCCTTGGAAAAATCCTTCTTCCCGCATCAACATCCTTCACCACATCCAAAACACCAAAAAAAAACACCTTTAAATCACAAATTAAAAAAAACCCATGTCATAGAATCATGGAAACAAACAACTAATGAGTGTATTCTCAAACAAGTCAAAACTATCCTCTCTTTTTTTTCGGTAAACAAACATTAAAAAGGAGAAAAAAAAAACTTACAAGCTTTAGTCTTATGTTGCAAATAAATAAATAATATTTTGAACTAATTATAACGAGTTCATTAAATTTAGTCAAATATAAAAAAAAGTCACCTTTGCAATCCGTTAGTGGATTAGACGAATTCGAGTTATTATCCTAATTAGAGTGATTAAATTAAAAAGTCACTTTGCAATAGTCTTGTATCATACGTGCAGACGTGCATGTATGGGGCTCTTTAAGTTTTCGAATGCACCACTATTGAGTCTTCTGCCCCAATGCAGCTCGAATCTGCCATTGACAACCTTCCCCGGACTTCCAACATTGTCCAACATATAATGTCGGTGTAGACTTGATGACTTTGTAGTCCACTGACACCTTCATGCTATATAGTTTGATGGCATGTAAGCAGTCCTGCTTATTTGGGAATCGTCACCCTACAAACAAATCTTTCGTTTCTGAAGATGCCATCAACCGGTGAGCAGGTAGTATATCTTCATACTCGGGGAACTCAAGTGCATGTGTCGCATCGAGGTCAACACTCAACATGTCTGCCCCAAGGTCATTTCGTAAAATAATCTCATGACCCGAGTGCTCGACCAAAGGGGGTTGTAGATTTTCACCGTCCTCTATGCCTTTATCGTCAATATTATCCGAGACTTCATCTTGATTGGGGTCACTATATTCTTCACCATCGTAGTGAGAATGAACATCATTATCGGGACCCTTCTTCATCGTTTGCATTAGTGCCCCTCACCTCGAGAAGTATCTCTAAACGACTAGTCGAAATGGAGGTATTATACGTTGTCGACCCATGCTATGTATTTTCAACCCTTGTTGATGGCCCCGCACCAAAGCCTCTGCCCCTGCATAATAGAAGCAGCTTCGTTCTCCTTCTTCATAAGCAAAATAGAAATAATAAAAAATTAAATATAACTCACTTCTTTCTTTAATTAATTTAATATAATTAAAAAGCTATAATAAATCAAATCTAAAATCTCAATCATCAATGGATGAGATCAGTTTTGTAAAAACTTCAATCATATAAGAAAAAGAAAAAAAAGAAAGTACAACAAATTAAAGACAAATAAAACATAATAGATTTAAAAAAAGGAGACAAAAATGAATAACATAGAATCAAAAAGTGAAGAAGAAGACAGGGTGAAGGAAGAGATGAAGAAGCTTGAAGCAGGCGGAGGAGGAGGAGAGGAATGCCACCTTGTAGACGATCCTCAGCCCCATTTGATTTGAAACTTTTCTATGTGGGATTTGACCTTAGATCTCCCTCAAATGCTTCTAGAAAACAAAGCTGCTTCCAATACACGGGCAGAGGAGAAAAGTTTAATTAAACAAAGAAGGGAGTTATATTGAATTTTTTTTTATATATTTCTATTTCGCTTACGAAAAAGGAGAACAAAGCTCCTTCCAATAAGGGCAGAGGCTTTACTGTCGCTTGTCAGCTAGCCACCACCAGTTCTCGGGTTGTGTTGGGTTCGGTTTGTGTTAGGTTATAATAGTTATTTTGGTGCCGCCTACTAGTTACCTTCCATCAATATAATATTATTTTTTTGGTTAACTAATTTCTATCACTGTTAGAAAAAATGGGTGGTGTCGTCTCTGTACCATCCTCCACCCCCTAAACAACCCATTCCCGTAATTAATCGGGGTGGAATACCATTTTCAAATTTTTTATTTTATTTTATAATATTTGGGTAAAAAAGTCAAAATTTGTAAAATAGTCTGGACATTTTCCTCCCACAACGTCAAGCTATTGTGGTACCAAACCTTTTTTTCATTTTTTGCACCCCTAACATTTTTATCGAACCTCATTCTAACCTTCTGACAAAATTCAAATACACAACCAACTGCTCTTTCTAAAATGACTCCATTAAAATGAACATAAACGATAATTCAATTATTCATTTTTTGTATAATTTTTATGCTGCATACTCCAACTCAAAAAATAAAAAACTGTCTTTTTTTTCTTCTCTCTTTAACAATTAGCAATAAAGACATATAATAAACCATGCCCAGAATGGGTGTTTATATAACATACTGATTTTGGTGCCACTACTTTTACAGGTGACACATAAAAAATTTTTTAAAAAATTAAGTGGTGCCGCCACATCTTTAGTAGGGACCAGAAGAATTTTTTTACCGTTTCTGGTGACACCACATGAAGTGATGGGACCAAAAAGTTTAAATTTTGGACACACCATGTGAAGTGATGGAACCAAAAAATTTCAAAAATAATACTGGTGCCGCCACATCTCATGTAGTCATCAAGGAGATTTTTTTTACAGATATTGATCACTCCATAGAAAAAGGCGACACTAGAAAATAATTTTTTTAATCCAATTTGGTGCCACCATTAAAGGAGGCGGCACCAAAAATAATAAAAAATATATATTTTTAATTTAACTGTGAAAATACAAAAATTTATACAGGTGATGCCTTAAGAAGTGACCGCACAAAAAAATTATTTTTTTTATCTTATTATTTTTGTAATTATAAAACAATAATTAAGTTGCTTTTTGGGTGGTGCCACTATTGGAAATTGAGGCACCCAAACAAGGTCATTTTTCTAAATAATCTAATACTAGAGTGATTTTTATAATTTTTTTTATTTTTGGGTTATTTATTTAAAAAAAAACTCACATGGTGTAAATTGTAACGATATACGAACTGTAGTAAATTTATTGTAATGTAATTATTTTGTATATGTGATTGTTTCAATAACTGTAATAGCATCCTATAACTCGGGCTCAATAACTGAGCTGGGTAAAAGTTGTTACACATTGAGCTTTAGTCTAAGTTTGAAATCTTCGTAAAATTGTTAGTGAAAACTACTTATCCATTAACTTACCTACTGATATTATTAGCAGTTTGCACAGCACATCCCTTACGACATGGGGAAGAGTTTTTTGCATAAATTATGTTGGGCCCCTCCACTTCGGGAGAGTTTACCTTGGCAAGTGCCTATAAACTCACTAGTGGTAACCTGGAAAAGTAGAATGATGAAGACGAGGGGTTGTGGAACAGTATTTGGTGAGCTGACCTACCACCTAAACTTAAACCTTCTTTTGGAAGTGTGGGCTTCAGATTCTGCCCACAATGTACTGCTTTCAGAGAGAGG
Organism: Gossypium hirsutum; assembly: GCF_007990345.1. NCBI lineage: Eukaryota > Viridiplantae > Streptophyta > Magnoliopsida > Malvales > Malvaceae > Gossypium > Gossypium hirsutum. The sequence continues at coordinate 38,445,079 of NC_053439.1, read as the reverse complement.
TTGTGCGGGAGAGAAGGCTTGTAGCTTAGGGTGCTATACGGATAAAGAAGTTAAGCATATTCTGTTCCATTGCAGCAAAGCCAAAATCATATGGAAGGAAATCTCCTCTGTCAAATTTCTGCCCCCTCCCCCAAAAAAAAAAACTGGACTAGTTGAGGGATTGGGTACAGAAAAAATTAGCTTCGAAGCTTTGGGTTCATAAACCTAAGTTAATTTTTGCTTTTGGCTTGTGGGAAATATGGCTCCATAGGAATGACTCTGTGTTGAATCCGGGTAAAATTCAAAAAGATAAAGCCTTATGTGCCATCAATGGGGCTGCTGAATTCTTTGCAGTCGATTCCCTCCAGCAGTCGATTCCCTCCAAGAATTGCGGGAGCTGGGACAATAATTAGAGACCACAATGGTTCTTGGATTATTGGTTCTCACTGTCATATTCCGTTTGCGACCAACATTGAAACTGAACCCCTGCTAGGAGATTGGATCTTAGACATTTGGACATTGAAGTTGATGCTACTCTTATTATTCATTTTATGTCTAATAATTCTTTCTTTAATCCTATTTTATTTCCTTTAATTGACAAATGTCAGATGGTCCTCTATTATGACTTCTAGGAGCTTTATGGAGAACGAAAGAGATGTGTTGATCCCCTGAGCAACTTGCGATCCACTTCTCTGTCGGATTGTAATTTTGGGTGAAGTGCAGCACATGAACGTTATCTGTTTTGCAGATGACACATGGCACGTGAAACTGGGTTCGAAGGCCGGCTCCTTCTTGTCCAATCTAATAAATCACACAAAAGTAATAAATATTCTTTATCCAAAAAAAAGTGCATATTTAATTATTTCGATCGTATTTACCTTGATATAATTTATTTAAAAAATAATAAACACCATTAGATTTATTTATTCCTCCAAGTGAGACCTGTCCATGTACGTGCAGTCCACGCTCTTTTACTTGCGTCGGTTGTTGGCATGAGCTGTTAACTAATTTTAGTGAATTTACCACTTTTTGGTTTTGCGTTGGGGACAAGTTGGATCCCGGAAATCAACGCGTTGGAGCTAGCTGTGTTGCGCAAATTTAGTCCATGGAGATGGAGGCGCCCGCCGACACTGCCCCGCTGCTTCATTTTTCGCACCTAACTTCAGTAACAGTAAATGCTTTTGGATTTGGTTAATCTAAATCACATTAAATGGAGCCGTAAACTATAATTGAATATGTATTTTTTTAAAAATTACTATCAATATAAAATATATTAAAAGTTGTCTCATGAAATTGCACTTCCAATTTTATAGAATTGGGCGCTCTCTCCTTACTACCATGTGACAAATCATTTTTTCTTCATAAACGTATTTATAAAATTTTATAATATAAAAAAGTTAATACATGCATTTAAAAATAGTTTTATATTTCGGTACTCAAAGTTAATTATATTAATTTATTAATGTTTAATTTAGTTTTTAGGATTGACTTGATGAATAAATAAATTAAAAATTATTTATGAATTTATTTAATTTTTAGATTTAACCTGTTAAATACTTTGGATTTTTTAGGTTGAATTATGAAAATTAATTGTTAATGTATTGACTAAACCTAGTAATGATGCAGTAAATAATGTATTACAAGTGATTTTTAAAATAATAAGTAAAATGATATCTATGAATATAATTAAACAAATAAAACAATGAGAAAAGACAGTCAAGTGTTAGGACATTAACATGTTTTCTCCGATCTCACTTTCCATCCCTCTTCGTCTCCTTCAATTCAATTCTTTAGTTTAAAATTCTCACTCATCTCTCTCTCTCTCTCCACTTTAAAATCTCAAAAAATCCAAAAACAAACGAAGATATAGGAGTATCCCGGTTTCAGTGCAAACGCCATTGATGAGAGCTTAGCTTGTAGAGAAAGAGATTCAGTTCGAGAGATTTATGTTTGTAGAAAAACGACGCTTGGGATTTCTTTCCTTGCTCTGTTTTTACTTATTTTGAGGGTCTAACCTTTATGGGTCAAGACAGTTTCACTCCCCAAAAGAGATCTTCCACCGGCGGTGGCTTACCCACGACCAACAACGCCGCTGCTGGTGGCGGAAGATCCCGTGTATTAGCCGGAATGCCGCGTGGGAGGCAGATCCACAAGACCTTCAACAACATTAAAATCACGATCCTCTGCGGCTTCGTTACCATACTTGTTCTACGGGGTACAATCGGCGTTGGCAATTTGGGAAGCTCCGAAGCCGATGCTGTTAACCAAAACCTAATCGAAGAAACGAGCCGGATCCTAGCTGAGATCCGCTCCGACTCCGACCCTACCGATCCGGACGAACCTCCTGAAACCGAGATCAATCCCAATACTACCTACACGCTCGGACCCAAAATCTCGGACTGGGACCAGCAACGTAAGGTTTGGCTTTCAGAAAACCCCGAATTCCCTAATTTTGTTAATGGCAAAGCTCGGATCTTACTTGTTACTGGGTCGCCCCCAAACCCTTGTGATAATGCTATAGGAGATCATTATTTGTTGAAAGCGATAAAGAATAAGATCGATTATTGTAGGCTTCATGGGGTTGAAATTGTTTATAATATGGCTCATTTAGATAAGGAGTTGGCTGGGTATTGGGCGAAATTGCCATTAATTAGGAGATTAATGTTGTCTCATCCTGAAGTTGAGTGGATTTGGTGGATGGATAGTGATGCTTTTTTTACAGATATGGTGTTTGAGATTCCTTTGTCCAAGTATGATAAGTATAATTTGGTTGTTCATGGTTACCCCGATTTAATGTTCGAGCAGAAGTCGTGGATTGCTTTGAATACGGGGAGTTTCCTGTTTAGGAACTGCCAGTGGTCGTTGGATTTGCTTGACGCGTGGGCGCCAATGGGACCTAAGGGTTCTATTCGTGAGGAAGCCGGGAAGGTTTTGACTGCTAACTTGAAAGGAAGGCCGGCGTTTGAAGCCGATGACCAGTCAGCTTTGATTTACTTGTTGCTTTCTCAAAAGGAAATGTGGATGGATAAAGTGTTTCTCGAGAATCAGTATTATTTGCATGGTTATTGGGCAGGTTTGGTTGATAGGTACGAGGAGATGATGGAGAAATATCATCCAGGTTTGGGAGATGAGAGGTGGCCGTTTGTGACTCATTTCGTTGGTTGCAAACCCTGTGGGAGTTACGGAGATTACCCTGTCGAGAGGTGTTTGCGCAGTATGCAAAGGGCATTCAACTTTGCCGATAACCAGGTGCTTAAGCTGTACGGGTTTAGACATAGAGGATTGTTAGGCCCCAATATTAAGAGGATCAGGAATGAGACGGTGACTCCTTTGGAAACCGTTGATGAGCTTGATATTCGACGATCAACGCACGAGAAAACCGAAACACGGAGCTAGTGATGGGAAACATATATAATGTGCCATAATGTGTAGGTAATGGTCATTCCTTTTGTTGAAAAGCAATTTCCAATTTTTTCTTTTTAAGGTTTGAGTAAGTTTTGATGATCTGTTGTCATTGTGATGCTGTTGGGAACAAGATAGTAGAATTCTTTGATTAACCTTGAATTTGTCTTCCTTTTGATATTTGAGTGATATTTATGAAGGAAATTAATAGCCAATGTGACTTCATTTCCTTTTTTTGTGGTGAATGAAATGGAGTTTATGGTTTCCATGCCTATTTCAAGAACCTTTATGTCGGACACATTCTCATATTCGATGAGAGAAGTTAGGGCTTAAGTCGGTGTGCATGCAATGTAGTTGTTTATGTACTATCGAAGACTATTATTTTCAATGGAATCATTTGAAATGGCAAGTGATGATAGGTGAGAATAGAGGAACTTTGTATTAGCTAATTGGTGAAGTTTAACATAAAATGGAAGTTTTTCATTAATATTGGAATGTATAATGTTTAGAAAGATGAACTAAACCAAACCCAATGTGAAGTGATAATGTTATATAATGGCAAAAGACGTGGTTCCAATCTCTATTTCCATAAGCAATGTGCGCAAGCTGTCATTTCAAACGTCAAACAAATAGTAAAAGCATAAACAAAGCGAAATAAAAATCCATTTTAAACAATTAGTAAAACCAATATACCATTTGACTTTTAGAGTTGATTTTGTTTATTTTTCCATTCAAGTTGGATTTAGATAGTTTTGATTTTTGCTTTTTGAGGGAACCATTTTTAAAATATTTTTACTTGTATTGACCATTTAAAACATTTATGTATCATTATATTAAATTATTTATTATTATATTTCAAATTTTAAAATATTTCATGTATCATTAAATTTATTAATTATCAAAACATATATTTTATGTATAATTATATTATTAAATTTCCAGCAACGATGTCAACATTTGAAATTAACAAACCAGAGCACTTTTCAAAGCATTCCAATATATACTTTCGCTGAACTCTCAATAGTTTTATTTGATTTCTACTGCAAAGATATGATAAAAATGAAAACAGAATGTGTCTCACATGCTATTCAAGCATTTACTTTTGTCAAAATCTAGTGACCTTTTATTATTGAAAAGAATACAAGAAGTAGGGTTATCTAATAAAAACATATTTAACTTGATATGTTAATACTTCAAAAAATTACACACACATATATATATATTCCATATTCGTTTTACTTTTTCTTTTATTCATTTATCATGTAACCGTGACGTGCTGCATATTGTGAGGCTTAAAACGAGTGGGAAAACCCTTTTCTCAATAGAGCTTTAGGCTCCGGTTCAAATTTGAAGGTTATGTGGTGTGATACTCCAAGATTCCATCTCACAGACAGCCCAATTCTGCAATGGGTTTCAACTGGAACAAGAAGCAAGTGATGCACAAAGGAATATGTAGAAGTTGTTTCAATGCTTTCAATTTCGTTGAAACCCAACTTCACTGGAAACTACATTCTCATTCTGAGAACAATTTTGAAAAGTTCACTTCTTCAAAGAGGAAAAAAAAAAAACTGGGAAAAAAGGCCTTTGAATCTGTTTAAATTTGTGAACCATGGAAATAATACAAACTACAAGGTGTGATCTCTACCAACATGCAGTCCACAGTGGAACTGCTTCAATCAAATTCAGGAGCTTCTCTATATTAGTTCCCTCAGCTGCTGACCATCAATAAGCTGAACCAGGGTTCACAACCACGTTGCTATGGCTTAAACTGGGCTGCTTTCACCTCATTGATATATTTGGGGACACTTCATGGTTGTTCAGATCTCTCATCTTTGGTCTTCTTCACTCGATATTACTGATGGTTTTAGATATATTCAATGGAACACTGCCACTACTTCTCATTCTTCCATGGAGAAACCCGGCAGAGGTATGTGCACAAATAAAAAGATGGTCGATGAGCACAGTTGAAAACATCAACATCCTGAAGTATCATCTTCAGGTGATGAATCCCTTGATGCCTGCTCCTCTTCTTCATCTTCATCATAATCAGCAGAAGCAGGTTGGCCATTGAGATCGACAGTTATACCATTCTTCCTCACAAATTGTCCCCTCACACGAGGCCTTCTTTCGGCTAGCCTTTTCCTATTAACATATCTGATCTTCTTATCGAAACAGCGCTCTTTCCTTTTCTGCCGAAATTTGATTAATGCAGCCTCTCTTCTGTCAACCTTACTTGGTTGCACTTCATTGGAAGATGAATTTCCAAATGATGGCCACGAGTGACCAGTTGGCATCTGACCCGGTTGCATGCACATATTAACAGGGTAGTATGGAAACGATGCCATCCCACTTACATGAGGATGGGGAAGACATTGTTGAAGATGATTGTATTGAGGGACCACAGGAGAACTAGTATGATTATGGATGTCATGGAGGTTGTTCTGAAACAACTGGGTCGATGATGGCATCATAACTTGATTTAGAACTCCCGGCATGTAGTGTAGATAAGCACTTTGTGTAGGTAAACCGGATACATCATGTTGAGTTTCATTTCTAGGAGGCACAAGTGCCGGAGAAAACTTGTCTTCCTTAAAATCCCTTTGTTGTGAGAACTCCATTGATGCAGGGGTCGAAGACCTCTCCAAGGAAAGGGAATCCGGAACACTACTGCTGCTACGAAAGTCATCACCTTGTGAGTTGTTTTCCCATGTTTCACCGTTCTCATGTACTCTGGTATCAGTAACCACTTGTTCACCAGGTTGCGGGAGATTCTCCTCACTGATCTTATTTTGAGCAGCACTTTCATGATTAGGGGTTGCCACTTGAGTACTGCTGGTTTTTACTGCACTTGACTTCACATAAGTGAAGAAGGCAGATGACTCGCCGATCTTTAGCTCACTCTTCTTCGGAACAGATGAAAATTGCCCTACAAAATATCCCCAACATTCCAACATCTCCAGAATAAGTGAAATACATGAATGAAAAAAGGTTTGGAAACCAGAAAAGCATCACAGCACACACTAGTGAACTATAAATTTGAGACAAGACAGACTACTCAGCAAGAACGCCATTATCGGCAATGCGAAGCCTCAAATGCACAAACATCCATGTAGTATCATAAAATAAGACAGAAATGTGAGAGGCAGAAATCTAGCCATCTCAAACTCTTTTCTTCAAAGCCAACGAAAAAAAGTCTGACTTGATTAATGGTAAAACATAATAATATCCCGTGCATTAATGGACAAAACATTAACAGAATTTGCTTCAAACTGAAGAATTCAGTTTGTTATAGAATATGAACATAGATGGCAAAATGATGTCATATCAGACTATTCTCAGGAATAGCTAATGCATTAATGGATGAGAGTTTCTCCCAAATATGGTACACAACAGTAAGCTTAACACAACATGACAAGTCATATTCAAGGGACAGGCAAGCAGGATTAAGACAAGAAGCAGTTAAGAGAAGTCGACCTGTTCTACGGTCACTTATTCCAGGAACATCAGGACGGCATTCTGGTGAATCAGACTGAGGAGGCTCGACAGTAGCAGCAGCAGACTGAAAGAGGAAAAACTCTTACATGAACACAAACCAATTGTTTCACTCTTAACATCATTGATTCACCATGCATTTCCTACATTAACTACGCACTGTGAAAGTTATGACATGCAAACAGTGGCACAGATGTCAATGAGTATCTTAATTGCCTCAAGCTTTCCCGGAAAGAGTCGTACAGCATGCTTGATGATGGTTCTTCAAATTTAGATACTCACACATAGATATATGTAATATATATTTTGTTGACTGCTATATATAGTTTGAGACATTGCAAATTTGTAACTACAATTTTTTGTTTTCTTTTTAATTTCAGCATGAGGCATCAGCAAAAAGGTCCGTCCCTCAAACCTCTAAAATCAGAGAATAGGATTCAGTAATCTAAGAAAAAGTAACATTGAAACTGTTTATAGAATTCAAAATCCAGGGCCAACTATGCAAGTTGAATACATAATTCTGTCTATAACTAGGACATTAACTAATATATTGTAAGCAGAGTTCAAACATATAAAAATAATTTTTTTAGAATGATTGGAACTTATAACGGAATCATGCTTTTATACACACAGTATCGATCACAATTCGCAAGGTTGTTTCCTAGAGCAAAAGAGTTATGATCTCTGCATATCATGTGCGCAATCAAACATGCTTTTCCCCTAATTTTAAATGCACAATAACACATATTCAGTTGGCAACTTCAATACTCACTTCATCTTCTTGATGAGTTGAAACTCCCATCTCTGGATTAGAGCTCTTCCGGGACCTCTCATCTGTATCATCCGAGAACAAAGTAGTACTGTTTGTATTAGCATCACTAGGATCTGATGCCACTAGATCAAAGTCACAGTTTAAGATGTTCTTTTCCAAAAGACCAAGCTGCCAGAGAAAACATCTTAGTTAATATAAATGGTTTTTGTTACACATCCATATATATATCCAACTAGTGAAGGAATGCCTCTTAATGGGATTTCAGTTCCTTCTATTTTTTTTTTTTGTCCTAATTATACTCTCACAACTATCAAGTGCCATGGATCTAATTTTATCAAATTTTTTCTCCTAATTTTACTCTCATGACTATCAAGTGCCATGGATCTAATTTTTATTATAGAAGAACAAAGGAAAGAAAAAAGAAGGGCAACAAACCTCACGTCGCCTTCTCCACATGTGTGTCCACAAGTTCAACAATTCATTGGTTCGTAAAGGCTTGACAAGATAGTCAGCAGCACCAAGCCTCAGGCACTTAACAACAATAGAGACCTCATCCTGGGCCGACATCACTTGTCGTAGAGAAGAAAGAAATGTACATAAATGATCAGACCATGAACACCAGAAGGAAAATTCACTATGATGAAAGTTCAATGTCTGAAGAAAGGTACAAGACAAACTTACTAATAACAGGAATGCGCCGCAGTTCATTATTCCGCATAATATACTTTAACAACTTCATTCCTTTTGTCATTGGGAGGTCGACTTCAGTAAGTATTATATCAATGTCAGGTCCCTCAGCATTCAGTGCATCAATGACCTGTCTGGCAGACCTTACTGTAGTCACTGTGAATAAAAAGTAACACGGAATCATAAAGCTGACACATTACTTCACAAAATTAACATATGAGAAGTGTCATAAAACTATTATGCACTCCAAAATGCAATATACAATCATCGAAGTAAGACAAGTAGTTGAGTTACTCAAAATTATTGAAGCTACCTAAATGTCATCCATGTGAATTTAAGTCTACTTCTACTCTTATTATCTATAAGTAAGGCTCTATGATATAACATGGCCCTATACCAAACACGCATAAGTTAACACTTCCCAACTTCTCATTAACTGATGATTGCTCACAAGTGAATTCATTTCTTATCCTTCTTTCTTTTCTTATCAACACTCTACAAAAGATTCTCACTTTGGCCACAGCCCACAGTTGTTTATTTACGAGGCAAAAGCATGAGAATAAGGAACTAGAAGACAACCAGATAAGGCCATTAAACGTATACCCCAAATATCCTTTTTATCAAGTTTCTCAAATTAAGCTCCCATGGAGCAAAGCAAGTCGACACAAAAGACTAGATTCAGTAAGCAAAAGTAGCATAATCAGAAAATAACATAATGAACTTATAGAAGAGAATAATATATATACACACACAAATAATCATTTACAGCTGGCAGAATCAACTTCTTTTACATATCATTTATTTTTTCCAAACTATAATAGCAAATTTTCAACTGTACTTTAACCTTCAGATTCCTAAATGAAAATTCAATCAGTACCATCAGTTGCACTTCAACAGCCATTTAAATCACACAATTCAAACAAAACAAAACAAAAACAAATAAATTAACAAAAAAACTCAACAGATACAAAACAAAAAATTTGACTCCAAATACCCAATAACCAACAAGAACAACAATAAAATCAGCATAAATAAACATATTCTACACTCAATAAGATATGAGGAAAAAAAGTAAACATATTAATAAAAGCTCAGTATACCCTGATAAGAACATTTCAAAAGAAGTGAAAAAACTTCCTCACAGCTCTTGGTATCATTATCACATAGCAAAATCCTCACTTTGCTCCTATCTATAAACCCATTTCCTGCTCCTCCTGCTTTAAGCTCTTTATTCAAATTCAGTTCTTTGCTCTCCATATTTCCACAACCCAGAAAAAATATCACTATAATTTTCTTTTTCCCAATCAATATCTCACAAAACAACAAATCCCCAAAAAACCCTTTTTTTCTAAATTAAAAAATTGACAAAAAAAGGGGTAAGCACTAAAGAAAGCCCAAGATAATCATCTTCCCTCCAACAATCCGAATTGGAGACAAAATAGGGGTTAGGGTTTCCAATTTTCCAGAGCCCATCTTCAGATTGAATCCCTTTTTTCCCCGTCCGTACGCTCCCACCTAATAAAACACTATAAGTGAAAAAAGTTACTAATTTCCCCCATTTTTAAATGAATCCCTTTCCATTAACGGCAAGCAAAAGCTCAAGTGGACCCAATCGGACGGTCGGATATAAGGATGGCGACAGCCATCAACGACTCAAATTTGAGCTCAACAAGGATCTGATACACACGTTAACATAACGCCAATAGGGAAGGGGCGAAGGAGAGGCTTTTCTGAATTTCTGCTAAAAGTGCGTTTTTTTTTTTTTTTTGGTGTGTGTGTCGTGTTTTTCAGACAAATTTTATTTAGAAGATAGAATTTGGGGTATACTGGGAGTGGCTAACGTACGCCGGATAAGGGAGGTGAAATTTGGAGCGTTGGATTAGAGTGAGGAAAATGGGTAGAGGAGTGCGTAGTGCGCATGGGGAGTGCGATAGAAGAGATAATGACGTGGCAAAATGGGGGACCGCGTAGTGAGAAAGTGGATGAAAAAGAGAAAGGGCAGGATGAGAAAGGTCATGTGAGAAGCCAATCCCAATATGACACGTGTCTAAAATAAGGTTTGCTTTCGTTTTGTTTAATAAAAAGGGTTTGCTTTCTAATTGCAGTTGTCCCATCCATCACTGTTACTTTTTAATTGCGCTAAGCAAGGTAAAATTTAGACATCAGAATGGAATAGGGTGGGATAATTTCACATGCTCAAAACTCATCTTAATCTCCTTTAATCTATTTTTATTCCAATCTTTAATTTGATTCAATTTATATGTTCCGCTGGATTGAGTTGGTGTCATGGACGATTATATAAACAAAAGAATTAACTTCTAACATAAAATGCTTTCTCTCACCAACTTTGTATAAACTAACTCGATATTTAAATTTTTAATATTGAATTTTCTTTTCATTAGCCTAATAACTTTTTAACATGTTATAGAATAATTTTTATTTAACATTAATACTCAACTATGCTTTAACATTGTTGGTTAAAGTAGAGTCCTTGGGTTTTTAGACATTCAGCATTAGTTCTCACCGTGCATAACTAACTAAGGTTAATATTATGTTTCAGTCACTCAAGTTAACAAAATAATGACATAGCATGTTAACTAAGAGTTGGTCTATAAATTATAACTAAAATATTAATTTTGTACTTTTGAATATTTTTTAATAATAATTTTAAAAAATAAAAATAAAAAAATTATTTTTCTAAAAATTTTTAAAAGATATTTCTTAAAACAAAAACTATGCCAAAAATTCATAAATTTCTACTAAAATCCATATTGACCTTTACTATTATTACTATATATTTACTAAAAAAAGGAAATAATATGATTATTTTAATAGGTCAAACCGATCTAATTCGGTTAATCAGTTGGTTAATCGATCTAATTCTGTCAGAGGTCGGTTAATGATTTTTTGGAATTTAGGTTATCGGTTGATTCGGTTAGAAATTGGGTAATTAACCGAATTAACCGATCCTAATAATTAATAATACAAATTATATGTAGTTTTAATTCGGTTAATTTGATCAAATGAACATTAACATTTTTTATATGTTTTATACTTGTTTTAACCAAAAACATATAAAATTCGGTTAACCGACCGAATTAACCGAATTATTTCAGTTCAATTAATTTTTTTTAAATTCGATTCAATTAACAGTTAAAGAATTAAAAATTTTCATTTTCATTTTCATTTTCCTTTTCCTTTATGAGATTTTGTAAAACCATATAATTTCCTTTTCTTTTAAAGTAATGGTAAAAGTTGTTATAAATGGATTAGAATCGTCTGTTAAATGTTGATTTAATATCTAAAGTTGTACTCAAATAATTTTTATATTTTTATTTCTAATAATGAGATTTGTAGCTTGGTTTTTTCTGCAAATCAAATATCTTCATTTAACTAATTGAGTGATTAATCTAAATTTCATTGAAATTTCAAAATTAACAATTTCTTAGATAAAATTTAAAATATTAATAATTTATGTTAGAATATATATATATAAACTTTCTTTTCGATTCATCAACGAAGATGATGCCTTTAGGAACCTTGATTTTTTTTTATAAAATTTTTCTCTTTTTATGTATTTTTAGAAAGGAAATATTATTTTATTTTTTTATTTTTTTATAATTTTAGCCCCCGGACGACTATTTTTAATTTAACAATATGCCATTTTTCATCTGCTTTAAAAATAATTTAAAATTCAGGTTTTTAATTTCTTTTTCATTTTCATTTTGTTATAAAATAAAGAGAGATTGAGAGAATAAAGAACAAAGAATATAGGAGAGTAAAGAGAGAGAACGTATTTTATTGATCAATTGAGATGATTACAATGCTTCATCAGAGTCTCTATTTATAGGCATAAGAAGTATAAAAGAAGTAAAGATATAATTCTAATAACTATTAGAATTTAAAGTACATTAAACATTTATCTTGATCATGATGGACATCTTTAATAAAATATTCATAACACTCCCCTTTGATATCCATTGGTAGATAATATGCTTCGTTAAAACCTTATTAGGAAAAACCCTATGAGATAAAAATCTAATGAAGGAAAAAGAGCACACAATCTATAATACGCATAATATGTTGCCTCATTAAAAACCTTATCAAGAAAATCCAATTGGACAAAAGCTCGATTAAGGGAAAAAGAGTGTGTAACAACCCGTTTTTCAGTGGTGTCAAAAACAGTGGTTTCAGGGCCACCAAATTCGACGAGTAAGTTCGTAAATAGTATTATTTAATATTTACAAGTCAAACATGGTGTTAAAAAAGGATTTTAATTTGATAACTTATGTTATAGAAGCGGTTTATTAAGTTCAAGTGGTATGACCCTAAGGTCAAGTGGTTTTTGAAAATGAGGTATCAGGACCTCATTTCTATAAACCAAGCTGTAAATATTTTTACAAATATTTACAGACTGCCATTAAGGTGGTATTAAATTTTAGTCGAAAAATGTTAACGCTTCGATGGTTAATTGATTAAAAAGGACTAAATTGTAAAAGATGTAAAATTTGATCACTATTTAATTTGAGTGATTAAATGGCTAATTCAATGAAGGAAAAGGGACTTAAATGGAAATTAGACCATTCAAGGTGTTATTGGACAATAATGGACATGAATTTGATGTCTTATTTGATTATTAACTTGGGTTAATATGGTAATTTGATAATTACATTAACATAAATAAAACAAAAGTTTTTATCATCATTTTCAAAGCTACATCACCGATTGAAAATGGGGGAAGAAGCCATTTTTTTTAGCTTGGAGGTTTTGGCAACTTCACAAGCTAAATTGGTATGTGATTTTAGCCCGTTTCTTGTAATTTTATATTTTTAAGATCGTTGCAACTAGGTTCAGCTAATCTTTACCTTCGATGTTGAAACTGTTAAAGATTTTGAATGTTTTCATCGATGAACCTTTTAATTTTAGATGTTAATTGATGGATTTGAAATATTAGTTGTTATTTAGAAGTATTTTATTAAGTGATTTTTAATGAATTTATCGATTATGGACTAAATTGTTAAAATAATAAAAGTACAAGAATTTAATGTGAAATTATTACAAATATTGGCTGATATGGTGCCATGAATATTCGTATATTATAAATTGGCATTAAAAATGGTTAATTTGTATGTTTTGGGCTCAGGGACTAAATTGAATAAAAGTAAAACTTTAGGGGTAATTTTGTAAAAATGTCAAAATGACTAAATTGCATAAAATGAATTGTTTTATCGTCTAAATTAATATATTGAATGAAATTATTAATTTAGATCAAGATCGAGTAGAAAATCGAGGAGAATGGAAACTTACCAAAATGCCCTTGTACTTTGTCATTTCTACAAACTTGCTAGGTAAGTTCGTATGAAATGTATTTTGTATAATTTTGATTAAATTGACATAACTTATCAAGATTTATTTATTTTTAATATTTAAATCTTCAATTTTGGGTACCTGAATCTCTTCTGGATTTTTACTTATTAGTTATATCTTGGGTCTCTTCTAGAGCACCCACCTTGACTATATGACCATCTAGATTTATTATTTTCTTTTATGAGAATTTTCATATTTGGAACTTGTAATGAGTTGTCCTTGTTGAACTTATGGTTCAATTACTCTCCCCTCTAACTTATTACAAGTTATTATTTCTCTCCCCCTAATGTCGGGAAAACTATCGAATCAAAATAGTAATCACAAATCATGCCATAATTGAATCTCTGAAATATTTAAAACATATAATAATACAAGGAGACTCGTAATTAATATATATTCCCAATTTTCTTTGAGAATTCACTCATCTTTGTGCGTTGTGGTGGATCAATTGGAATATTTACGCACACACAAAAGTTCAAAGATGGGAAATATTTAGCTCTTTACCAAAAACCAATTGTAATGAGGAGTATTTATAACTTATTGGCTTGATGCGTACAACACGTAAATCAACATAATCTCATATTGAAATAGGAAGTTTAGTTCTCATAAGTAATGGTTTAAATATTAAATAGAGATGTTCAATCAATGATTTCTCTAAGCCATATGCGCATAAATAACAAACTTTTACAAAAAAATTTCAACCTCAGTTAATAAAAGATTGAGATATAAACTCTTAGTATTAACAAGATGAATTGTCTTAATTGCATGATCTGAAATTAATTATTTAAACAAGTAATCTTGTAAACAATAGGTTGCAAGTTGATAACACATACGTGATTATTTTGTAAATGCATCTACTAAAATCATATAATATCAAAACCATTCACAGGGTGGATGAATGAGCCCATATTCATTTCAGAAATGTAAGACATTAAATCTCAACATTAGCTAGTGAGTTTCTAATAAGCAATTTTCATTGAGAACAAACAAAAAATGATAATTCTTTAAATTAAAGAATTTTCTAGTTCTTTAATGAATGTCCATATGCATTCTCAATTAATTTTCGCATCATATATAATTCAAGATGGTCTAACTGGTCACGCCAAGTAGTAAATACATATGTATCAGTAAACTTCTGTTTTACTTTAACATGCATTTCAATTGTACTAATAATGTCAATATAAATTGTGACAAATTGATAGTTTTACCGTCATTCATTTTACTTTGTATCCACATATAAGTACTATTGTGACATTTACTACTAGAAATGTCTAAATCGATGTGAAGTTTATAATGCCACTAAGTCAACAAAATAAACTCTAGTAGTAGACTTTGAATCCAATCAAAATCTATTAATAGCAAATTTTGAGAGTGGATTTTATTTTCGAGGTGTACAACTGGTACATAACCAATGACTTTTCATACATAAGTTTTCCTTCTTTCAAGTTCTCATTAGTAATATTTTTCCATGTAATTTTAATTGAGAACTTATTTTGAATATTGTAGAGTTATACTTACAGTTTTTTTTAAAAAAACTTGCAACTTCAGGTGCATCCAACCATAACGAGTTTTAGATAGAATTATCATATTCTATTGCTCATATGTAGATCTTTCACAGTAATTTTTTTTTGCTTTCAATCCCTTAACGGGAATGATGACAAAAGAATATCACAAAGATAGTTACAGTCAATTCAATTTAATAACAAGAGTATTCAATAACTCAATCCTCTTTTTTTTTTCATTTTTTCAAAATAGATATTTATAATAATAGTGATTCATATGAAATATAATTTTTTCTTCATTCACAATCTCAATATGATATCCATTATAAGGAATATATTTTAAAACCAATAAATTAACCATCACAAGATATTAATGTATTAGCTCCTCTAGAGCTTTCAACTAAATTTGTACTATCAAATATTGGAATGATATTTGTTTGTTTCAATACCGAATAAGATAAATATTTTCTATCTGTAATGATAGAATTCATTACTACATTTTCGTATCATTTCTTAAAGAATATTAACAGAAACAAAATATTTTAGTGCTCCATGATTATATATTTTATTTTTTTTATGTTTGCATTCACTTCAGGGAATTCAACAAATCTAGTAGGACAGACTTCTAGTCGCCTTCATTGATTCTTTATTTCATAATCACCATCGCAAACATACGTGGATTTCAAATCAAAATCTATCTATTCATGTTGTCATGATTAGTCTCCAATTATAATAGACATAATTAATAAATAAATCTTAGTAAAATATACCTGAGATTCTTTAACATCATCGTTGTCACCTTGGCTGAGTGGTTAAAGGCTCTAATGATTACCCATAGTGCGCAGGCCTCAATTGAAATAGCAGCAACTCTAGGAGGCAATTGACAACAGTAAATTTTGGGATATTTTTGTGACTTATGGAGAAAAACAATTAAAAGAGAATCGTGCTGGTAACGTGTTATAAAATAAATAGACAAAGAGTAAAGAACAAATAGAATGAGAGAGCAAAAGAGAGAGTGTATTTTATTGATCAATCGGAATTATCTACAATGTTTCTCCAAAGACTATATTTATAGACATAAGAACTATAAATGAAATAGAACTCTACTTCAAATTACTATTAAAGTTTTTAAGTACATCAAAACTTATCTAGATCTTGATGGACATCCACTTACAATTTAAATATTATCCAAATTAACAAAATTTGTATCTATAAAATCAGATGTTTGCAAATATTTGAATTCACAACATGAATTTACATCTTTAACTCAAGTATTATATTGAAACGAGCTATTCATAAAAAAGAAACATATTCAAATGATAAATGTTCTAAAATTCATATCAATATTGGTTCTAAATTTATTATAAATAATAATTATAACCATAAATATATTTTTTGATACATGAGTTCAAATTTAATATTTAAATTGGTACTTTTTTTATCAGAATTTGACTTCCATCATACATTTTAGTCATTTTTAATTATTTTAAGATTAAACAATATGGGCAAGCATTCACTTGTGTCTTTGATTCAACATGTTTTTAGTTCCTTTACATCATGCTCAACAATGACTGTTTATCTAATACTTTATTAAAAAGAAAAAAGTTAGTTGTCTGCCTTCTGCTACGTGGTTTTTATTTTCTTTGCCTTTTGCTGGGTTTGTTTGTTTTTAGATAGATTTTTCATTTTCTTGCGCAGTAACAGTGTCGTTTTCCATTGATTTCATTAATGGAGGATAATATTGCAGGCTTCTCCCTTCGTGATGATGACGATGAGGCGTGGCCAATGGCCCCTGAGGGTTCTGATGTCAGGTCTGGGTTTGAGTTTTGTCTCGTTGGTTGTTTCCTTATGACCAGTGTAATCCATTTTGAAGCAATGCGAACGACTATGGCAAATCTATGGCACCCAATTAGGGGTATTACAATTTCTGATTTGTGCGAAAAATGGTTTCTGTTTCATTTTTATGCGGAAATAGATATTGAACAGGTTCTCCAAGGTAGTCCCTGGACTTTTAATAATCATTTGCTTGTGTTCCACCGTCTGTTGCTAGGGGAGGATCCTCTTCAAGTGCCCTTTGTTTTGTCGATTTTTGGGTGCAAGCTCATCATGTCTCTCTTGGATACTATTATGAAGATCTGGCTAGGCAATTTGGGAATTTCCTTGGGACTTTTTTCGCATTTGATTCTACCAATTTTAATTTTGGCTCTCATCACTCCTTATGGGTTCGCGTGAAATTGGATGTCCGAATTCCTCTGAAACGAAAGAAATGTCTTGCTTTGTCTTCTTAACAGAGGGTCTATGCCTAATTTTAGTATGAACAATTTCTGCTTTTCTGATTCCTCTATGGAAAATTGGGACACAGTGAAAACTTCTGCGCTGTTCAGTTGACTATTTGCATGAAATATGTCCCTTTGGGTTGGGATATTTCTTTGTGTACACAACCTCACTGTCGATAACCCTAACCTAGTTTTTGGTTGCGTTCTGCACTAGAAGAATGAGGATTAAATTTGGGCAAGGGTTCTAGTTTTCATGGTACATATCTTTCGACTGTTTCTACTTCGACCTTTTTGAAAGAAGTTAGCAATACGTTGGGTCTCACCTTAGATAAGTCTCGTTCTGAGGGAATTCTGACTGGGTCTAATGATGTAAATGATCGGTGTGTAGTCATGGTTGAATTCACACAACAACATTCCTCGACTATGGTTGGTTTGGATGGGAAAAAACGGGCTCGATTCTCTTCTACAGTCTCTGTTGTTACTACAGATTTGGATTCAACACAAACTCCTTCAACTTTTGATGCGGCTAGCTCTGCACGTAGGGCAGCCGATCATTATGAATCTGATCAGTGGAATGTTTGTGGTTTAGAGAATCCATGAAACGTTCGTCGTGTGCAACATACGCTGTGTAAATACAATCCCTGGATGCTCTTTCTTATGGAGACAAAACTTGACACTCAATGAATGGATTAGGTGTGTCGTCGGTTTGGTTTTCTCTATGGTATAGATATTTCAAATTTTGCTAGTAGGGGTGTACTTTCGTTGGGTTGGAAATCGGGTTGTCAGTTTTAGTTGCAGAGTTATTTGGGTCCCCATATTGATGTGGTTGTTATTGATGATGTTACTGGGTCGAGTTGAAGATTTACGGGGTTTTATGGATCTCTGGTGGAACAGGACAGAGTTGACTCCTAGCGTTTACTTCAAGATTTAGGGAGACATCCTGTTTTGCCATGGATGGTGGCTGATGATTTCAACGAGATTGCTGATACCTTTGAGAAGTGTGGGGGCGCCTTCACAATGATTGCCAAATGAAGGCCTTTTGTTTAGTTTTGGATAATTGTGAGCTTCATGATCTGAGTTTTGAGAGACGTTGGTTCATTTGGGAACGGGGTCAGTTTTCAAACACTAACATTTGGGAATGATTGGAAGGTTGTGTGGTTACTCTTTTATAGAGGGTTCATTTTCCTACTTCAAGGGTTTTTGATTCTCCTCATTTTGTTTCTGGTCATTGTTTTTTGGTTATTATAGATGTTACTTCTCTTTCGGGGATTGTTTCTAGACAACTGGATACAATGTTTCGTTTTGAGTCTCTTTGGGTATTTAAACCTTCTTGTGAATACGAGATCAGGAGGGTATGGACTTCAAGTACAAGGTCAGTTTCGATTCTGTTGGGTTCGTTAGGGGTTGTTTTGTCTACTTGGGTCCGAACACTTCATAATCATAGGCATTGATTTGTTCAATAGACTACGGCTCAGTTGAAACGAGACATCAGGCTGATCCCTTCGATGACATCTTGGCCAAGATCACTGAGGTAAAATTGACTCTTAATATGGAGGCTGATAGAGAGGATTTGTTTTGGGGCCAAAAGGCATGGGTGAATTGGTTGCGCTATGGTGATCGTAGCACATCATTCTACCTCAAGTTTGCCACTTTTCGGAAGCCTCTGAACTCGGTATCTTCTTTGGTGGATGATGATGGTCGTACTTGTCCAGACATAGATGCTATGTTTAGAGTTGCCACTAGATATTTTTAAGGCTTTTTTACTTCATCTAGATCGGAGAATTTTGATAATTTTTTGGAGAGAATTAAGGTGTGTATTACTCATTTGATGAATGGGATTTTGCTCTCTAATTTTACATTTTAGGAGATTAGGTCGGCCATTGACGGGATGTCTCATTTGAAAGTCCTGGGTAGGGATAGATTCTCGGCTTTGTTCTTTCAGAATTATTGACATATCATTGGCACTGATGCCTCAAATTATTGTTTACAGGTGCTTCAAAGGGAGTTTCCTCTTTCTGATATCAATGCCATAAATCTCATTCTCCTTCCCAAGGTGCGCAACCCTATGTAAATGTCACAATTCTGCCCAATTTGTCTCTGTTCTGTCCTGTACAATATCATTTCTACAGTTCTGGTGAACAGGTTTAAAAAGGTTCTGTCTGTCTGTATTGACGAGGCGTAGAGTACGTTTGTTCCTGGTTGTTTTATCACTGAAAACTTTCTTATCTCTTATGAGTTGCTACATTCTTTTAAGCACAAGCACCATGGGGTTGTAGGCTCTTTTTCACTTAAGCTTGACATGAGTAAAGCTTACGATCACGTCGAGTGGGATTTTTTGGAGGCTATCATGTTATGTATGTGATTCGATTCAAAATGGGTTTCCTTGATCATGGCTTGTATCCTTATGGTTTCTTTTTTTGTGGTTCTCAATGGATATTGGGGAGATTCTTTTCAACCAACACGAGGACTCCATCAGGGGGATGCCTTGAGTCCATTGGCAAAATAGGTTATCGTCTAACACATCTTCTTCTTGCAGATAACTGTATGATTTTCAATCTGACATCTACTAAGAGTGCTGCCACGGTCCACTCTATTTCGCAGGAATATGGGCGATGCACTGGACAGGTGGTGAATTTTGATAAATCGACTATTTCTTTTAGCTTGAATGTGGAGCATTTTATCGATTCTAGTATCGGGTCGGTATTGGGTGTATGTAACAACCCGATTTTAACTCTAATTGGACAAAGTGGTTTTGGGACCACAAATCCAAGTCAGAAAAAAAATTTTAATATTATTTTGTGTGTTTATTATGTGTGAATTTGCTTGTGTGAAAGTTTCGTGAATTAATTTTATTATTTGTGTGCTTAATTTGATTAAAGGGCTTAATCGCGTAAAATAAAAATTTGATGGTTAAAATAAGAAACTGTCTAACTGTTGTTGTCTTTATAATTTGGAGGCCTTATGTTGAAATTTAGCCAATATTATAAGGTAGTGGACGGCATATTGTTTTATTATATGGTTTTTATATATTAAAAATAAAAGTTAAAATAATAATATTATAATATATGCTATAATCAAATAAAATAAAAACAAAGCCATTATCATATCATCTTCTTCCATCGTCAAAACTAGAGAAAAAATAAAAGATAAAAGCTTTTCTAGGGTTCGGCCATTGTTGAGTTAGATTAAGGTTAGTCTTTTGTTCGATTTTTGATAATTTTTACGTTTTTGTGATCGTTGCTTCGTGTTTTAGCTAGCCCATGCTTTAATTTTGGAATTTGATGGTGATTTTGAGATATGCCATTGATGAATGTTTGAGCTTTTTGTTTGTTGATGATTAAATATGAAAGATAGGTGAAAGATTAACATGTTTTGTCTTTGAATTTTTGGTGAAATTGAGTAATTAGGGCCAAATTGTAAAATTAAAATATTGAGGGATTAAAATGTAAAATAAATGAAATGTGAGGACTTGTATGAGCACTATGAATATTCAGCTCTTGTATGGTATTTTGTGTATTTTGTGTTTTATGCAATAGGGACTAAATTGCAAAAGTGCAAATGTCAATGGCAAAATGGTAAATTGCCCATTTATGTGTTTTTGGACTAAATTGAATGTAATTATATTTATACTAGCTTATTTTGAATATATTTAGATCAAGAACCGAAGAAATTGGAGTTGGATCGGAAAAAAACTAAAGTTGTCGATTAATCGTCTGGTTTCGACTTTTCACCATCCGAGGTAAGTCTATTAGATGTTTAATATCATAAAATCAGTATATAGGTATGTATATGTGCTGTATTTTGATGAATTATAATTTAAAATATGTTGGTTGAAATAATTAAAAGTATGAGTGAATTATATGTATTATTATTACATGTTCGAATCATAGGTATATACTTATATAGTCATTTGAATTTAGTTAAAGTATGAAGGTTTATAAGGATATACAATTATAAAAGTTATCGAATTTAGTTGGAGTATAAAAGTTTTATATTTTTATATGTACAAGTTTCGAATTTATACATGTATATACAAGTATAAAGTATTGGTTTAATAAAAGGTATATATATGTGTGTACTTAAGATTCAGAAATAAACAGAGGTTTATATTGGTATAAAACTTTGTATTGGATCTATAATATGCAAATATACATGTATATGTTCTTGTATTGAATTTAGGTATGCCATTTATACAAGTTTATATGAGGTTCGATTATGCAAATATGCATGTATATGTTCTGTAATGAGTTTAAGTATGAAATTTATATATGTATAAGGGAGGTTCGATTATGTATGTATATTCATGTAAAATTTTTTGAATGGAATTGAGATTTTAGGCTCAGTGCCTATCAGGTTTATTGCCAATGAAACATTTTAGACTTTAAGTCTAGCAGGCTTGATGCCGGTGAAACATTTCAGACTTTACGTCTAGCAGGCTTGATGCCAGTGAAACATTTCAGACTTTAAGTCTAGCAGGCTTGACGCCGGTGAAACATTTCAGACTTTATGTCTAGCAAGCTAAGTGCCAGTGTATTGAATTAGGCTTTAAGTCTAGCAGGTTTTGTGCCGGTGAATTTGTTCAAATTATGTGTTTACATGTATTGAATACGTTTATGATTTAGTCATATGGATTTAAAGAATTTATATATACATTTGGTCATTGTGTTTGATGAGCATATAAACATTCGTTTATATGTATTTGATGAGTATGTATTTATATATATATATTCAATTCTATGAAATTGTTAGGTATATTCGCATTCGGATAGATGTATGTGAGAAACCTATATATGCATTTTGGTAAGTATAAATGTATTCGATTATATTCGTTTGATGTGTATAGATATATTCGGTTATAAAATTTGTTAAGTATATATATACGTTCGGTTGTGCACATATGAAGTATAAATGTATTCGGTTTTTGGTATTTGATAATGATGTATGCATTCGTTTAGATGTAAATGATATATAAAAGTATTCGGATGTAAGTTTTTGATGAGTATTTAAATATACAATTGGTGGTATGCATATTGTATATACATATTTATATATTCATTGGTAAGAATTCTACGAGTACATATATTTGATTATAAATAAGATGATTATGAGTAGCAAATATTCAAATGGTAACATATGTGGTATTTGCGATTTCAATAAGTTTAATTATGAATTTATATGATTCTTATTTTTATATATATTTTAATTATGCTATAGACTTACTAAGCTATGTCAGCTTACTTTGTTTGTTTACGTCTATCTATTTTATAGATCAAAAATCAAGCTTCAAGCTCAGGGATCGTCAGCAAGTTCATCACCCTATCTATTGTCTCGGTATTTAAAATATTTAAATTCTAACTATGGCATGTACAGACTAGATAAATGTTTTGAAGGTAGTATTTTTTTATATTGTATATAAATATAATAGCCATACTAAAATGGTTTGTTTCCTTATGGATTTGCTAGTTTGTAATGTCTTTGTTTATTAAAAATGGTTAGAAGAGAAGTTTAAAAATAGTTAGAAGAGAAGTTTAACATTTTACATATTTAATATTAGACTAAGTTTATTATATATAAATAATATATACAATGTATATGTATTGATTTTGAGATAGTTGTGTTTTGTTCAATAATGCCTCGTAACTCTAATTCGGCGACGGATACAGATTAGGGGTGTTACCGTGTATGCACTGTCCATCAGATGGATAAATATTTGGGAATTCCCCCAATGGTTGGAAGGAGTAAGTGAGAGAATTTCTAGCATTTAAGGACCAGTTTCGTCGGTGTGTTGATAGTTGGAACTTATGTTACTTATCTCAGGGTGGTTAGGGTGTTTTTGTACGTTTTGTTTTGTAAGCAATTCCAATGTATGCAATGCAATGTTTTTTTATTTCCTTCTTCCATTTGTCGCGCACTTGAAGTTATTATGAGTAGGTTTTGGTGGCAAAAATCAGGGAGTCGTTGGGGAATTCATTGGTGTTCTTGGTCTTCGTTAAGCACAACTAAGTGTGATGGGGGTATGGGCTTTCGTGATTTGGCTTAGTTTAATACTGCACTCTTGCCTAACTAGGGTTGGCGTTTATTAGTAGATCCGGATTATCTTATGAGTTGGGTTTTAAAAGCACATTACTTTCTTAATGTTGATTTTTTTAGAGCGGGTATAAGGTCTCGCCCTTTTTATACTTAACACAATATCTAGTGCTCTTGAGGTCTGTTAAAAAGGGCCTTGGTTGGCGGATGGACAATGGTCACCCCATCTCCATCTGGAACAACATTTGGCTCCCAGGTAAAGTTCCCTGTCGTATTGTACACTCATCTGTTAATACTAATGTTACTTGGGTGAGTGATTTAATGTTACAAGATTCGACCCAGTGGAATCATACCTTGGTCTATGAGTCACTGTTGGTCGTTAAGGCAGTTCGCATTCTTAGCATTCCTCTCTCTTGTTTGGATGGTGATGATTTGGTGGTCTGGAAAGGCGATCAACTGGTTGTTACTCCGTTCGTAGTGGATATAGGTTGCTTCATTGGCCTATGCAACAACTCTCTATTCCTTCTAGTCTTTTCAACCCTTTGAGTTCGCGTGATTTGTTTACAAGGATATGGAAGATTTGGGTCCCTCCTAAAGTTCACATGATTGTTTAGAGATTCCTTTGCAATTATGTACCCACATTACACATCATTTACAATCGACACATCTCTACTACACACTACTGTCCTAGATGCCTTAATATACCTTAGATGCCTATTCATGTACTTCGGGAGTACCCTTTTGCCATTTTGGTTTGGAATCGACTAGACATATCCTAGGCTGGTAGCTACAATGATTCAGATCTTATGAGTTGATTGGGTTTTCTTTGTAAAGCATATACTGGGGACAATTTAACATTCATCCTTACAACAATTTGGGCACTATGGTGGTCGCACAACAGGTACCATCAGTTGCTTTTGGGGCAACATTTAGGGTTTCTTTTTCTTTTGTCTTCTATTCCTTCTTTGGTGTTTTTCTAATTGTATTGGGGTCTAATACAGTTTGTTGCTTTTGTCTTTGGATTTGGGCCTCACCCATGCGGGTTTGTTTTTCTATTTTTCTCTCTATTTCAATAGATAAAAAAAATTAAATGATGTGGGCTAATTAAATTATTACATGGATAAATTAATTAATGAGGTACCATTTATGCCAAATTTCTAAATCTAATTGGTGCACATTGTCACGAAAAAAATTATCTTAAAATGTACGGGAGGAAAATTCTAATCTTTAGGGTCGAAAGGGAGGGGGGGTGACATGATTCGTAGGAGAGCCTTAGCCCATAAACATGGCGAACCCCGTTTATCGAAGAGATGCAAAACAATGCCCCAATTTAATCTAAAATTTGAATTTATTTGGTTTTGTGTTCCATCTCAACATCGATAGCAATTTATAATTTTAGGATTCGGCCATGTAAACCTATAAACTGAAAATGTTGAAGCTATTCCCGCGTAAACAAACGCCATTTCTTTGCACCAAATACCCTTCAAACCTTTGTAAAATGGCATCTTCCTCGTCGTCATCGTCATCCCATCATCTGACAAAGGATATCCTCAACACCCAAAACCCTCACCAAGCTCTCAAGCTTTTCAATTCCAATGCCAATCTCTTAAACCCCTTGAAGAATCTCGAGCCTTATTCAGCCATCATTCACGTCATGGCCCGTGCTAAACTCTACGAGGACGCCAGGTGTTTGATAAAATACCTCATCAAAGCCCTCCATAGCTCTTTGGAACCCCACCGTGCTTGCCACTTAATTTTCAATGCCCTTAACAGATTGCAAACCTCAAAATTCACTCCCGATGTGTTTGGGTCATTAATCATTGCATTTTCCCAGATGGGTTTAATCGAAGACGCCTTGTGGGTTTATAGAAATATCAAAACTTTCCCTCAAATGCAGGCTTGTAATGCACTTTTAGATGGGTTAATTAAGTTTGGCAGGTTTGACTCCATGTGGAATCTTTACAAGGAATTGCTTTCACAGGGGTTTTTGCCTAATGTTGTTACTTATGGGGTGTTGATAAATTGTTGCTGTTGTCAAGGTGATGTTTTAAAGGCACACAACTTGTTTTATGAACTGTTGATGAAAGGAATTCCACCCAATGTTGTCGTCTACACTACTGTTATAAAGTTACTTTGTAATGACGGTAAGATGCTGGAGGCAGAACGTATGTTTAGATTGATTAAAGAGGGTTATTTCCTTCCAAATTTGTACACTTATAATGTTTTGATGAATGGCTATTTCAAGATGGATAGAGTCGAACGAGCCTTCGAAATATACAGGATGATGATCAGTGATAGGTTGGGACCAAATATTGTTACTTTTGGTATCTTGATTGATGGACTTTGTAAGGTGGGTGAACTGACGGTAGCTAGGAGCTACTTTGTTTGTATGGTTAAATATGGTGTTTTCCCCAATATTTTTGTCTACAATTGTTTGATTGATGGCTACTGTAGGGCAGGCAATGTTTCTGAAGCAGTGGAGTTGAGCTCAGAAATGGAGAAGTTGGAAATTTTGCCTGATGTTATCACATATAGCATACTGATTAAGGGTCTTTGTACTGTTGGTAAAGTGGAGGAAGGGAGCTTTTTATTGCAGAAAATGAACAAAGATGGAGTTTTGGCTAATTCTGTGACTTACAATTCCCTCATTGATGGGTACTGTAAAGTGGGGAACATGGAGAAGGCTTTGGAGATATGCTCTCAAATGAACGAAAATGGTGTAGAACCAAATGTTATCACTTTCTCTACATTGATTGATGGTTATTGCAAGACTGGAAACATGGAAGCTGCCGTGGGATTTTACTCCGAAATGGTTATCAAAGGTCTTGTTCCGGATGTGGTGGCTTACACTGCTTTGATTAATGGGTATTGTAAAAATGGTAATATCAAGGAGGCATTCCGGCTGCATAAGGAGATGCTGGAATCAGGATTAATGCCCAATGTTTTCACGTTAAGTAGTTTAATCGATGGCCTTTGCAAGGATGGAAGAGTTTCGGAGGCTTTCAGCTTTTTCTTGGAGAAGAGTAAAGCTGGTATTGGTGGAACAGTAACTGATGAGTTTGATGGTCTATTTTGCTCCCCAAATCATGTGATGTATACAAGCTTGATTCAGGCCATGTGCAAGGAAGGCCAGGTGTTTGAAGCAAGTAAAATTTTCTCGGATTTGAGATGCAGCGGTTTGATGGTAGATGCGCCCTTGTACATTGTCATGTTAAAGGGTCATTTTCAAGCCAAGCATATGATTGATGTGATGATGTTGCTCGCGGATATGATAAAGATGGGCATCATGCCAAGCATTGCCATCGATGCGGTTATAGCCAGGGGTTATCAAGAGATTGGAGACCTTAGGTCTGCTCTAAGGTGCTCTGAGGATTTAGTTGTTCAGGGCTCGGGCATTTTGAATCAAGGGGACGAAAATGAACCTAACTATACAGTAAAAGAGGACAGTAAGATCTGTTTGTGATTAGCAATCAGTCTGGTGGGTGAATTCCTCCCTGCAGTGATGGCTCGTTCGCTCTCTGACCTTGAAGCTTGAGGTAGTGCAATATTTTTTGGCACTGCATCGGCTTGTTTGCAGCTCAGAGGAGTAGTTCTGCAATTACTTTATGGTTGCTGCCAGTGATCACTGATCATACTAGTTGAAATGTTTGGAACTGGAGAGATGCCGGACTTTTGTTGGATACTTGATGAACTGGAATCTAGGCATTACATGTATTGTTCATATCTGAAGTCCTGGATGCTGAAAGCAAGCCAACTAAGTTGAGTTCCTTGGCTGAAGAAACATGAAGTTGTCAATGACCAAATAACTCAAATTCTTTGGTGCTACCAATGAAAATTTTGGTAAGTTTTTAGCTTTATTTAGGAGCCAAAGTGAAACAATTAAATTATTTAATGAAGAGTTGTGTTGTTTGCGCCCACAGAATCAGAAATTGCATGTGGGTAGTATTTGTGAAATAGTTGATGCTATTATGCTCTTTAAAGAAGCAAAATACTGAATTGAGTATAATTTAAAAATGAAAGGCTTATATTTGAGGGTAATATAATAAGATAAAAAAAAAAGGGTATAAAGATAAAATGGTAGTAAGATTTAAGGATAATTTTGTCATTTCCATTTGAACTAAAGTTGCCCAATTCCTAAAAAAATTGAAACAAATGCTCTTTGCTGTGTCCAACAGCAACTGGGTATTTAGATTTTAAATTATATGCCTTTGCTTTGCTTCAAATTTGTCTCCATTTTTTATTAATTTATAATTTATATTTAAATTAGTAAATATAAAGTTTAAAGCGTTGTTTTCTAAAAACATAACGCCTCTGTTTTAATACACACGGTTTAAAATGATAAAGTCACGTGATTTTTTGTACTAAAATAAAAAATTTTACCTCTTTCGGGTGGGACTTGTGTTTTTTATAAAATACCCAAATTTCAAAAATATCATCCATATACTGCCAGACTTTTTTTCTTTTCACTCTCAGCTTGATTTCTTGAATTAGGTATTGTGGTTTCCAAAAGATCGGTTATTTATTCATCATGTTCACTAGTTTAAAAATAAACTATTAATCCTAACAGATCTAATTCAATAAGGTCCAACTTGGGATTCTTTAATTTCGATTTGGATTTTTAAAAATTATAACATTACAAGCTAAGTTTTTTTTTTCCTAAAATTGATCCGAACTGTTGCTTATTACCATCTCTGTTTGTTTCGTCTGACGGGTAGCATTTTCCGATTGAGAAATATCACGTAATTGAAGAAATTTGTTGTGGCATTTACAAAAAATAAGTTATTTACTTTATCCATGCCATTTTAGAGTCGTACCCACATTTCATATTTATGTTTTTTTATGGGTAAATTATATTAATAGTCACTTAACTTTGAAGTAGTTGATAAAACAATCACTTATATTTTAATTCAGTCACTCCACTTTTGAAAAATAACAAAACAGTCACAACTAACTATTTTTCGTTACAACTTCCATTTTCCATCCCCTTCTCCCATCCCTCTCCCTCTTCCCTACCATCCCTTCCCTACTCTGATTCTTTCCCTCTCCCCCACCAGTAAAAATCGCCTAAAACATTGGTTTGCAATTTGCTCTCCAATAAAAGCCTGCCATCACTTGAAAAATTGGGTCAGATCCTCTTGGGGTTAAATCTATAGCAATGCAAGGCAATCAGCAATGGTACAGTTGACTTGCTAGTGGAGGAGCTATGGAGGTGTGATATCCTTTTTTAAACGATGTTGCAGTATAGGATTATCAACAACTCGGGTTTTGACCCTTCGAGAAGCTTCAGAATAGCTTTGGTCAGTTTGTGTAGTTTTTGGGTCCATCACCTCTGGGTCTTCCATTGTTCGGTACTCGGTCCCCTTTTCTCGGGAATATGACCATTCTCCTTTTTTATTTTTTGCAGGTCTCTTTACATCAGAGGTCTGTTACCAGGTTTTGAATCCAAAAATGGGTGTTGGTTTCTTCATGGTCGAAGTTCCTTGAGAATATAGCCGCTGCTAGGTTCTGAATTTTAGAGAATCTTTTCTTCTTTTCTCGTAAAGGTTTTAGTCTGCTGGGTTTCTAGTGTTTTTGCTTAACAATGTTCATTTCTGCTTGGGCTAAGCTTTTTGTTATTTATCACTGTCTTTCGTCCATCATAGTTGGTTTTACCAAGTCTCCTACGTTTTTGAACTCAAATGTTCTACATATGACGGTTAGGTCTTTTTTTTTTTCTTAGAGTGGGGGAAAGGGAAAGAATCATAGTAGGGGAAGAGAGTTAGCAAAGGGACGTTGGAGGAGAGGAAAAGAATCAAAGTAGAAAGAAGGATGGTGGGGAAAAGGGGGAGAGGTAAAGAGAATTAGAGTAGGGGAGAGATGGTGTGGAAGAGAGAGAGGGATGGGAAAGAGGGATGAAAAATGGAAGTTTGTAACAGAATATGCTACGTCCATTACATCTCTAACGGAAAATGATTAGTAATGACTGTTTTGTTATTTTTTAAAAATTAAGTGACTAAATTAAAATTTGAGTGACAATTTTATCAACTACCCCAAGTTGATTCACTGTTGGTGTAATTTACCTTTTTTTTATATAATTAAAATATCTTACATATTTATTTTAAAGTCTTAAATAAGTGTTGGCATATTACATAAATATTTTAATAAAAATTAAATACCACGTCAGCCTACACTGGTTAGTGATGTATTTTTTTTTCTTCAATTGACTAATTTTCCTCAGTAGTATAAAAACTAACTTGCATTAAAAGATATGATACACAATCTTCATAGATATTGTCATTTTGTTTTCCCAAACATTAACAGAACTGCAAAAACCAATATTCCCCAACTCAATTTAAGCAAAATGAAGTGGGAGAAAATTTATTGCATGCGCATTTCTATGAAGTGTCAAGGGTGCCTCAAGATGTGTCCATTTGACAGCCTGTTCGTTTAAAGGCACACAAATCCTAGTCATGTATGTATTTATGTCACCTGGTAGCCACTTACATTGCATGCTTTCTACTTTTGGATTTGCATTTTTTTGTTAAGCGACTTAGTCCGAGTCCGACAGTGGCGTCTGGTATGAATCCTTTGGCTCAAAATCAGTTATTGAAGGAGGTAAGTTGCGTTTCGATGCATTCCTTTCCCGGCGTCTCTCTCTTGGTTTCAGTTTATCCTGGAAAGAAGATAGAGAAGCTAGTGGTCAAAATATAATTACAATTAAACGGACTAAAGAGGAAAATCTCACCGGCAGAAAGCAAAGATACACAATGAACTAGATATCTTTCTATTCTTTCTGCTAAAAAAATCATGTACTTGGATTAGTAAAGTAGAAGTAACCAGAAAAATTTTCTATTAAGACACGGTTTAGTTGATGCTTTCGTTATCTACTCTTTTAACCCGTATCCAATATATGTGTCAGTCCGACATATATTTAGACATGGTAAAGGATTATGACCTTCCAAATATATGGAGAGGTTTTAAAAAATTATACATGCTCGATCTTAGACACACATCTATATCCAATATTCAAACCTAAGACCGAGTAACACGGGTTTTTCTAGTCTATTCCTTCTTTGTCAAGGAAAAAGGCAAACAAACAAAGACAGATGAATGTTAAAAGCTTTCATGGTTGCCAAGCAAACTACTTGAAGGCATGTAGCACATCTGAGACAAAACACAATGTACCCCTTGTGTCCAGTGTCTAGCTTCCTGTGAATGCATATGGGAGCCAATGTTAACTGGACTCTTAATTTTACCTAAAATATCCATATCTGACACCTATGTTCGATACCCCTATTCAGACATAAGTGTGGCTGTAGGATCCTCTAAATAACTAGGAAAACTTGAAAATTTGAGTATATCCATGTTTGATACATGCCTGTACCTGACACTTGCTTGAGGTCTAGGTAACATAGCATGAAAATGGTCATTATTACTGACTCCTGTTAGGGGCACATAATAGCTACATTACTTGAAGACTGTAAAAGAGGTGCATTCTTAAATTATCACCTACATCATTATCTGCTTGGCTCGGTTGGCTTGACTGAACCGAACGATTTTGTTGAGTCCTCATCAGCCAGATGCTACCAAAGGACATCAAGGCTCCCAAAAGCAAAGCTGGACCAATCCTTGGATCACCTAGATAATCATATATTCGAATTATAGTGCGTTGGATTTTTTGCTTTGTTCCCATGCTTTTGGAAAGTAAGCCTTGTGGACCTCTTGACCAGAAAGGCTCTGCATCCTCAGGAACTAGCTCTGGTGTTTTTACCCTCTGCAATGGAATAAATCTTAGTCTGTGCAGCAAGTTCAAGGTTTCAAAGGAAACTGAAAACAAAGTAATAATTTAACCATATTATAGTTCAGTCATAAACATAAAGAAGCAACCGTAACTCTCTCGCTTATGGTACTGTGTGCCAGGCAAGAAAATTTCCCTCTCCAAAACATTACATAAACAACTGAAATGTTACTTGCCAAAAATTTCTGAATTGACCCTATATATTGATTATGAAAAGAGAAGGTTACCTGTTGGTGTAGAATTTGCCCCAAACCATAAGTTGATAATAAGAAACGTAGACATAAAGAATTGAAACAAAGAATATGCATGAATATAAGCCTTTCCGAAATTTCTCAAAAGGAACAATACGGTGCTTACATAGAAGGGGAGTTTCCTGGAGTCACCATCCTCAATTATGTTTGACATCCACTGGATGATCTGCAAAAGTGGCAAACAACATTGATGGACAATCAGGAAATGCCTATATATTGGCTTCAGAAGGGTTCAAATATCTCCGATCTCTTACAGGGCGCGAATTCTTGACAGAACATCAGAAAATATATGATGCAAAATTATGAAGTTTGATGAAAGCTTAAGCATGAAGGTAGCTGACTCTGTAGCTAAACGCAAGATAAATGCTTATACCTGGGAAACTTCAGCTGAACCATTGTAAGTCACTGAAAGCTGTGCAGCAGGATCAACTACCTGTTGGTGGAATTCCCACATACTTTTTGCTTTCTTATCTACCTTAAAAGTATCTTCAGTAGCATTCCTTTCATAGCGGATAATGAATAACCGAGGGACATCAGTTCGAACTCTCCTTGGTCCACATGTTTCATAACTACTTTCAATATTAAGGTAGAAAAAACAGTAGTTCTGGAGAAAAACAAATCAGAGGTTAGAAACCTGTAAGATGGATAGAATAAAGTTTTTGTTTAAAAATAAACTAATTCTTAGGAGATAAAATATCAATTTGGCCAGTCTAAGATTTAATTATTAGTTATCATGGTATGAGAGCCCACATGACGAATTGGTTGAGCTTTTGAAGCCTGGCACCCATTGTCATGCTACGAATCAATTTCCGTACAAGATACCGATGGTTTAAGCTTCAATCAATTGCAAACCCATTGGGCTTGCTCATGTAAAATAGGGACAGTAATAGGAGTTACAATGTTTAGTTTGATAACCTATCAGCTAAAGTTCTTTGGTAAAGAAAGCTTTGTGATCTCTGATGACTAATATAGTTTCAGCCTTTCAAGGCTTGCTTTAAATATTGATATCAATCACTGTGTTCAGGCTCAGGCTTGGGGTCAGCCATCATAAGCATTGTTATCTAAATTTAGATCTTATTATAAGCCCTTTTCAGTTCCCACAGTTTCGCATCCCTCTTGACTCGGCTCTTACCCTAAACATAATATGAAAGATGCTCCCATCAAGGAAACGGAAGAAAGAAGAATTAGGCAAGTTACAGAGGAGCTCTTTTTAACCTTAAAATTTCAGGCATCCTTAAGTTTAATAATAAGAAGAAGATTAAAATATGCCATAGGTCCTTGTCCTCTTCACAAATGTGGAATTTAGTCCTTCAACTTTTCATATTTCAAAATTTAGGTCTAATTGTTAACATTGTTTAATTTTTTTTTTTAAATTGATTGGTGTGACATTTTGAAATAAAAAAAAATACTCCATCGGTAGCAATGTAACTAAAAAATTGATATAATGAACCTGAATTTAACAAAATAATTTTAATAGTGTTAACAATTGAACCTAAATTTTGAAATCGGAAAAGTAGAGAGATTAAATTCCAAGAAATAAAAATTTAGGGACTAAATTTCAAATTTACGAAGAGTACAGGGATTTAAGCATATTTTAACATCATCGTCATCATAATAATAACGACAACAACAACGACAACAACAACAACAACAACAACAACAACAATAAAGACGCACCTTTTGTGTTTCCCCGTCAAGCCAGCTTAATGTCAATCGTTTACTTTTTAAAGCAACAGCAGCTGTTATTGAGTGCTCATCTTCACTTGCAGCCTTCAACACACTAGATTTTGATAATGTTTCTTGGACCCTGCGCATGGTCTATAATCTAGATTAGTTCACCCCATTTCCTTAAATCAATGAGGAGGTGGCCATCATTTTTGTTCTCCTCTGAAATGCTAAATACAATTTATATATCGTTGTATTACATTGAAAATATACTTTATTCATTGTGTATTATAAATTGAAAATATACAATTTAGATACAAAATAGATACACATGCATAGATAAGCACATGAACGCAGACATAATTCATTGTGTATTATCCTTTATTCAACTTTCTTTCTTTCCAATATGGCTGTTTGGAGTGTAACAAATCCTTTTACGATCATTTAAGACTTATGATTCCATCTTTCCATGTTTGTGTATGATTTTTCTCATTAAGAAAAATAATACCTAATCGAGTAACAATAACCCGGAATGTCATTTGGATTTAAAGAACAAATGAAATATGAACTGCTAATCATATTTTCGAAGAAAAGAACTATTATATATCCTACAAAGTTAATTAGCTTCTTCCACATAAAAAGCAATATGTACAAATTAAACCCAGACAAAACAGAATTATACAATGTTAGAACTGTTATAAGAGGTTGAAGGAAATGCTGAGGCAGATAATGCAACAGGAAAAATATATGAAGAGAACTGAACGTATGGAATATAATCTAGTGCACAGAAGCTTACTTCTCGCATGCTATCAAGTTCTGGACCCAGCCTTCCAGCTAGGATAGCACAATACCAGGTCAAGGTATCATGGCCAGCACGAGAATAGCCACGAGCATCACACCCTAGTTCCTCTGAAGTCAAACTCCTTAACTGAGGGAGCTCT
The DNA here is from genome assembly GCF_007990345.1 of Gossypium hirsutum. NCBI lineage: Eukaryota > Viridiplantae > Streptophyta > Magnoliopsida > Malvales > Malvaceae > Gossypium > Gossypium hirsutum. The sequence continues at coordinate 38,410,941 of NC_053439.1, read as the reverse complement.
GTAAAAAGAGAAAATGAGATACCACTCTACCACCCTTTCTTAAGAAAAGAAAAAGAAATAAAACATAGCTATTAGATGCTTGGAATGAATTGCTCAGATCAATCAAGTCTTTTTTTTTTTTTTTTTTAAATTTCACACTAAGATAAGATTATGAAGCTTACACAAATTGAAGAGTCTCACATAATATTTCAACAAGAAATTTTCTAATAACCCAGGTTCTTTTGTTTTCCTTTCCACTTACAAATTAACTTCAGTTCATACTCCATGCTAAGTAAGAAAACTCCAACATTTCATTGCATTGTATTATACTGAACTTCATTCCATAGATGATATATGCCAGAAATGCTAGATCCACCACGTAATGCCAGAAATCAGTCATTTCTATTCTGATTTTACCATCAAAGTTGAAGGGAATAATGATCTTGGAACAAGATATTTAAGTCATGAAACTACAAGCACGTCTATAACCTACTGCAAAATAAGTTCTGATAACATCTCCAATAAACTATTGTCAAATTTATGCAACTGATGGATCACAAAACTTTGCTAAGATATACGCCGAATACCTGTGCATCTAGACTCTCTAAAGCATTCCATTTAGCAAATCAAAATAAATTCACAACCTATTTGAGAAACAGAATGCAGTCTACTACTCTGCTATCTGATGCACACCAGTAACAACACTGTGCAACCTAGAATTACAGGCTAGTGGTCCCTAGATGATCTATATAGGATAATAAGATAGGACGTTATTGAACTCCATTTTAAAACAAAAAGAAAATAGATTTGGGCATGTCTTTGCTTCTCCGCTGCCTGAATTTCAATACCCTGCACAGTTTTAGTCTTGAATCTTTGACCTGTTTACCTCTTTAAGGTGACATACATGGGAAAACAAATATGCACGAATCACGTTTTTATCAACAGGGGTGCTAGTGAGTAATTAGAGTCCTTGTCATTAAAAGGTCAAAAGAAATTAATAAGATAACATTAAAAGCAAATTCATATTATTTACGAACAAAATTTTAAAAAAAGGGGTCACTTTTATATTTGATTGAGAAATAAATGCATGCATTTGTTCATTATGAAATGTTATTTTCTAATTCTTAAAAATATTTTCTTTTATATCGAAATACAGAAAAGTCTTACAAATATAAAGTAATGCTCAAATATACCTTGCTGTTTGTTCTGTTCCAAGACATCTAAAAACCATGAATCATTTACTGATCCTGCATGTAGTGGTCAAAGTTCAGCTTTGTACATGATCCACAGTAATTAAATTGATGTTCTATAGACATCAAGAACTGATAAGAAATAAAACAAATATGCACTAACATACCATGGTACACAAGAGGTTTTAGACCTGGATCTTTCAAGAAGACGACAGCAGGGGCAGACTCCACTCCAAACCTGTTATTAGTTTATAAAAATCTGTCAAGGGAAATGCTATCTATCATAGACAGTGGAAGAAGACTAAAACTACAACTAATACTATATATTGCAATAAAAAAAATCAGAGATATATGTAACTATATACAGTATTCATATCTAATTTACATACAACTCAAGTGAAAAGGAAAAACCATCTACTTACGTATTCCACCAAACAGAAAATTCCTCTTCACGCCATAGGACACAAGCAAAAGTAGCATAGTTCCAATAATCCCTTGCAGCTTGACGAATTGCTGGAGTTGCACGCTCCCCTGTTTTTGAGAAGAAAATCACTTTTACCTACAATTCCGAAGCATGTAACAATCCATTATCACAATGGGATACATAAAAATCAAAGGTAAGTTAACAAAATGGAAGAGCATTCAATATTCAAAACGTTCAAATGTTGATAATTTTTATCTAAAAAGGGGAAAAACTAACAAGGACAAGAATGCCCGTGTAATAATATCTTACATGTCATGAATATCAACTGTGAAATATACATTAGGCATGACTAGCAAAATATATCAACAATTACAGCATAGAAATCTATGCTATGCTAATAGGTAGAAAGGGCTCCTAAGAAACAAACAAACAGATTCCAATCAATATTACAGGATCACTAAAACTTTATAGAAAGCTTTCAAATAAAAGCTAAAACATGATGGAAGAATACACAACACAAAATGGAACAACCTCTTCTCTGAGAACCCTCTCCAGCAAAAACTTGTGCATTTGTCCATTCAAGACACCATTATAATCAATTTGTTAGTATAGTACTCTAGCATTGATTTGTTATACATTACTACCAGGTTCCTTCTTGTTCTTACTGAATATCACATCCAAGCTTCTCCAAAAAAACAAAAATCAAATCCAAGTATGAACGAGGATATTTATCTTTTCCTTTCTGTTTGAAATTTCTTTCTACTTGATACTCAAGGTGTAGGATTAATATAATCTGGAAGAGAGATGCAACAGGAATTACATGGGTAGTTTTTCAACAAGTACTGAACGGGAAAACCCTTACATCTATATACACACACAAACCACTTGAACAACTTCAATAAGAAAATCTGGTGAAAATTTAAAAGAAAGAATCTACAAGGATAAAAGTACAGTACACAAATGATCTACTAAAGGACCGAAGCCCAAACAACTATGATATGTAACAACTAACAAACTGAGAAAGCAATAAACTGTTTAAAGTCGCAAAACACAAGCTATTCAATAACCAAGAAAAAGTGGAACGGGAAACAGAAAAACAATAGAGAAGTGCAGTCTGGTAATAATATTAGATCTTCTGTTAAATTAATAACCAAAAAAGATCTTATTCATACTTAGGGATGGCAAAACCCAAACCATCTGATGGATTCCGAACTGATCTGCTCCATATAGAGTGGATTTTATTTTTTGAAAAGTGGATGCGGGACGAGGTGGAATTTTCTTTTGGATAGTGGGTATGGAATGGTTAATAGCTGGCCCCACCTCGCTCCACTATATAAAATTACCATTTTATCCTTACATATATATAACTATTAAAAGGGTGAAAATGTAATAATTTATTATAGAAAAATCATATATTTTATGTTCAAATATTTATTTGAAGAATTATTTATAAATATTTACTTGGCTTTAAAAATACTGGAAATATTAAAAATAAGTGGTAAAATTTAAATTGAAGTGGAGCAAGGATGGATCCATCCAACATCCATGAAGGTGGTGGCGCAAAGCATGCCAACTGTGGAGCGGTGGTGGATTTAGCAACATCCACCCCGCCCCGCTCCATTTCCATCCCTATTCATACTATTTCCATTTGATATTGAATGCTCAAATTGAAATCTTAAATTTAGGGCTTAGTGCATGATGACATTGATGTTTAATAGCAGTAGTTTCTAACTTCAAAATGTTTTTAATAATAGAATATAGAAAAATAATTAAATTTAGGAGTTTAAACAAAGAAAGATGGCATATTTTGGAATACTCTAGGGCAGAAAGGCAGAGATTCAACCTAGAAGGGCGTGGCACAAATAGACTGACAAACAAATCTAGAGAGATTAAAGGAAATAAATTCATGTTGACCATATTAGAGAATAATGAAAAATGAAACCGGACGAAAGAAAGGAAAAAGCATACCTTATGGGGACTGCTTTTTGCCAGAAACCTTGGCCCCTGATATAATTAAAAAACAAAAGATTATTTTCTCCAATAGTACAAAAAAGTTTGTGGAAAATCAGTGAGACACAAACAAGACAAAGTTAACAGAACTCAAAAGGAAAAAGATAACAAGAAATGCAAAAACTTAAAAGTTTCATCAAAAAGAGAAAAAAAAGAAATGAATAACTATTAATTTGACAGTGGAATGAGTTTGAGGACCTGAAATATAGTAGGGCATCTAGTTCTAGTATGTCAAGCATAACACCCAAGTTGACCTAAATAAGCTCAAAATAAATGTATAATTTTGAAATTATTCTTTTCATTGACTTCAAATGGATAATATTAAGAATTCATTCCCATATGCATTTAACAAGAATAACAGTGGGACATGGAAATAGCAACAAACAATGTGCCAGTGATGTTATGACTATGAAGTAAAGTTTATCAGGATAACAACGAAGACAATTGACAATTCATCTTACTGATGCATTCAAATAAAACAGATTAAACTTGCAAAAAGATGATAATTGTTTTTGTTTTTCTTTCCTCATAGGAATTTATTTTGCCAGTGATATCAGAAAATATCTTTAGTTAAGAAAACTTTAATGACAATCAAATTTGAACCATGATTTAGAATAGAAGTGGGGGCGGAAAAAAAAACCTTAGTTAAGAATAAAAAGTCAGATGAGGACTCAAAGAGATGCTATACATTACCAATGATTCCTTTGAATAGTAAAAGATGCGAGGCAAGTTAAGTACGGCCATTGCAAACCAATCTGTTACTGCATCAACAGATAGCTCTCCCTCAAACCTATACAATAGTGTCAATTTAAGATATCAGCAGTACAGAAAAAAATTGTAACAAGTACAGAAGACATTTAATTACAGTAATTGGAGATATAGAAAAATGTATAATGTAAACATAAAAACAAAGATATTGCTTTTCACTATATAAAAAAACCGTGCTTCATGTATTTTACTTATCCTTTATTAGTATTTATCCTTTTTGTCTTTTGAATTCAAACCTCAAATGTAACTTACCGGATAAGACAGTCTGAAGTTTTACACCCTGATGGGAAAGCAACCACTGAAGGAAGACCTATATACATTATTATTAAGTTAAACTGAAGGTAGAAGTGCTTGGTTGTGCTGAAGTTAAAGTTTCAAAAAGATAAATGAAAAAACAGCAGTTTCCAGTTGTCAGAGGTATAGCATCTACTTGGGGGGAGAAGAAAAGTATGCCGAAGAGAACTCAGCTAGTTCAAACAGAAAGAAACATAAATTGCTTCCATTCAGAGAATACAATCTGAATTCCATCATCATTTGCCTGCTTCATGGCACCAACATTTCGCCCAATAATTGGCAGCACAATAGTGGGGATTATATCATCTTCATCACAAAACCATGACTTTGTCATTCCAGATTGCTAGGTATAAGGCATACACACTGCTAATATTAATGCAACTGACAACTTTAATATAAATAAGTTCAGTCTTCATCGAAGAAAATCAAGTGAAGTTATGTTCATCTAACAATTTCTACCAATCAGGGAACTCCCTCTATATTCCAGTAAATTGTCTTAAAAATTAACACCAAAAACAGTAATAGGGAGCAAAGTTATATTTTAGCAGGTTATAAGAGTACCACTAACCATTCCTGAAGAAGAACCGGCCCATTGGCTTTCTCTCAGAAAGGTAGGCTGCAACTTGAACCTCACCAAGTTCTACCATGCCAATGTTTGCAACCCCATTCAATAAAGCAGCTGAATATAAAGGGAAGACATAAATTCATTAAAATATTAAAGGAATATGACCGTGATTTCAACTTCTGAACAATTTTACTATGTGAGAAAACATCAACCAACACAAATTACACTACTGAATTCTAATATATATTTTCAATGAAATATCTTATTTTCTTACACCTATTCAGAGAAATAGAGAGATCAAAGAAGCCCTTAATCAGAACTCAAAAGTATCATAGTAAATTATTAATTTAATATCTGAGTTGAAAATGAATATAAGTAATCACACTACAATCAATATCTCTACCATATGTCATAGATAACTAAGAACTGTCACATCTACACTGTAATGAGCAAATAAATATTCTTAGTAGATCCCAAACTTTCAGCAAAAGAGCATACCAATTCTTTTCCACGAATTAGCAAATTGAGCAGATTGATTGCTGCCAGATGAATACACCTAAATGCAAATATCATTAGAATTTATTATGATTTAGTAAATCATTATTGGGGGGGGGTGAACCGCAGATAATCCATGATAAAATTGCATAGGCACTAACTGGTAATAATAAATCTAAAATCCATAACCAAAAGCAAACAGAACATGCATATTCACCAGTGTAAAGGCTGAGATAAATTTTACAGTATATGGGGCAATTCATTCTTGAATGTGAGACATGCCATAGTAGTATGGCACTAAAAAAGGACTTTTCTGCACTAACGCTCAACAGAATGGACAGTTGGATGAAGAAGGTTCTTTGCCTTTCCAAAGGGCTTATATGAGGGAGCAACTGTACCTATGGAGACATAATGAGCAGAACTTATATGAATGAGGGAGTACTGCTCTGGTAGTACCAGATCAGCTAGGGATTTCGAGTACCTTGGTGCAAACCAAGTCTCTAATGATGGCGTGTGAATGTATTAATGTGTTCATTAGAAAACTTAGTTAGCATGGTCAACAATTTATCCAAGAATAAGAGATAGCCGTCTGCTTGAGTTAACCCCAATTAAACATGGTACTGACTGGAAATTGGTATAAGTTAGGGAGTTTTAATAAGCTTAAGCTGAATTCGCCAATAAACAAACCAAATAAAATTCTAAAATATTAAGCTGTTAGATTGCCAAGTGACCAATTCAACATGGGTAAGTCCCAGGGTAGAATGAATCTCTCTCCCTCTCCTGAATGTGAACTCTTAGTTTTCTCCATGAATGAGGAGACTGTTTAAACTAGCCTTTGGATATGAGCAGCATGGGCTACTAGACTATTGAATATTTGACATTATATGGGGAAATCTAATTAAAGTGGCAATACTATGCAAACGTATATCAGTCAATGGTTGTATGTACCTGAAGTAACCATGGTTTGGAATCTTGAAACATAGACTGAAACTCCTTGGAAGTAATAACATTAAAAGCATAATCTCCAGTATCTGCAGGAAGTGTCCATTCATTGGCTTGACATTAACTTTTAAAGCTTCATAGTATGGGGAAAAAAAAGGTAAAGATTCAAAATTTCAATACCAGAAGCAACAGTACGCAGTAATGGGAGTGCTATGTTAGAGAACTTTTCCCCTGCATATTGTTGGCTGAGTTTTTCCAGAACATGCTGCAGACCATGGGAGTAAAACCCTTCAATAAAATAATCCAAAACCCAGCATAAAGCTATCTTTCTCTCCCTCTCTCTTGGAGATGAGTCCAGGAGATAAAACTATGGATAGCAAGTAGGTTGCAGAGAAATACTTACATCTTGCTCATTAATTCCAAATACATCATAATTCCTTTTCCATATGGGATTTGTCAAAAGCTCATAAGCATACTGAATCTGCAACAAGATGATAAACACCATATACTCATGGGATTACTATATAATTTGACCTCAGCATATTCAAAAATGGCCTACCATGTTCATTTAGCTAAGGCTAAATGTGACTTCATCTAATCTGTGGAGGAGCAATGTTAAAACTACATGCGATTGTTGCTTTTGCTGCTTGCATTTTGTGTCTTAGAAAAAGTTACGTAAAAGCAAATGGTTGAAAATAAATCATAGTTGATAGTAATTGATTAAAATTTACCAAATGGCAAAGAAGCTACCCTAATTCTAGCATAATTGTTGTATGGTAAAGTAAACCGATGGAATACACTCTAAATTCTTCAGAAATATTAGTATTTACTCATGTATGATATGCAATTTTTTTTTCTTTTGTACTTCCGCAAGCAAAATGCAAGTAGTGAGGCAGCAAAGAAAGTAGCGTAACTATTAATAATTCAAAATGCTAGGAGCAATAAATTGCTAAAAAACAGAATTAACTTTTTTTTTTTGCAGAAACAAAGAAAACAAAAAGTAAATAAAATTGAAGAAAGAAGTTTAACTAACCGACCTTGATAAATTCAGTGGTAGTAGGAACTTCCAGTCCTGAATTCCTGAAACAATACGATTGAAGACATGCGAACAAGAAATGGTAAAGTCCGAAAACCAACAAATTAATCAAAGCCTGGCAATTCGTATATCCGTGTGATATTCATATATTTTGAAACGTCATAATATATTATATTTCATATAAATTTATTTTGAGATAATCAATATGTTAACCTCTTTAATCTTTTCTTTCAATCTAAAAAAAGATTATAAAAATTTAAGTAGAAAGAAACTGAAGAATTACCATTTGGATTCAAGATTCTCGTACGCCTCTTTCACTTCTTCCATTGAACAATATGTCTTTAATCCCAAAACTACCACTCATTTAATAAGTTAAAAATCACTATACTTCTTAAACCAAAAAATTCCAGCAACAAAGTCCAATATACTGATAAAAATACGAATATATATACACAGTTGGGACTCACCATCGTAATGAGAAGGGGGAAAGGCACGAGGGAGAAGAACGAGCTGATATAACATGGAAAGAGAGAATAGAACCGCAGGCACCGCATAGGCTTTGATTTTCGCCGCAGAATCTCCAGCCATCGCTCGATTTCGCCGATGATTCCTCTGGCTTCTTCAGAGAGAGACTGAGAGATCACTGCCGAGCAACCGAGTTTTGAATGTTTGAAGTGCCAAAGCGACAAAGGGAAAAAATAAAGTACAAAAAGCAAATTCTTTTAGTCGTCGATTACAATTATGTAAACTGCAGTATCTAAGCCGCACGTGAAATTAAGCACGTGGCGTAATATCATTGGCTATGGGTAAAGATTCTGATTAAAGCAGGATAAATCTTGGAGAACGATTGGTTTTCAAGGGTAAACTATGTAATTAGTTTGGTTTGACGTATTGGTGGGCCCCACCTAATTCGGCTGTATTCCGTCGTTTGGTTTGATGTATTGGTAATACGCGTGTAATCTATTACCTTCCTAATCGGTGAAAACCATCGATTTTTATTCCCCCTCTTTTGCCCAAATTAGCTACCGATTCAGCATCACCTCCCTGATTTACCCTCCCCCGATCCCCTTTGTTTCTCTTCTATTCCTTCATCCGATTTCCTTCCTTGTTTCTTTGCTTTTCTTTTCTGCCGATTTGCTCCCAGTCCATTACGCCTCTTTTCTGTCGATTTGCTCCCACCGTTTCTTTTCTTTTCTTTTTCTCTCTGCCACTCTTTCGATTGCCTTCTCAACTAGTCGACCTTTTTCTTTTCTTGTTCTCTTTGTCACTCTTTCGATTGCTCTCAGTTGGTGGGTCTCCAGGTTACTGCAACTGAAAGGTAAAGGTTTCGAATCACTGTAATGAGTTTCAACTCTCTTTTTTTTTTCTTTTCTTTTCTAACTCTCTTTTTCTCTCTGTAATTAGTTTCAATGGCTGCCTTGTAGTGTCTTTAGCTTTTTTCTGCATGTTAGCAGATTCGAATCACTGCCTTGTTAGTGCAGTGACTTCTTCATCGATTATTGCACTGTTAACCTAATCGGTTTCCCCTTTTCCGATTACAGGTTGTTCTTCATATATCTCTGCCCCGATCAAGTCAGTACAGGTTAGTTTCCCCGATTGCATGTTTCTATTGCTGTTTATTTTCTATTGCTGTTTATTTCCCTTTGAGTCATCATATATCATTGAAGTAAAAGAGATGTTTATCTTCATCTGTTGTGCATGTATATGATTGAAATATAGATTTGTTATCTCGGTCTCTGTTATCATTGATTCCGTTTATTATGTTCTTCATCATTTAGCACAGGAAGATACAGTGCTGGGATTAATTTCATCGATTTTTGCTTATGTCTGATTAAATCTTGTAAATATGATAAATAATGGGAAAGAAATAGGCGATTAGACTTTAATGGCATTTTAGCATATATGGTTTTTGGTGTAGGGAGGGGTAGATATACATGCATTGCATGCATGGTCTCAAAAGTAGTGGACAAAATGGATCTAATCTTTGATCCCTTAGCTTAGATGTAAAAATTTGTTGGCTTCAGTTTAAAGTTTTATTTATATTGTATCATTTTGCATAAAATAAAAGCTAAATCTTAGCAGTTTTGGCCATTGCCATTTAGATATATATATCTTAGCAGTTTTGGATTTATATATTTTAATGTAACAGGCCTTGTATTGTTTTAAGATGTGTGTGACCATGGTTTTCTATTCAAAGTCAGCCTGCTTGACTGGAAATATGAGATTGCTTGCTTCATATTTGAAGAATTTATAGGCGATTTCGATTTTGTTGGTTTGTTCTGGAAATTGTTTTGATAGTCTGCTGGACAATGTTATTGATTTGTATTGATTTGTTAGTGACTAGAAGATGAAACTGGAAATTGTTGCATTTGTTTTGATATTGTTCTTGATTTGTTCTGGAAATTGTTTTGATTGTCTGCTGGAAATTGAATTTGTTTATGTTAGTCAGTAGAATATGAAAACAATTTACTTGATTTGTTCTTGATTTGTTAGTCAGTAGAATATGAAAATGGTTATGCTAGTGACGAAAACGAGTTACTTGCAGGACATGTTCATTATTTGTGTTCTTAGATACATGAGATACACGTGATTAAACCGTTTGGTTGATAATTCACTATTAATAATAATTGATAGTAAATTTATATAAGTGAATTAAGATAATAATAAATTTAGATCTTAAAATAAAAATTGGATTTTTCTGATTTGCTAAAATGGAGATTAAATCAAAACATGTGATTGATGATATGTTTTCATTTACACCAATTAAAATCGGTCGAATTTCGGTGCTAAAAATTTATAAACTGGTTATAAACTGCTTGTGTCGAACATCGAGGAGTTAATTTCGATTTAAACTTATTACTATTTGAATTCAACTCAAGTATATTACATTTATCTTCGAGAATGTCGAAGTTTTACTAAAAGTATTATAAAGGTCCTTTCTAATATGAAATATGAGTAAATTGGTTGTTTTGGTAAATTTCTTTGAACAGTTTTTAAAAAGTACAAAAGAAGACCTATATTTCCATATGAAAATAAAATATTTGAAGTCCATTAACATATACTAGTAAAGTTGTAATTTATTAGTACGTTAATGTCGGATATTTTGTTTAAGATTTTTAAATAATCGAAAGAATATTATAAATTTGAAATTAAATGGGATCACAATCCTGCATTTAATTCTATATAAATAAGATGTGATTGATATAATTCAACTATGAATATTGAATGCCAGTGAATGAAAATCAACAAAATAGATAGGGCCTTTTATGTTTATAATGGATTCCATATTATACAAATTTGTCTCTTTGGTTTTCCTAATGTCACATTATCTTTAATATATAAGTTTATATTTTATTAATCATAAATAATAATAATCAAAGTTATTTTGAGAGTGGAAGTTAAAATTCTAATATAATCGATAAAATGATACATTATTTATAGCTAATGGGATCTTGTAACTCGGAAAATCAAATTCGAAAAAAAAAATTAAACATTCCTTGATAAAATATATTTTTTAAAATAAGTTGTATTCTATAATATTTTTGCTAAATTATATAAATAAGCACTCGATTATTAGTAAATTTTTAGTTGATTCATTTGATTTTAAATAATTACATCAATAATTAAAATAAGGACTTTAATATTTCATTAAAATAAGGACTAATCAATAAATAAATTAAGGACTTTAATATTTTATTAAAATAAGGACTAATCAATAATTAAATTAAGGACTTTAATATTTTATTAAAATAAGGACTAATCAATATTTAAAATAAGGACTTTAATATTTTATTAAAATAAGGACTAATCAATATTTAAAATAAGGACTTTAATATTTTATTAAAAATCAAGAAATTTAATATTTTAATAAAGAAATTTAAATTTAAAATGTGGTAAAAGTTTTAAAACAAGAGAAAGAAGATTATTAAAGCAAATCCTCATTCTTATAAAAATAAATAATGTTGCTTAGAAAATATTTTCACATTTGAACCTACCATGTGAAGAAAATCTAATTAAACTTGGGTCTCCAAATTCATATTTATTGAATCTTTTTTAATAATTAAAATAAGGAAAATTATATATAAATTTGTTTTCAAAGTGGTCAATAATGTGAAATCATAAAATGGAGTCGTATGTATGATTTTTCAATTAACATTATTATTAAATAAAGTACTAAAACAAATCCAAACCTTGTTTAACAAAATATTTTTCTCAATCATACCACAAAATTTGTTGCTTTACAAAATAAACAAGTTTTGATACCTTAATTACTATAGTTAATATAAGGGAGGGCAAGCAGGGATCTAGCTTCCCTTGAATAAAATAGATTTATTGCAGTATTAAACCTTCTAATTATTTAGTAATACAATTTAATCCTTTTAGGATTTTTTTTGTTAAAAAAATTTTGGCCAACCAAAATCTCTAACTCTGTTACAACGATATCATTTAGTAGATAATTTTTTGCTTCGTGTGTTCTAAATTTGTATTGTTTATTTTTATTTGATAATGTGTAATTGCAACTTCAATTCATTGATAGTGTGTTCTAATTTTAATATGTTGAAGTAATGGCTCGTCTGCCTTTAATTGCACAAAGTGTGAGGCGTAAAAGAATTGGTCTTGCATTGACAATATGGTTGGAAATCTGTAGAATTGCGATTTGGTTCTTACTTAGAATGGGTGCCAGCCTTAGCCTACAGACTTATAGACCAAGGATTAGGTCATATACCTTAGATTTTTATGCAAAACGGGATTATGTGAAGAGGCTTGTATATGCTAGTGACGAGACTTGTATTGAACAAGTTAGGATGAATAGAACTGCCTTTTTTAAACTATGTGAGATGTTAGAATCGATAGGGGGATTGAAGTCGTCAAGGTTCATGCTTGTTGATGAGCAAGTAGCAATGTTTTTACATATCATCTCCCATCACCTGAAAAATCGAGTTATTAAGCATCACTTTAGAATGTTCGGGGAAACTGTTAGCAGAGCATTTCATAGTGTTTTAAATGCTGTCATACGCTTACAAGATGTCTTATTTAAAAAGCCGGAGCCAATTACAACCGATTCTTCTGACACAAGGTGGAAATGGTTTAAGGTATTAGACTGAGTTTTATATATAGCTTGTACAACATTTAGTTGACTTAGATTTAAATTAGTATTCTAACTCAAGGTTTTATATCATGTGATATAGAATTGCTTAGGTGCTCTTGATGGAACCCACATCAAGATTAGGGTGCCAACAGTTGATAAACCTAGATATCGAACCCGAAAAGGTGACATAGCAACAAATATGCTAGGTGTTTGTACACCTGAGATGCAATTTGTTTATGTTCTTCTTGGTTGGGAAGGTTCAGTTGCCGATGGACGGGTGCTTCGAGATGCCATTAGTAGAAGACATGGACTAAAAGTTCCTTATGGTAAAGTGTATAGTTAGAGGAATTTGAATTATTCATTAAGATCAAACTTTGTGTGCTGAATTAATCATTTATTAAAAAAATTATTTTATAGGTTGTTATTATCTAGTTGATGCTGGATACACAAATTGTGAGGGATTTCTTGCACCATTTAGAGGACAGCGATATCATCTGAACGAGTGGCGTCAGGGTTATCAGCCAAGTTCTCCGCAAGAGTTTTTTAATATGAAACATGCCTCAGCATGTAATGTCATTGAAAGATGCTTTGGCTTATTAAAACTTAGATGGGGAATACTTAGGAGTCCATCGTTTTATCTTGTAAGGGTGCACAATAGAATTATTATTGCATGTTGTTTGCTCCATAATTTTATTCGAACCCATATGAGTATTGATCCCATTGAAGCGGAGGTGGGAGAAGGATTACCTACTAATGTGGTGGATGACGATGAACCGAATATCACAAATATTCAGCCATCGGATGCTTGGGCTACTTAGAGGATGGAACTAGCCAACCAAATGTTCGATGAATGGCAAGCATCTAGAAATTAGTTAGGTTTAGGGACAAATTGAGTTACAATTAATTTGTTGATGTTATTTTATGTATCTAGTTTATGAAACTTTGGTGGTGTTTGAATAAAATTCTGTATTGTACTAAACTTTGTTGAATTATAATTTAATTATCTTTTCATTCAGCATGTGTTATTTCATTAAATTTAGTATTGAGCTTTTGATTCATGATATTGAACTAATGATATAATATTATAAATTATTCACCTTTTGATTCATGATATTAAAAACAGTAAATAATGTTAATTTGTTTTTTTTCTTAAGATAATTATGTCAGGTGTTCCACAATCACATGCTTCTTCTCAAGCTTCTCGAGGAAGCAAAAGAAAATGGATTCCAGAAGAAGATGCAGCCTTGGTTTCTTGCATGGTGGATTTGCACAATGTAGGAACATTTAATGCTGATACCGGGTTCAAGGCCGGTTATTTGAACGAGCTAGAAAAAATGCTAGAAAAGGCCTTACCAAGAGCAATGTTGAAGGCGAAGCCAAATATTGAATCTCGAATTAGGTGCCTAAAAAGGGAATGGTCAGTCGTCTACGACATGCTTAATGGCCAAAATAATAGCGGTTTTGGTTGGGACGAGCATAGGCAGCTCGTTGTTGCTGAAGATGCAGTTTGGGAATCCTATGTAAAGGTAAAATGTATTTCAAGTATTTATTTGTTTTTTTACAAAACTTATAACTAATATGATTTCCTCATTTTTTTTAGAGTCACAAAGAAGCCTCTCAGTTCAGACATCGTTCTTTCCCTTAGTACAACCAGCTTACTGCCATATACGCAAGAGATCGGGCGACTGGAAAAGACGCTCAAACAGCTACTGATATTCTTGAAGAAATACATGCTGAGGATGAACGTACTACAGATATGAATGAAGAGAGAAACACATTCTATGACTGCGAAGCTGACGTCTCTTTAGACGACATGGATGTTTCTGGTACGGATCCGCGAGGAGATAGAGACCAAGGGGGTTCCTCATCTTCAAACAAGAGAAAGAAGAAATCTGATGCTCGTGATAATGTGTATTCTTCATTTGATGAGGCTGCCACTTTGTTGGGGGAAAAATCCAGGCCGTTGGCGATCAAATCAATAGGAGTATTGCTTCCGAGGTGGTAGTTCAGCGGAAGTCAGAAGAACATCAAAAGATGGAAGAGAAAGCTTCAAATTTATATTCAGCCTTATGGTCAATTGAAGGTTTAACCGATGATCAGCGGTATGATGCTTTGAGTAAAATTCCCGATCATCCAACTCAAATGATCGTTTTCTTTAGTTTACCTTCTGTTGCCCGATCGGAATGGGTCAGAAGATTTCTTTCTCACCATTAAATATCAATGTTCTAACTTTTTGATGTTGTAAAACTATATAACATATGGATTATGATGTACAATTTCATTTTCATCTAACATTTTCTTAATATAAGTTAATTATGTTTATGCAGAATATAATTCTCAAGTTATATATTGATTTTAGTAAATTCATATAAGAACATTTTATTATTAAGAATTTTATAAAATTATATATCACTATTAAATTATATTTAATATTAATTATTTTAAATTGTATAAATTCATATAAGAAAATTTATTATCAAGAATTTTATGAAATTTAATATTAATTATTAAATTATATGTAATAATTATTATTTTAAATTATACAAATTCATAAAATATAATTTATTAGTTACAATTATTTTAAATTTTATTAAATCATATATTTTAATTAAAATATATTTAATATTAATTATTTCAAATTTTCATTTATAGTATCATATATTATGATTTGAGTAAATTCATATAAGAATATTAATTATTAAGAATTTTATTAAATTATATATTTTAATTATAATATATTTAATAATAATTATGTTAATTTATATTTTACAATATCATATATTATGATTTGAGTAAATTCATATAAGAATATTAATTATTAAGAATTTTATTAAATTATATATTTTAATTAAAATATATTTAATAATAATTATGTTTAAATATGATTAAATTATTTATTATTGATATTAATAATCTTATTAAAATTTAAATAACAATAACAATAATAATTTACCAAAACAAATTTCTGCTAATTATTAATAATTTTATTAAATTATATATTTTAATTAAAATATATTTAATAATAATTATGTTTAAATATGATTAAATTATTTATTATTGATAATAATAATCTTATTAAAATTTAAATAACAATAACAATAATCATTTACCAAAAAAAAATTTATGCTAAGGGTATTTTAGTCATTTTAGTTTTTGCCATTATGCTATTACACCTCTATTCCATTCAACCAAACACAAGATTACTATTACACCTCTATTCCATTACATTCAACCAAACAGTTGATTTGCTATTACACCTCCATTCCATTCTATTTTGTGATTAGTTTCCACTTTCATCACTGACATTTTCCATTGATTCTATTTTGTTCACTTCTCATCAAATTGTTAGCCAAAATGATGATATGGTATTTTTTAATTAGTATAATAATGCATTTAATACTCAATATTTCAATATTTTATCAATTTGATCTTGATTCTATATATTTCAACAATTTTATCCTTTCGCATTTATAAATTTTATTAATTTGGTTCTCAAACACATTAAAAATCATAAATTGGAATTATAAACACATCAAAATTTTGTTTGGGGACCAAATTGGGTTAAAATCATAATTAGACCTAATATTCTGTCAATTTGTTTGATATTTTAAGTAAACACATTAAAATTAATATTCCAAGTTTTCTTGGTTTAATGGTATAAAAGGCCCTTACATAATTAAAAAAAAAACAATTAAGCCTCTTTCCAACTTTTTGCACTTAATTGAGCTCTAAACTAACAATTTTGACCAATTAGATCATTTGATTAACATTAATCGTTAGAAATTAACAGCAATGCTGATGTGGTTGTTAATGAGTGCCGCATCAACTTCATTAGTTGATCTGATAGTGACACGTCAAAAGAATAAAAATTTTCAAATTTCTTAAAAATTAAAAATAAGTCCAGAATGAACCTAGATTGTTGATTTAAATTTGAACACTTGTTTCTCAAAAATTAAAAATAAATCCAGAATGAACCTAGATTATTCATTTAAATTTGGACACTTGTTTCTCTAGTTTCATTTTGAAATTATTAAAATTATAAAAACATAAAAATTATTAAAAAAAATTAAAACCATTAAATTTACAATTGGACGATAATATTTAAAAAAATTTATTTCAATTTAAAAGCATTTATTTTTTAGGCTAAATTACCAAATAAAGCCCTTTTAAAAAAATACAGAAATAGGCCAATTTTTTGAAAAATTACGGAATATGCCGTTTTTGATAAAACTCTTCCAGCTGGTGTCATTTTCAGGAAAAGCTCAGAAAAGCACTTCTAGATGGAAGCATTTTTTCCTGTGTTTTTATTAGGGTTTTCTATAAAATTTAGGGTTTTATGGTTTAGATATTATGGTTTTAGGTTTTTAGGGTTTTATTATTAGGGTTAGGGTTTATGGTTTTAAATTGATTAAAATTTTAACCTAATAATTGTAATAATTGAATTCGATATTTAAAATATTCGTATTTACACCAATCGTATATTATTTTTTATTAAAAATTGAAACTCGGAGAATTAAAAAAATAATTTTGACGAGATGGGTTCTAAAAAAATATCTCAGGAATCCCAAGATATCTGAAAGGTTTTTGAAAAATTGCCCCGAATAGTGGGGTTGAATTTTGTAGAGAAAAACACTCCAAGCAGGACGCACTGTCAGCAGCAATACTAAAAAGGGCGTTCAATTGGAAGCATTTTCAATACTGCTGCTGGCAGTGCATCCTGCTTGGAGCGTTTTTTCTCTACAAATTTCAACCCCCACTATCTCAGAAACATTTAGGATGCTATCCTTTGGGCTATAAATGACCCATATTCCAGCCTCTTTGGAAGTGTTTTTTTGGAATTAAAATATTTTCTACGTTCGTTTTAAGATTCACATAAGCTAATCCTTTTAGAGTTTGTGATTGTCTCCCTTAACAGTTTCGTCTCTAGAATTTGAAAATTTGTAATAACTGAAGAAACATTCTATATGACTTAGTCTTCTTCCTAATTTGTTGGTGTTGTGTCCTCTCTTTGTTAAAAAGAAAAGATAACAAGCAATTCAAGACTTAATAAATATGATATATCCTTATTTTAACTGGCTTCATTAGGATGCTGAGAACGCATTGAAGGTGGCAAATAAGTAAGTTTTACATCATGATATTGCATATATTAACTTTAGTGCATCCATATTTCGTCGTATTATCGGATACATGAAGTGATAAGAATCTTAGAGGTCGAATGCATGTTTTCCATGTTTCAAATTCCAATGAATTTTTAATATTTCTTAACGTTAAGCTGTTATTATCATTATTATTACTATTTCAAATTAATCAGGGTGGATCCCATTTGAGAGACCTAAAAGCTTTTGAAACTATTTGAGTTTGTTCACATAGCAATTCTTTGTGGAAAAATGTTTGGGTTTCTTCCAATTTTGGACGACTGCCATTGCCCCACCATAGACAATGAAAATAGTAAGTGAACTTTAATGGTCCCTTGATCAAAATGAAGGTTCTGGTCAAAGGTGATTTGGTTGTTAGCTTTATAGTAATTTTCATATTGAACTAATAGTTTATATTTAATATATCGATAATGTATATGTATATGTATATATAATATTAATGGAACAAATTGTGTTTGTTTTTTTTAAATTGATTGAAGAAATATAAATCCTAAAGAGAGCTTTTAGTGATTTTTAAGGTGATTAATTAGCTAATTTGATGAGCATTCTATGTCGGTCATTTTAAATTTATAAAAAGGCTAAGCTCAAACATCACTATGATAAATTCTTTTAAATGATTTTATGTTTTATGAAATTTTTGAATTTTATCTAACATTTTTATAAATTTAAATAATGTTGTACAAATTCATAAATTTAAATATATATAATTTAAAAAATCTAGAATGATTAAAAAATTTACATATTTTTTTGAGATTTTTTTGCTAATGTGGCTGCTAATCTAGTCATGTCACGTCAACAACTATTGCTGATGTGGCGATCCACATCAGCATAGTTAACGACATGTTAATGATGTAATTGTCAAAGATGAAAATTTTGATGAAAAAATTTAATTGATACAATTTAAATTTTTAAAAATTTTTATTGAATACATTTTTTACAAAAGAGCTTAATTGATTTTTCCACCAATATTAATTATATACCTTATAACCACCTTTTTAAAAGTAATTTTTTTTCTTAATAATTTACTTTTTCTTAAAAAAGCAATATTAAAACCGCCATAATAAACATTTCAGAATAGCATCGTTGGGGCCAAGGCCAAGGGTAGTACTTTTCAACATAGTGACCCACCAATTTGGAGAAAAAACAAAGGAGGGGAATTGGGAATCTTAGAGGAAACTCCTTGCCTTTTTTAAAAGGCTAAAATTTTCAAATAACCTCATGTTTTTATTATTTGGTAGTAATTATGCCCCTTCCTTGGGTAATTTACCAATAAAATCCTTTTTTTTCAAAAATTATCAAAATGGGCTCATTTTTTAATTATTTATCGGAATGGTCTTTTTTCCGGAAAATCGCGTCCACGTCAGCGCGAGATGCAAATTAATCCTTTCTTGCATTAATATGTCATAATATGCTTCCCAATGTTGCCATAACTCAAAATTTCCCTTTTTGTCACTTTATTTCCTTATTTTACTATATCAGTGATACTATCTTACTTTCTTACTGTAGTAATTTTCGGGGTATTACAAATAGAATAATAGCTTTGATCAAGCTCTTGTTTAACTTATGTTTTTGTACGTGCTATGCGATTTTTCTGTATTGTCACTAAGCTCGCAAGAGCTCACACACTCTTTTTAAACACTGTAGTAGCTAGATCACACGATGTGTAGCGGCGAAGCGAGAGATCTTGGCAATGCATAAACATTGAATAGGTGATACAAATGAACTCTGGACTTAAAGGCAACGTGGGACTCCACTTGGGAATAGAGATGTCTTTCTCTCTGTTGACTTTGCTAATTGTTCTAAGACTTAGTTTTTTTTTATGTTTTTCTTTTATTTCAAGCTTGTGAACTGATAAAACTATATATATACACCTAAATGTTAAGTAAGTCAATTTCTTATCGGTATGAATATAATTCGAAACCATGTTTAATGTTTTCTTAATTTACAATTTCATGTCTAAAGTATTTAATTTCTAATCAAAGTGTTCATCGTACGTTAGAGTATGAAATAATCAAAATTGACTAATTTATACAGAGTTCGCCAAAGTTGTTGCGAAGTGACAAAGTTGCTGAATTGTGCAAGATGCAAACCCTAGCATTTAAGGGATTGTTACCTATGAGCCCTTAATAATTTACGATACGCAGAATAGCCTGGGATACGAGTTTGCGGAATCTAAATGCAAAGGGATCACTCGCAAGACCTACCCTGTTTAAGGAGACTTATTCCGCGAAGACTAGAATTAATGAGTTGTGTAATTAGCGAGCCTTAGAAGTAAGTTACTATGTGTTAACAATTTTCCGCATTTTTACGTGTATGCATGAGTTCTGTAACGACCCGATAGTTACGGGTATTGGAAAGTGTACTTCCGGGTCTCTATTTTCGTAAAACGGATTCATAAATATTTTAAAGTTAGTTGTGTGGTTAATTAGGTTTTAATTAGGTGAATTTGTTTAAATTAAGAGTAATTAGGTATAAGGACTAAATTGAATGTAGGTGAAAGTTGAATTATAAATTAAAGACAATTAAAAGGACTAAAGAAGCAATTATGTCATTACTCATAAATGAGGCGGCATAAGTGTTTATTATTAAAAAAATTTAAAGTTAAAATATATATATTAAAATATTAAAATATTATATCTTAATGTTTAAGTATATATATTATATATATTATATAATAATAAAATAAAGAAATAAAAGAAAAATCAATAGAGAAAGAAAGAAGGAGAAAAGTTAGGGTTTCAAGGGTTCAAAGCTCAATTAATTAGTCATTTTAGTCCCTTTTCTTGTAATTTTTATGTTTTTGAAATCTTAGTATTAAACACTACTTAACCTATGCTGAAATTTTAGAAATTATTGAGTTTTTAAATGTTGTTAATGTTGAATAATTTTAGTATTAGGGATTAAATTGATAGATTTTTAAGTTAGAAGTGAAAAAGGATTGAATTGTAGAATAAATTGTAAAATTTGAGTAATAGGGACTAAATTGTAAAATTTCAAAATTTAGAGATTTAAGTGAAATTAGAGATTTAAATCTAGTTTAAAGTGGAAATTGAATGAAGATATAGGATTAAATGTAAAGAAATAAAATTAGTCTCGGTTTAGGGACTAAATTAAAATTTAGAAAAATGTTGAGTAAAAATTAAAATATGCAATATGAAATTGAATTGTATTATATTGATGAATATTAATTGTTTTAATTCCGTAGCTAACATTGTACCGGAATCCTAGACTAAAAAGGGGAAAGATAAAGTCGAGCTCGGAATAGCTCAGAAATTTGGTTTGTATTTCGACAATCCGAATTTAGGGTCTGTTTGATAGGGGAAAATATTTTTCGGAATTGATTTTCCCCATTTTTCAGTGTTCGATTGGAGGAAAATATTTTCCTTTTGGAAAATCAATTCCGCAACACGGGAAAATTAACCCATATTTCCGAAAAATGTCTTACCCCTTAGAAATCGGTAAGACATTTTCCACAGCTCATCTATTCACCCTTGAAACCATTTCGACAGCTCCTCATCATATCTGCGTCATCTTCTCTGCTAATGTTGCTAATTTTTAAGCTGTATCCACAACATTTGCATTTTATTTTATTGCCGACAGTCTTCCCTAACCCTATCTCCCCTCCTCCCTTTTTTTCCCAAATCCAAAATCAAGGCATCAAGCTACCTCCGTCCTCCACTGATCCACCTCCACTGGTCCACCTCCGGTCTACCTCCGGTCCTCCACCCAGTTCCAGAATCAAGCATTTAAGGGTTTGTTTATTCCCGAATCGCCAACAAATTCGTATTTAAGGTAAACCGTTTGTTTACTCGTTGATGTTCATAATTTGTTTGCGTTGTATTTTGATTTTTTGGGTAATAATGTTGCTAATTTTAACTTTTGCTTTATTGCTCTACAGTCTTCCAAATCTCTAACCCTATCGTGCCCTCCTCCCCTTTTTTCCCAATTCCAAAATCAAGGTAATGTCTATGCCCTGAGAATGGTTTTTCGTTGTGTTTTTAAGCTGTTTTATTCGCGTTGTATTTTGCATAAGGTAATGTCTGTGATGTTTAATTCTATCCTCTGTTTGTCCTTTATATTGTATTTTTTTCGTAATGCAAGTCTTGGTGTTTTGCTTAAGGTTGGTAAGTTGGAAATGAATTGAAAATGTGAGTCTTTTGACAATGCTTCAGCTTAGTAAGTGAGAAATTAATGGAAAATGTTACATTTTAGTATAGTTTTTAAGTTATTCAATGTGATTTAGGAACTTCATTGCATTGATCTACTGGTTCTCTAGGAGTAATATTATTGAGATTGTATTTTAAGATTGAGATATCTTTGAATGTTGTTGCTAAAGAATCTGAATGCACATACTATTAGAATACTTTGTTATCACAACAGGATTATTTGCTTTGTTAGTTGTAGCCATCCAGGCTTAGATTATTTTCAAAAGTTTGAGAGTCCTATTCTTGCTGTTGTTGTCAACTAGACCTTTGAATTTATCTCCGAAACCCTAAACCGGCTTGGACCCAATATGATCGAACTTGTATTGACCTGGTATAAAAAAACCTCAGCCTCCCAAACCTTAAATGAAGACCTAGAGCAAAAATAATCCAAAAATTTTAAAACTCGAGTTGATCTAATCTAAAACAAATCTGATCCATTCAAAAATATGAGCAACATATTATTGATTTGATGACATATAGAGTATAAGCAACATGGTAAAGATCAAGCTGACAGCAGACCAGGATAATCTAAAAATATGAGGCATTAGCATATAAAAATCATGCTCATTCCTTGATGTTACTTAAAAAAAACATATTATTTATCACTAAGCAACACAATACATGTTGACTTGTCACATTGTGCTAAAAACAAAGTTTCAACTGAGCAAATCACTCAAAATCGTCTTGCAGCATATGTAAAGTTTATTGCTGCCAAAAGAATTGTTGCAGAGGAGACCAAAGTCCAGAAACTCTTTTTCTTTTGTGCTTCCACAACTGATTTCTCCATTACCTCAACTTTCAGCTTCAAATCTTGATTTACTGTCTTTTTCTGTCATTGATTGTCTGCAGGGAAAGAAAAAGTCAAGGTAACGAATACTTGAATTTTTGTTTTGTTTTTATTATGTAAACGGTGTATCTTGAGCTGCTGCGTTTGTTTAATTGGATGTTAAATTTGGAACTTTTAAAGAAGCTATGACTTCTTTTTTTTGCTTTGATTTACTTGTAAAAGTTAAAATTTGATGTAGATTAGCTTTTAGGCCTTTGTAAAAGCTTACAATTCAATTTTTGAGACAACTATGCATTAATGATTGTTTTAAAGGAAAAGATTAAACAAATTATACCAAATGATATAACCCCTAAATGATATAATCCAGTTTGAAATGTATGTAACATACTCTGTCAAAAGTTCTAAGAGCAAGATTGTGAGGTTCAATGAGCCTAAGTGGACAATACCTCTGTAAAAAGTTCTAAGAGCAAGTTTGCAGCCTCTTTCTTCTACAGAAGGAGGAGTGCAGTTAAAATTGTGAATGAGAGGTTTATATTTGATCGATTTCTGTCTTTTTCTTCTATAATTTCCTGGCCTTATGATGCGGGGAACCTTATTGAACCCCATATTCTTTTAGGGAAATATAGTCATTTTTCTCATGTTGTACTAGCTGAACTGTATTGTTCTTTTATATATGTGCTGCTATAATTTTACCGGGTTGTTATACATTATCTTAACTCACACGACTTGTACCTGATGCAAATGTCTATATATACATGACAAACACATTCTAAACATGAAAATATGAGTTGCATTTTACTAATATCTCTTGCGACTGGTGCCTGATGTGATGTCCATATATCCAAACATGAAAATGTTGGTTCCAATTTACATATCATGAAGATGGTAGTTATATAATTTTACATTCATGTGTTTTGGTGTGATTGCAGATCAAGGATGGTTTTGCTGAGGGGAAAGACCTGGTTGTGTCTGTTATGTCTGCAATGGGGGAAGAGCAGATCTGTGCTCTCAAAGACATTAGTTCTAAATAGTTTCAAATTCATTTATTGCAAATCTTAGATGGAACAATAAAAGACTTTGGCAGTACTAAATGCGGTTTTGATGTTTTGTTTTGGGTTTGGATAGAAAAAAGAGAACAACAATATAACTAGTTTCTTGTTGTGCTATGGATTACTGTTTTGCTTTTCTTTTTCAATAATTTTTATTATCTCGTCTCTATTTTTTGTGTTGGTAACATTTAAATTCTAGCTTTTAATTGCATGTCACACTTGCATTAGTTACCCAATATATATTAATGTAGCAATTTAAGTTTGACATATCATTTAGTACGAGTTAATACAATATACTAGTTTTTAAAAAAATGAAATTTTCTAATAATTACAGTATTTTTTATTTTAATTTAAATCCCATGTTAAAAATATGTATCACAAGAATCAGATTGGATAAAAGTAGAATCAAATTAATATAAAATTTAAATACAAATAAATGTTTTAATAATGAAGAAGTAAAATCAAATCGGTATAATCTACAAATAGATGAACATTTGGAATTTAATTAGATAAAACTTTTATTAATAAAAAATTTATTTATAAATAAATCATTGCAATATGTGTAAAAATAATTTAAAATATAAAAATTTATTAATATGTATATAAATTTATTAATATATGTAAAAACAACTTTTCCGGAAAATATTTTCAGGAAATCTGTCAAATAGCAGAAAATATTTTACACAGATTCAATCAAACACCAGAAAATATTTTCCAGTAAATCATTTTATAGGAAAGTAAAACATTTTCCAAAAATCATTTTACGGAAAACATTTTACTGCCAATCAAACAGACCCTTAGTTGTTAATTGTTATAATTCGATTTAATGTATATGGTAAGTGTTGAGGTGAGAATTATTGTGTTTTGCAATTGAAATGGATTGATTTAGTATGTGATGAATTTATTGAATTTATATTGATTGAATTGGTATATATATATTGAATATATTGATTATTTGAATTGAAATGAATATTGGTTGTATTTGAAAAGTGAATTGAAACCCTATTAATTGTATCGGGCTGAGTCGGATATAGATAGCATGCCATAGGATTGGAAGCGTTCAGGGATTTCTTCGACTTTGAGTCGATGAGACACTGGGTGTCAATTTATTACTTCGGATTAATTCGATAAGGCACTGGGTGCCAATTTACTTCGGTTTAACCGATAAGACACTGGGTGTCAATTTATTACTTCGAATTATTCGATGAGACACTGGGTGTCAATTTACTACTTCGGATTAATTCGATAAGGCACTGGGTGCCAATTTACTTCGGTTTAACCGATAAGACACTGGGTGTCAATTTATTACTTCGAATTATTCGATGAGACACTGGGTGTCAATTTACTACTTCGGATTAATTCGATAAGACACTGGGTGCCAAACTGGTGTGTTTTGATAGGACTCGTGTTAATAGGGGTAAACATATAATAAAATTTTATAATTGATATTTAAATGGCATGGTATGAGAAATGAAATTGATTAGTGAATTGAAAATAGAATGTGAAATATGTTGTAAATACATGGAATACATGAATTAAATACTCATGAATTGAATATGGAATGGATAGTGCCATTGTTTAAATGATATGTGGACAAATTATGGAAAGCTATTATATAATAAGTGATGAAAACTGAGTATGGTATATAATGATGTATTCGTGAATTGAATATTGCATGACTAATGCCATTGTACGAATAAATATGGTTTGATATGTGAATAACCATTTATATAGCAATTGTGCGAATAGGATATTGTTTGATAAAAAAATGATAGTCATGATACTAGACATTAATATGTCCTTATAATTTAATTGTGTTTATTATATTATCATGTCTTTAAATATTCAGATTATAGAAATACCACTGAATTTTACTCAACATATGGTTTTTTTCCCGTGCGCAGATTAGGTACAATGAATTTGAAGAGTTGTAATTGAGGTTGTGAGCATCCATCTCATCACATCTCCAAGTGCCAAGAGGGTATGTTTCAAAATTTTGAATAGAAAGGCATGTACTTAGGAAGATCAAGTGTGTTCCAAGTAGTAGGGACAAAATTATAATTTATGGAAACTTACAAAAAAAATTTAAATGTTCAAATATATTAGTGATTAGCCAAAATCACTTTGGCACCAAATGTAATATTCCTATATCAGGTTCCTTGGATTGAACCGGGTATAGGGGTGTTACAAGTTCTCCTTTTGTTTACATGTCGTACTGCTACGACATGCGAACCCCTTTTCTAGCGAAAGCGAAGTATTGTGAGTTAAAATCTTAGAGCTCGCATGTTCTTATTGTTCACATGGTACGATGGTGTGTTGGAGGTTCGGTTGGAGATGAAACGAAGAGTCACTCCAGTGGCTAGTGTAACATTTCGAGTTTGGGTTAGACTGTCCCGACCGAGTTTGGGGTATTACATTAATCATATTTTAAAAATACTATATTTTAATTTAGATAAAATTATTCACTTTTTTTAACTTAAAAATACAACATTTAAAAAAATTCAATCAAATGTGCCAAATATTCTAATATTTGTATGAACAAATTGAGTATTTGTCCTGCTTAAATTCTTATTGACATCTTACCTTAAGTTGAAGTTTGAGAAACCCTTTCCTCTTGCCCCTAACTAAAAAAGATAAATTCTAAACATATTTTATAAAAAAATATATAAAAATAAAAGAATCCAAAAATATAATGAATATAAATTTATAATTTTTTTCAAAAAAATTGCAAGTTGCAGTGCCAACTATAAAATATATGTGCACCACCGTCGACTTACCATATCAACAGCTCGTATGACAAAAAAATAAGAAGAAGAAAGAAGCTAATTAAAGCAAAAATAATAAATTGAGGAGATTTCCTTTCTTTTTAAATGATGACTCAGTCTTCAGTCTTCACCATTTCACCTTTGACTTTTAGAATGCAACGACAAAGGTAACATAAATTATTAGGAATGACAAAAAAAGAGTTCCCATCTGTTTAATTTTATAGTTTTTTTAAAAAAAAAAACGAGTTTCGAGATAAGATGGATAATTTTTCCATTAAGATTCTTGGGGTTGGGTGGGGTTAAGTTTTTGTGATGTCCTCTGTCTCTCGTAATATATTTACTAGAACATCTTTATATTAATTGCATAACTGTATTTATATATTTTTTAATTTTAAATAATTTACTATATATTTTAATTATATAAATATTTTTATATTTTTTATTAAAGATTTTGTAAATTATTATTTGGTTTAATTTTTTAGACTAACATTATATAGTATTATTTAAAATTTTGAAATAAGATAATACAAGAGGAGCAAAAGCGGAAGTAGAATATTTTGACTCGAAAATTAAAAGGTTTAAAAGATTTATGTAAATTAATGCATAATATTAAATATAAGAGTATTACAAAATTATTTGAATAGTAACTAAATAAATTTAATTCCTAAATACAAAAATTTTTATAAAGTCAACCAATAACTACCATTTTTATATTTGAATTAAGAGAAAATCCCATTTCACAATTATCTTATAATTCCCTTCATAACAGTAAAAACCTTTTTGGTGCTACGGGACAACACGTACAAAATTACCTTTTTAAAAAGAAATGCTAATTTTTAATCTATATTCAAGAAATACAAGATAATAGTGACAATCAATCCTAATTTCTTCAATGACTCGTATTAATGATCACTAAAAATATAAATCAATCAAGATATTAGTAATTCCATGCAAAACCAATATCCTAAAATATAAAAACTTAATCTTGCATAAGAATCATAATTCATCACAAGTAAAGTCACAAATCTAATTATTTTAGAGGTTAATCAATAAAGCTTGAACAAAGAAGAAGACTCATATTAAATAAAAATCCTAATTTATCACAAGCAAAGCCACAATTTTATTTACATTCACTCATATTAATCAATAAAGTTCGTGCCATAGTATAAATCAAAATTAGGCTAGGGTTGAAATGTATGCCTAGTATAAGTAATAAAAGAAGCATAATAAAATTTAAATGTAAATATTATATTAAAAAAAAAACTTTAGCTCAATAGTAAAATTAGTATTTTAGTGATGTAAATAGAGAAGTTAAATCCCATTATATCCAAATTTTTTATTGGATTTTTTAAAATTAAAACATTAAAATACTCCGAATAATATAATTTAATTAGGAAGATTTTTTTAAAAATTTTTATAAACAAATTGGTGTGTGGTTAATTCGTGACACCAATTCAAAAATAATAAGATTTAAAAATATTCGCTTAGATTATAGATCAAAGGTGTTTACCTAAATCATGGATGAAATTGTGAAAATTGCTTGACTCTTACACGTAACATGGGAGTCCTTAAAAGGAAAGTGGAAAGTTAAAAAGGGCAAAATATGAAAGTCTACGATCTTCTCAACGAAGGAGACAAAGTAAAGAAAAGGCAAAACAATTGAATGGTAAAACATCATATGCTCAAATTTAGATGTGGATCAGGGAATCTCACATTAATTAAATATACGTGTCCAAATCCCGTGCGTTAACCTTTCTTTTCGCCAATCATTCACATTCTGAGTCGTACACAAAATCCAAACTTCTCTTATATCCGACTATTTTAGATTTTATAAATGATTTTTTAATCAATAAACCTGACATTTATTACCCTCTCAATTTATTTTTAGTCAAATAATTAATCTACGATTATATTTATATTTATTTGTGTACTATAAGAAAAGCAAAAAAGTGATCAAATAAATGCATATAATGATTCTTTTAAATTAAAAAAATAAATATTTTTATATATTTAAAAAAATTACTTAATATATATTATTTGATTCAAAACAAACATTATAAATTATGTAGATTTATGATTATCATTAAATTTTTTATAAAAATGAAAAAGAATAATTATTTGTAAATTGTCTATTGAGATCATATATTATAATAATAAACTTAACTTAATTGAATCATTAATAAAGTTAACAGTTTAATTTCTTGTAGAGAAATATAAATATCAAGATAAAGAAAATTAAAATCACAAAATAATGATATTATGCTCATCTAAACCTAAATTATGCTGCTTTGTTTTATTTGTATATTTTTAACTTTATTTATGTTCCGCTTGTACTCATTAAGAATTTCACAATCACATTTGTTTATTTAAAATTACATCAACATTAACGAGCATTTTCGTAATAATATAACACTAAATAGACTATAAATAATGATGTTTTTTTATCATTAAAATATTAGAGTTTGAACTCATGTTATTTAAGTGTTAGATGAGAATTCTAACCACTACTCTAAATGAATCTTTATATTAATAATAACGATATTAATTATATAATAGTTGAACAATGAATATGATTTATTGAATAAGTTCTAAACCAGATTCTTCATGAACATAAATGAATTCAACATACCTAGTCCATGTCCTATTCAATTAATAGACAAATCTAAAAACCTAGTTCATGCATGTTTATTTAGTTTGACAAATGAATATAAACTAACAAAAATCGAATTGTTCATGCACAGTCACATCCTTAATTATGAAATGTAAATATATATATGTGTCAATGTATTTATAAATTTTATGTTTATATAAAATATTTGATAATTTATTTTTATATATAAAATGTGAGAATAAAATATATTATATAAATTAGTAACTATAAATAGTTAAAATTTTATATAAATTTACATTGCAATCAAAACATCATTGTATCAAATAATTACATGTAAGATTTAACCCTATTTCATTCAAGGGGAATGGATTGTTGCAAATAATTGTTTAATTTATGTTATAATAAATGCGTACGATGTTTGAAATTTATATTATCTGTATCTACGTTGAGTAAAGTTGCTTATTCTAATCATCATTATGCCAAAAAAAAAACATAAAATTATAAAAGAAATTGTTGTTTTATGGAATAAAAATCTGAATATGTTCATAGTAAAGCTCTGCAAATACTTGCATAAAATGCAGAAACATGATCTAAATGGAGTAGAGTTATTATAAAAACCCCAGAGATCCCACTGTATAATCATCGTCATCGACAACAATTACGTCGTCGTCCCAAAGTCCACCATAACCAACAGTCATGGAATCACTGTAATCAATTTGCACTTGCTCTGGTTCGATGCTGTAGTTGGTGTTTACCCAGTCACTGAGTTCGTCAACGCAAGTCGGTGAAGCGAACTCGGAGGCCACAATGTCGTTTAAAACTCCAGCAGAAGAACTGCTATCACGTTCATCAATGGCGTTTGTAGTACCACATTCTGGTATTGTCAGCGAATTACTGCTATTATTATTATCTGCCCAAGACGTACTTTCTGGTGTAGAACTCGGCAAAGGGTGGCAAAATATATCGGAACTTTCGGCACCACCGTTGAATGGCATTGTTGGTTGCTGCAGAGTTTGAGAAGCTCGCAGACGGCCAACACATTGAGTGACCCTAGTGGCCAACTTATTGAGTAGCAGTGCTGAAGCTGAGCGTTGCTTTGTGGGTTCAGATTGTTGTGGTTTGGCACATTCGGTGTCGGTGACAGCATTACTATCGGAGTTTCCGCTGGATGAGGCGCCGCCGCTGACCGTCACCTGATCTGCACCCATGCTAGCTAAGCGTTTCTTTAGATGAGCGTTCCAGTAGTTCTTGATTTCGTTATCTGTTCTATTTGGCAAGTGCCTGGCTATTGCTGCCCACCTTCACCAATATAAACTTACATATAAATGAATATCCCATTAAAGAAAAAGAAAAAAGAAAGAGTGATGGAGATGATTGTGATAATGTAAAGAGAATATATTATATAATATATGCAATATTCTAGAGAAAGCTAAAAGTTAAAAGATTTTAAAAACAATTTCAGAGTGCTGTGTTGGTGTTGTGAGAAAAAGGAAAGGGTAGGTTTGGAAATGCAATAACCTGTTGCCTAATTCAGCTTGAAGTTTAATAATGGTTTTATCTTCCTCGGGAGTGAAATCTCCTCTCTTAATTCCAGGTCTTAGATAATTAGCCCATCTCAATCTACAGCTCTTCCCACATCTTTGAAGACCTGCAAAACCGAAATTCGAACATGGACATAAAAGTAAAAAAATAAAACAATGCCCATATAAGAAGGAAACCTAAAGAATTACCAGCTTTTTGGGGGAGGAAACGCCAGCCACCTTCGCCATGTTTTTGAATGTAAGAAATGAGCTTTTGGTCTTCTTCAGCAGTCCAGGCTCCTTTCTTCAAACCATCTGAACTGCAGAATGGAGTTCTTCCCATTCTGATATGTGAGTCGCTTTGTTCACTTTGTGAATGCTTTGTATAGGGGGAATGGATGGAGCAGTATGAAGGGCTTTCACATTAGAATTGAGGAGACTGATGGTGTGGCTTCTTACTGAAGATCTGATATGGAACTGCGAGGGACATTTCTCACTACATATATATAGAAATAAATCAAGCCTTTGCTTTTATTTTTTCCATGATCCTTTGTCATTTTTCTTATCTAATTTCACAACATCATTAAGTTCATCAGCATAAAAAGTTAAAATAACAATATGTTGTTAGGTAGTATAGTGAAATTTTGATTAAGTAAAACTTCCAATTCAGATCCATCAAAAAGAATATTGGGACAACATACTTCTCAATTAAAATTAAAATTTAATCCAAATTTAATATAATTTTTATGTGACATTTTCAAAACCCCTTAATTGAAAATTATATGAGATAGATTTTTAGTGAAATAAGATATAAAGAAAGTAAAGGATAAGGGATGTTGTGAAATATTAATTTGAGCCAAGGCCTAAATCGTAAAAATATGAAAAATTCTATGGTCCAAGTGTAAATATTTAAAATGTGAGGGGTTAAAATAGAGAAAATAAGGAAAATGGATTAATAAGGACTAAATTGAACAAATAAAGACAAGAGAAGGACTAAGTTGTAAATTTTACCAAAAAGATGTCATGAAAAGGATGGAATGGTAGAGAAAGTGTAAGGGTAAAATAGTCATTTCCCCAGTAAGATAATTATAAGAAAATATCTTCGCTATGGACAAATTTGGGCCATTGGATTAAACTGAAAAGTAAGAAGAAATTATGGCCATTGAATTGAAACCATTAAACTGTCCAACACCAATATAAATAGGAGAGCAATTTTGCTTTTTATGCAATTTAGTCCATTGCAAAGAAATCTCACTATTTCACCCAAAATTCTTAGAAATTTTTATAGACACCAAAGAGGAAAGATGAGGCAGAGATCCTAGAGAGTATATTCATCAATTTAGAAGCAAAAAAATTGGTAGATGAAAGTGAAAAAAATTAGAAGAAAAGAGAGAGAGTGAGGAAGATGAGAAAGAAATGGAAGTGAGGAAAAAGGGGAAGAAACTCTTCACAAAAAAAGAGTTAGGTTTTCATACAAACCATACTTGCATTCAATAAATTGAATTAAATATGTTGTGAATAAAATGTATGAAATGTGTATTTTAATCTTAATTCTTGAAATAGAAAGTATGTAATGAAGCATGACATGTAGAAACTTGAAATACTAAGCTTTCAAGTAAGAGATAATATGATGTGTGTTGTAAAAAGTATTAATATTAAGAAATGAGTATGTTGTCTACACATAAATATGAGTGATTAAATTGAATATAAATAAAGGTATAATGACTATGTATGATTAAATGAAAGTAATGTAAAGAACCATGGAAAAGTAGAGAAATTTACTAAAAATAGTTAGACAACAGTAGCGACTCTATTTTGAAAATTCACCAAAAATAATAGAAAACGATTTACAGGGTGAATCAAATACGAAGCTAAAGCTTATTGAGTCTAGTTTTTTATGGAAGAAACAGTTTAAGAAATGAAATTGTATATTTTGAGATATATTATTTTTTGTGGGAGAAGGTCAGAATGGATTCGAGTTCCCATATTATGACTTTGGAAAATCATAAAAAATTGTAAAAATATTATTAGGGGATTAAATTTATATGTTTAAATTATTAATGATTCTATTTTCAAGAGAATAAAATGGAAACATCATCTAAACCCCGTACTAAGAGATAATTAATTTTTAGTAAAGAAAAGTCGAAGCTATTAAGCAGCAGAATAGGGGCAAATTTGAAGAATTTAATTTACTGGTTGGATAAAGTAGAAATTCTGAAATTTTTATGGTAAAAAGATATTTGAGTCTAGTTTCAAAAACATCAAGCGGATCTTAATTTTAAATTCTTTAGCTCAAGATATAAATAATTTAGTGACTATGACACAAGTGAACAACTTTGATATGAACACATAAGTAAATAGTTGAATACCATGTTTTAATGAGATCTTTTAACTCATAAATAGTTATGTCATAAATTCAATTGTTAATAAAATGAGTAAAACGATCCTCAATAATCAAATAATGAGATATATCAATATGAAATTTCTATAGTTGCTTTGGCAAAGAATATAATATTCTGATATTTTGACCAAGCAAACGGATCGACTATTGAGGTGTTACATTTTAAACAGACAAAATGTTAAAACTTGAAAATAATTCTTATCTTAAATCATCACCAATGATAATGAAGAAACAGTAACAATTTTAAGTTCTAGATTTTAATGAGTTCTTTGAGAATTATTTTAATTTAAGTTAGATGTATTTTGCTTCTTAATCTAGTTATTCATTGTATTGATTAATTGTAATTATATCTATTTGAACAGTGTGAATGCAATTATAAATTTTTTAAAAATAAACTCTTAGCTTAAGTTATTAGAAAAATCAAACAAGGATTTGCCAAAATTTAAATTAAATATGATTTTATTTTAGAGTCTAATTTAATGATAAATATAATATAAATTATTGATTTAATTCGATTTACAAAATTATATATATTTAACATCTAAAACAATTTTTAAATATAAATAAAAACTAGTTTAAAAATATTATATTAATTAAGTTTAATAACCTATCTTAGTGGCCATATTTTCCACGAAATTTTAATAATCTTATTTAATTTATTTTAAATATAAATATAAAAATATAAAAAATAAAAATTTTGTATCAATAATCGGCATGAATGCATAATAATTAGTATTGCCTGATACTACAGTATAAAAAAATTACATTCGAATCACTAATATAAAATTTTCTAAATTAGAATAATTTTATACAAAAACGATGAAATATAGATAAAATCCAGGTATGATTTACATGCAAAAAATAAAAATCAATCTTAGACACTTACGATTTGAAGCCTCAACCTTTGTCAATTATTCCAATACTTAAATAACAATTAAAAATCATATTACAGATGAGATTCTTATTGAAAACATACCTAATAAGTTAATCACATTTGGACTTTAACAACAAAATTTAAAAACAGAATAATATGCGATGCATAGTTAGTGCATAAGTTTCATGTACCATCAATGGATAATAATATAATACATCGTCATTAAATTAAATAAAAAATATGGAAGAACTTCTAAATAAATACTAATAATTTTATTTAAACATTAAGCGTAGTTATTATAAATAAATATTAATAACTCTCAAATTTATAGTCTTGGATTTAGGATTTAAGATTTAGGATCTCGAGTATAGAGTATCGAGTCTTAGGTTTAGGTTTAGGGTTTTAAAATTTATTTATATGAAAATGATTTGATACAGTGTAGTGGAGTTTTTTAGACTCCACAAGCAGATTAAGAGTTTGACAAGTGTATTATAGGGTGTACTAAAAAAATAAAAAAAATAGTTACATGAATAAATATGATACTTCCCATACTTTCAACTCGTTTGTAGAGTTTGAAAAACTCTACTGCCGGTGTATAGAATACTTGCCCTTATTTAATTAAAATTAAATAAAATTATTAGTATTTCTTTATGAGTGGTTCACTATTATTTTTATTTTAGTTAATGATTACCATGAAGTATTTTAATGATGTTTATGTACTAATATTACTATGTTTACATCCAACCTTTTACTTAGAAAAATGGGTGATTGCTTCATGGAATAGGATTCCGGTGATAATTTTATATTTAACATTATATTTTCATACTTAGGAATATGATATTATTAATAGTATCAAAATTTCGTACGGTAATATTATCAACAATGTCAGATATTTTCATGTTTAGACGAAGAATGTTTTCTTATTTTTTATATATTTTCTCAAGCAATATTTTAACTATATTATTTATTTATTCGTTTATTTATTATAAGTGAAAGTAATCTATTATTATGAGAAAACAAAACATCATTAAATAATCAAAGTACCAAAAAGTCCTTTCTCGTGAATCAATTAAGAATTATTCGAATTAAACAAAGAAAGGTACCAAGAAATGCAGAACAAAGACATAGTCATGAGGATGAGCTTGGGACAACGCCACCGGAGCAAGGTGATGGGTGATTGCCTCTCTCCCTTGATATCGCGGATGACGGAAGAGAGTAGAAATCAACACTCGAGAATTAAAATAAAATAACATGGCTTTACTGCAAATGTGACATGTCAGTTATAATATTTGTAGTGTTACAATAGAACACTAGAGTATTCTAAGGATTGAACCCTAGAGAATCATGGATTAAACAATTTCTAAATAGCGTGTGTGCAAATAAAGAGTCTAACCAACTAATCGCAAAAAATTATATTACGACCAATCATAAAATTAAGAGAAATGAAACTAATTTACTACCTAGCTAATAAGGACCAAATTGTAAACGTGCGAAATTATGAAATTAACAATTAAATAACAAGCGATGGTTGGTTGATCTTGATGTGGTTTAGTAATCTTTGAATTAGGAATCCAAATCACTTAAACCCCCAAAATGGCTCCATTTTACCTCTCGGTCTCAATTTTATCAAGTTAGACAAATTAATCCAAATTATCTCTCGATCTCATCGGTAACCTAGGACTAATGAATTGGTGCCCAACAAGATCTCCTCTCGATCTCACTTACCTAAATATTCCCTTAGGGTTGTCAATCCTAAGTTTTTAAGTTCATTAAAATTAGTCCAATTTATTATGATTTAGTCCCTCATCCAAAAATCAATTCACCACATCTCCATCAACCAACCCCCTTAAAGGTTTAGCTACTCATGCTGAAAATAAAGCTAGTAAACATAGAAATGAAAAGCAAAGAAGCCATTAAAGAAAAGCTTAAGAAAAAGTTAGAAGTTAAGATTTTCATGTAAGAAAACTAAAAAGGCATATAAAGAGAAGCATTCAATAAGAAAATCTGAAGCAATAAACATATAAGAAGGAACAAACTTTAATAGGTGCAAAGTAAAAGAAACTGAAATACATTAAATTAAAGATGAAAATGTCTTACAACCAAGGTATAGGGACTAAAAGTGCAAATAAATGTAAGCTACAATAATAACTAACTTAGCTAACACTAGAGGTGCTCATGGGCCGGGCGGCCCGGCCCGCCCGAAATATGGGAGGGTTTGGGTAAAAATATGGGCTTGGGAAAAAAACGAGGCCCGTTTAGAAAACGGGCCGGGCCTCGGGCACCATTTTTTTGGCCCGGGCCCAGCCCGATATAATAAATATATTTATTTTTAAAATTTTTTAAATTTTAAAATATTTTTAAAATACTTTTTTTAAATTTTTAAATATTTTTAAATATTTTTAAATTTTAAAATATTTTTAAAATACTTTTTTTAATTTTTAAAATAAATTTTTGGTATTTATTACAAAAATAGGCCGGGCCGGGCCGGGCCCGGGCTTATGATTTTTTTCTCAGGCCGGGCCTGGGCAAAATTTTAGGCCCATATTTCAGGCCGGGTCGGGCCCGAGCCTAGGACCCGGGTCGAAATTTTTTTATGGGCCCGGCCCGGTCCATGAGCACCTCTAGCTAACACTAAGAACAACTAAAACAAGAAGAAAAGTTGTTGAGTAATATTAAATCTACAGCTAAGGAAATGAAAATAAGAAACCCTAGAAGAAGAGAAAGAAAAGCTAAGAGAAAACCTAGAGGAAACTAAACCTAAACTAAGCTAATGTGACATATTTTCTCTCTCAGCCAAATTTTGGTTGATATAGCAGCTATTCTGACCCAAAACCTGCACCTAAAATACCCTTGAACAATCCTTCAATGATTGGTGCTTTGGGTGGACAAAGACTACCCTTTTCACAAGTTTTTGTCCCTTCACGATGTAGGAATTGCAATACCCAAAAATAGGATGTTGTGATACCTTGAATAGTCTTGAAATTGAGGGATTCTTGGCTTGTGGATATTGCGATACCACTGAAGGGTGGTCTCCAACCTTGGGTCTGCTGGAGGTATCGTGATTTCAAGGTTTGGATATCGCAATACCCCTTTCTTTTGATGTCATTTTTGCTCGATTTCAGCCTCCAACATGTCCCTTCATCACTCAACCATATGTTAGGGGTTCCAATGACACTATTGGCCAACTTGGGTCTTAAAATGAGTAAAAATAATACATTTACACTTATTAAATTAAAACCTAAAAACTATGAAAAAGATGCTACTTTTCTTGAGAATAAGCTCATTAAATTAATAATTAATTAATTAAGTTAATTAATATACCCAATTAAATTATTTTCTTAACCTAATTCTAAATTAGGTCAAATTCATGGTGACTTTACCGTATTAGAATCTATGAGAAAATATATTTAATTGTCTCATTCAATAAAAAATGATGACTAATTAATTCAATTTCCACTTCTAACTTCAATTATTTAATTTTAATCAATTAAATAATAATTTAAAGAAATTAATTTAATTTCTAAGTCATCTAATGTACCTAGCGAGAAAATGCATTATTTGTGAATAGTGATATATGTGATCTATTTCTCTTAATAGTTGCTTTCATTCATTCCATTGTTTTGATTCTACATGCAATCCATTTTGGGTTATATTAAACTAGCGAAGGGATCTATTTAACATGCATATATAATTAGGGTTCAAATAATTTGTTATTAAGTTTCGACTCTTTGTCTATTAATTACAATATTATTTAATCATGGAGTCATTCCACTAAAGTACAATGATTGAACACTCCCTTATTATATACCATTATGAAAGCAACTTAATAAGTGCTTGTCTAATGACCTTGTCATAAGTGTGTTACCCTCATAGGATATTTTTAATCTCTTTGGGTTAAATTCGTTAAACCAAATTGAAGCTATTTTATTTTATGGTAATCATTACATCTTTCTTCATTAAAAAGTAAATTACTAATAAATTATAATTAAATCATTTGTCCTAAACAAATGACCCATGACCATGTTACCTTTCATCTATCATGTAATGCCAATGAGTTGATATCATTTACCTTTTATTGGGTTGTGAATTCCACTATTGCCAATGAAGCTCTGCTATGAAATAGTCTTATACCCAACTTACCAACTTTCGACTCTTTTGTTATTTGAACTTAGACTTTCAATACATTAAAGTATATGAGTTACGCACACATAGTCAATCACTTACTCATGATTGATGTAAGCCATACTATGAATGTCATAAAGGAATCATTCTATTGTCAATCTAAACAATCACATCTATGTTTCTATCTTATAGGAGTAAATCATTCTGATACTCGGAGCAAGATAACCAATCTTATAGATCCACGTGAAGGGCTTGTAACAGATGGCTTCTCAGATGGCTCAAAGGAAATCGTGGAGGACTGGTCATGAACGACTCTGAATGAAGGGTTACCATTAAATGTATCAAACAAAATGCCATTTGTGTGTTGCATCTAGCAAGGGGTCCTTGTCAAACCACTTTATGATCTGCCATGTGTCATTGTTGTGATAAGAATATAAGAATATATGGAAGATAAAATTTACTAATAGAGACTAACTACTTTACGTATTAAAATGTTACCTATTTAGCTTATTAACCTACTAACATGGGAT
The DNA here is from genome assembly GCF_007990345.1 of Gossypium hirsutum. NCBI lineage: Eukaryota > Viridiplantae > Streptophyta > Magnoliopsida > Malvales > Malvaceae > Gossypium > Gossypium hirsutum. The sequence goes on along the minus strand of NC_053439.1, from coordinate 38,372,129 downwards.
TGGCTTTGGGGAAAAATTACTTTAATTTTGAAAGTTTGAACTTTAAAGCTATTTATGCATAGTAAGAAATGTAATGATTTTTTAGAGAATTAATTTTATTATTTTAACCAAAATTAAAAGGATAATGTTGAAATTTTATATTTACATTTATCTATTAAAAAATAATTAACATATATATTATCTATTAAAAAAAGATTTAAATTAGATTATATATTTATATATAATAAATAGTATTAAATTTGAAACAGACATATGGATATATATGTCAATATTAGATTAAAACATCAAATTTACCGATAGTGACTAACTATTTATGTATTAGAATATGATATTAATATTGGTTTGGGTTAACGCAAAAGATACTTTTTAACTTTTGAAAGTTTGGGATTGAATTGATATTCACCTATCATTTTCAAACATATTTGTAAGTCTCCAGATAGAATTGGTAGTAATAAACATCACGCCAACAATATTAAAATATAATAATATGAATTTTATATTATTATGATGGTATAAATATGAAGCAATTTGAATAAGAGTACCTACATAAGTCACAACAATCAGATTAGGCACTCCCATCGTCATCACCTTTATACATATCTTTTCTTGGGGCCACGCCAATATATATGGTTAATGTAAATGCATCTTCATAAAGCCTAACCACTTTGAATTTGGCGTCTTCCCGACTCCCACGTTGGGAACCAAAGTTTCATTGGTAGTCATTCGTGTGGTGGTTTTTCTTCTTCTTTGTTTTGTATATAATTTAAACACTTTATGTGACTCTTATTCCAATCATTAATTCAATTATAAGATTAAAAAATATTTTTTAAATGATAATTAATGTTAATGCTTGATTTAATACATGAATTTTGATTTGATATAATTATACACATGAAACTCGTACACATTTAAAGAAATGAATACAAGCATTTATTTTAATATCGAATCAATATAATTGTTTGTGTATGTAATATATCAACATTCGATAATCTTGTTAGTGATTTATGAAATTTGAATCAAACCAAAATTTAATATATAAATTCCCATAAAATCAAAGTTGATGTATAATTTTCATATTTATCCCTGTAGCACTTATATCTTTTTTATACTTTTATATCACTTTTAAATAAAACGATTAAAGATTAAAAATGTACTAATTACATATTCATTCTCATATTTCAAAATCTAATAAATAATTATATTACAATGATGAAATAAGAAAAGAAAATGAGTTAGAAACATAGATCCAACACTAATCAACTATAAGTTTTATCATTAAAGCAGGGACTTGATCCAACATTAATTTTATATTAATAATTTTGATGTATAATTTTTTAATGTTACATCGATTCATCTTTTTGTTAATATCAATCTAGTTAGAACACCGCTAAGCCAAATGGGAATGCTTCCTGTAGATCAAGAGAGAATTACTGCTAACTTTGTTTTTTATTCTTCGTCTAGTAGATTCTAAGTCATACATGTGCTATTCATATTATTTAATCATTTTCTTCATATCATGAGCAGTCGGCAAAAAGGGAAAGCCTAGAGTAGATTAGCTTTTGCAGAAAATGAATGCCATTTCAACGTGGACAAGGTAAATCTTGTAATGAAAATACAATAAAATAAAATTTTAACACAAAAATAGTACAAATTCAATATATACATGTCAAATTTTAAATAACATATATCAACATTATATAAATTAGATATTTTTCACTATGTGAGTGTAAGTGAAAGAGATGAAAGAAAAAAGTTACGACAGTTTTTTCCATAATGAAAGACATATTTATCTTTATTTGATAATTTTATATATAATGTAATTTTGATTTTTTTCTCTTTCACTGACTTCGTTGATATTACATAGTGGAGTGATTAAACTTCATATCTATTATATAAATATGAAAACGAAGTAAATATACATATAATATTCTAATATAGCTTTTACTATCTAGCTTTTCAGAACAAAAATAGTTAGTGCACGCCAAAAACTACATGGACCATTGAAGAGGATAAGGCAAGGAATTTTAATTCCGTCGCCTTAACGTTATCTTTAATGGTGTTGAGCCTTACGAGTTCAGAAGAATCTTCAAATGCATTACTACATGAGAGGAATGAATTATTTTTAAGATTGTTCATGAAGGAACTATTACTATTAAGTAATCTAAACTTTAAATGTTTACATCTAAGTTTGAAAGTCAAAGAATGCTAGAAGTTGAATCTTTCTAAGTGACATCACTAATCAAGCATTTGCACTTGGTGAAGAGTACTCAAATGCTAAGTTGGTGCACAAAGTTTTGAGGTCTCTCCTTGAACATTTTATCATAAATGTGATTGCCACAAAGGAGGCTAAGGACAACAACTCAAAGAGAATTGATGAGTTGATAGTGTCCCTGCAAATGTTCAGAATTAATGTGGAGAAAATCAAAATGGGCAAAATTAAGACATAAAAGAATATTGCTCTGCAAGCTTGTCCTATTGTAATTAAAGAATAAACTACCCATGAGGGTGTGTAGGAGCAGTTAACACTTCTAACTAAGAGCTTCAACTGTGTATTCAAGAAGCTATCCAAGAAGAGCAAAGGATTTGAAAGAGGCCATAACTTCAATAAAGGAAAAAGGAATGTAGTACCCATTAGTAACAAATCCTTAAAGAGAAAAAGAAAAGAATCCAATGTTATAAATGTTAGGGATATGACCATACACAAGTTGGGTGTGCCAATGCACTGAAGAATAAGATGTCATTGTTCATAGCATGGAGTGATGATGCTTCTACCAGTGAGCATGATGAAGATGAGGTGCACCTGAGCAATTATTTAGCCTTTACATCCAAAGTTGTAACTAAAGTTTCAATTGATTCAGTAAACTACAATGATAGTGACATTGAATCCACAAACTACTTCATGGATAATTACTAGGCAATTCTTGATAAGTGGGATAATGTTTGTAAGATTAAAGTGAGACTTATTGATGATAATTCTATTATGATACATGAGAATTGTAGGATTTTGTAGAAGCTTAAAGTAAAAAAAAAGCTCATTGCCAACTAAGAAAGGAGCTAAACTCATTGCAAATGTAAAAGAGTTAGCTACACTTTAGTCCATATTGAAAAGGTTGGTTTGAGGAGCGAAAAATTGGATGAGATCCTTTCAATGAGAAGAAGAGAACTAGGGAGAGGAAGGTTGCAATATGTTGACACCAGAAATGAAATAGTTAGTTCAATAGTCTTTGTGAAAGCAAATGAGCATAAGGAAGCATAAGGATCTTAGAAGAAAGCTGCTAATTGCAACTGATGAGACAATGGATGATTAAATCATCTCTTGTACAGTTGTATCATAGTGGATTACTCTCCAAGCAAGGCCATAGAGACATAGAAAAAGGATCTAAATTGCATAGCCAATTCGTGCGTTCCTTGTTTTATTTTTCCAGTTTTAGTTATTTCTTTAGTTTCAACTCACAATATAATTGGATTTATATAGATATTCAATTTTGGCTACTAACATTTTATTTCTTCCTTGAGATAAATAATATTATATTTCAAGAAATTGTGCTACCAAGCATGAAACAAGTAGCATTGTTATTTCACTTAATATCTCTTCCAGAGCAATAATTGTTGTTTAGAATAGTTATTATTTAGAACAACTATTGTTTAAGAATAGCTATGTTCAGACTAGGGCTTTAGTTAGAACAATTTTCATCTAGTGTAGTTGTTATTTGAGAACAACTTGATATGCCACAACGAATTGTGGCAAATTAAGCTCTTTTAAACATTTAATAAGCTCATATTCGAGTAATTTGTTATCATTTTATTCAATTTATAGATTTAGTAATTTTATCTTGGAATTCAATAAAACGAGCATTTTAGTGTGTTTTATGACCTGTTAGGCCAATTTGGGCCTAAGGAAGGACTAATGTGTTGGTTAAGTGTGTAGGATGACATTTTAAGCCAATGAGTCAATAGACTGCCCCTAATGCTGCAACATTCAGAGAGGATGTTGCGACAATAAACTTCGAACCTCAAAGGGAGCACCCAGCCATTGATGTCACGACATCAACTTCCTAATGTCAGAACAAAAAACTTCGAACCAAGAAGGGTTACATTCGATGTCCAATGTTGCGACAACAACCATAGGATGTTTTGACAACAAAATTCGAACATAGAGGGAAAATATCCAGTCTTCAATGTCTCGACAAGACCCGTCTAATGTCGTGACAACTGATTTCAAACCAAAAAGGGGAGTATTCAATGTTTGATGTCGCGACACAGGCTATGGGGTGTCATGACACCCGATTGACATGGCCCAATTATTAGCTGAGGGTGTTTTTCATCCACACAACCTTAATTAACATACTAAATAGCCTGTAATTGACCTAATTTAGTATTTTAACAACACTACTATAAATATTAGTGCTCAGGACTTAATTAGGAGGGCTTCTTTAGATTATTAAATTTTATTGTTCTTAGATTTAAGTTTTTTATTTCAGTTTTTCTGTCCAAACATTTATTTGATTCAATTTTAGTTTTAGTTTTGTTCTTTTCAGTAAATTGACTTGTTTACTTTCTTTTCTACTTCAACCGCATTGAAATCAACATTTGTTTCATGGGTTTTACGATTAAGCTTTAACGATCATCTACGAATCTAGATCTCTCTTTTCCCTTCTCTTCTTTTTATGTTTCTATTGATTGTGCAAAATTCAATTAGGGAAAATTGTATCTAGAATGGCCATGAACTAAGAACCTTACGAAGGTTGACGAGCAAAAGTGAGAGTGATTGACCAAGGGTTTAAGGTTTACTACAACTTAGTTGGTAAAGATTAAGCAAAATTAAACCCTAGGATTGACAACCTTAGGAAGAAACTTAGGTAGAGGAGGCCGAAAGGATAGTCTACTTAGCATCACTTAATCTATCTCAATTTAAGCTACCAAGTCGAAAGATAAGTAGGTTAAATCGATGAATTAATTTAGTTTTAGGTCGAAAGGTATTAAGTAGGTTAATTGTTAGCTAATTTGTTAAAACTTGAATTTGAAGTTAATCATGAATACAGATACGAGTTAATCTTCTGCCTACAGAAATTGATTTAAATTCAGTTGTCTATTTTCGTGTTTATTTTTATGTTCTTTTATATCATCTCTTTATTTTTCGCTTGTCACAATATAATTAGTACGTCAATACTATTTAGACCTATTCTTGTGATAATTTGCAATTTAGTTTAGACAAACCTCCATTGGGTATGATCATCGGGATAGTTCCTTGTATTTCGTTGTAAACACTTTCTATATTACAAATTGACTTGTATAATTGTAGATACCGCACACCATGTTTAATATTTACTTGCAAATTTTCGATGCACACACGTCGGGGCGCGGTCATATCTAAAGTTCAAAATAACTCTTTTTTAGAATAATGGTGTTTTAGTAATAGTTATGTTTAGAATAACCATTATTTGGAATAGTTTTTGTAACGACCTGAAAGTTAGTGGTGTCAAAAAATATGGTTTTGGGACTCCGTTTATGTAAATTGACCCTGTATATATTTTTATTAAATATTTACAGAATTTTATTATAGGAGAATTGAATTCTGGATAGATAATTTTGTTGAATTAGTGACAATTAGGGTTTAGGGACTAAATCGTAAGGATTCAAGACTTTAGATTTTTTTAAATTGGCCAAATGTTGGAGGACTTATTTACAAATTAAATTGAGCCTGTTAGGTGTAGGGATCACACGGGCTGGCACACGACCTATGACATGGCTGTGTGACCCAAGTCAGTGAGTTACATGATTGAGTACACGGGTATGCAAACGGGCGTATGGGGTTGCCAGGTATGCAAACGGGCGTGTGGGGTTGCCATACGGGCGTGTAGGATAGGCTCATGACCATGTTTGGAGCCACACAATCTGGATTTTGTCACATGGCCTAGACACACGTCTGTGTGACCCCTATAGTGAAAAATTTTTAAATTTTCTCTGAAGTGCTAGTTTGTTTCAAATTGGTCCCTGTTTATTCCTAAGCTATTTTTAAGGCCTCGTAGGCTTGATTTAAAGCCTGTAAATGTATGGTTTAATCCATTTTGAATTACTTATGTATTTATTAAATTAATTTGATAAGTAGATGCTAATTGTGATGAACTGTTTCGAATTATTCAATAATACTCTGTAACCCTATTCTGACGACGAAATTGGGTTATGGATGTTACAAGGTAACTATATATATGTTATAAAATTTTTATAGCAAGTGTCCAGACAGAGGGTCAAAACTCTCCTTGAGGTGCACCAGTACTGGCAGTTGAACAAGGTAACAATAAAGAAAAAATATCCTTTGTCTCATATTGATGAGTTGTTCGATCAATTAAAGGGTGCAAATCTATTTTCGAAGATAAAGCTCAGGTCAAGATATTACTAGATGCGAGTAAAAGGCTGTGATGTGCCGAAGACTACTTTCGAGCCCGCTACAGTCATTATGAATTTTTGGTAATGCCTTTTAGGTTAACTAATCTCCTGCTTCTTTCATGGATTTGATGAACCGGGTATTTCAGCCTTAGTTGGATAGATTTGTGGTTGTATTTATTGATGATATACTGATCTACTAGAGAACAGAACTTGAGCATGCTCAGCATTTGAAAATTATCTTACAGATTCTGCGTGAGAAATAGTTGTATGCAAAATTTAGCAAATGTGAATTCTAGTTTTAGGAGGTTGGATTTCTTGGACACGTGGTTTCTGTAGATGGGATACGTGCTGATTCAAATAAGATTTCTGCCATTATTGACTGGAAAGCTCTGAAGAATGTTTCAGCGATAAGAAGCTTTCTGGGATTAGCAGGCTATTATCGTCGCTTTGTAAAAAACTTCTTTATAATAGCTTCATCGATGACTAAGTTGGTACAAAAGAATGTACAGTTTGTCTGGTCAGATGAGTGTTAACAGAATTTTGATCAGTTAAAAAGAAAGCTGACAGAAGCTCCAATACTAACACAGCCTGAATCGTGGAAAGAATTTGTTGTTTAGAATGATGTGTCATTTAGTGGATTAGAATGTGTGTTAATGCAAGCCAAGAAGATAATAGCTTATGCTTCTCTTCAGTTGAAGCCACATGAGAGGAATTATTTGACGCATGATCTGGAATTGGCTGCCATTGTCTTTGCCTTAAAGATTTGACGTCACTATCTTTACGGTGAAAGATGTCACATATTTACAGATCACAAAAGTCTGAAATATTTGATGACTCAAAAGGAATTGAATCTGAGACAGCAATGGTGGTTAAAGCTACTGAAAGATTATGATCTTATGATCGACTATCATCCTGGGAAGGCTAATGTTGTTGCATATGCATTAAGTCAAAAATCACTATTTGCTTTGAGAGCGTTAAATACTCATTTGTCATTGGAGAATAATGGATCTGTTATAGCTGAACTTAGGGTTAGAACATTATTTTTTTTCAATGGATTTGGGAGTTGCAAGATGACGACCAAAAGTGGTTAGCCAAACGAGAACAGATCCAGAATGATTTGACTACCAGATTTATTATGGATACTGATGGTATGATGTATTTTCATAGCAGTTTATGTGTTCCAAATAATCCGGGTAGTACTAAAATGAGATATTTTATTAGAGGCTCATAGTAGTACGTACTCTATACATTCGGGTAGTACTAAGATGTATAAGGACCTGAAGAGAATGTATTGGTAGCAAGGTATGAAACGTGAGATTTCTGAATTTGTAACTAAATGTTTGGTTTGCCGACGGGTGAAAGATGAACACCAAGTACCGTCAAGATTATTACAACCTATCGCTATCCCTGAATGGAAGTGGGAGTGAGTTACGCTGAACTTTATTTCAGGACTACCGGTGACACCGAGCAAAAAGGATTCGGTCTGGGTATTGTTGATAGATTGACAAAAACATCTCATTTCATTGTAGTCCATACTGATTATTCACTTGAGAAATTAGCGGAGTTATATTTATAAGAGATTGTCAGACTACACGAAGTGCCGTTATCTATTATTTATGATAGAGATCTGAGGTTCACCTCGAGGTTTTGGGGTAAACTTCACAAAGCTTTGGGCACTAAACTCAATTTCAGTACAATGTATCATCCGTAGGCAGATAGGCAATTAGAACAGGTAATACAGATTCTAGAAGATATGTTACGATGCTATATACTCGAGTTTGAAGGTAGTTGGGAAAGGTATTTACCGTTGGTAGAATTTGCGCATAATAACAACTATCAATCTAGTATTAAAATGACACCGTTCGAGGCTTTATACGGGCGAAAATGTTGAACACCATTATATTGGTTAGAGTTTAGTGAATCCAAGTTAATTGGTGTTGATTTGATTCGTGAGACTAAAGATAAGGTTCAGATAATTCGCGATTGTTTGAAAGCAACATCAGATTGTCAGAAATTGTATGATGATTTGAAAAGAAAAGATATAGAGTTTGCTGTATGCGATCGAGTGTTCCTAATAATCTCACCATGGAAAAAAGTACTCAGGTTTGATAGAAAGGGAAAACTGAGTCTGAGATTTATCGGTCCATATGAGATTATTAAGAGGATTGGTCCAGTAGCTTATAGATTAGCTTTACCATAAGAACTTGAAAAGATTCATAATGTTTTTCATGTTTCTATGCTGAGACGGTACAAGTTAGATTCTTCACACGTAATTACTTCCTGTAAGGTTGAAATACAACCAGATTTATCATATACTGAATAACCGATAAGGATTTTGAAGTAAATGAACTCCAGAATAAAAGAGTATCATTCGTCAAAGTTCTATGGAACCGACATGGAGTTGAGAAAGCTACATGGGAAATAGAAGAATCGATGAAATCATAGTACTTAAACCTATTCACTGGTAAGAAATTTCGAGTACAAAATATCCTAAGGGTGGAGAGTTATAATAGCCCATTTCTCAATGGTATCGAAAATAGTGGTTTCGGTGTAACAAAATTGACGAGTGGATTCATAAATATTATTATTTAATATTTATGAGTCAAATATAGTATTGATAAATTTTGATTTGATAATTTATGTTATTTGAACGAATAATTAGGTTCAAGTGGTAAATCATTAAAGTCAAGTGGTTTTAAAAAAATTAGGTTTTAATAAAATATTTATGGAATGTTATTAGGGTTGTATTAAAGTTTTATTAAGAAATTTTATCATTTAGATAGATAATTAAGTAAAAAGGACTAAATTGTAAAAGATGAGAAAGTTGACTTTTATTATTTAAAGCTCTAAATAACAATAGAAGATAAAATTAAAAAAGGATTAATAGGTTAATTAAACCTTATGTAAGGTAGTGGATGGTTCTAAAGTAGTAAAATTGTAGACTTTGGTTGAATAATTAAGGGTAATTTGGTTAAATGGGAGATAGGTGGATTAAAAAAACTAAAATTAATAATAAAAAATTTCTATCATCTTTTTCTTGCTAATACACAATCAAAACCCTAAAAGGACTAGAGAAAGCATTCGACCAACTTAAATCTCCCAATAGGTAAGTGTAATCTCACCTATTTTTAGTGATTTTTATGTTTTTGAGCTCATATTAACTCAAACTAGCTAACCCAAGGACTAATTTATAAAACTATCAAACGTTGTGGATTGCGCTATTGAATAGTTTGCGTTGTTTTTTGAATTTTTATGTTATATTATTAAGCTTGGTTGTTAGATGTGACTATTTTGTAAAGTAGTTTTTGACAATTTTAATGTTAAGGGACTAAACTGTTAAAAGTGATAACTTTGAGGATTTGATGTGAATTAACAACAAATGGGAGTTGTAGAGAGGGCCTAATAGGTTCAATCAAAGTGGGTTTAAAGGAAAAATGGTTAAATTGCATGTATGGGGCTTAAGGACTAAATTGAATGAAAGTAAAATATTGAGGGTAATTTTGTAAAATTTCAAAAATGACTTAAATGCATAAAATGATTTAATCTTGCTGTTTATTTAGTTAATTGAATGAAATTATTATTTTAGATCAATAATGTGTTAAGAACCAAGGAAATGACAAAGTAGTTGGGTAGTCTCTGTACTTTGATTGTTCTTGCAAATCAGTCTGGTAAGTTCGTGCTGTTGTTTTTATGTTTATAACGATTTCTTGCATACAACATGTTTTATTAGAATTTGATCTAATGTTGTATTTATCCATTGAATGCTTAAAGAATAAATAGTAAATGAGTATAATGAGTACGTGGTGTACCTGAATAGCAAGCCGCGGAACGGTTATTATTTAGCAGGCTTTGAGCCGGTGATCATTTAGTAGGTACTATGTACTGGTGATAGAGACGATAGTGATGACTTGAGATCCTGCATGTGTTGCGGATTCTCTACAGCCTGTGTCAATAGCATCGTGAGTCAGTTAAAGTTCTAAAGTTAACTTGAATGAGTGATACCCTTTCGATTATCTAAAATGAGATATTGTTAGAACTATCACTTGGTTTTTGATCATTTATCACATGACATTTTGATGATGTGAATTATCCAAGTTTAAGTGTTTTCAGAAAGTTGAAATAATAGTATTATGGAATATAATTTGAATTATTATAGTGTGCAATACTCACCTGTTGTGAGCTGTGATTGACAGGAACGTAGTTTCTTAAATCTTATACATTGTTTATTTATGTTCAATTCGGTAAGATTATCGTTTAATCATCAAACTTACTATGCTTTTGTAAGCTTACTCATGTCTTGTTCCTTTTCTTGTAGATTACATTTTGTGAAGGGGAGATCGGATCAACTCACAGAATGACATTATCCTGAGGAATCTTTTGGTAGATTTTGTAAACATTTTGGTTATATGACATGTATTAGGGAAAATGGTTAAAATGTTATATTTCATAGTTATGTGGGATTTTTGGTACGCTTGATGTTTGAGCGATTGTCTTTGTGGTATATTTGTTAAACTTTAAGTAAGTTCGTGTATGTGATCATAAAGTGGTAAGAGTCATGTAAGTTGGTATCATGTGTTTGAAATGGATTAGATTAGGTGTATGTTATGGCTTATATATGATTGCTTTGATAATGAGTAGCATGAGCATTATAATGTGTTTTGGTATATGATACTTGGGTGTGGTTTAGATGAATGAAAATGACATGTTTTGGTTGTTTTAAAGTGTGTTTATAGACTTGTGAATATGTGCGATGAATTGGTTTAGGTACTTGTGCAAATTGGTGAGGAAAAAGCATGAATTTGATCACTTTTAGGCACATACGGGCTGTCACACAGCCGTGTGTCACAAATGGGCAGCCCATACGGGCATGTGCCCTGAGGGTGTTAGGTGCAAGGATCACACGGGCTGGCACACGGCCTGTGATACGATTATTTGACCCTAGTTAGTGAGTTACGCGGTTGAGTACACGGGTACACAAAAGGGCGTGTGTGGTAGCCAAATGGGCGTGTAGGATGACCTCTCGACCATGTTTAGAGCCACACGATCTAGGCCTTGTCACAGGGCCTAGACACAAATCCGTGTGACCCTTGTAGTGAAAATTTTTCAAATTTTCCCTAAATGTTCTGATTTGTTTCAAATTGGTCCCTGTTTATTCCTAAGCTATTTTAAGGCCTCATAGGCTCGATTTAAGTCCCATAAATGTATGATTTAATCTAGTTTGAATTACTTATGTATTTATTTAATTAATATGATAAATAAATGCTAGTTGTGATGAAATGTTCTGAATTGTTTGGTATTACTCTATAACCCTATTCTGGCAACTAAACTAGGTTATAGGTGTTACAAGGTAACTACATATATGTTATAAAAATTTTAACTTAATTAAGATTTATGAAGTAAAATAGTAATAAAACTAGAATAGTGGAGAGAAAGAGAAAACATTTCTCTTCATCATCTTCATGTAGTAGGTTCTCCATTGTAATGGGGAAGAACTTTTCGGATTATGGGTTTCAAACTTCAACCATAAATTGGTTAGTTCAATTTAGTTCTTTTCGTGTAAATTCTATATTTTTGATATCATGGAAACTTAATCTAGCTAACCCATGTCTCAATTCGTTAAACTATTAAAGTTTTGAAAGTTTCAATAGTTGAGAATTGAAAGTTTTAGGTATTAAATTGATGGATTTTAAGCTTAGAGGTGAAAAAGGACTAAATTATGAACTTAATTGATAGTTTTGTATAATAAGGACGAAATTGAATAAATTGTAAAATTTGCTTTAGGAGTAAAAAATTAAAAGGTCCCTAATGGAAAATAATGAAATCGGGTTGCAATTTGAAGTTCTAGATTGAAAGTTATGTTAGTCTAGGTTTTAGGGACTAAATTGAATAAAATGAAAAATTCATGTAATTTGACAATTGGTTCTAATTTTGGTAAAATATTGATGATATTGTATGTTTATGTTAATTCGTAGCTAACATCGATCCGAATTCCTTAACAGGGAAGGGAAATGCTAAAGTCGTCAACAAATAGCTCGAAGTTTTTGATTTGTATTTCTACAATTCGAATTGTTTAAATTGTTGCATAATTGCATAGTATATCATGATAAGATATTGAGGTGAGTTGGGATTGATTAGTTGGTTTGTATTGGTATGGAAATGGTGATTTTTGAAATGAAGGACTAAATTGAATAAAATTAAAAATAATATAAATTGATGGAAATGTGAGATTGAATTGGATTTGGGTTGATTCATGCTATTATATGAATGAAATGATTATTTGATTGATGATTTGAATATGATAAATTGTGAATTGGATATAATTGTATATTGAATGGTTATTACCCTATTAATTGTTCGGGTAGAGTCGGATATAATTGGCATGTCATAGGATAGATCAAGTACAAGTTAGTACAGGTTATTTTGACTATAGGTCGATGACACTGAATTTTCCAAAACTTTACAATTTGGTCCTATTTCATGCTCAGGTAAAAAAAAAGAGCTTTCGTAAGCTTGATTGAAGCTTGAATTTGATTGTTTAACATAAATTAAATATGTTTGACATATAATTACATGTTTGGAATGATTATTTTCTATATGATTGATGGTAGTTGCTCTGAAAATGTGGCATTCTATTGCTTGGACCTGGTGATCGGGTCAAGCAAGGGGTGTTACACATAAATTATATATCTGATATGAAGGTATACAAGTATCAAGGGTAAACTAATTCAACTGTCATGGCAAAAGAATGATCAAATCTAATTACATATACCAAAACCTATCTTAAAGCCTTTGCTATCAATACCAATTCACAATTTAAAACATTCATAATCTATTCATAATGACATTCAATATCAAGTTCATTTCATATAAAAAATCCATTTAACATATTGTCTGAATCTCTTTCTGGAGTCTATTGACTCATTCATATTCATTTCGATGCTATATTCTATTATTAATCTATTTCATTACCTTTTTATGTTTTCCAATTCTAATTATAATGTTATGCTCGATAGAACCCTAGTAAAACGGACTCGGATACATAGGTAAACTACACACTAGATAGCTCATAAAAGCTTATACTACACCACACTAGAGCACCGTAATGAAAAGCTCGTAGGCATCAAATGCATTATCATATGTATATACATCTGTCCACCACACCAAGGTCTCCGTAGTGACATATAATACTCAATGATCCCCAACAAATGTTGGATCCCAATATAATTTGTAATGATCTCCATAATCACATATCTTGTACAAGTGCGCATATAACCCTATTGTCATATCAATCATATCCTAATCTTTTACAAAGCCACATAGGCAACAATTTTACATATATGTATTACCATACCTGTAATCAATCTTATTCTCATATTGATACCTCATGTTCGATCAGATATGCATTTTCGTACCCTGCATGTTACTCTATTGCATAACAATTATTTTGCAATTTAGTACATATATCATTTCTCGATCAAATTCACAATCACAACCCCATTTCATCATTAAACACATATATTTCATATTATATGACATATTTCAATACAATTTTCATATCACATATCATAATTTAAATATTTCATGCCATTTCCCATTTTATTCATTTAGCCCTCTATACTGATAATCCATGCCAAAACTCAATTAAAACATGTCATATTGCCAACATATACTCACATAAATAATTCATCAACCAATAAACATACCTATGCAAGAAAATATTTTTATCTCGAATCATAGTACAAATTGATGTTTCGTGCATCACTTGATTTTTGCTTTCCCTTTCCCTCTTGATGGTTTAGTGTTGTCTCTAGTTACTGATAATCACAAAACATATCATACAATCAATTTCCAGCCAATTCAGAATCAAATACCAAATTACACAGATTTTACAATTTATTCAATTTAGTCCCTAAAATCAAGACATGCATAACTTTCAATTTAGGGTTTCAGATTAGAATCCGATTTCACCAAAATTTCTTTAGGAACCTTCTATTTTTTTATTCCTATCAAAATTTTATAATAGTTTTTAATTTTTTTGAATTTGGTCCCTAATGTATGAAATAAAAAAATTAATCTTTATAATTTAGTCCTTTTCTTTAACTAAACTTAATTTTTATCAATTTCACACCTAATTCTTCAAGAAATCAACAATGGAAACTTTCTAAAACTTTAAAAGTTTTAAAAATTAGTACATTAGTTAGCTAAAACAAGCACCCATGACTCAATTTTCATAAAAATCAATTAAAATTGGCTAGGGACTTACTTAAATTAAAGGCCAAAAGCTTCAATTGTTCAAAAATGGCATCCCTTATTTCTTTTCTTCTTTTGGCCGATTGCAAAGACTAAATTGCAAAATTTTAATCATTATAGATTTTTAATGAGGAAAAGTTTACACTCGATTTTTGCAATTTAGTCTTTGGCAAATATTTGGCCGAGTTTTTCATTTCTCCATCCACCTATTTTACTTATATAATATGATTATGATTTAACAAATCTGTATTAACTTTTAATTAACCGTTTTCTTATACTTTAATCCTTGTTTCATTAATTTAATTACCGTCCAACAATGCTGTCAACTATCACCTACCTACAATTGGTCTATTAGCCATTTTAGTCACTAGACCATAATTTAGCCCCCAAGCCTTTTCCTCATTAAAAATCTATAATGATTAAAATTTTGCAATTTAGTCTTTGCACCATAATTAACCACAATTCGACTAAATTACTTAACTAAATTTCAATTTATCTATACAAAAACTTCATAAATATCCTTATTTAATATTTACACTCGGTTTACAGAAACAGGGTCCCAAAACCATACTTTCGACACTATCAAAAATTGGGTCATTACACTACTACTGTGCTCAGTGTTATTGGATCTGGCCCAGTCTTCCTCTCCGCCTTCATCTAGTATATCTCTTTGATTTGTTTGCAACACTTCCTGTATCCATCAAAGAACCCTCTATAACTGACAAAACTATTAGGATTGAAACACTATTAAAAACTATTAGGATTGAAACACTATTATGATTTATTATATTTATAGTCTTGAATTTCTTTAATATTAATTAGAAATTTAACATTTTGTTTGAAATGTTTTGTTGTTCATGTGATTATTGTGAATATTGTATTTGAAATTTTGCACCCTTATGGCATCAAAAAACACTTAAATGGTTTACTTGTATGTTGGTTTCAAAAAAACTTTTATATGTTCAACACAAATTTACTTTTGTGCATATTATGTTTGATATATTGCATTCTTGTAATTTTTATAAATGTTTTAAATTTTCAAACATTAATGTCACAATTAAAAAAAATTATGTTTTGTTGATACAGGGTATTGACAAATGAGGTAGTGTTAAGGAGGTTGGGTCACCTTGATAGATGAAGAGCCAGAAAAGGTGGGAAATAGGAAAGAAGTAAGGTGGTCTGAGGACAAGAGAACCTACATGCAATAGGTGAGTGCTTAGGGTTGCTAAGAAGGCCAAAAATATTCATCTTTCATATTTCTATAAGGTGTTTATAGGGGGAAGGTCCTATGTATTGTAGTGTCATGTCATTGGCAATTAGCAAACATAGTAGTCATGCAATTGACTAGGTGGCAAGGTCATTGTACGTGTGACACCCCAAACCCGACCGACACAGGCCGGTCCGAATTTGAAGCGTTACATTAGCCACTAAAGTAACTCTCCAACTAACGACCAACCGATGCACACCCCAACCTTTTAACACCTCATTTATGACTAATTATCTATCATTTATTAATGCAGAAGCAATTTGTGAACCATTTTAAAACTTTTTCAAGTATTTAAACTTAAGGGTATCTTGGTCTTTTTACTACATAAGGTTAAAATATCCCGATTTTATTTCTAAATAGTTACTGACCTTCTTTCAGTCAAATTATGCAAGCCCTAAAAATTTTAGCTTAAGTCAAGTTCATTTACTATGTTTAATTCAAGTTTTATAATTAGGGACTAAATTGTAACTTTAATAAACTTTTAGTACATTTTCCAAATTAAAAATTAAGAGTGTTTCTACCATACAGTTACAAGTCTAATCCTAAAATATTACCAAGTTTCCATATCATTAAAGGCTTCAATTAATCTAATCAAGTTTTAAGACTAAATTATAAATTAAGCAAATTAGAATACTAGATTACAAAAACTAAAAATCAAACCCCCAAAAACCCACACGGCCGTGTGTAGACCACTGCACCTATTCTGTCAAAAATTCATTTTAATTACATGATTTTACATATTTTACTTACCCATTAAACTTGAAATAGCTACAATTAATTACCATAAACATTCATATATCTCTAATTTAATTTATTTACAACAAATATACAACAATTAATTGAAATTTAACACCCAATTACACACTTAGAAAACACCAATTAATTTACACAAGCTACAAACCTTAGTCGCAAGCAAGCCACTCCATGGTAAGCTTCAATTAAACATTGTTCGTATAAAATACATGCTTCATACATCGCGTTATCAATGACCGTACGAACACTCATCAACATACCATAAATCAAACATCAATTTGACATAAAATCATGTATTAAAGCAATTATAAAATCACCAAAATTAAAGTCCAAAATTTAATGTACAATGTCCATTACAAGTAATATAACACTAGTCCCAAAAGCATCACAATGCCCTATATAGTCTCTAAAGTAAATTTCTTAAGCCACTACCTAGCCTTATTCTTGGATCGCCCTTGCACTAGCTTCTTGACTCCTTATGCCCGAAAATTCTTTGCATGAAATGTGAGGGTGTAAGCTTAAAAAGCTCAGTGAATGATAGTAAAAACATCAAGTAATTTGCACTCAATCATGCATAAATCAAAGCAATTAAGCATTAATTTTCAATCACAACATGTTAACATTTCACCATAACATTACATGCTATTTCAAGAATTAAGAATCAATTTTTCCATGGCATGTAAAATCATCTTTTAACACATAAACATTCAATCATATTAGCACAATCAATCAATTATATTGGCATAATACATCTATGGCAAGTAAACGTGTGATCATACATTGGATAAACGGATCTCTGAACTCCCACAAATCAAATGCAGTCCTCTGAATTGAGCAAGCAGAAGCCACACACTCCCTTATAGCGACTCAAATAACCCGATGAGTAGAGACTCAAGCTCAACACTCCTTTATCTACTCCAAACAAATCAATCCCCCAAGAATCATATGCTCACAATATCACAAATAATAGTGAGTACTCACAAATTCTATGGCATGCCAACTAGATGCAATGGACTCACCATGCAATGTTGTCAATATAATTATACATACAAGCATAAAATATGTTATTTAATCACTTAATTTAGGATGTTAAAATGCAAGTAAAAGCATGTTGCTAAGCAATTTTAACATCAATAGAATTAAGCATAGCAAATATCATTTTCCCAATATTTGTGAAAATAGAACGTCGGTAATGACAATATATCGCAAAGAAAAGAGAAATAAAAATAAAGAACACACAAATTTTTACGTGGAAACCCTTTCAGGAAAAAACCACGGGCAGAGGAGAAGAAAATTCACTATGTCGAATTTGAATAATTATAAGAGAATTTTCGACTACATCTATTTATAGGTTGAAAAAAACCTAATTCTAATCAAAGTCAAATATATTATGTTAATAAATGCTAAATATATTATACACATAAATACTAAATCTTCTAGAAATAGGATATATTTTGTTTAACTTGACTTGCAAGAAATCTCTTAGAATTTGGGTCACACAACTCTAACAATCTTCACCTTGACACGAAATCTCAACGAACAAGTTTTTGACCTCTTCTATAAAACCCCTTAAGGGTTTAACTTCAACAATGAACACCAACCAAGTCTGAGCAATGCTCAAACTTGGTTATAGGAAGTGACACAGTCATCATATCTGCAGGATTTTAATGAGTACTAATTTTGCTCACAACAATATCACCACGAGCAACAATATCACGAACAAAATAATACAGAACATCAAAGTGTTTTGTTCTCTCATGAAACATTTGATCTTTTGTAAGGAAGATGACACTTTGACTGTCACAAAATACTGTAATGATTTGAAGGCCTTCATTAAGTTCACTAAATAGTCCCTTTAACCAAATAGCTTCTTTACAAGCCTCAGTAATCGCCATGTACTCAGCTTCAGTGGTAGACAAAGCGACTGTAGTTTCCAAAGTGACTTTCCAAAAGATTGCACAACCTCCGATTGTAAAGACATAACCTGTGAGAGATCTTTTTCTATCAAGGTCTCCAGCAAAATCAGCATCAACATACACAATGACTCCATCTCTAGTTCTTTCAAACTGTAAGAAAACATCAGTAGTACTTCGTAAGTATCTTAAAATCCACTGAACTGCTTTCCAATGTTCTTTACCGGGATTCGCTATGTATTTACTAACTACACTGACTGCATATGATAAATTTAGACGTGAACAAACCATAGCATACATGAGAGATCCTACTGCACTAGAGTATGAAACATGTGACATTTACTCAATCTCATCATCTGATTATGGAGACAAAGCCGATGAAAGTCTGAAATGGGTTGCTAAAGGAGTACTAACAGGCTTAGCACTCTGCATATTGAACTGGCAAAGAACTTTCTCAATGTACCCCTTCTAACTTAGGTACAATTTACTTACTTTTCTATCTCTGAGAATCTCCATACCAAGTATCTTTTTTGTTGGTCCCAAATCTTTCATCTCAAATTCTTCACTTAGTTGGACTTTAACCTTTCTTATCTCTCCTTTATCTTTTGCTGCCATCACTGCTTTTCTTAAAGTAAACACATTTGTCAAAAATACTTCTTTTGAAATAATGAGAAGTCATAAATGAATTAAACCTCTTCTACCACTGTCTTGGTGATTGTTTCAAACCATAAAGGGACTTTTCAGCAAGCAAACATAGTCCTTTTTTTGGAGACTGTAAAACCCTCTGGTTGTTGCATGTAACTATCCTCCTCAAGTTCTCTATGAAAAGATACAGTTTTTACATCTAACTGCTCAAGCTCCAAATCATGCATGGCTACAACACCAAGCAAAGCTCGAATCGAACTATGCTTCACAACTGGGGAGATCACATCTGTGAAGTCCACTCCTGGAATTTTAGTAACCCTTTGTAACAAGCCTTACTTTATATCTAGGTTCTTCAACTCCCAGAGTCCCTTATTTCTTTTTAAACACCCATTTACAATGAACAACCTTTTTACCTTTAGGAAGTTTCACAAGATCCCATATTCTATTTTTGTGGAGTGATTCCATCTCCTCTTGCATAGCAAACATCTACCTTTCTGAGTCTTCACAGCTAACCGCCTCAGAATAATTATATGGCTCTTGGTTTGCATCTATATCTTTAGCCACATTTAAAGCATAAGCAGCTAGATCAGCCTCAACATACTTCTTTGGATGTTTAATTTCTCTTCTAGTTCTATTTTTGGTGATAGAGTATTGTGGTAAAGAAGCAACTCTATTTTGATTTTTTGTACTGGGTTGATGAGTCGACTCTATTGTAGATTCTGGATTAATCTAATGCTCCACCTGATTTTGATTTTCTTTATTGGAAAAGTCTTTAAGAGATAGGTAGCATAGCAGTTTCATCAAAAACATCTTTCCTAATCACAACTTTTCTATTTTAAGGACACCATAACTTATACCCTTTTACACTAGATTTATAACCCAGAAAAACACATTTAATGGATCTCGGTTCCAATTTTCCATTACCAACATGAGCATACGCAGGACACCCAAAGATCTTTAAATCAGAATAGTCAGCAGGATTACCGAACCATATCTCTTGTGGAGTCTTTTTCTCAATGGCAACGGATGAAGATCGGTTGATAAAAAAAACATGCAATAGAGGCAGCTTCGGCCCAAAACGACTTTGGTAATTTGGCATTTGATAACATACATTGAACCTTTTCCATGATCGTTATGTTCATTTGTTCTGCAACACCGTTTTGCTGTGGAGTATGACGAACTGTCAAGTGTGTCACGATCCTTTCTGACTTGTACAGGTTATTAAACTCATCAGAATAGAACTCTAAGACATTAACTGTACGAATGTATTTTATTTGTTTTCCCGTCTTTTTTTCAATCATAATTTTCCAATACTTAAATGCGAAAAACACTTCACTTTTCTGCTTCATGAAGAACACCCAAACTTTTCTGGAAAAATCATCAAGAAAAGATAGCATATAATTAGCTCCACCTCTCGAAGGCACTCTGGATGGCCTTCACAGATCAGAATGAATATAATCCAATGTTCCCTTCGTGTTATGGATTCCTATAGTGAATAGAACTCTCTTTTGCTTCCCAAAAACGCAGTGCTCACAAAACTTTAGTCTACAAATTCCTTGTCCATCAGGAAGTATTCTTTTGCTCAATTTTGCCATGCCATTCTCACTCATATGCCCTAAGCGCATATGCCAAAGTTTAGTAATATTATTATCTGACAAGGAAGAGGAAGCGACAGTTGCATCACTAATAACAGTAAAACTCTGCAAAACATATAACTTGGCAGTCTTTTTCTGCCCTTTCATCACAATGAGGGAACCTTTGGATATCTTCAAAACCCCACTTTCAGCTGTGTATCTGTACCATTTTGAATAAAGAGTACTCAACGAAATTAAATTTCTCTTCAATTCTGGAACATGTCGCACGTCACTAACTGTTCTGACAACTCCGTCAAACATCTTAACTTTAATTGTTCCAACACCTGTAATTTTACACGAAGCATTATTTCCCATCAAAACAACACCTTCAGACAATGTTTCATAAGTTGTAAACCAATCCCGATTGGGACTCATATGGAATGTGCAGCTCGAATCAAGGATTCACTCCTTGCTCACTTTAAAATTGTTGATAGAAGCGACTAGAAGTTTTCCATCGCTGTAGTCTTCTACAACATCAGCTTCACCGAAATTTTCTGGTTGTTTTCCCTTTTGATTCGCAGCCTCCCTTTTGATCTTGTTCTATAGCTTATAGCGCTCAGATTTAATGTGCCCTTTCTTTTTGTAGAATTTACAAGTTTTACATCTATTTGAATACTTCGATCTACCCTTAGATTTACGGCGAGAATTCTATTCTTGTGTCCTTCTACGATCATCATCAGCATTCCGATCTTGTCTCCCATGAACAATTAGACCCTCTCCCATTGAGTCAGGTTTAACCACAAGGTGCTTCATCTTATCATACAAGGTCAAAGAATCATAAACCTCATAAATTGTGAGAGAATTGCGGCTATATAAACTTGTGTCTCTAAAGGTTGAATAAGACGGGGGCAACAAATAAAGTAGAACCAACCCTAGGTCTTCCTTATCATTCTGCACCTCCATGGCCTCCAAGTTTGAGAGAATTTCTTTAAACACTGTTAAGTGTTTGTGCACAGATGAACCTTCCTCCAAAAGATAAGCATAAAGACGCTGCTTCATATGCAACTTGCTAGTTAGAGTTTTCGACATAAATATTTGTTCCAGTCTTCCCCTTCATCACATCTTGCAAAATTTCGTTAGACAAATGTAAATGTAATTGTGTTAACGCCTTTCGATCCTTACACTTCTTCTTTTTATCCGTTAATTTTGAAGGCATCTTATCTATCCCTAGCAAGGCATCCTCCAGATTCATCTACGTAAGAACTGCTTCCATCTTAATCGATCAAATAGCAGAATTTCATACTTCAAAGACGCCATTAGTGTGATCGAAATGAACAACTCGGAAGCTCGGATACCAATTTGTGAAAATATAACATCGATAATGACAATATATCACAAAGAAAAGAGAAATAAAAAGAAAGAACACACAGATTTTTACGTGGAGACTCTTTCGAGAAAAAACCACGGGTAGAGGAGAAGAAAATTCACTATGTCGAATTCGAATAATTACAAGAGAAGTTTCAAATACATCTATTTATAGGTTGAAAAAAACCTAATTCTAATCAAAGTCAAATGTATTATGTTAATAAATGCTAAATATATTATACTCATAAATACTAAATCTTCTAAAAATAAGATATATTTTGTTTAACTTGACTTGTAAGCAATCTCTTAGAATTTGGGTCACACAACTCTAACAATATTCATATACCAATTAGAACACCTTTATCAAATGTTCAATAAATTAGCAGTTCATGCTCCAAATATCAACTTATTCCATACGATTTAATCATGCTAAAAGCATAATACACAACTTACCAAACCAATTGTCATTTTTCTCTTTTATAAAATAAAACCTATTTTTGCCAATCCAACCATCCAATATGCAGTTAAGTCATTAATAACACCAATTAAATATTTAATTTAACATATAATCAGGCCGATTTAACAAATTACCCTTAATATCACTCACCTCCACACTTAGCTCTTGAAGCAAAAAAATGTTCAAACAAGCAAGTTTGAGCTTCAATTTTGGTTTGCACGTTTCTCCTCTTGATGCGGAGCTTTAAAAAAGACAAAGTATGCATTACAAACCAACAATAGCAACAAGAAACACGAAATTTGATAAAGTATATGAATATAAATCATTACTCTAAACTACTTTACCGATGTTGCACAACTAAACCGAAATATGGAATTCCTCAACTAAACTCCCTTTTCAACACCTCAAACCACTTCTAATCTTCATTGATGTCCAACAACATGTATTCTAAGTGTTAATTTCATCATTTAATCCATTTCATAATTTTCTAGAAAAATCGTCCATGTTCTTGATCAAATTAGAATTTCTCAAAATTGATCCATAAAACATGTTTGATCTTTTAGTTTAAGATTAAAATCCTCTTATTAGACTTATTTTAAGCTTAGACATCCATTAATATTTGAATTCCAACTCAAAATTAAAGATCCACCATTGTTGATCCTGAAGTTCAAGAAAGAAGAAATTAAAGTTGAAAAACCATTATAATCACTTTAATTAACAAATGATGATTGGAATCAACTTAAAAACAAGTTTAGAGATGAGGATTACCTTCAATTGAACTCAAATCATTGATTTGGAAGTTTGAATCAAAATGCTTGAAGAAATTTAGATGTCTTTTTGCCCAACAGTGAAAATTATTTTGAGAGATTTTAAAGAGAATTTTGGGAGAGAAAAGATTTAGATCTATTCTCTGATATTTGGTTTATGAAAACAAGCAAAAAAGAGAGAGAGAGAGAGAGAGAGAGAAAAAGCTCTCAATTTGAGTGAAAAATGAGTGAAAAGTGAGGTAGTTGCGGAGTTTCTAAAACTAAAACCCCCCACCTGATTTTCAAAACTTGGGGAATTTGCTAACAGGCCACTCCCCCTTTCCCTTGTTTTACAATTTGCTCATTTCCCTCCAAAATTCTGAAAATATGGTTTATTTGCTATAAAATCTCTTATACATTCCCTTATTTTTCAAATTAGTCCCATTTAATTAATATTTTAAATCACCCAATTAAACCCCCATTTTAAATTATTTTTAAATTCCAATTTAACCCTAAATATTATTTTTACCCAAAAATTATTTAAAACTATAAAATTATTATTTTTAAATATTTTTATTTTTCAGAATATTATTACCGATTTTTAGATGAAATTAAGCTAACTAATTAAGAATATAAATAGCTAATTAACTCGGTTAATTCCCAATTTTCACTCGGAACCTGATAAACTTACCTGAAACTACTTAACTAATTTTCGGGGATTTACAATACATGGGTTGTCGTCAAGTGCGGCACTGCTCTAACTATCTTTTTGCTAAGGTAGTACTAGGTTGATAAGCCTTAGGTGAGTGCATTCCCACTAAAAGTTAGTGACTTGGAGGACAAGGTGTCCAAATGGCTTGTCATAGGGTGACCAATTGGGTGATGTAGGTAAGAGACTATCTGAATGATCTTCAGATGGGATTTACAGTACGTGGGTTGTTGTGTGGATATCTTCTCGTAATGCAATGTATTTACGTCGACTAGGGGTATAACATGTTTCAACCCCTAAATACATATACAGTCAAATCAAAACTAGATTTGTGATTTATTCAAGAATAAGATTGATCCCATATATTTGAATCAAACTAACATATAATCAATACATATAATTTTGATTTGAAGAATACTATTTTTATTAGGAGGATAAGGTGTCCGAATGGCTAGTTATAAGGTGACCAGCTGGGTGATGTAGGGTGAGAAATTGTCCAAGTGATATTCAGAGGGGGCACTAATCAAGTCATGCAAAGTGGAGGGTCATCTGTGGGTGTCTTGTGGATATCTTCTCTTAATGTCATGTGTCTATGCAGAGTAGGAGTATAACATATGCCAACCCCTAAATACATACACTTTCAAATCTAATTAGATTTGTGATTTTATCCAAGAATAAAATTGATTCAATATATTTGACTCAAACTAAGTATACGAGTTAATTTTGATTTGAAGAATACTATTTTTATTAATTAGTAAAGTTTTATTTTATTTAAAAAGTATAAAAAAATTATATAAAAATTAATTTATAATACACTAGTTTGCTATCTATGCAATGTATGAATTAATTTTATTTATTTGATTAAAATATTGACTTACATTTTAAAATTATTGTTAATTTTTTTAAATATAACAAATGGACCTTATAAATATTATTAGATTTTAATAATATATTATACATTCCGTTATAATTCAAATTCGAGCATAATAAAATATTTAAACTATGATTTATTGTCACACACAAAAAAAAGAACATATAAATAATATTAATAGAATTGACTCATAAAAATTATAATTTTTATCTGAATTTCGAAAGATAAATCTTAATAGATTATATAATTTTAAAATTTTCAATAAACTATTTTTTCTATTCTCATATATAAATAATTAAAAAAATTTGCACAAGTTAAAAAGTTAAAACTAAAAACTAAAAATCATATATATAATTTGGTATTTGAGTTTGACATTTTTTTTAAAGTGGTACCTATGTTATTTTTTAGTGTTTATTTGAGTTTTAAGGTTAATTTGATGAAAGTTAATTACTAATATTATTAGGTTTAAAATTTTCATGATTTTGTTTATAGAATAGATTTAGCATTAATTGTAAATTTGTTTAATTTATCAAATATAGCCTGATGGATGTGATTTAATTTCGGTTTTAGAGTTGATTTGATAAAAGTTACTTGGTAATATTATTCAATAGCACAATTAAAAACTAAAA
The DNA here is from genome assembly GCF_007990345.1 of Gossypium hirsutum. Taxonomy (NCBI): domain Eukaryota; kingdom Viridiplantae; phylum Streptophyta; class Magnoliopsida; order Malvales; family Malvaceae; genus Gossypium; species Gossypium hirsutum. Next base: position 38,346,563 of record NC_053439.1, on the reverse strand, counting down.
AGTTAACATTATTTTCTTCAAGTATCAAAATGTATTACTTTTGTCAAATACAAATTCTACATTGGACCAAAACATAGCACAAGTACCATATTTGAAAAAAAAAGTGTCATTATTTTTTCAGCCTTTATTATACAATATTTATGGAAAAATGGTAAACACATATAAATATAGTAATTTAATATGTAATAGTTTAAAAACATATTTTTCGTTAAAATTGTAACACCCCAAACACGATCTAGACGTTATGGCCAAATATGGAGATATTACGTAAAATGGTTGTAAATTCAATTTTTCATAAATTTCGGAAGAATGTCGTAAACTTTTAGTACTTAAACTCCGGTTTAAAAGGAAAAATACATCTAACTTAACTTTATAGTTGAAAACGATGTATGCTTATATTTTTTAAAACGAATACTTAGCAGCAGAAATTCTTAGATCGTTTATGTTTTGGAAAACCAAGCTTATTTTCTCCAATTTCGTTGTTTTGCAGGAAAACATATATTTTCGATAAAATGTTTTTAACAATATCATGCAAAATTTGAAAATAAAATCCCAAAAACCAAAATAGTCCAAAAAGTCCCAACAGTCAAAAAATAATGAAACACAATAACATCAAATTTGAGTATAATAGATAATGAAACTAAATCAGTTTAATTGAGCTCCGTCACATTGGTCTGCCTAAGCCTGAGGATTACCAGAAGATATCAGACAAATAGAAAGTGCATTTACAAAACTCAGTGTGTAACGAATAACTTTAAACCGTTAATTTATATCAGACAGATTTAGCAGAACATATTCATATCAGAGCAATACAGATACAAACAAATATTCTTACCCCCATCTCAACACACCATATGCGGTATGAAACACCCATCCAACCCTACACACCATCTCTAACTATCTCAACACACCATATGCGGTATGAAACACCCATCCAACCCTACACACCACTTAGTGTCGATATGACACTTTTTAGAATATTTGCAGCTGAGTTGCCAGTGCAATAGGCGAATTATAGCCATTCATAGAAACACTGAATAGATTCAGATATGTTTACACTATACATGCATAACATAAAAGATATAAAGCATACATAGCATTTTTCGGGTTACTCATAACCTATTATAAGGTTTACTTATCATATGACATTTCAAATATACGAACAGTTATTAGAATTTACACTAGCAGATGACTGGATTTCAAATTCTACAGTCTATTTGATCACATGCCAACCCCACGGAAGGTCTACGATCATTTAGAACGATGTGTATGACCCTAGAGAAAAATTCAAAATTTTGGACCCACACACCCGTGTGGTCCACATGACCCAAATAGCCTAGACCGTGTGTCGCACACAATCCAGCACATGGTCTACCACATGGCCATGTGGCGTTGACAATGCAATTTTTCAACTTTCGTCGTTCGCTGTTTTTCGAATTTTCGTTACACACCAGTTCATTTTGATGCGAAAACACCCATGAGACTACCAAAACCTAAATGCATAAATTAAAACATCACATTAGCGATGGTAGCGATACGATTTAAAGAACGATTTATTTAAAAAAAAATAACCAAATGAACTCACTCGAAAAATCCACACAACCCCCAAATCAGTACTAACTTACCCTTGCACAAGATCAACAACTCCCCAAGCCTTAATCCTCCAATGGATTAATTGCTCTGTGACCTTCACCTAAATAATCCAAAAGATTAATATCGAAAATAAACCCTAATTCAACGAGGTAACAAATAACGAAATAAAGGGCTTTAATCGAAAGAAAAATAACCTTAACCACACTTACGTAAGAACTGAATTATCAAACCCCACCCAGGAAGAGATTGGAACAAAATCAAGAAAAGAACAAAAGAATTGAAACCCCACTTTGGTATACTCCACACGAACAAGAAAGAAAAAAACAACAGAATAGGAGAAAGAAAAATGGTGCAATGTGGAAACAAATTTTAACAAACAACCCCACTTCTTTAATTTCAAAATAAAAGAAAGTATGATAAAAGATAAAAAAAACTAAATCAACCACTACAAAATCCTTCCCCACCTAAACTGTTTCTCAACTATCCCAGTTGACCCCCAAACACTTCAGATATACGGCCCAACCAAAAATGCCAACAAAACACTATTTATTCACACCCACCCAAGACCTCCAAAACACCATCAACACACTAAACTACCGAAACATACACTTCATTATAATAAAATTTAACAAATCAAAAATTAAGATTTTTGGGATTATAAAAATGGTAATTTTTAAAAACTCATTTTGTTAATTTAATATATTTTTAAAAAAATAACCATTTCGTTTGGTTTTTTCTTCTCAAGCAATCTGAAATCAATAGAAAACATAAATTGTCTTCTTTTTTTTTTTTAAATTTGAAGTATATACAAAGAAACGAAATAAAAATCTACCTTGACTATTTTTTTTATTGATTTGAGTATGTGAATGTGCTTTACGTAAGATCCTTTAGCGGTTTGATTCCTATCAAATTCTATATTTTAAAAAGTCTGAATATCTACCTACCACCAATTTTTCAAACTGTGATTCAAAACAAAGCCAGATTTATTTTTCCTGATTATATAGAAAGAAATAATATAAAATAAAAATATAATGATAATAATTATAGCAAAATCAGTTCATTTTTGGATCCGATTCACTTAACCGTTTTCTAAACATCAATTTTCTTTTACTAGTATTAGTTGCAAATCATAAAAAAAAATTATTGTCTAAGTCGAAATTGAGCTGGACCCAAGTTCACCTTATGGTATTTTAAGATATTAAAAAAGCTTTATATTAATATTTATGATTAAATTTAAATAAATAATATATTTATTATTAAATCAATAGTTTAATTTAAATTTTATATCAATATCAATATCGCTCTTTTCGACTGAAATACTTTGTAAGCTTAAACAACAAACTTTAAATTTTATTTTAGTGTAAAATCCGATTAGTATGGGTTGCACTAGTGCATATTGTCGAAACCACTTTTTGAAAACAAAACTAGTGTCGACTTTTAAAACAAAAATGGAGTCACCACCAATCTTTTTTTCGAGGTGTGATCGGGTCACCTTGAGATTAATCATTTTAATAAAACATTTTGATTTATTAAAATAATGATTTTGGTCTACAAAATTCGAGAAAACAGGTTCAGAAGTTGATTACGCACGAGGAAGGATTAGCACCCTCGTAACGCCCAAAATTGGTACCGAATTGATTGTTTAATGCCTTAAAGTCGAATGTTGAAAATTTTGAAAAAGTTTTAAAAAGAATCTCCATTTTTGAAACTTTGTGTAAAAAATGTTTGACTATCTCGATTCAAAGAGGAAATCGAATCCCTGAAAGTTAGGGAACATTTCCTCGAAGTTTCAAAGACGATATACAGGTTTATCTTCATTAAAAAAAAAATCTCATTTTGAAATTTCGAAATGTCATATCCAATGCTTTAGGACATAACGTTTCGAACTTCCAAAATAAATTTTATTTGAAAATTTTACGTTTGAATTGAAAAAGAAATACTCATTTTTTTAAACTCAACAAAGAAAATCGAAGCCCAGTAAGTTAGGGCAACATCTCCTCGAGAATTTTGAATACTGAATATTACGTTGTTTTGAAAACCTTTGAATAAAAATGATTTCGATATTTTGGTTATATGCAATTCCTTAGACGACATAAGTGCGATAGAATGATTTTTTTAAGAAAAAAAATAAATACGGATAAGTAATGCAAAACATGTAGGAATAATAATTTTACATCATATATTATACAAATACTAAAATTAACATTCAAAAGCAAGTGACTAAAAAAATGGAAGAAATACTTAGGCAAATTATGCAAATAAAATATAGCAAACTTAAAAAGTATCATAAAAGAAAGGAAATCTAAAAAAAAATCAATATAAATAACAAATTATATGTTAAAATATTTCAAACAAATAATACATATATAAAATAAAATAATTTGATAAAAAATTATGTATACACATATAATAGTATAGTATAAAATATTGTCATATGGATTTTTTATATATAAAGATATAGCAGAGAAATAAAAAAATATTATATTAAGAACAACAGAATAAAATATTTAAGTAAATTTTTACAAAAGAAATGAGCAAATTGAAATAAGGATTAAATTGAATTTACAACCAAATTAAAAGGAAAATGTGTAAATAAAATAAAACTGAGGGCCTAAATGCGGCGCGCGAATAACATGGGGGACTTAATAGAAAATATTCCTTTCTCCTCCAAAACACAGTGCTGTAATCTAGGTTAAAATGAAACAAAAAGACAACTGCGGGGACAAAATTGAAATTAAAAAAAAAATCAAATTGAATCAATTATAGAAGTGAGGGGACTAAAACCATAAATTTCCCATTTAGGCCTCAAAAACATGCGGATCCCTTTTGGATCAGGTCGGATCGCGCTAGTCATAGCCAATACGGCGTCGTTTCAGCGCTTATAGTCCCTGCTCAAAATGGTACCGTATGGTACCACTATTTAAATCAACTTTTCAAAAAAAAAATCACTTGCAGCCCCTAAAAATAAAAAAAATTAATATTTCTCTGCTAGGGTTTCGGCCCTAGCTTCTACGCCGCCGCGCCTCTGCCACGATCCCACCGTGAAAGTTGGTCGGAGCCGTACCCCAAAGAGGCTTTTTGGCTCTTTTCGCGTAGATTTGAAGGCGTCTCAAGGTATTTTCCTCTTATTTTCTTTTACTTTCCGCATAAATAAATCGAATCGAAGGAAAAGAAACAAAAAATAAATAAATTGCTACCTTTAATCTCTATTTTATTTTCTTTTCTCTGATTGATGGTGTGAAATACTCATTTTTTTAATGATTTTTTATTCCCTTTTTATAGATTTTCAGTAGCTCTTTATAGCCGCAATGAAACAAGAAAATAAAGAGAAATCCATTCTATTATCTGCTTGATTGGCTATTTTCTGATTTTCTTGCCATTTTTGTTGTGCAGGTACCAGCTCGGAGGAGACGCACGCGCGCGGTGGTGCAGCACGCGCGGGGGGGAAGACTTGGCTGCTTGCGGTGCTGGGAGTTGTTGTTGCGCTTTGTTTCGGACAAGTGGGCTAGGGTTTAGGCATTTGGGTTAGGTTAAGTTTAATTGGGCCTGGCATTTTGGGTTTGTAATTAAAATATGTATTGGACTATGTAAATGGATTGTCTAACATTGAACTTTTATTATTATTTGGTTTTTATTATTTTAACGGGCCCGGGGTGGGTATTACAGCTGCCCCTCTTTGCTCGTTGTTAGGTAACAAGAACAGAGTAAAGACTTAAAAGAAAAAAAACAATTTTGACCCGTCGTACTGGACTTTGGGGCTCTTCTTCTTTAAGTAACTTCATTCCATCCTACTGCATCTTCAGAGGTATAGGAATTGATGCTTCGATCCACTCCATTGCAACGTCAGGGAGATAGGATTTGTACCTTGTAGCTTCTTAAAAGAACAAAATTTACTATCTTTAGTCTGCTCCGCTGCAACTTCGGGGAGATAAGACCTGATGCGATTTGCTCTACTGCAACTTCAAATAAATAAAACTTGTAACTTCAACCTGCTCCACTGCAACTTCAGGGAGATAATGTTTGCTATGATCAGTCTGCCCCACTGCAACTTCAGGGGGACAAGACTTGCTTTCTTCAGTCTGCTCTACTACAACTTCAGAGAGATAAGACTTTAATCTGCTCCACTGCAACTTTAGGGAGATAGGATTATTGACTTTCCACCGCAACTTCAGGGAGTAAGATTTGCCATCTTCAGTCTGCTCTACTACAACTTCAGAGATATAAGACTTTAATCCGCTCCACTGTAACTTCAGGGAGTAAGATTTGCCATCTTCAGTCCACCCCACTGCAACTTCAGGGGGATAAGACTTGCTTTCTTGAGTCTGTTCCATTGCAACTTCAAGGAGATAAGACTTGCTATCTTCATTCCACTGTGACTTCAGCGGTACAGGATTTATGGTTTCACCGATCTGTTCTTGGGGAACATAACCTGTAAAATCCATTTCATGGGCCTATTTATGCCTAATAATTAGGATGTTATGAAAAATGAATCAAAATCTCCTAATTAGATGTGTATGCATGAATGCCAAATGTTGTGAACATGATTTCTTAATTTTGAGTTGTTATCACTCATCAAAACGCCATCTTGTTCAGTGAGTATTTCCACAGAAATACTCATATTTTACTTAATCAGATTGCCCTCACTATAATCTTCAAGGTTCAATCCATTGTTCTTGAGACATAAGATTTGAACCATCTTCTTTCCTTTGAGTAAAAGATCTGGCTCTTTCTCAATCCTCTCCTTCTGCAAATCAAGGATATAGGATCTGTATCTCTTTGGTCTCCTACACCATTCCCAAGGTGTCATACCAAATGTTTATGCACAATTCTAGAATTTCCTTTTCTAAGAAAACCTTTTCCTATATGACATCCTATCATTTTTGTTCAATAAATGTCTTTTGACTACAAAATCCAAAGAGATGGTCCCAATTTAGACTTTTCCTTCTCAGATATTTCAACCTTTAAACTTGGTGAATTCCAAACAATAATCCTATTTCAGGTTCCTGTATTATTTAGAAAATTCCAGAGTAATATGCAAAACTTCTTTTGTGAAAGTATTATTAGTCCATTAATCATTATTCTAATGCAACACACTTGCAAAAAGAACAAAACGATGGATAAAATAGAATTGACTTGAGAGCATAGCTCGCAATGAATAAATTATCAATAATATTGATAATAAAAAAAATTGACTTGTATGTTGAAAAAGAATGAAGCATTCCAAGAACATGCAATTCCATAAAAATAGTATAAAGACTAGGTGCCCTAGATATCATAGCTTGAACATCTCTGTACAAACTTCCTGAAGACCATTCTGAGTTTGACATGTGTTTAAGAGATCTATGGTACTTTGTCGATGCCTTAAGATGTCGCATACACTTTCCTGCTGACTCAGGTATAGCAAGACCACCGCATGCCCTATTCTGATCAATATTTGAATTGCTCTGACCACCTCATGTCCCATTCTGATTAATATTTGAGCCGCCCTTTTTGGGTTTTCAACTCAAATCCCCTTTGGTCCCAAGGCGCCCTTTGCGTGTTTTCACCTTGGCCTCTCCATTTTTTTTGGTACTCAAAGTGCCCTTTGCGGGTTTTCACTTTGATCCCTCTTTTTTCTTCAAGTGAAATATTTCTTGACTGAATCTGAGTTTATAGGATTCGACAAATTTTTACCATCCATCTCACTCAAAATCAAAGCTCCTTTAGAAAAAACCTTTTCTACAACATAAGGTCCTTCCCAATTTGGCATCAATTTTCCTCTAAAATCCTTTTGTAAAGGGAGAATCTTTTTCAACACCAAGTCCCCATCATGAAATTCTCTAGGACGAACCTTTTTGTTATAAGTTCGCATCATTCGTTTCTGGTACATTTGACTGTGACGAATAGCTTTTAGTCTTTTTTCTTCTATCAGGTTCAACTGATTATACCAAGATTGGATCCATTCGGCCTCATCCAACTTTAGCTCAGCTAATACCCGGAGAGAAGAGATTTCAACTTCAATGGGTAAAACTGCTTCCATCCCATAAACTAAAGAAAAAGGCATTGCCCCGGTAGAAGTTCTAATAGATGTTCGATAAGAAATGAGAGCAAATGGTAATTTCTCATGCCAGTCCTTGTAAGTTTCAGCCATTTTCCCTACAATTTTCTTGATATTTTTGTTGGTTGCCTCCACTGCACCATTCATTTTTGGGCGATATGGTGAGGAATTATGGTGTTTAATCTTGAATTTACTGCAGACTTTCGCTATTGTGCTGTTATTCAAATTCAGCGCTTTATCAGATATGATTCTTTTAGGAATTCCATATCAGCATATGATCTCTTTTTTCAAGAACTTATTAACTGCTGACTTCGTGACATTAGCATATGAAGCTGCTTCTACCCATTTAGTGAAGTAGTCAATAACCACAAAAATGAAACGATGCCCATTAGAAGCCTTCAGCGATATTGGCCCAATGACATCCATACCCCACATGGAGAAAGGTCATGGATAAGTCATAACATGAAGAGGTGAAGGAGGTGCGTGCATTTTGTCTCCATAAATTTGGCATTTATGGCACTTCTTAGCATAATTGGCGCAATCTCTTTCCATGGTGGACCAGTAATACCCAAATCTCATAATCTGTCTAGCCATGATGAATCTGTTAGTATGCATTCTGCAAATACCTTCATGGACTTCCTCCAAGATTTCCTTGGCTTCCACAGCATCTATGTATCTCAATAATTCTTGATCCTTTCCCCTTTTGTATAAAATTTCCCTATCTAAGACATAGTCAATGGCTAGTCTCCTCAATGTTCTCTTGTCATTCTCTGTTGCCTGATCAGGGTATTTGCGATTCTTTACATATTGCAATATATCTCAGTACAAAGGGAGATTATCATTTTCCCCTTCTTAAATATTGTAGAAATGGGCCGGGATCTCATAAATACTTATTCGAATAGGCTTCACGTCTTCTAATTTGTTCACTTTAATCATGGAGGCTAATGTAGCCAGAGCATCAGCCATTTGATTTTCTTCTCGTGGGAGATAACAAAAAGTAATGTTGTCAAACTCTTTAATCAACTCCAGAACCAATCTCCGATAATGGATTAACTTCGGGTCTCTCATCTCCCATTCCCCTTTTAGCTGGTATATTACCAATGCCGAGTCCCCATATACTTCTAGTATATTAATTTTTCACTCTATGGCTGCCCGAATGCCCATGATGCAAGCTTAATATTCAGTCATGCTATTGGTGCAATCAAAATCAAATTTACTGGTGAAAGGATAATAATCTTCATTTGGAGACACAAGGACTGCCCCAATCCCATTACGTACTGCATTCGAAGCTCCGTCGAAATTTAACCTCCAATAATGATCTTCTTGAGAATCCTCTTCAGCATTTGCCACACACAACAAGTATTCATTTGAGAAATCAAAGTCCAGAGGTTCATAATCTTCTAAAGCTCTACTAGCCAAAAAGTCTGCTATTGCACTCCCTTTCATGGCATTCTGATTTACATATACTATATCAAACTCAGAGAGTAAAATTTGCCATCTAGCCATCCTCCCATTTAACACGGTTGACTCCATCATATACTTTAAAGGGTCTAACTTTGAAATTAGCCAAGTTGTATGGTAGAGCATGTATCGCCTCAATCTCTTCGTCATCTAGATCAGGGCACAACATAACTTTTTAATAAGTGAATACATCATTTCACAATAAGTGAATTTCTTACTGAGATAGTATATCTCATTTTCTTTTTTTCTAGTCTCATCATGTTGGCCCAGCATACATCCCATAGAATTATCAAACATCGTTAAATACAAAATCAACGGCCTATCCGGGCTAAGTGGTGACAGCACTAGAGTATTGGATAAATATTGTTTTATCTTGTCAAAAGCTTCTTGGCATTCTTCATCCCACACACCTGGATTATGTTTTTTCAGAAGACGAAATATGGGGTCACACATATCGGTCAATTGTGAAATAAACCGAGTAATATAATTTAGTCTTCTTAAGAAACCTTGAACTTCTTTCTGAGTACGTGGTGGTAGTAAATCTCGTATTACCTTGACTTTTTTTGGGTCAATCTCAATTCCTTTTTCACTGACTATGAAGCCCAGCAACTTTCCTGACTTGGCTCAAAAAGTGCATTTCGTTGGATTAAGCTCTAGCTGAAACTTTCTCAGTTTTAAGAACAGTTTTCTCAAGACCTGCACATGTTTCTCCTCCGTTCTGGATTTTGCAATCATATCATCAACGTAAATCTCAATTTCCTTGTGCATCATGTCATGGAACAAGACAACCATGACCCTTTGATATGTTGCTCCTGCATTCTTTAATCCGAATGACATCACTTTATAGCAAAATGTTCCCCCAAAAAGTAATGAACGTGGTCTTTCCCATATCTTCAGGGTGCATTTTTTTCTAATTATATCCCAAGAAACCATCCATGAAGTAAAACAGTGAATAACTTGCCGTATTATCCACCAAAGTATCAATATGAGGCAATGGGAAGTTGTCCTTTGGGTTGGCATTGTTCAAATCTCTGTAATCCATGCATATTCATACTTTTCCATCTCTTTTGGGGACTGGAACGATGTTGGCTACCCATTCAGAATATTTGACCTCCTGTAAAAATCCAGCATCAAACTGCTTATTGACTTCCTCCTTTATTTTAAGCACAATATCAGGCCTCATCCTTCTGAGCTTCTGCTGCACTGGCTTACAATCCTCCCTTATAGGTAGGCGATGCATTACAATGTCAGTGCTTAATCCGGGCATATCCTGGTATGACCATGCGAAAACATCTTTGAATTCTTAGAGTAATTCAATGAGGTCTCGTTTTGTCTTTGCAGAAATAACAGTTCCAGACTTCACCTCTTTCCTTCTTCACCATCCTTAACAAGTCCAAAGATAAACCACAGTCTGTGTCATCTTCAAAGTCATGTGATCCCTTTAAACACATGTTTCGTTCAAGAAGAAATTCTAAGTTTGTAGCGGTGTCACTCATATCATTGATATCTAGGGCCTTATTATAATTACAAAAGAATACACAAAGAATGTAAGAATTTATGTATAATTATTTGTACAATATGATTATAAATGAAAGAATGATTTGAAAGAAAGGAAAATTAAAAAATAATTACTCATATGGAAAGAATGAAAGAATATTTGCTCAAAACAATTGCAAAGATGTATTTTATTAAAATAATGATGTTTGAACATGAGCTTATTTCACAAATGAGTTTTTATTGTCTTTAAGCTAAAACAACAAGTTTGTTCTGAATATTACTTTGAGAAAATTCTAAAAACTTCAGGTATCTCTTCTGCAATCCAATTATTTAGAATACTCCCAGGCTCATAAGGACAAATGTTTAACAAGTTCCCTCCTTCATTTGCGTCCTCATGTATGGCATTGATGTGCACATTTTCCAACATCTCTTTGATGCTTTCCTCAATCAGTATCTTTCTCTCAAAATGAATGATCCCTCATAATACAAAAGTTTTGGATATACGGGGGATTATCATTGGTTCCCATTTAATTTCCTCTCCACTTAGGTGTGCCTTTCTTCTTTCCTGCTTTTTTTTCTGACTCCTTCTTTCTCTGTCTCCTATCGGGCTTATATCCTAAGCCAAAATGATCTTATTTTTCTTTCAGCACCAGAGCCTCAATCATTGCTTGAAGATGTTTACCTAATCCCCTTCTAGGTAAAACTCCTTTTCCTACCAACAATTGTAACCCCATCTCCGTGGTTTTGGATATTTTAGGCACTGGAATTTTGTTCCCTTCAGAAATAAATGTTGCATTCACAAACTCTTTAGATCGAAAGGAGTATTCCACTACCTCGTCATTAGTTTCCACGTACGGTACGTCATTTGATACAACTGCTATGATATCCTCTTCGGCATTTATTGTCACTAGCCGACCTTCTGACACTAGCTTCAACTTTTGATGTAGTGATGACGGTACAACCCTTACCGAATGTATCCATGATCTCCCCAATAAGCAATTGTAGGATGGTTTGATATCCATTACAAGAAAATCCACCTCGTAGATAGTCGGCCCAATCAGTAAGGGTATCTCAATTCTTCCCATGACTTTTCTTTGTGTACCGTCAAATGCCCTTACTATATTTAGGCATGTCTTCATGTACAAGTTGTCCACGGGTAACCTGTTAAGTGTGGGTAAGGGCAATACATTCAATGCTGATCCGTTTTTGATCAAAACTCCTAGCAAGGTATACCCCTTGCATCGAGTAGTAATATGCAAAGCTTTAGTAAACCCCATACCCCCAGGTGGTATTTCATCATCATTGAAGAATATAAAGTTATCAGCACTAATATTATTAACCAGCTGATCTAATTTATTGACAGAGATATTATTGGCCACACAGGTTTCGTTCAGCACCTTCATCAACGCACTTCGATGCACCATTGAGCTTAAGAGTAAGGCTAGCACAAATATGCGAGCTGGTTGTTTATACAGCTATTTCATAACACTATACTCACTGTGCTTCAAGAATTTGAGGAATTCCTTAGCTTCTTCCTCTTTTACTGGCTCGTTGATGGATAACACAGGCTGAGCTATTTTCCCCTTTCTTTGTTCCGTTGTTATGGCTTGTCCTCTCACAAGTTCTGTATGAGAACCTATACCCTGGTCCTCTTTTACAGCACTAGTTGAAATCTCTTTTCCAGGGATGGTTGTGTTGCACTCATAGTTCCACGGAACTTTCCTGCTATCCTTGTAAGAGAAAGTTACAGGTTTCTTAATGATGATTTTTGTCATTACCGGTACTTTCTCTTCATTATTCTTTGGCCGCGAGATGATAACCACAGGATGATTTAATTTTGGAACCTTCATTGATTCTGATGCGCATATGCTTCCTTCTTTCTTGGCCTCTTCATAAAACTCCATTTTTTTATTTTCCATCATGCCTTGAACCAAGGCTCTGAATTCTATGCACTCATGGATCACGTGTCTTTCTTCATGATGGAGCTCGTAATAATTCCTTATCCTTTTATAGCTCCTTTTTGAATCCAAAATGATCAACCCCCTTTCTACCATATTCTTCTAGACCCATCTTAAAAGAATTTTCACTTTTGCATATCTGTCTTGATTCTTCTACTCATTTTTCCACTCATCATGTTTACTCCATTATCAATATGATTAGGTAATGGATTCTCTACACTAGACGAATCATCCAATTTCACAATGCCCATACTGATGAGCCTTTCAACCAACTTTTTAAACGCAGTACAATTTTCTATAGAATGCCCCGTGATTCCCACATAATAATCGTATTGTGAATTCACATCGTACAATTTGGGGTACGGAGGTTGCTGAGGTTTTAAGTAGACAGGGGAAACAATGTGTACATCGAATAAACTTTGATACAAATCTCTATACGACATTGGAATTGGCGTAAACTGGAGCTTCTCCATGTTTTACCTTATATCGGATCCTTGTCTTGACGAGCCTTGTTGGTTAGTAACCACCTTTCTCGAATGATTCATCGTAATTGACTTTGAATAACCCTTGCTATATGTACTCATGTTATTGACCTCATTTTCTTTTTTCTTTGAGGTCGACCTTCTGCTACTTTTTCCCGCATTAATCTTCCCACTCCTTATGGCATTTTCAATCATTTCACCATTCATGACTATGTTAGAAAAGCTTTTTATGGCACTTTCTAACATATGTATAATAAATGGGGCTTTCAATGTGTTAACAAAAAGTATTGTCATTTCTCTTTCTAGGAGAGATGGCTGAACTTGGACGACAACCTCCCTCCACCTTTGAGCGTATTGCCTAAAACTTTCACTCGGTTTCTTTTCTATATTTTGTAAAGTGATTCTATCAGGAACCATGTCTGTTACGTGACTGTACTGCTTTATGAATGCTTGTGCTAAATCTCTCCATGAACTAATCCTGGTATGGCTCAATTGATTGTACCACTTAGATGTTGCCCCTGTGAGGCTATCCTGGAAGCAATGTATTAGCAGTTGGTCATTGTTAACATACCCAGTCATCCGCCTACAAAACATGTTGATATGAGCTTTGGGGCCACTAGTCCAATTGTACTTCTCAAACTCTGGCATGTTAAACTTGTAGGGGAGCACCAAATCTGAGACCAAGCTCAGATTTTTTGCATCAATCCCATTGTAGCTCTCAGTACTTTCCATTGCCTTAAATTTTTCTTCGAGCCATTTATACTTTTCCTCTAGCTGTTTTGGCAATTCATCCTTCATTTTTTCTTTTCCAGCTATTTTATCAAAGTCATGGACAGCAGGATTAACAAGGTTGTCCCCGGGGTTAGAGCCTGATCTAGCTTGAAAGTTCATTGGTATTGAGGCACCGGTCTGAAACTGTTAAGGCCTAATGGTGATAGAGGATTTGCGTGGATATACCTCAACTTGGGTCTGCACATGCGAAGGGGTAAAGCTTGGGGGATAAAGAGGTCCCTCACTGTCTCCTTCTTCAACATTGAACGCAGAGCCCTTTCCTTTATCATTTCCTCCAGCCAATAATTGAGTTAACTGAGTCATCATACTTTTTTGAGACTCCAGCACTTTGTCCATCATATCTTGCTGAATCTTAGCTAGCTACTCTTGCATTTGTAGCTAAAGTTCGTCTTGCGTCTCCTTTTAGAACTGTTCAAGTCTTTCCAATCTTTGGTCCGTGTCTTTAGTTTTCGCTCGAGTACCTTAATGGTGTTTGGCAGGTTGGTTAGTTTCCAGATTAACTGAGGAATGATTTTAATCAATTAGAATCTTTTAATAGTCTTTAATGCATATGAAGCAATGCTTTGATGAATGCAAAAAAGACGTCAATTCTGATTCAATTTCATTTAAAAAAAACTTTACTAGAAAATAAATTTCTTTACATAAAATGGGACTATAAATAAGGCTTTGCCCTAGTACTTAGAACTCTAATCTTCCTAAGTAACGAGGCTAACTCTTGTCCTCTATCTGATTCTAATTCATACTTCGCACTTAGCGTATCGGCCTGAACTGCCAAAGTCTTCAAGTGATCAACTACCTCTCGAATCTGAACCACAGCTTCTCCCATAATATGATCCCTATTTCTAACTTGATTCTGAAAGTAGTGAAGTTGCTTATTATGACGATCTTTATTTTCCTGTAAGTACTCAATCCGAATCTCACAATTTTGCAATGCTATTTCTAACTCTTTTATTCTTTTTTTCATTTCTTCAATCTTGTTCAAGCTCGCTCTCAACTCTGTTGTAGAATTTTGATTTCGATACTGATGAAGAGATCTTTCTAACTCAGCCACTCTGTCCTTTAATTCACCTTTTTCTTTTTGGCTCTCTGACAAATTCTTTTCTAAAACCTCATTTCGCATCTAAACCTCTTGGAATTTCCTTTCCCATCTATCAGATTTGTTCTTTTCTTCTCGCATATCTTCACGCCACTGCTCTGAAGTTTTTCCCAACCCAGCAGTTCTCATTGACAAACGCAATTTCTTATAACCCGTCTTTAAACTATCCAACTCTTCCTCAGCCTTATTTTTCCCTTTCCTTAATTTTTCAGTCTCGAGTTTCTGAACGTCCATGTCTAATCTCAAGTTCATCTTTTCTTCCTCCACTTGTTCTATCTTTTTTTCTAAATCCACATTTCTTCTTTCAAAATCTTGTCTTATGATTTCTAACTCAGAAGGGATGACCCGCAAATGTTCCTCTATTGATTGACTGTTTCCCTAACTTGGCTTGGGGGTATTATCATTGATCCTCCTAACCCTCCATTCATCATATTTAAAAGTTGTCATCGGACCCACAGCTAATCTCTTCATCCGACAGGTTTTGTTCCATGCATTGGACATCTCTCGAATTTTTTTCTGTAACCATCACCCTTGTGTGAGAATTCACACTCGGCTATTCACTAGGTTGTAGGTATAAATTGCCTCGATCTATACTGTTTGAGTGCTGCAATGAGACGTATCCTACAGCTCCCCAAATTCCAAGCAGCGGAACCCAGTCAAAATTACCACATCGATATATGACCTCATCCGGAAGTAACCATGGAGCTCTCCATTCGATGTCCTCTTCTAGAAGATTCTGAAGAATTGCCATCCACTTCTCTTCCAAAATGCCATCTCTCCTCAGTAAAACTACTATCTCTTTAAGTGGCGAGTAATTCTCGGAGATGTCATCCGGAAGTAACCAAGGAGCTCTCCATTCGATGTTCTCTTCTCGAAGATTCTGAAGAATTTCCATTCACTTCTCCTTTAAGATGTCATCTCTCCTCAGTGAAACTACTATCTCTTTTAGTGGCGAGTAATTTTCGGAGAAGACCCGATATGAAACCCTATCAACCTTCTAAAAGTGACCATGAAACCATGTGAGTAGGAGCTGCGCACATCTGATGAATCTACCCTCACCCGCTTTCCAGCATCCATTCAGTGACATGAAGGTTTCTGCCAAAATCGTCGGGACTGATGTAACCATCTTATCTAGCCTGTCAAATAAATCAGTGACTGCTTCACCAACATGCCCCAAGGCTTTGGGGAAGACAACTAAGCCATATATACTCAAACTAAAGACATCTACCCTCTTCCTCACATCTGGGTGCGCTAGAATTAAATCTTTCAAACTCTTTCAGAGAATGCACTTGCTATCCCCCTTTTGCTTGATCTGTACTGCAACCCACTGATCGCTCATCCCCATAATATTCATCAGCTTCTTCAAAAAGGTTGGCACATTTACAGCTCTCGAGTAGACTCTGTCTACTTGAAACTTTGAACATAAAAAAGTAAAGCCACATATTCTTCTATTGTAGGCACCAAATCGACCTTTCCAAATGTGAAGCAACTGTAAGCAGGACTCCAAAACTAGGCAAGGGCTCGAAACAAGTACTTGTCTACCTTCATATCAAGCAAACAAGGCAAATTCTCATAATTATTATAAAATAACTATCTAACCTCATCGCTCCACTGATCCTAGATTTCCTTTAACTCTTGTAAATTTTTTTTGAGTTAAACTGATACGAGTAAAGTCCCATAGTTCCGATACATATCCATTAGCCAAACTATCGCCTTTATTGCACTATGTCATTTCAGACCAAGTTCAAACAGCCACATTATCCTCCACTTTATCAAGAAACCCTTTTTCCATGATAAGCTTTCTATCTAGCAATTGAATATGAACCATCGCCTTTTATAATGAAATGCCATGTCATGCAATCAAAATAAAACACAAAAAGTCAGTATCATGTATATACGTATAATCCAATTTAATCAAGTAATAACTAAACACTTATTCGGAAATCTATTAGGGTTCAGTGTGGTTTTACCTAGGATGAGTTCCTAAGGTTCATTACATGAAGTTTGGCTTCTAGAGTAAAGGTACCTGAACCAGCTGATTCCTCGATCTTCACCCATTATAGGCTCATGCAAATCGAGTTCAGTTCAGGGGAATACATTTCCCTATGACTATACGGAGATGGAAATCTCACGAAGGCATAAGTACAGATGTATCCTGAAAGCGATCCACTATCCTATACGGAGGTGAAAACCTCACGAAAGAATAGTTTCTCACTCTCACTTAAAGGGGTAAAATCGACCAACCAATGCAATGCAAAATGCAGATACACACTGACAGATTTGGATGACACTACGATTAAAACCAAAATGGATGAAATGCAAAAGGAAAAAAATCATGAATTTAAAACAAATTTTGATTTTTCGACAAAAAGACAAAAATTAATCAACTTGTGGCTTGACTCTTAAAACCAATCCCCAGTGGAGTCGCCAAGCTGTCGAAACCACTTTTTGAAAACAAAAATAGTGTCGACTTTTAAAACAAAAATAGAGTCGCCACTAATCTTTTTTCGAGGTGTGATCTGGTCACCTTGAGATTAATCATTTTAATAAAACATTTTGATTTACTAAAATAATGATTTTTACACGGATCCCTTTCGAATCAGTACATTATGGTACCATTATTTAAATCAAATTTTCAAAAAAAAATCACGCTAGTCATAGCCAATACGGTGTCGTTTCAGCGCTTATAGTCCCTGCTCAAAACGGTACAGTATGGTACCACTATTTAAATCAACTTTTCAAAAAAAAAATCACTTGTAGCCCCTAAAAAATAAAAAAACTATATATCACCCTGTTAGGATTTCGGCCCTAGCTTCTACGCCGCCGCGCCTCTATCACGATCCCACCGTGAAAGGTGGTCGGAGTCGCACCCCAAAGAGGCTTTTTGGCTCTTTTCACGCAGATTTGAAGGCGTCTCATAGTATTTTCCTCTTCTTTTCTTTTACTTTCCGTATAAATAAATAAATCGAATCGAAGGGAAAAAAACAAAAAAAAAATAAATTGCTACCTTTAATCTCTATTTTATTTTCTTTTCTCTGATTGATGTTGTGAAATACTCCTTTTTTATTTATTTCCGAATCCCTTTTTACAGATTTTCAGTGGCTCTTTATAGCCGCAATGAAACAAGAAAATAAAGAGAAATCCATTCTATTATCTACTTGATTTGCGATTTTCTGATTTTCTTGCCATTTTTGTTGTGCAGGTTCCAGCTCGGAGGAGACGCACGCGCGTGGTGGTGCAGGACGCGGGGGGGGGGAAGGCTTGGCTACTTGCGGCGCTGGGAGTTGTTGTTGTTGCTTTGTTTCGGACTAGTGGGCTAGGGTTTAGGCATTTGGGTTAGGTTAAGTTTAATTGGGCTGGCATTTTGGGTTTGTAATTAAAATCTGTATTGGACTATGTAAATGGACTGTCTAACATTAAACTTTTATTATTTTTTGGTTTTTATTATTTTAACGAGCCCGGGGAAAAATTGGGTATTACACATATTAATCAATTTCACCCATACTAAGCTGAAATACTATGTAAGGTCAATACAAAAATAAATAAATTTAAAATTTAAAATTATTTTTTTTCTTATTTATTTTAGATTTGTTGAATAATAGATTGTTATATATATATATACATACCTATCTTATTTATTGTATATTTGTTCAATAGTGGATTGTTGTATGCTTAGTATAGGCTGATCTTATTGTTAAATGTATGAAATAAAATTTTTTACTTGTTTATTTTAGATTTATTTTTTGATGAATTGTATTTGTGAAGTTTTTTAAGAGTATTTTATATTATTGGGTAATATTTCATATTTGAGGATTGCTTAATCTTTTTTTTTATTGTATAAAAAAATACTAGTATCAATATTCTCAGAAAACCAAGACATTTACTGGTACAATACTAACTATCTTCATTTAAACTAAATAGGATCATCTCAAATTCAAAAATATTTTTATTAAGATCCAATTTTAGACAATTTTTAAAAAAAAGTTTCATTAGTATAAAAACAATACAATACAATACAAATATATATATTTGATAAATTATAATGTAAAATTCAATTAGTATAATAAACTGTTGCGAAGTAGCCATCCATGCATTGGTAAACCCAGCTCCTACACGACTGCGAGCTCACCATATCTGCAAGCTCATCAACAATGTGGACTGCGAGCTCTAAAAAACTATGAGCTTTACAAAACTACCAGCTCACCAAAAACAAATGCGAGCTCATCAAGCTTGAGAGCTCACCTTGGAGCTCATCAAGCTTGAGAGCTCGCAAGTTGCCAACTTGCACTGAAATAGCAATAATTTTTTATAAGATATTTTTGGCTATTGATTAGGCTGGAATTAGCCAATGAAGAAGCAATTTGAATTCATCAAGTTCCAAGATTTGTCAAGTTGTAATATTTTATTATTATTTTTAGCTTATTTAAGCATAAATGTTTATGTAAATTGATATGTTGGAATGAAAAATTAGAACTTTATAATCCAAGTACTTCTATGTTTTTATCTATTGCTTTCTGTTTCAATCTTTCCTTTATCAAACATCCAATAATTGGTATCAAGAGCCACTTATCTTTGATGGCCTGTTTTCCATAAAAATGTCTTCAGCAAACTTTACACCAACACCTCCCTATTTTTACAGGAGGAAACTACCATATCTGGGTAGTAAAAATGAAAACCTATCTTCAAGCCTTTAATCTTTGGGAGGTTGTAAATGCTGAAATAGAACCACCATTGTTGAGGCCAAATCCCACACTTGCTCAAATGAAACAACACAGTGAGGAATGTGCCAAAAAACACAATGTGATGTTGTGCCTACAAAACAGTGTTTCAGATGTAGTCTTTACAAGAATCATGGCCTGTGAAACTCCCAAACAAGCTTGGGATAAGCTCAATGAGGATTTCCAGGGATCACAGACGACAAAGCAGCAGCAGATGATGAATCTCAAATGAGATTTTGAAAACTTAAAGATAAAGAAAGTTGAGACTGTAAAGCAATATTCAGATCGAATAATGATAGTGGTGAACTAGATAGGATTGCTAGGTAACCAATTTACGGATAGTCGAGTAGTTAAGAATGTGATCACCACACTTCCTAAGAGATATGAATAAAGGATATCCTCACTGGAAGATTCAAGGGATCTATCAACCATCTCACTCTTTGAACTAATCAATGCTTTGTTTGAACTAATCAATGCTTTGTACGCTTAGGAACAAATAAGGGCAAGCAGAGAAGAGAGGTATATTGAATGACTCTTTCAAGCTAGAAATAGAGAAGGCTCAAGCCCCTCAAACAATGAAGAAAAGAATAACTGGACAGAGAAGAAAGATGATAGTTGGAGAGATGGTGGCAAGGAGAAAAATCCACCATGTTCTCACTACAAAAAGACCAATCACCTAGAGAGGTATTGTTGGTTTAGGCCAAATATTCAATGTAGAAGTTGTAAAAGATTTGGTTATATGGAGAGGGTGTGCAAGAATAATAGGCACGCACAACAATAAAATGTTCAGGCATAGATAGCAAAAGCAAATAAAAAAGAACTGATGTTCTCTGCCTCCTACGAAGCCAAATTCGTTACCCCTTGCGAAGTCTTATTTGCGGCACCATGTGAACCCTCCAACAAAGTAAGAAAAAACTAGTTGGTTGACAGTGGTTATACAAACCACATGACTTTAGATGAAAATATCTTCAAGCGGATTGATAGAAGTTGCACTTCAAAAGTTAAAGTTGGAAATGGCCAGTACATCGAAGCTGTAGGAAAATGAGATGTGCTAATTAAAACTCCTACAGGTACTAAAGTAATTATAGATGTTCTTTTAGTTCCTGAGATAGATCATAATCTCTTTAGCATTGGTCAATTGATTGAGAAGAAATATATATTTGTTTTCTAAGATAAATATTACACTATATTTGATTCATTAGGACAGAAAATTGTGATTGTCTCAATGAATAATAGAAACTTTGTGCTGGATTGGAATTTTATGGCCTTGAGAGCCTATACAAGTTCAGTAGATAAATCATATAGTTGGCATAAAAGACATGGACATGTGAACAATAAGTTCCTTAGTCAAGTGTGCAGACCAAAAACAACTGTGAAGATAACTAAAGTTGAAGATGAAGATGAAGGTGAATGCTTTGATGATCTTCCTGTTAAAGGTACCAGGTCTATTGTTGAAACTTACCACAGATGTGACTTAGCAGTATGGAAGCCTACAATATTTGAAGAAGTTGCACAAGAAAACAACATTGGTGTTTGTTGTAAAATGGTCAAGAAATAGCGTTGCAAGTTGGCCAATCATGTAGTAGCAAGCAGCAGGATGAAGTGTGAGCCAGCGAGCTCACCAAAATGTAAGTTGCAAAGTCAACAAAAGTGCGAGTTCACAGATGTACCGGTCGGAAGCTTGTCGGAGCTATATCACACTATCCATCGGCTCTTTTAGTACATTTCGTTTTTAAATTTTGCTTATAATGGCATGCATAGGTATTTTGGCTAATGTTGGCCTATATGTTTTGTTGTGAATATGGTCAATTGAATTGGCTTGTGTTTTGGCATATTTTGGTATGTGTATAAATAGCCCTAAATGTGGTTGAATAATGGAAGATGAAATGATAGATGGATATGCAATATATTTATATGGCCATTTGACTTGATTGAGTTTTGGTATTTTGATAAGTTAATGGTTTAGTTTGACATATATGTGAATAGCTTTATTATGAATGATGGTATTATAGTTCAAATATGCAAATGATAAGTGTCATTATGATGTAGGTGAATATGGTGTTTTGGTGCACTAGATATATGTGAACTAGATAGATATGAATTATGTGACTATTTGGAGCTAATTCTTGTATGATATAATTGGTACCTTTTTGGTATGTTTTTGAAAAGAAAAACAAGTGACATAATATGGTATAGACTTGGTCAAGCCTTTGTTGAACAATTGATCAATGTGTGTTCACATTTGTATATGTTTTGATATTGTCATTGAGGTGCCTAAGGGCATATTGGTTGTATAAAGTTAAACCATATGCATATATCTTGTTTATGCTTGATTTGGATGCCTTATTATGGCTTGGTTATATATGCAATGTTGGTGATATGTACATGACAAATTGGATGAGAAAAATGGCTTGTAAAATGGCCTATTTTTGTCCACATGGGTAAAGACACGAGCGTGTGTCTCAGCCATGTGTCACACATTGATAGGTGACACGGGTGTGTTTCCTCTATAGCTTTCAAAGGGTTACAAGTCAAACTGTTACACTGTCTAGCATACGGCTTGGCACACGGGCATGTGACTTGGCCGTGTGACCAAGTCAGAGAGTTACACTAGCACGGACACTTGCTGGGACATGACTGTGTGTCCCTATTTTGAATGCCCACATGGTTTGAGACACGGGTGTGTCTCTTGACCGTGTGAGTCACACGGCCATATGACCCCTACAATATTGAAAATTTTTACTATTTTCTAAAAAATTCTCTAAGTTTTTGATTTAGTCCCGACTTGTTTCTAACTCGTATAAGGGACAATATGTATGATTTGACTTGGTTTTAATATGCTTATTGATATGTTATGAAATGTTTGAATTTTTCTGTTCGTTTGAATTGTAAACTCCTATAATGCTCCATAACCTTGTTTCGACGGCAGATACGGGTTAGGGGTGTTACACATGCCGACTTCTATCGAAGATTTATCAAAGACTTCTCTAAAATTGCTAAACCTTTATGTAAATTATTTGAGAAGGACACAACATTCAACTTTGATGAAGAATGTTTGAAATTTTTTAATGATCTAAAAAATCAGTTAGTTTCAGTACCCATTATCGTCACACCAAATTGGGATTTACCATTTGATTTAATGTGTGACACAAGTGACTTCGCGGTAGGAGCTGTGATGGGTTAGCAAAGGAACAAGGTTTTTTTATCCCATCTACTATACAAGTCGAAATCTGACGGGAGCTCAATTGAATTATATGGTAATAGAGAAAGAGTTACTTGCTATTGTGTTTGCTTTTGACAAGTTTCGATATTATCTTATAGGTACCATACGAATCATTTGACAATTAAATATTTACTTGCCCAGAAAGATGTTAAGTCGAGGTTGATCCGATGGGTACTTCTACTCCAAGAGTTCGATCTAGAAATTCAAGATTGAAAAGGGGTGGAAAACCAAGTAGCAGATCACTTATCCAAATTGGAGCCATAAGAAGGCACTTTATCACTTACAACCATCCAGGAGACATTCTTGGATAAGCATGTACTTAAGGTAAATCACAACCATAACATCTATTGGTTTGTTGATTTTGCTAAATATTTAGCTTGTGGTTTGATGCCGATTGATAAGACGTATCAACAAAAGAAAAAGTTTCTTCACGATGTAAATTACTATTTCTGGGAAGAGTTATACCTGTTTAAAAAGTACGCAAATCAAATGATCAAGAGATGCATGGCAAAAAATGAGGTACATAAGATTTTATATCATTTTAATATAACTCCAAGTAGGGGACATTTTGGAGGTTCACGTACTGCGGTAAAAGTATTACAAGCCGGATTCTTTTGGCCAACGCTATTTAAAGATGTGTATGCCTGCATGAAACATTCTAATCGATGCTAGAGGGTTGGAAACATTACCAATAGAAATGAGATGCCCCGAACAAAAATCATTGAGGTAAAATTATTCAATGTTTGGGGTATTGACTTTCTTGGTCCTTTCTTTCCTTTTGGTAACAAGTATATATTGGTAGCAGTAGACTATGTATCTAAGTTGGTTGAGGCTGAGGCATATCTGACGAATGATGCCAAGATTGTAATGAAGTTTTTGCAGAAACATGTGTTCACAAGGTTTGAAACTCCTAGGGCTATCATTAGTGATGAGGGGTCTAATTTTGTGAACAAATGGTTGAAATGGTTGCTCGATAGACATGTAGTGAAGCACAAGGTTGTCACAGCTTACCATCCACAGACAAATGGGCAAGTTGAACTAGCAAATAAGGAGATAAAAGGTATACTCGAGAAGGTAGTTTGTCCAAACCGACGAGACTGGTCCAAAAGGTTAGATGACGCTTTATAGGCCTATAGCACGGCATACAAAACACCTTTAGGGATGTCTCCCTATCGGTTGGTTTTTGGGAAAGCCTGTCATTGCCCTTTGAGTTAGAACATAAAGCTTACTAGGCTCTCCAAAGCTCAATTTGGATCTCAAACTTGCTAAAGAGAAACAGATGCTTCAATTCAATGAGTTAGAAGAGTTCCGAATGTTCTCATGTGAAAATGCCAATTTATTTAAGGAAAGATTAAAAAGATGGCATGACAAGCACATTCGAGTTCGGGAATTTGAAGCAGGTCAGTAAGTCTTGTTGTTCAATTCCAGATTAAGGTTTTTTCTAGGTAAGTTAAAATCACGTTGGTTTGGTCCATTCACTATTCATCAAGTCTTCTCATACGAGGTTGTTGAACTTCACAATAAGGGAGGTAATTTTAGAGTTAGCGCTCAGTGATCGAAACATTACTGGGGAGATAAAATTGAGCGGGATAAAACCTCGTTCATTTTATCGGATACTTAATTTTTTTTCTCTTTTTAAATAAATGACTTACGCTATATTTTCTGGATTAGTATGTTAAAATAAATTCTGTCTAGGAGATTAGAATTTAAGCTGAATCGCTTGTGATCCCTTCAATATTTCTTGAGAATTGATTTTAACATAATCTTCCAAGAAAATATTTCCTAAGTAACAAAATAAATTTTTAATTTTTCAAATCAAAGGGTCAATTTTGATCCAAGTTTTAGTTTGTAGCCTAATTTTCAAATTATCTTTAAGTCCAGGTACTTAATTGAATTATTTGTGATAATTGACTATCCTTTTTGTAAATATTGAAATTAACTGTCTTTTTCTGTAAATATTTTTAAAACATCTAAAATAAAAGTTTTTAATATTTATTTTTAATAAATAGGATGATAACAACTAATATATAATTATATTTTATATAACATATATTAATTGTTATTAACCTTGTATGATATTAGAATTGTTTAATATTTTATCACTATTTTATTTAAGAATTTTTACTTCTAATAAATAAGATAATTTCAAGTAATATATTGATATACTTTATATTATATATTAATTGTTATTTTTTTTAAATAAGATTAGGAGTTATCATATTTTATTATTATTTCTTCTAAGAGTTTGAGTTAAACTTCCATATACTCACACTTTAAATACCACTCTCCTATTCACTTTTTCTTCTATCACCCTTAACACCATCCACCCTCCAAAGTACCTAATGTAGCAACCCCCATCTACGATAATCGATAACTGCCCACAGCACCTACTAGCAACTATACGCCCAATAGCCACCAAGCACCTAGCCGCACGCTCTGCAGCTCGCGCCTACCCTTACTCTTGCGGTGCTACTCATGCTCCAGCCCTTGCATGCCGCTACTGTCCCCTAGCACTCATGCGCACCCTTGCTCCCTTTGTACCATGCCACCATCACAACTTGTCGCAACCATCAAAGACACGAACTAATCACCCTCAAACCAACCCTAAATCGACATTATTATCTTCACATTCTATTTATTTTATTGAGTTCTTAATATTTATAGAAATGTGGTAAGAAAAATTTTCTCCTAAATTTTAATTTGATTTTATTATTTAACTTTTCAATTTTATAAATTGTTAATAATTTATGCTAATTAAAATTTGGGAAAATATTATTTGTTTCCATCTTATGTGACGTTAAGGTTAAATCATGCCTCGTAAAAGAACTCGTGACTCTGTTCAAGTTAAAGAATCACAAAGCAAATTCCACAATGGAGAAGCCAAAGCAAGATACGACAACATTTTTAAAAATCAACAAATGCTCCAAAAAAAAGGTTTTACATTGAAAGAAAGCAGCTATACTAATTTCATGGCAAGCATTCAACAAGTTGTTGAAGCTTTAAATTGGGAAGTGTTTTGTGAGAAAAGACTGAGTGCAGATGAAGAATTAGTTCATGAATTTTATGCAAATTTGACCCCAAGTGAATTAACAAAAGTCTTTATCCGAGGAATCAAGGTACCAATAAGTTCAAGCACTATTAATGAATTCTTTGATTTACTTGATTTTGAAGACGAAGAATGTTCTTCCCTAATGGAAAACATTAACGCTGAAAAATTGCAAGAAATTCTCGAGGAACTTACAATTCTGAGTTATAAATGGACTGTGTCAAAGCATGAGACTCACACTTGTTGTAGAGAATATTTGACACCATTAGTGAATGTATGATTTTATTTCATTCGATTCAGCCTTATGCCTATTTCACATGGGACTACAATTTTAGTAGAACGAATGGTCTTGCCATACTCAGTTATGACAATAAAGACCATTGACATGGGAAAAATAATTCCGAGAGAAATTCAAAATTGTGCCGCTAGATGTTCTGGTCCAGCATACTTTCCCTTTTTGATAACAGTTTTGTGCTTGAAAGCTAAAATTCTTGCAAACGTAAAGAAGGCAAGTTATAGCCAAGGCACAATCACAGATTGGGACCTTTTCTGAGAAGCAGGAAATTTTGTTCTGCAGTAATGAGTTGAATCGAGTGAGGATCCCGAAGAAGAAGAAGAAGAAGATCCTACAGAGATCGAACAAATGTAGCCAGCTGAAATCCCTAATGAGGTAGAACCAACTGAACCAATGACTAAACCTGACATGACTACTTCAATGTATAGAACTCATTTGCCTCGCCTAGATCTTCATGATGAGTTGTTAAAGTTGATGGACATAATGCAACATATGCAATAGCAATAACAAGCTTATTGGAGATACTAAAAAATATGGGACAACTTAATAAGAAGCGCTTTTACAAAAAAAATATTTCATGACCCGTTTATTTTTGTGTCTGAGTTTCCAAACTTTATATTTGAACCATAGACTCCAATGTCAAAGAGGGAACGAGGCGATTCGAGCAAAAATAAAGACGATGGGGCAAAAGATGAGTCAGATTCTAAGGGATCTGCAAATAAATAAAAATGAGGGATCTTTATTTTATTTTATTTCTTAAGTTATTTAAAGTTTTTAGGATTAGGTTCTTTTAGGATTTTATTTCTTGCATAATAAAATAAGAGGTGGAAATCATCAATAAAATTGAAAAAATTGCAAAATAAGAAGTGTGGGAATAAATATGTACATGTCTAGGATTGGATTTTCTTTGGAAAAGCTTGGTATTTAAGCAGTAAAACTTGACTCACCTCTTTTTCCTTAGGTACAATATCTATTCATTTCTATATTTTTGTTTTCTCTATTATTTTTAACAATGGAGACATTGTTCATCTTAAGTAGGAGGGACCGAAAACTGAAATTGTTTTTTTTTCGGAATACATTACTCTTATAATTATGATTAAGTTATTTTTTATTCAAAATTTTAATTTTTTTTAATTATGTTAAACTTTAGTATAAATAAAGTTCTAATATCTCAATATTTGCTATGATAGCTGAGCTATGACATAATGTTACTCTTAATAAAGTTTGTAAATCATACCATAAAAAATTTGTAATTCCTTAGGAGAGCTAGGCATGATGAAAGTTTAAGTCTCTAGAATTGACTTAGTAATTTCTTGAGGCGAAATCCTAGGGAGCATAGAATTTTGAAAATGATTTAAGCAAACTTTTGGATCGTTTGAGCCTTTCAAGCCAACCTTAACGAATATTTATCCTTTGAAACCCAACTTTGAGACTATATGGCCTGATTTTATTTGAATCATTGCAATATTAAGCCATCACTTCTCTTATAATCATCTCTAAATTATCCCAAACACTAGACTCAGTCTATGTAGAATATTCTTTGAAAATAAGTTTGAGGGAGTTGAAAAAAAATTATCAAATGCTCAAAATTGAAGTACATACAGTAATATGCTCAAAAAAAAGAAAAAGAAAAAGAAAGAGCATATGTACTCGAAAGAAATAGACATAAAAAGAGCATGTGTACTCAAAATGCAAAATGAGTTGGTGAAGTTGAAGGTATTTATTTTGAATGTCTGATACAAGCTGAGTCTAGGGTTTTTAGCTTAAAATTATCTACCTTTTACCTACCCTTAGCCCAACCACGTTACAACCCATTTAAAAGATCTATTAATTCAGATTTCTTTGTTACCTAGATTAGTGGAGATAAATTGCTAAACTCAACATATGAAGACATAAGTTAAACTTTAGTCTTAAATAAGTGAATAAAAATTAATTGGTAAGAATTAACATATCTTTATTAAGAAAACATTTAGTTTATTCTTGCTATCATGATAATAATTGAGAATAATTCGAACAATATGTATACTTGAGTTGCATAATTTCAAAATTCTTATTCTTGAGCATAATTACACTAAACTCATAATTGTGGGGGAAATGTGTTCTAAAGATATTTTTCAAAGGTGATTTTCAAGCAAATTCTTTTTTGTGCATTACTCGGGATGAGCAATAAATTAAGTTTGGGGGTGTGGAAACACAAAAATAAAATATATAGACTTTTCAACATCTTTTGAGCTCTAACTCATGCAGTTTTGTAGTATTTTTTGTTGAAATTCATACTTTAATTATAAAATAATTAATTTTCACTTAAATTATTAATATATTGAATTTTAATTATTTTTATAATAAATTTTCACAAATCTAGTTTATTTTCGATAGTTTTGCACAAAAGGTGAAAATTGGCTCGACAGTCACCTCGAAAGGCTTGAATCGTTGAGGCAATTTTTTACATCAAGTGAATCAAGAGCAGGGCTAATTATATTTTCAGTGAAGGACAGTCCAATAATGATTATTATACATACTTTATATTTAATTTTTATCAAACATTAATTGGGTTAAAAATTAATATAAGGTATGAAGAAGAAAGTGGCCCAATTGTGTTAAATATGTAATGACCCAAATTCAAGGTTATCGGAATAGTGGTTTCGTAACCACAAATCCGATTTAAAGAGAAATTTATTTTAATATTTTTGCATGAATATTGGTATGATAGGAAAATCGTATGAAAATATCGATAGAAAAATTTTACCGATTTAGTGGTTAATTAGAAAAAGAAAGTATTGAAGAAATTGGGTAAAAATAAGGTATCGAGACCTCGATCTCGTAAAATTGAGTCAAAAATATTTTTATAAATATTTATGAAGTGTTAGTAATATGGTATTAAAATTTCGTTAGAAAATTTTAATGTTTGGGTAGTCAATTAAGTGAAAAGGACTAAATTGAAAAATGTGTAAAAGTTACTAGAAGGGTAAATAGCTCAATTGTTAAATGAAGAGGGACATAAATTGAAAATAACCCCAAAAGGAGATATTTTGGGCGGCATATGCTGAGAAAAATCAGGAGAATTGAAGAATTAATGGTAAAATTGGAATATTGCAAAATTTACTTTAAAAGTTAGGACTAAAGTGGAATATCTAGAATTCTCTTTATTTTTCTGCATTCTCATCAGCCAAAAAACGTCCTAAGGGTTTCTTCAAGCTGGTTTTTCATAATTTTTGCACCAAGTGAGTTAATCCTTGCATTTTTCTTGTAATTTTTGTGTTTCTAAGACTTTTACAACTAGGTCCTATTACTAAATTCATTAGTTTTTGATTTTATGAATGAATTTGAAAGTAGCTATGAATATGTGCTGGAATTTTATGATTAAATAGGATGAAATTTAAGCTTTAATTTTTTTATGAGATGATTTTATTAGGTAATTTCAATAGAAATTGATTTGTAGGACTTAATTGTGAAAAAGTTTGGAATTAAAGTCTAGTGCTAAAATTATGATTTCCAAAGGTTATAAAGTAGCTTAAAATGATAGAATAAAGTGTTGGTTGA
Organism: Gossypium hirsutum; assembly: GCF_007990345.1. Lineage (NCBI taxonomy): Eukaryota > Viridiplantae > Streptophyta > Magnoliopsida > Malvales > Malvaceae > Gossypium > Gossypium hirsutum. The sequence goes on along the minus strand of NC_053439.1, from coordinate 38,316,825 downwards.
GAAAAATCAGCTCAATTGAGAGGTTAATTGAGCAGGGATGAAATTATCATTTATTGAAAGCTTAGGGAAAGAATGGTAATTAACATTATGCACTAAAACAGTTTTGGACAGCAGCAGTAGTCTAACTTTGAAAAATCACAAAAAATTGTATATATCGAATTAGAGGATGAATAAAATATGAAATTAAAGCTTATTGAGTCTAGTTTCTTATAAAAGAAACGGTTTAATCAATGGAATTGTAAATCATGAGATATAATAGATTTTGTGAGACAAGGTCAGAATGAATTCGGGTTCCCCTGTTCTGACTTTGGAAAATCATTAAAAAGTGTAAAAAAATGATTATGAGTTATAATTTATATGGTTATAATACTTAATGAGTCTATTTTTAGAAGAAACAAACAAAAACATCATCAAAATCCTGTACAATGAGATGATTAATTTTTAGTGAAGAGGGGTCGGAACTGTCAAATAGTGAAACAGGGGAAACTTTAAAGAATAAAATGTACTTATTGGCTAAACCAAAAATTCTGAAAATTTTATGGTAAAAATATATGTGAGTCTAGTTTCGGGGAAAATTATCGGATCTTAATTTGGAGTTCCGTAGCTCAAGATATAAATAATTTAGTGACTGTGACTCAGTGAGAGAGCTTTGAATGCAATATAAATAATAATGGAATTATAGAGAATGTTACATATGAACATGAAAAGTATTAGATTAATGATTAAATTTATTTATCTAGATCCGGAAAATTCAAATACGAAGCTAGATTGAGGAAAAGAAAAAGTTCGGGATTAGTAGATTTTTGTTTACGAACAAGTATCGAGGTAAGTTCGTGTAACTTGAATTATATTCTTAAATGCTTGAAATATATTTTTCTTGATGTGAATATGATTTAGATGTTTATTTTATGATAATTGATGAAGTATTGATATTCTTGATGAAAAGAGAAAATAAATCTCAGTTGAATGAAAGGAAAATTAGATGGATCTCCGAAAAGGAATTGACGGTAAAAAGGATCTAGCCCGGACGGGTGATCCTATCCTGATATAGCCTTCTCGAAGAATATGTGAAAAATGGATTTAGCCCGGACAGGTAATCCGAATTAGGGTCTGAATTTAGCCTGGACTGGTAATCCCGACAATATTCTATGAGTTTATATTACAGGGGATTTAGCCTGGACTGGTAATCCCACTGTAAGGATGAGGTTCGCAGGAGTGTGCTCTCTAAAATGGAAATGTGCGCACATGAATATGAATTGACGGACCCAGATTTGTACACTAAAGTGTACCTCTAAAAATCCATCGAAATTCCGAGAAATTTAACGAGATAAATATGGAAAAATAACAAGGGAATGGAAAATATGGAATTGATGAGCTCATCAATCATTTGTCTTTGTAATGAATTTATATGATGTTTACTTAACTAATGCAAAAGTTGAGTTTGTATGTGATAGGTATATGTTTATGTGAATTGGATGTGTGCTTGTGTTATTAAATGATAGGTGTATAATATGGTAAGTATAATTCTTGTTGCATGAACTTACTAAGCACAATGTGCTTACCCCATTCTTTTTTTCCTTATTTTGTAGTGCTCGGGAGCTCGAAGGTTGGAGATTAGTTGGAGCTTTATCACACTATCAACCCATATCTTTTGGTATTTGAAAATGACTTATTTTGAAAGAATGGCATGTATAGACTAAATACCAATATTACATAGAAATGAATGTTTGTAACTTAGCTGTTGGTATGGCTAAAGTAAGTATAACTTTGAGATTTTGCGAAAAATTTCTTATGGCTTCGATTTAATATCAGTTATTCCCGATGTATGTTTTGGGCTTCAAAGGCCTATCCAAGGGACATCATGACATGATTAGATAAATGAATAAGAATTAAACTCGTAATAACAGAAAAAACTTTAATTCAGTAAAATATGGTAATGCCTCGTATCCTATTTTGGCGACGGAAACGGGTAGGGGGTATTACAAAATAAAATAGGACTGGTCCAACAAGAATGGGGCGGCCCATACCGTCCATATAGCTGACCCAATCAGCTGATTTTAGTTGATTTTCACACTTGCAAAATGGTCCTTGAACTTCTCCTAAATGCCATTCAACCCCCTCCACTTTTCATGCCTTATACTTTTTGCCCTAAGCTAAAAATAGCAAGTTTGAATCACTCAAACTTGTTTAATGCATGGCCAACCAAGGGAGAGGGAGTCACTGATAATTCTGTGCTATTTTTCGTAGCCATTTCCACCTATAAATGCCCCTATTCCTTTCCTCATTTCACACAATTCACATCTCACACATTCTTCACCTTTCTCTCTTCCATTTTCTTCACTGTTTTCCCATTTGCTTGTCATCTTCCTTTGTCGATTTCCCCTCTTGAAAGAGAGCTTGCATCTCCCTTGGAGTAACAACATTTAAGTGTTCGTTAAGGCCTTGAATCGACAAAACAAGCTATGAAGAAGATGAGTACACTAGTCTAGCTTTGGAGAAACACCGAGATCTGTTTCCTAGTTCTCTTCTCTTTAATTTTTCTAATTTATGTTGTGATTATGAACATAAATATTTGTTGTGTTGTTGTTCTTGATTTAATTAAAATGGCTTAGATTTAATTCAAATGGTTTAGTTAAAAAAATACCAAGTGGCCGTGAAATTATTTGTAACAACATGAACATGGGTTTAGTAATTCTAAGTTAAGGAATGTAATTGATTGAACACAATTATGTCATATTGATTAAACTCATTTTAAAAAAATTGTGTATTGGAACATTTTTACTTTTTATTTTTCTTAGTTAATTTTTAGTTTTGTAAATACTTTTTCAAATCAATATATTTTTCTTTCACCAAATTGTTTAAAGTTGTATTTCATAAATATTTTCTTTCACAGTCCTTGTGGGCATAATAACTTGACATTTACTTGTCACTTTATTACTTGTTAGTGATTGTGTACACTTGCACATTTTTGTCGTTCCAACTATCCATGCATTGACAAACCTAGCTCCTACATGACTACGAGCTCACCAAGACTGTGAGCTCACCATATTTGCGAGCCCACCATATATGCAAGCTCATCAACAGTGCGAACTGCGAGGTCATGTTATTTTGGGTTCACATGAAAATCTTCCAAGAAATATTAGGGTTAATATTATTTTGGGTTAGAATTCCAGAAAATGTTTTTATGTTGAGTTTGAAATTTTTTAATTTAGATTAATGTTTTATATTTTTGGAAAAAAAAGGCCATGTTCTAATTTGAGACAATTATTAAATTTAAAGTTAAATTTAGATAAAAAGTATTTCAATTTTAGTGTGGGATAATTATTAAGTTAAAGTCTAAAAATTAGATTATGATGAACTATTATTGTTTTAGTTAGGTTGTTTGTAATTGTGAAAGAATTGCAAAGGTTAAAACACGAAATAAAATATAACATGATATTAGAAAATAATACAAATTGAGTTGTTCTCATATTTTATCATTATTGCTGATTAAATATATTTTTCAAAACCATTATTTTATAACAATTTTAATAATAAAAGTGAGCCACAAATCGAACCAGGCCGAGATATGACATGAATTTTTTTTTACAAAACGGATCGTGACCCGACCGAGGGCCGAGTAAGAATGGATGCAAATGAGTGCCTTATCCACTTAGCCCTCCACTCACATAACTAAAGTACCAAAAATCCATAACTTTTGGAAGAAAAAAAAAGAAAAAAGAACTACCCCATTCTACAAACCAAATATGAGCTTCACCATTTTAAAACCATGGATTCACTGTAGTTATCTTCAACCTACCAAATTCGGCAACTACCCATCTTCAAGCAGCACTAGACTTTTCAACAATGGCTGCCAGCAGGTAAGTAGTTTGGTGAGTGATTTGATTTGCAGGGATGTTACTGCAGTACCAGCTTGAAATTTGTGATTTATATACATATAGATTGATGAAGGCAACAAGAGTAAAATAAGGGGAGCTTTTGTTAAAGTGAATGCTTTACCAGACTGGCCTCTAATGGCAGTTTTAGTTCATCATGTTCAACAACTTGATGCCCAAAGAGAAATTATAACCAATAAATCTATTTGGCATCTTAGTGATGAAGCCATTAAAAAAGTTTGTAAGTGTTTTTCCATCAATTCATTCATTCATTCAAATTGGTCAGTGATTTATGTATTGAAGCTATATGATGAAATGCTGAAGAATTTTCCTTTGGTCCTTTTTGCTTTGCAGATGCTTTCTACATTATGTTCACTTGCTGGGGATGTTTGTTTTTTGGGTCCACCAAGGTATAATCATATGTCCATTGATTTTGTTCGCTACAACTGATATATAATGGGTGGCTTTCTTTTAATTTGAGCTTTAAAGTATCTGATTTAGAACATCATTGTGTAGGATCCATACTATGATTCTGAAGTATACAGGAAAGATGGAGGTGATGGTACTGGACATTGGGTTTATGAGAAGGTTAATTACATCCCTTAATTTCCTCATCTATATCATATTTATTTAAGACCTTAATTAAGTTGTTGTCATGAGTTAATCAGACACTAACTCGATTAAAGAATTACGAGAATATCTTTCTATAATCAAAATAAATTATATTATTGGAATGCATTTTAATCTTTTAATTAAAAAATCAATAAAAATATACATATAATGAAACTAGAACCCCTGTAAATTGTATTAATAAAACTTAAATTAACCAATCAACTAAAACTTTGTTTTAATAACTTTTATATATTTTCATTCTAATATTCATATTTTATTACCTCCATCAATTGTATATATATACTGTATAAAGTACAATCAACCCAGTTGTAAAATTATTAAATTATTATTTTAAAAGATAACTAATATTATTCTAAGAATTTTTTTAGTCTCTTGATACTTTTATAATATTTCAAATGAAATAACTGTAAAATATTGTTTGTGAAACGAACACAAGATCAATAAATTTAAATAAATATCTCTTATCACTCTATCTTTATTTATTTATTAAAATAAATTTATAAATATCCTTTTAAATAATTGATATTTGCAGTTACTCACATTGTGTATGTGATAAATTTTAGTATTATTGATTGGTTGCGGTAAAAAAGAAGCCTCGGTGCGGGAATAAGGGAAGGATGTACATGCATGAACCCACCAATTGAATTGAATTGAATTAAGCGCCGGATTCATTTCTTTGACATTAAATTAGTCTAAAATCAATCTCGAAACACCAATTTCTAAATCTTACCAAAGTTGACGTACCAAATATGTGATTGATTCTTAGGCTTTTCTCTTTTGGCATAAAGGTCTTATAGTCTAGGGATATTATAATATCATACTTGCTAGATTCCATAGTTTTTAAAAGTTTGATTGCATAAACTAATTGGACTAAGCTAAGGGTTCTTACCTTTTTGCTTTTGAAGTACTGTTAGTTCACTTTCAATTCAGTTGTATATGTTGTTTGGCTCATGAGGCTATTTGAAATGCAGCAAGAGGACATTGAAGAATCTGCAAGGGCAGAGTTGTGGCGTGAAGAGCTGATTGAGGAGATAGAGCAGAAGGTCGGTGGGCTTCGAGAACTCGAAGAAGCAGGCCGCAAGTAGAAGCTTGATATTATATACAGAACCATGTGAAACATCCCTGTATATATGTTTTAAATATGCATCGACAGAAAAAGATAAACTTCTTGATGTTATTTTATTGCAAACATTTTACATGCTTGGCCTGAATGATATATTGGAGTAAATTTGAGTTCTTGGCATTTTCTCGTTTTATACTTCCTACTTTAGCAGCAACTTTTCGATTGCAAATATAATAAATGTTCGATAATTTTAAGGGTGGGGCTTGTGGATATGGAAATCTATACAGCCAAGGGTATGGGACCAATACGGCAGCATTGAGCACAGCACTGTTCACTAATGGCTTGAGTTGTGGGGCTTTTGTTTTGAGCTCAAGTGCGTTAATGACCCTAACTGGTGCCCGCCAAACAACGCAGGCGGCTGGTGCAACCCCCCCCCCCCAACCATTTTCATCTCTCTCAACCCGTTTTCCAACAAATTGCCCATTATAAAGCTGGGATTGTTCCTATAACTTATCTTTCCAGCTTGTAGTTACATACGCGTTTTCAATCATGTTTATTGCGAACATAACAAATGTTATTGTGATTTTTATAGGGTGCCATGTAGAAAGAGCAGGGGCATGAGAATGACAATCAATGGCCATTCATACTTCAACCTAGTCCTATTCACCAATGTCGGGGGTGTCGGGCATGTTCATTCGGCTTCGATCAAAGGGTTGAAAACTGGTTGGTTACCCATATCGAGAAGTTGTGCCCAAAACCAGCAAAGCAATGCTTACCTTAATGGGCAAAGCCTCTCTTTCAGGGTCACAACCAGCGATGGGACACACTCTTGTCTCTAACAATATTGTTCCTTCGGATTGGTCCTTTGGCCAGACCTTTACTGGGTTGCAATTCCCTTAAAATTTTAAAATATAAAAACCATTATAGATTTCTTAGATACGAAAAAATGTCAGAAATAAGTACGTTAGTACAAAACTCGAACTTATTTTGGTACTTGTTTGTCATTGAAGTTGGATCAGATAAATTGGCACTGGTCGAAACTTTACCACCCACAATGCCTTTTAGTTTCAATATATGTTAGTACGATTCATTTAATTATAGGATAATTTTCAACTTTATCCACTTATGTATAGTTTAAAATACGTTTTAATCATATCGGAAGAGGATAAAACCATCATTTTGAAAGAGGTGTTGGACAACTTTTGTGATTATTCTAGACACAAAATTAATGCTAATAAAATGAATGTATGCTTCTCTGAAGAAGTAAGTGATGCTTCAGGAGGTAGCCTATGTCGTATCATTTGTTTTCGTAGAACTAGAATCTTGGAAGTTATCTAGGGGTACCTCTGTTTCATGAAAAAGTAATCAATAGATCTTTGCAGTTTGTGGTGGAAAAATTTTAGAGCAAGTTACAAAGTTGGGAGGCAAGGACGTTATCCTTAGCTAGTAGAGCTACTTTAGCTCAATCGGTTCTTTTGGCGATCCATAGTTGTTTCTTGCAGTCTATGTTGATTCCTATAGGCCTTTGTATGGAAATTGAGAGCATGGTGCATCGGTTTGTTTAGGGGTCTTCGGGAAGGAGTCGAAAAGTGGCTTTGGTTGGCTGGGAAGACGTTTGCCAACCTTAGGAACATGGCTGTATTGACTTGTAAAAATTGTAGGATCATAACACTTCCTTCATGATAAAGTTGGGTTTTGAACTTGTGACTGAACCCATAGCCCTTTGGGTCCAGGTCCTTCAAGCTAAATATGAGGTTACAAATGGAATTGTCGACTACCTATCAAGGAGTAGATGTTCTTTCCTGTGGAAAGCCCTCATCAAGGTTTGGCCTCTTATTCGGGAGAATTTGCTCTCGTCAATAGGGATGGGAGAAACGTCATGTGTTGGCGAGATCCATGGGTTCCAAATACGAGGCCTCTAGTTAATTTGATTCCTGGTCACTCTAATCTTGATCTAGATTGTTTGGTAAGTGAAATGGTGTCAGATAATGACACTTGGAACTTAGATTTATTTTAGGTTTGGCTACTAGAGATAATTGTTCACAAGATTATTAGAGTCCTTCCTCTATACCCGATAGCAGGGGCTGACAAAATCATCTGAGGAGGTATGTTGACGGTTTCATTTTCGGTTAAAAGTGCATACAGAAAAATTTGAGAGAGTTTCTAGAAGCCGAAAGAAGCTATGTGGAAGATCCCTTGGAAGTTTCAAAGTCCACAAAGGGTTAGGTTCTTTATTTGGCTTGCTCTCAAGTAGAGGCTACTCACTAATATGGAAAGAGTCTGGCGAGGTATCGACCATAACTCAGCGTGTGAGATTTGTGGACACATCTCTAAAGATGTGTTGCATGCTATTAGGGATTGTCCTGCTACAAGGGATATTTGGAATCATCTAATTCCTACTGATAACATTGTTAGCTTTTATTCAGGTAATTTCCAGGAGTGGATTGTCTCAAACCTGCAGAACAAGCATGACTTGGGATTTGAGGAGGTTAATTGGAAATACTTTTTTGGGATTCTCATTTGGCACATATGGAAAAATCAAAATCCCTTTAGTTTTCAGGGGGCGTCTGGGAGTAGTATCAACAGTTTATGATGACAGCTAGGGGCTCAACGAGATCATTTCAAGATCCAAGTTCGTGCTCCAATTTAGATGGAAATTGGGTCTACTGAATACTGATGGTTCTATAAGACTTGAGAATGACTCTGCTTCAGCAGGATAAATTGTGCGAGACCATGTTGGGAATTAATAGATTCTTGGAGAGTTACTCAGTGTTCGACGCTAAATTGTGGGGCATATTAGATGGCTTAGATATCTTGATTGACTAAGGCTATGATAATGTGTTAGTTCAGGTGGATAGTCTCGAAGTGGCTATTGCCATACAGGAGGGGCTCATAGGAGGATCTAACTCTGCTTTTATTAGGAGAATTCTTCAGTGATTTTCTTGGTTTTAACATTGGAGTATCTACCATATCCCTCGAGAAGAGAACAAAAAAGCTGATAGGCTAGTTAAATTGGCTCATTTGGATAGTCAAGGATTACAAGTTTTTGAAGTATCCCCATTTGGGGAAATGGGTTATGTGATGTAGTTTGTCTTTTTATTTTCTTCTTTATCACGAAATAAAAAAAATGTTTTGATCATTAAATTTTAAAAAGTTACGATGTGATCATTAATGCTATTGATTTGTTATTTTAACCATTAAGTTGTTAACAATACGTTTTATAATCATTTCATAGGAGAACTTTAAACTCCCTATGTACATATAGTTTTGAGTAATTTAATTATTGTTCTTTTATTTCTTTGGCTTAAATATATGTTTGATTCTTGAATTTGTATTTTCTTTCAAATTAGTACTTATGATTTAAAATATTTTAAAATATATGAATATTATAAAATCATAAAAAATTAAAAATCATAATATATATTTATACAAATATACACCTTCTTAGCTTCTGGACTGCAATCTTTTTTATGACATGTAATGGCATGAGCAATATCAACATTTATTTATAACATTTTTTATATCCTTTAATCTCAACCCATATGAAAAAACTAACACAGTTGGCTTCCAAATAAAATTAAACTATGCTTAGCGGTCTTTTATCAAACCCACATTTGTAAGAGTATTTTATTTCTCTTTTTCTTTTTTTAGAAAAAAGAAAAGAAAAGCAAACCATTTAAGAAATATCAACTTCAACGTTTAAGTGAACTCTTCAGTGGCAAGTGGAATCTTCCCTTCGAGGCTGCAATTCACCAAATAGAGCCAAAACAGATTCTTAGCCTTAAAAGGATTGTCCCCAAGGCTTAAAACAACGAGATTCATCATGTTTTCTAGCAATTTTCATGAGAAAATATTAAAAAGTCCATTTATATTCAATGACCGAACAAGCAACGGGTTTGAGAAATGAAACTATTTTTTCATAGATTTCATGACTGCAAATTGAATATAGGATCTTGTGTTTGAAGTTTTGATACGAGTCACAAAGGCTTTAGATGCGTATACGAAGGAAAAAGAAAATCAAGATTCACTTTCTTGTTTTCAAGAAAATCAAGAAACTGAATCTTGGTCCAATTTTGCTGTTTTGAGCAATTTCAAGAATAAAGAAAATCAAGATTTCAAATCTTGGAAATCTTGATCCAAGAAACCGAATCTTGTAACTAAGGCGCATTGGATATCAGTTACGAGCATTAACAAGTCAATTTCGGGGGAGAACGGATTACAAGCCCAAGTTCTTGAAGACAAGGCCCAATAAGATGTTCCAAGCCCAATCCAAAAGTTTAAATCAGACTTAGCTGAAAATCAGGCCAAATTGTCAAAGTGGCCCAATTTAATTCTTTAAATACTTAATTTTAATTTTTAGACTTTATGAATAAATTTCTATGTAAAAATTTAGTCCAAGAGGCCCATTTAAAGGCCTTGGACGAAATTCCCCTTTAAAAGTCAAAATTAGAGTTTTTTTAAGTTTTCCTAGTAGGGCTAGGAAAGTAGTTAGGAGGCCTATATATATGGCTTGGCCAGCCACCCTTAGACACATTAGAAATACATTGAAAATTTCAGATTTGCTTTGAGTGAAAATTCTCTTTGAGTTCTCCAAGAATTTTCTCTTGAGTTTTCTTTAGAAGTTGTTTTAACAATCTTTTTGATTGTGGGAGCCATCTTCAGCCTTCTTCTTGCCATTGTTCTTCATTGGAGGGGAGATTAGAGCCGTTTGAAGGGAGTTGTGAAATCTTTATTGATTTCAAGGCTTCTTAGGACTTATCTTTTAATTTCTTGCTTTCAATTTTTTCTTTTAAATTTTGCTTGTGTTGATTTTATTTAATCACTTTGTTTGCTGTTCTTATTGCGTTTCAGGCATTCCAAAGCATTCCAAATCTGATTCGCCCTCTTCTTTACTAAAGATCGGATCGCCCCTTTTGTTCTTGGCAGCAAAATTCATTCAAAATCCCTAAATTCCTTGTTCTTGCCGATTTCTTCTTTTCAGATTTGGGTTGTTTTGATTGCTGGAATTTTGGGGAAATTTAACTTGCTGTTTGTGTCTTTCTTTTCAGATTCGGCAGATTGGAGTATTCTTTGGGTTCAATTACATGTTCTTGATTCCCCAAGAACCTTTATTAACATTTATTCCTATTCTCAATTTGATTCTTTGCTGATTTGGGGATTTTTATTCCAGATCTGGAAATTCAAAGTTCTAATCTTTTAATTTCTGTTTTGTTTCAGATATGTTCGTTTAGAGCCTCGTAGGAGTTTTCTCGTGACTTGGCAACTCGATCTTGGTTCGCGCGCAACCCTCTATCAAGTTTGGTCTATATCAATTGAAAAAGTTTAAGTTTGTTGTATGCACTAACTCAATGTCCCAAGTTCCAACATAGACTAAAACTAGGTAGTATAATAGACAGATTGAAAGAGAGTGAGCAAAACAATAAATTAACACATAAGATTTGTCAACGCAATTCAAATAACAGTCCTACTCTGTAAAGTTGATGTGTCATGAGACTAACTAAAAAATTGACTAAACAAATGCACCTATTAATTAATACTATATCTATGGTGAGTAAAGATATCGTTCCCATGAAAACTAAAAGTACTAGTAATTACCGTCTTACTAGTAATTAACCGAATAATTCGATTGATTGATTATAACTAAAATTAACTAAATTAATTAACTAATAAACAAGGCAAAAAAAAAACAAAACAGGAAAATAATCGATTATGTTAATATTGTCGAAACCATTTTTATTTTTTAAGAAAAAAACAAAAATTAGTTGTCGATGAAAATTTGGGGTCGCCACCAATCATTTATTAAGGTGTGATTGGACCACCTAAAAACGAATTTGGTCTACGAGTTTTAGAAAAATAGGTTCGGGAGTTGGTTACGTACGAGGAAGGATTAGCACCCCCGTACGCCCAAAAATTGGTACCAAGTTGATTAATAAATGTCTTAATGTCGAGAGTTAAAAAAATACGATCTTTAATTAAATTAATTATTAAGACGCCCTCATTTTGAAACAGAAAACATCACACCCAATACGTTAGGGCACGATATTTTATTTCTTCAAAATGAGTTTGTCCAAAAAAAAAAAACTCGTGTGATAAAATTTAAGAAAATACTTAATTGTTTAAAATTTATGAAGAAAATGCCATCCAATACGTTAGGGCACGATTTCTTAAAATCTCAAACGTTCAAAATTTCTTTTATTATTTTTTAAAGAAAATCTTTGTTTCGAGAAATCAACGCGTCACATCCAATACGTTAGGACACAACATATTGAAATCCCGATGACAAGTTTTATTTTGTTTGATAAAAAAACAATCCTCGATTGTTAGATTTTACAAAAAAAATTGGAACCCAATATATTAGGGCTCAACTTTCTTGAAAATCCTAAATACGAGCATTATCTTTATTTTGAACATTTTCAATTTTTAAAATCAAGTAAAGAAATGATGTAATGTTATATTGTCTGTTTGATTGCCAGTAAAATGTTTTCCGTAAAATGATTTCTGGAAAATGTTTTACTTTTCTGTAAAATGATTTACTGGAAAATATTTTCTGGTATTTGATTGAATCTGTGTAAAATATTTTCTGCTGCTTGGCAGATTCCCTAAAAATATTTTCTGAAAAAGTTATTTTTACATATATTGCAATGATTTATTAATAATATTACTCAATTATTAAGCTACAATATTAATCGTTATAAATTGAAAAAAAACTAATATCAAATAAATTATTTGTAATTGTGTTAAAAAAACAAGTATTGAATAATTAAAAAAATAAGTTACTGGAAACTCGATAAACAGAAGCAGTTTTCTACCGGAAATGAAGGAAGGAATGACTGATGCGATAGAGAGGAGAGCGTGGAAAATGTCTTACGGAAATTGAAAGTGTAAGACATTTTTCCTAAAATGTAACCCATTTTCCCTTGTTTTGGAGTTCATTTTCCAAATGGAAAATGTTTTCTACCAATCAAACGCTGGAAAAGTTGGAAATGATTTTCCGGAAAATCAATTCTGTCAATCAAACAGACCCTGAATGTATGAATAAATGCCTCTTTAACAAATATCAATAATACATACAACAATTGTATAGAAATAATATAAATAAATAAGCGAAATTAATATACATAATAAAAATAATCACATGCAAAATATCAAATAAATGGTCAAAATAAAAAAAATTCTTTTTAACATATAAACGAAAACATGAATTAATAATCAAATGAAGAAAATAAACAAAATATAAAGAATAAAAGGCACATAATATATGCATTGAAATTAAAAGACATACACATAATTTACATATAAAATCTTGGGCTATGAAACTTATACATATATAATACATGATGTATTTATGAAAATAAAGAAAAAAAATATAAATTATAAAGTATATGAAAAAATACATACATTTGCATTTTAAAAATAAATATATTCATATATATATATACTTGGTTAAAATATTAATATGTATACATACATATATAAAAATAAATATATACGTATAGATTATAAAAAATAATTCCATATAAAAAAATAATTACATTATATTAAAAAAATAAATATGCGTATGTATATATAAATATGTAAAAGAAAAAAAACTATATATATACATAGATTTAAAAAATAATTAAATATGAAAAATAAAAAATAAGAAATATAAAAAAATTACTAATTTGAAATGTAAATAAAAAAATCTGGGGCAAATCTGCAAATAATCGAAGTCTAGAGGATGAAATTGAACGCGCGAATTACATAGAGGGGCTGGAAGGGAAATTTTCCCTTCTCCTCTAAACGACGTCATTCACATTAGGACGAAATTGAAAACGATAATAAATTAAAGGGTAAATTAAGAAAATAAAAAAACTTAATTGCAAAAACATTAAAAGGCGGAGGGGCTAAAAACGCAATTTACCCCTTCGCTCAAAAACACGCGGATCTTAGGCCGGGTAGGGTCGGTTTCGGGTCGACCCATGCCCAAAACGACGCCATTTTAATTGGCTATTTAAGCCAAAAACCTTTCAAAAAAATCATTTCTTTCATTCTTTTTAAAAAAAATCCAAGAAAGCTCTCAACCCTTCAGTTCTCCGGCCTAGGTCCGGGCACTGGCCGATCGTCGGCCTCCGCGCCGGCCACCGGCCTCTGGCGACGGCACCGCCATCTGCGGTGGCCGGAGAAGGTGAAAATCTTTTACTCGGTCCCTTTGAAGCCTTTAAACCCAGATCTGGCCCCGAAACCCACAAAACACAGCTGCAAGAGCCTCAAATCGTCGAGAAACCTTTCAGTTTTCGACCGTTCTTGTTGATTCCGGGCCACTCAGGTTGTTTCTTCCTCTTTTTCTTTGTTATTATTCGTTTGTAAAAAAAATAACAATAGAAAGAATAAATAAATAAGTATTGTAAATATCCACCTCTATAATCGATTTGCTCTGTATTCTGTTTGATTCGCTGTAAAAAAACAATAGCTTTTTTTTTATTTTTCCCGAATCCCCTTTTATTCTTGTTACAAAATAAAATAATAAAAAGGAATAAAAAATAAAAAAAAGACGCGATTCACCTACTCCGCTGCAACCCAGGGAGGCAAGGCTGGTGTCTTCGATCTGCTTCACTGTCGGTGCAGGACGGCAAGATCTGCTATTTTTACTGAACTGCTCTCTGGGGAACATGACCTGTATAATGAACCTAATTACGCCTAATATTAGGATGGCATGATCAAAATGCATCAAATGCTCCTAACTAGACATGTGAGACTGGTGTTTGTATGAATATAGAATGTTTTTTTTTTGAGAATGATCCTTCTTAGGTTATAACTGCTCAAAGTTTATTAAGGCCTTATCATTGACGTACTACAACGCCTTCCTGCTCTGCTGGCGTCTCCCAAGAAACACTTAGTCAGATTGCCCCCACTCAAAGTTTAATCCACTGGAAAGCAAAAATTTGTACCATCATTCTCCCACTGCAACCCGAGGGTAGAAATATATGGCTTTTTCTCAATCCACTCCTATCACAATTCAAGGATACAGAATGTGAAATTCTTTGGTCCTTTACACCATGCCTAAGGTGTCGCACCAAAAGCTCATGTGCAAACGAAAGTTTTCTTCTTCGAAAAACCTCTTCCTATTGCCTGGTGATCATTGCTTACTTGTTTATTTTAGCTTTGTCACCAACTTGACATCCTGTCACCTTGCTCAATCAATGTATTTGATAACAGAATCCAGAGCGAAAGTCTTAATTTAGACTTTTTCTTCTTAAATTTCCAACCTTTAAACTTAGTGTGTTCTAAACAATAGTCTTGTTTCAGGTTCCTGTATTATTAAGAAACTTCTAAAGTAATATGCCAAACTTCCCTTATGAAAGTTTATTAGTCCATTAATCATTATTCTAATGCAACATACTGACATATGATTTTTCACGAATTTGCTAACTGTCGACTTTGTGACATTAGCATATGAAGCAGCTTCCATTCATTTAGTAAAGTAACTGACGATCACAAAGATGAATCAATGATCGTCAGACTCTTTTGGCGAGATCGACCAAATGACCTTCACGCCCTATATAATGAGAAGTCATGTATCCCAATTTTTTTTAGGGTAAGATCCATTTCTCGACTTGTTCTACCATACTTAACAAGTTCAAAAATAGGCTATAATCTATGTCATTCTCAAAGTCCTGAAATCCCTCTAAACACAGATCTCACTCAAAAGGAACTTCTGAGTCCATAGCAGCGTCACTCATGTCATTGATATCTGGGGACCCATAGTAGGAGCCAAAGAATATACAAAAGAAATGTATGAATAATTATTTGTACAATATGATTATGAATGAAAGAATGATGTGGAAGAAAATCCAAAAGAATGAAAGAATAATTACTCGCAAAGAATGAAAAAATATTGGCTAAGAAATGCAAAGATGTATTTTATTAGAATAATGGTGTTTAGACATGAGCCTATTTCACAAAGAAATTCCTATTATTTTTAGGCTAAAAACAACAAGAATGTTCTGAACATTACTCTAAATAAGCTCGAAAGACTACAAAGATTTCTTCTGCAATCCAATTATTTTGAACACTCCCAGATTTATAAGGGCAGATATCTAACAAGGTCCCCCTTTCATTTGTGCCTTCCTATATGTCATTGATGTGAACACTTCCCAACATCTCTTCATATATTGTATTCACCCCATTGTCAATCATGATTGGGTGGAAAATTTTCTGCATTAAATGAGTCATCGAACTTGACAATACCCATGTTGATGAATATTTCAACTAGCTTTTTGAAGGTAATGCAATTCTCTATAGAATGTCCGGTAATTCCCGCATGATAATCGCATTTTGCACTTGCGTCGTACCATTTGGGATACGGAGGCTGTGGAGGCTTCATATGTAAAGGAGAAACAACATGCGCATCGAATAAGCTTTGATACAGCTCCTTGTACGACATTGGAATTGGCGTGAACTGGAGTTTTTCAGTACCTTGCTTCACACATGATTCTTGTCTTGATGAACCCTGCTGATTAGCAATCGATTTGCTGTACGTATTCATGCTGTTCACCTCATTTTCTTTTTTTTTAGGCTTGCCTTCTGTTATTCCCTCCAGCATCTATTTTCCCGCTTCTGATAGCATTTTCTATCATTTTACCATTCATAATTATGTCGGAAAAACTTTTGGAAGCACTTCCTAACATATGTGTGATAAATGGAGCTTTCAATTTATTTATGAATAGCATTGTCATTTCCCTTTCCAGGAGCGGTGGCTGAACTTGGACTGCGACCTCCCTCCACCTCTGTGCATACTGTCTAAAACTTTCAACAGGCTTTTTTTCCATGTTCTGTAGAGTGATTCTATCAGGTACCATGTCAGTTACATGATTGTACTGCTTTATGAATACCTATGCTAAATCTCTCCATGAATTAATCTTGGTACGACTCAATTGGTTGTACCACTTGGATGCTGCCCCTGCGAGGCTATCCTGGAAACAATGTATCAGCAGTTGGTCATTATTAACATACCCAGTCATCCGCCTACAAAACATGGTAATATGAGCTTCGGGGCTACTAGTTCCATTTTACTTCTCAAACTCAAGCATTTTGAATTTATAAGGGAGTATTAAATCCGGAACCAAGCTCAATTCTTTAGCGTCGATTCCATGGTAGCTCTCAGTACTTTCCATCGCTCTAAGTTTTTCCTCTAGCCATTTATACTTTTCCTCTAACTGCTTTGGCAATTCATCCTTCATTTTCTCCTTCCCAGCTGTCTCATCGAAGTCAGAGATAGCAGGATTAACAAGGTTGGCTCCGGGGTTAGAGCCTGATCCAGCCTGAAGATTCATTAGCGTCGCAGCGTCGTCCTGAAATTGCTGAGGCTTAATGGTAATAGAGGATCTGCTCGGGTATTCAGCTTGAGCTCGTACATGTGGAAGAGTAAAGCCTGGATGATAGAGTGGTTCATCCTCATTACCTTCTTCGACATCAGCCATGGGACCCTTTCCTTATCACCTCCTCCAGTCAATAGTTGGGTTAGCTTTGCGATCATATTATTTTGGGATTCTATTATTTTATCTATCATTTTTGTTGAATCTTCTCAAGCTTCTCATTCATTTGTTGTTGAAGCTGATCTTGCATTTCTCTTTGGAACTGTTCTAGCATTTGGTCCATGTCTTTAGTCTTTGATTGAGTACCGTAGCAGTGTTTGGCAAGTTGGTTGGTTTCCAGATTAACTGAGGAATGATTTTAATCGATTAGGCTCTTTTAGTGGACTTTAATGTTTATGATGTCATGCAATGCGAATGCATGCAATGAATGCATAAAGAGATGTTGATTCTGATTCAATTCCATTTAGAAAACTTTACTAGAAAACAAATCTCTTTACATAAAATGGATATTTATACGGCCTTGCCCTCATAGGCGGAGATATTCGATCCTCTTCTTCATTCGAGCGTTAAGATAAATCTCACAAACTCTTCAAAAAAACGTCTCTTCTATCTCATTTTTGCTCGATCCAGGCCGTAACTTGTTGCTCACTCATCCTCATGATGCTCGTTGGCTTCTCTTTAAGAAGGTTCAGCAGCTCTCGAATAATCTTTGCCATCTTGAATCCTTCGGCAACGGAGCCATAGTCGTGTAGTCCTCCATTAAATTATCGTCATTCTCTTATCATGTGTTCTTGGACCATATTCGGACAACCATATTGTCATCCACTTTATCAAGAAACTCATTTTCTTATGACAAGCTCTCTATTTAGCAACTGAACATGAATCAACACCTCTTTTTTAAGATGCAAATGCAATGCAATCATAATAAAAACAACATAAAAAACAAGTTAGTACAAAGTAAAAGCAAATGAATAAAGTACCTACTCTGGTGGCCTCTAGGGATTTGGCATAGTTCTACCTAGGGCAAGTTCCTAAGGTTCATTATATGAGGTTTGGCTTCTAGAGCAAGGGTACCCGAACTAGCAAATTCCTCAATCCTCACCCATTATAGGCTCATATGGACCGAGTTCAGTTCAGGGGAATACATTTCCCTATGGCTGCACAGAGATGAAAATCTCACGAAGACATAGGTACGGATGTATCTCGGAAGCGGTCCACTACCTTGCACGGAGGTGAAAACCTTAAGAAAGACTAGTTTCTCGCTCCCACTTAAAGGGTAAAATCATTCAACTCATGTAATGTGTAGTGCAAACAATACTTAAATACATTAAGCAAGAAGATAATGAATGCAAAAAGATATCATGAAATTTTTTTAAAACAAATACTTTCTCGACCATAAAACAAAAATTAATCAACTTTGTGGCTCGACTCTCTTATTTTTTTCAAAAAAAAATGTCCCCAGTGGAGTCACCAAGCTGTCGAAACCATTTTTATTTTTTGAGAAAAAAACAAAAAATTAGTTGTCGATGAAAATTTGGAGTCGCCACCAATCTTTGATTAAGGTGTGATTGGACCACCTAAAAACGAATTTGGTCTACGAGTTTTAGAAAAACATGTTCGGGAGTCGGTTACTTACGAGGAAGGATTAGCACCCCCGTACGCCCAAAAATTGGTACCAAGTTGATTAATAAATGTCTTAATGTCGAGAGTTAAAAAAATACGATCTTTAATTAAATTAATTATTAAGACACCCTCATTTTGAAACAGAAAACATCACACCCAATACGTTAGGGCACGATATTTTATTTCTTCAAAATGAGTTTATCCAAAAAAAAACTCGTGTGCTAAAATTTAAGAAAATACTTAATTGTTTAAAATTTATGAAAAAAACGCCACCCAATACGTTAGGGCACGATTTCCTAAAATCTCAAACATTCAATATTTCCTTTATTATTTTTTTAAAGAAAATCTTTGTCTCGAGGAATCAACGCGTCACATCCAATACGTTAGGACACAACATATTGAATTCTCGATGACAAGTTTTATTTTGTTTGATAAAAAAAATCATCGATTGTTTGATTTTACGAAGAAAATTGGAACCCAATACATTAGAGCTCAACTTTCTTGAAAATCCTAAATACGAGCATTATCTTTATTTTGAACATTTTCAATTTTTAAAATCAAGTAAAGAAATGATGTAATGTTATATTGAATGTATGAATAAATGCCTCTTTAACAAATATCAATAATACATACAACAATTGTATAGAAATAATATAAATAAATAAATAAGCGAAATTAATATACATAATAAAAATAATCACATGCAAAATATCAAAGAAATGGTCAAAATAAAAAAAATCTTTTTAACATATAAACGAAAACATGAATTAATAATCAAATGAAGAAAATAAACAAAATATAAAGAATAAAAGGCACATAATATATGCATTGAAATTAAAAGACATACACATAATTTACATATAAAATCTTGGGCTATGAAACTTATACATATATAATACATGATGTATTTATGAAAATAAAGAAAAAAAATATAAATTATAAAGTATATGAAAAAAATACATACATTTGCATTTTAAAAATAAATATATTCATATATATATAAAATTGGTTAAAATATTAATATGTATACATACATATATAAAAATAAATATATATGTATAGATTATAAAAACATACTTCCATATAAAAATAATAATTACATTATATTAAAAAAATAAATATGCGTATGTATATATAAATATGTAAAAGAAAAAAAACTATATATATATACATAGATTTTAAAACTAATTAAATATGAAAAATAAAAAATAAGAAATATAAAAAAAATTACTAATTTGAAATGTAAATAAAAACATCTGGGGCAAATATGCAAATAATCAAAGTCTGGAGGATGAAATTGAACACGTGAATTACATAGAGGGGCTAGAAGGAAAATTTTCCCTTCTCCTCTAAACGAATTCATTCACATTAGGATGAAATTAGAAACGATAATAAATTAAAGGGTAAATTAATAAAATAAAAAAAACTTAATTGCAAAAATATTAAAAGGCGGAGGGTCTAAAAGCGCAATTTACCCCTCCGCTCAAAAACACGCGGATCCTAGGCCGGGTCGGGTCGGTTTCGGGTTGACCCATGCCCAAAACGGTGCTGTTTTAGTTGGCTATTTAAGCCAAAAACCTTTCAAAAAAACCATTTCTTTCATTCTTTTAAAAAAAAATCCAAGAAAGCTCTCAACCCCTCAGTTCTCCGGCCTAGGTTCGGGCACCGGCTGATCGTCGGCCTCCGCGCCGGCCACCGGCCTCCGGTGACGGCACCGCCGTCTGCGGTGGCTGGAGAAGGTGAAAATCTTTTACTCGGTCCCTTTGAAGCCTCTAAACGTAGATTTTGCCCCGAAACCCACAAAACACACCTGCAAGATCCTCAAATCGTTGAGAAACCTTTCAGTTTCTGACCGTTCTTGTTGATTCCGGGCCACTCAGGTTGTTTCTTCCTCTTTTTCTTTGTTATTATTCGTTTGTAAAAAAATAACAATAGAAAGAATAAATAAATAAGTATTGTAAATATCCACCTCTATAATCGATTTGCTCTGTATTCTATTTGATTCGCTGTAGAAAAAACAATAGCTCTTTTTTTTGATTTTTCCTGAATCCCATTTTATTCTTGTTACAAAATAAAATAATAAAAAAGGAATAAAAAATAAAAAAAAGACGCGATTCACCTTCGAAAAATTTCTTTTGTATTCCCAGTATTTTTCTCTCTATTTTCGTATTTCTTTACACTGAATCTCCCCCTAATTACAGAAAATGAAATGGCTTTATATAGCCAGAATCCATCAATTTACAGCGAATAATAAAAAATAAATTACTATGATCTTTTCCTCTGTTGCCTTTTTTGTTATTGTTGTGCTGGTGCTATTTAGATCCAGTTTTTTCGCAGGTACAGAGGCCGTGGAAGTGGTATGCGCGTGGTGGTGTAGCACGCGCGAGGAAAAGGCGCGCCTGGGCGACTGCTGCGGCGCGATGGCTGGAGCTTGCTAGGGTTTCTGATCTTGTTTCGATTTTTGGCCAAGATTGTATTGGGCTTGGGCCATATGGACCGATTGTAATTATGGCCTTTTACCCGGGCCAAAATCGGGTATTACAAATATCATTTGTCACTATCAATCTAAATTATGCAATTTCTTTACTTAGCATCTTGATCTATAGATTTTTATAAATATCTCTTTCGAGCATAAGAGCAACTCACTCTAGGTTAATTAATTGAATTTCTTTTCTAATTAAAACCCCTATTATCGCATTAGCTTGTATCATGGATTCCGATATTAGATTTGACTCTAATCCGGTAGATTTATGTCGTCCTATTTCTAGAATTGCATGCAACTCCACTCAATTATGCAAGATCTAATCTTAAACAGGGTCTATTTAACCACCAATTTAAGCACATCGAACATGGATCAATAATCTAGAAATATTAAACCAAGAATTAAGCGCACATAATTAAGAATAAGAAACTAAGTATTTATTTGCGTAAAATAAAAATCAAACAACAAAATCCATCATAAAGCTCATTTCCCCTAAGTATTTAGAAGATTAGCTCATGCTTGAAAATAAAAAACATCCAAGACACAGTATAACCAAAAGAAATAAAGAAACTCATGATAACTTCCTAAGAAATCAATTGGAAATCTTCAATCTTGACAAAAATTTATTTCAAAGTTTGCTTCAATTGTGTTTTTTCGAGTTGTTTTCTTGCGTATTCTATAACGAAAATCTTCTTATTATTTTCCTAAGATTCAACGGTGACTGGTAAAACAGCAAGTCTCTCGTATGCTAAGGAGTCGAAGTCGACTCATTTGAAGTAGAGGCAATTTGGTCGTAGGAGGGAAAAAGGTATGACTATTTTGAATAAGAGAAGTTCTCTTTTTGGCACTGGATTTGGAAAGATAGAGCACTACGTTTGTTGAAAGCAGACCCGAGTCAATTTTGATTTGGCAGTGCACAAATTGAAGACTAGAAGTCTTTCGGTTTCAAAGTTCAAGCACGGCTTGGACTCAATTAATATCTTGCAGTGTTCGAGATAGGCCCGTGGCGGGCTCGGCAAAGAAGGCATTGTAGAAATATGAGTCAATGTGGAGAGTTGTGGAGTATATCTCGCATTTCGGTCAAAATTAAGACACAAACAAAGAGCGACATCGCGATGAGGAGTCATTTTATTGAAAGTTAGTGCATAATAGGGTGATTGATTTATCCATTTTCCCTTCTCCCTAATAAATTGATCATTTTCTCAAACATTTAAGGGCTTTTTGGGTTTTTTTTTGGAGTTGGTTCATTCCTCTTGCATCATATATACATATGCACGTATGTATGTATGTATTATAAACAACCTGCTCATGAAATTGTTAAGAGACTCTTTTTGGAACTTTTTCTAGAACAAATCCAAACTTTTTTTTAATTGGTTTTTGAGCAATTTAATAACAATAGAGTAAAATAGAAAAGCTTAAATGTATTTTCCAATACATAAAAAAAAGTGTAGTTTAAGTTTTTAAATTTATTTTATTTTATTTTTCATTTGCCTACTTCAATTTAATTAATTATAAATAGAGAAATCTATTATTAGAAAAATAATAATAACTCTAAGAAGAAATTACTTTTTTTTATTAATTACGATATTAAAAACAAATATTTAATTTAAAGGAATAAATTATATTAGAATGATCTTAAAATCTTTAATTTTTAGGTACCAATAAAATAGTACTACATCATCAATTTAACTTTAATTAAATTATTTAAAAATAATTCTTAAATTTTTAAAAATTGATGATGTGGTTAGGATGTCTCTCTTTATATATGAAATGCTACTTTTAATTTTGATCTTAAATCCTATTCATGTACGAAGTTATTTTCCTCTTTCCTTGTATGTGGGATTTATATAACTTAATAATTATGGATTTAATTAAATACTCTAGCATCAAAGTAAAATAAGGAATGATTATGTTGAATTGAATTAACTATAGAAACAACATTTTTAAATAAGTAGGGAAAATTGATATATTAAATTAAATATAAAAACAAAAAAATGTTAAATTTTTTTAAAAATAAACATTTTTATATATACTATTAAAATGCTAAGGATAAATACTAAAAGTATACATGAACTTTAATTTGGTGCGTTTGTATACATCAAACTTATTTTGATTCGCTTTTTATATTTCTCTAGCCCTCTTATTTATGTGACACAATTTTCCGTTGAATCATGTATAATTTCCTTACATGACATTTTATTAGATTAAAAAATAAACAAACAAATTTAAATTATTTCCACCTATATTTTAAGAAATAAATACATTTGGGAAAAGGGTTTTTTATTTCCCCGAGGATTTTTAAAAAAAAATCTAGGTGGAAATAATTTAAGTTTTTTTTGTGTGTTTTTTAACCTAATAAAATGCTATGTCAGCAATTTAGTAGGATTTAACAGAAAATTGTGCGACATAGATAATAAAATTAGTGAACAGTGAAAAATGAACTAAAATTAAAGCTTGATGTGTACAAATACACCAAATTAAAGTTGATGTATAACATTACAAATTGTATCAGTATTAATATATAATTTTGATATTTATCCCAAATGTTAATTACCACAAATCACGTACCAATAAAATATTATTAAGTAAGATTATTATAATATTTTTAATATCATTCTTGAATATCACTAACTAAAATAAAGAGTATGTAATATAAATAATAACAATTGGCTTTGAAAATAAATTGATTTTAATTGAATATATAGTAATTTATATCTATATATAATTTTTTTTAGTTTTTAAAACATAATTTATATAATGATATTTTTTGTTTGTTTTTATCACCATTATATTTGTTTAATGACATAAATATACAATCACAGTAAGCTTTGTTGTATAAAATATACTAAAAGTACAATCCCGCCTAATATTTTATAAATTCAATTCATAAGATAAGCAAATGAGTGAAAGTCTTAGTAGGATAGCCTTTAAACATCAATCAAATATAAATTTATTTGAATTAAGTACTAAATAAAAATATAAAATATAAATGAAATATATTATATTACAAGATAAAAAAAAGTTCCAAATATACATTCAATCTTGACGTATGGGTGCAATGTCTAAAGTTACGTGCAGGTTTCTTCCATCACTGGGGTTGCACCGAAGCTGCAACTTGACCTCGATCGTCCTTAGGCAGCAAGTTAGGTTGGCTTTCATCAAATGCAGGTGTAAAAAAAGAAGATGATGACCACAATAGGGATTCGTTGATGAATAATAATGTAATGAATGAAGCGAATAAGGTGTAGACACGTTCCAATATTTTTCAACATTTGCATAAAATAATGTTTGTTACTTAACAAATCAAGCATCAGAGTCCTCCCTAGCATCATTGGAGATGTTGAATATTGGCAATATCCCACATTAGGAAAAGATAGAAAGGGAGGGGGTTTGGTTTGTTATATATAGAACCCTTCCCCCTTAGGTTTCATCATCCCAAAATCTCATTTTGAAAATTCAAGTAGCTAATTGTAACTTGGTGTTGATCTTCTCTTTTGTAATATTTCTAGCGGAAATATTAATTTGGTAGTGTCCGAGGACTTAAGCTAAATTGGCCGAACCTCGTTAAATTCTGGTGTTTTATTTCTTATTTGTTTGCTTATATTTAATAGCTTTATGTTGGTTATATTTATTTAGTTATTATTGCTATAAATAACTAAGTGAGTTCTGTCTAGTTGTTGGGTTTTAAGTGGGACCATTTGTGACCCCTCCAATTTAACTGAGAATTTTCTTAGTATAATTGTTGGCATAATAATTATCTAAATATTTCTGATAATATTGTTATTAATATTATCGTCGCTTTCGCAACAATTGGTATCAGAGCCAGGTTTTGTAGTATGCTCTGTGTTTGCAGCTTAGTCTGATCTTACACATCAGAAACATTTCCTAAAGCCTTCTTTCGCAAATACCCATTTGCAACCAATCGCCTTCTTCCGCAACAGGAGAGATGGAAGAAGTCGCACATTCAAGTTTAGGAACACTCAAATACATTTTTTCTCTGTTGAAATTCTTATGAAATGCTGAGCAAAAAAAAAAATTCTTATGTAAGCATTGTGGCAGGCCTCCGTAGGCATGTAGATCGTACTCATTATTGCCTAGGCTGAGGAGGCTCTTCAAGCGTAATAAGATAAGATTATCTATTGGTAGTATCCCTTTGAAGTATGTCCCTAATTTTGTGAAATAATCATCCATAATTGAAGGACCTTTGTCTAAAAGATGATGATGATCATTCCAATATATATAAGGTTGAGGATGCATGGCGCATGATGTATGGTTCAGGGTTTAAAATTTATGGTATAAGGTATATAATTTAAGATTTACTGTTTATGATTTTGAGTTTAAGGATGAGAGGTTATGGTTAAATTTTAAAATTTTTAATTTAGGGATTAAGGTTTTGAATTACAATTTATGATTTATGATTTTAAATCTAGGGTTTTAAATTAAACTTTAAAAGGTATAGTATTTTTGGATTAGGCACAAGAAAAAACTATGAAATGAAGCTACAAAGGCATTACAGCTTGGTAAAAGGTTGGGTTTGCAAGCTATCAAAAACGAAGAAAAGGTTATCAAGAAACTTGTGCAAATTGAAGAGAATAGATTTAATATGAAACATTTGAGAATGTCGAGGACAGTTTTCCTTAGCGATTTATCTTGGACTTTCATTTCTGGTTGGAGTGGTTATAGAGCTCTATGCAAGGACCTCAATTTGGATTTTTGTCTTCATGTGACAATTCTTGTGGTGGATGTACAAGCCCAATTTAAAAAAAACCCGGGCCCAATTACAATACAAAACCCGAATAGCCCAACGACCCAAATTCAGCCCCTAACAGACTTAACCCAGGAAAACCAAGCCCAACTAACCTACCCAATAACCCACAAGCCCAATTACAACCCAAACCCGAGGCCCAAATTCGGAGCCCAATTCCCCCCCAAAATCTAACTAGGGTTTCAGAAAAATGAAACCCTAGCCAAACCTAGCGCCGCACCCATCCCTCTGCCGTTCGCCCTGTCCCATCTCCACCCACCGTGCCTAGCTTCATCAACACCTGCAAAATGACAGAAAAAAGCCGGAGCACGCAACAGATAGTGCAAAGCAATAGAATACAACCAAAAAATACAATGTAAATTGGCTATAAAAGCCAAACAATATCTCTGTACATTTTTTTACAACGTTTGGAAGGCAAAAAAAAGAGCAGATCAAAAAATTTAAAGGTTGAACTTAGTCTATTTTCTTCTCTGTTCTTACGTTTTTCTTATTTATTTTCTTCTTTTTTCTGCTTTCTTTTCTACATTTTTTAAACAAAACAAAAAAGGGAAAGGAGGAATACCTGTTTACTTCAGAGGCCGGCGTCGGAGCCCGTCTTCATCGTCGTCAAAGTTGAACAAAAGGGGTGTTCCATCCCTTTTTTTTGGTCTCGCGGTTAAGAAGGCTTAACCTTCGGGGACGCCTCAAAAGGGGAAGGCAAAGGGGCCATTCTTGCGTAACTCCGGCCACTGGCCATGGAGGCGGAGACGGTGGCCTGGGTTTAAGGGCTGAGGTAGGGAGAGAGAACCAGAGGGTGTCTCTGTTTTTTTTAAATGATGAATGATTTAGTTTTTTTTTCTTTCTTTTTATTTTTATAAGACCCAAAAACCCGTCCCGAATGGGTCTAAGATCCGCGCGTTCTGGCTCGGAGGGACTATTTGCACATCCGGTCCCTCCGTTTATGCAATATGGCGCGATCTGGTCCCATTCAAAATTTTAAATTTGGCCATTTGCTTTTTATGCGTTTCGATTTAGTCCAGTGTGGAGCACTGCGCATAAGGTTGGGGAAAATTGCTCAATCGATCCCCCTTCTTCTGCGCGCATCGCAAATCGATCTTTGGCCTTATTTTATTTTGATTTCTCCCCTGGTATTTTGTTTTGTTTTCAGTTTAATCCTGTCATTTTATTTATTATTGAATTTATTATTATTATTATTATTATTATTATTATTATTATTATCATTATTATTATTGCATTTTATTTATTTATTTATACCATTTTTCATATTTTGTTATATATATACATACATTAACATACGTTTTTACATATATGTATATACTTATGTTTTTTATGCTTTATAATTTATATATATATATACATAGATATGCATATTTGTTTTTTTATGTATATATATATGTATATACCTTCATATAATTTATAATTTAAATATATAGATGCACATACATAAATATTTCATTTTTATAATTCGTATTGTTATCATTGTTATATTTGATATTTATTTATTCATTTATTGAAGTGTTTATTATTTTTATGGAACGCTTTAGATTTTTTATTCATTTATTATTTCATGTATCTTTGATTTGTTTATTACGTATTTTACTTGGTGCTCATTTTAGTTGTGCTTGTATTATCTTATTTACATTGTCATCATTATCATTATTTTGCTTCTATTTTTTTACTCGAATTTATCAAAAAATGAAAAATTTTAAAAATAAGTAATATTCGGTATTTTGGATCTTCGAGAGAATCGAGCCCTAACGTATTGGGTTCCGACTTTCTTCGTTGAATTTAAATAATCGAGATTACTCTTTTTAAAAATGATAAAAAGCTCGTTATCGAGAATTCAATATGTTGTGTCCTAACGCATTGGATGTGACATGTTGTTTTCTCGAGACGAGGATTTTTCGAAATAAATACAATATTCAATGTTTAATATTTTGAAAAATTGTGCCCTAACGTATTGGGTTGCGATTTCTTCATTTGATTTAAACAATTGAATATTCTTTTAAACTTTATTACACGAATCTTTTCAAACTCAAGTTTTAAACAATATTGGGAATTAAAAACTATTGCGTCCTAACTTACTGGTCGTGATCCTTTTTTTAAGCACTTTTCATTCGCGTATCGAGAATTCGAGACATTGTGTCCTAACTTAATGGATACGATTCTCTTTCTCGAATAACGTGAAATATGCCTCTTTTCCCTAAAATTTTCAACGTTTTAACACAAGGGTCGTATTTTAAAGTATTCAAAGTTTTCACTCTTCGACATTAAGACATTAAGTAATCAACTAGGTACCAATTTTGGGCGTATCGAGGGTGCTAATCCTTCCTCGTGCGTAACCGACTCCCGAACCCATTTTCTGAATTTCGTGGACCAAACTTGTTGTTTTAATAAAATCAAACTGTTTATTAAAAACAACCCCTTTTCGAGGTGATCCAATCACACCTCATAAAAAAAGGATTGGTGGCGACTCCCGTTTCTTTTTTTCAAAACCCAAGTCGACCCCATTTTTTCAATCCAAAAAATGGTGTCAACAGCTTGGCGACTCCACTGGGGACAAACACGAGAGTCAAGCCACAAGTTGATTACTTTTTGTCTTTTTGTCGAAAATTGAAAATTTGGTTTAAATTTACGATCCTTTCACTGCATTTCATTTTTTTCATTGTGGTCTATTATTGCTCTGTTTGTTTAAATTTTGGTATCTTTTGCATTGCATTGCATGACCGTTGGTCACACCCTTTAAGTGGGAGTGAGAAGCTAGTCCTTCGTGAGGTTTTCACCTCCGTGCAGGATAGTGGATCGCTTTCGGGATACATCCGTACCTATGTCTTCGTGAGATTTTCATCTCCGTGCAGCCATAGGGAAATGTATTCCCCTGAACCGAACTCGGTCCGTATGAGCCTATAATGGGTGAGGATTGAGGAATCTGCTGGTTCGGGTACCTTTTCTTTTGAAGCCAAACCACATATAGTGAACCTTAGGAACCCACCCTAGGTAGAACCACTTCAAACGCCTAGTATATACCTAAATAGGTGCTTTATTATTTATTGCTTGTATTGGATTTTATTTTTATACTGATTTATTGTGTTTTGTTCTGACTGCATGGCATATATGCATTTCATTATAAAAGGCGTTGATTCACATTCGGTTACTAGATAGAAAGCTAATCATAGAAAGTGAATTTCTTGATAAAGTGGAAGATAATGCGGTTGTTCGAATATGGTCAGAAAAAACGCAACTCGAGAAAGGAGACAGCTTGATGGAAGGGTACACGTCAGAGTTATCGGACTTCACTTATATCAATGTAACTCAGAATAATTTCTGGGAGTTGAAAGAAATATGGGCCCAGTGGGATGATGAAGTCAAACATTTGTTTTACTCTAATTATGGTGACTTGCCTTATTTGCTTGATATTAAAGTGGACGAGCATTTGTTTCGAGCTCTGGCCCAATTTTGGAATCCCGCTTATAGCTGCTTTACTTTTGGGGAGATAGACTTGGTGCCTACCATAGAGGAATATACAGCCTTACTGCGTTGCCCAAGGTTTCAGGCAGATAAAGTCTATTCTAAAGCCGTCAATGTCCCGACTTTTGTGAAGAAGTTAGTGAACATCTTGGGAATGAGTGAGCAATGGGTTTTAGCACGGGTCAAACAAAAAGGGGAAAATAAGTGTATTCCCTGGAGAAGTCTACGTGATTTGATTTTAGCTCACCCTGATACGAAGAAAAAAGTCGATGTTTTGGCTTTGAGCATTTAGGGGCTGATGATTTTCCCCAGAGCATTGAGGTATATAGACGAGGCAGTCATTGATTTGTTTGATCGACTGGACAAGAGGGTCACACCTATTCCAGCAATTTTGGCTGAGACATTTAGATCTTTAAGTGTGTGCCGAAGCGCGGGGGAGGGAAGATTTATTGGATGTGCACAGCTCTTGTTAGTATGGTTCCACAGTCACTTCTGGAAAGTGGATAAAGTTTCTTATCGAGTATTCTCCAAGAATTATTCTCCATTGAAAGAATTACCAGCCATGCCGAGACGTGACAACATTACCGTGGAAAGATGGATAGCAATTCTTCAAAACCTTAAAGATGAAGATGTTGAATGGAAAGCTCTTTGGATGGTGCCCGATGAGATCTTGTATCGATGTGGGTATTTCGATTGGGTCCCTTTACTTGGGACTTGGGGAGCTGTTGGCTATGCACCATTGATGGTGCTGAAACAATATGGGTCAAGACAGTTCGTGCCTGCCACCCAAGGGCTAGCTCAGTGCCAGTTTTCATATAAGGATGATGGTTACAAGAAGAAGATTCGAGAGATGGCAAATGCTTGGAGGCAAACTCATAGGATGAAACGATTTACTGTGGGAGCAATGACGACCCCCGAGTATCATGGATGGTGAAGTAAGAGGATTAATGATAACATCCCCGGGCCAAGAGAAGATGGTGTTCGATCCATAGAGGAGCATTTGCAAGTAGTTCCGTCAGAATTAGAGATCATCAAACAAGACTTTGAAAAACGAAGTTTAGAATTGGAAAAGAAGATAGAGCAGCTAGAGGAGGAAAAGATGCGTTTGGGACTAGATGTCGATATCCACAAGTTGGGAGCTGAAAAGTTAAGGAAAGGGAAGAACAAGGCTGAAGAGGATTTAGATAGTCTAAAAATGGATTATAAGAAGCTACGTTCGTCACTGAGAACTGCAGGTTTAGGTAAAACATTGGAGCAATGGCGACAAGAGATCAAGGAAGAAAAGGCTAAAGCTGTTCAGTGGGAAAAGAAATTTCAAGACACCCGAGCTCGAGAAAGCGCTTTGGAGAAAAATTTGTTAGAATTCCGAAATGAAGAAGCAAGATTAAAAGCCCAAATAGCTGAGTTGGAAAGGTCGCTTCACTTGTACCCTAGTCGTAACTCTATGATCGAGCTGAGAGTAAGTTCGAGAAAAATTGAAGAATTGAAGAAAAAGACAGAAGAACTTAAAGACGCATTGCGAAATTCTGAAACACGAGTAGAACTTCTTGAAAGATGTAATGAACAGTACCAAGAGCAGCTCCATCATCTTCGAAGTCAGATTAGAGATAGAGATTACGTTATGGGCGAAGCTGTGACTCAAGTGCGGGAAGTGGCTGGTCATCTGCAAACCTTAGCGGTTCAGGCTGATATGCTGAGTTTAAAATATGAGTCGGAGTCAAGTCGGGGTCGAGAGTTAGCTTGGCTCCTTAAGAGGGTTAAGGCTTTGAGCATAAAGGCAAAGCCGTATATGTAATCCACTTTATGTAAAGAAATTTGTTTTCTAGTCAAGTTTTTCTAATGAAATTAAATTAGAATCAATGCCTTTTCTTTGCATTCATTCATCTGCATTGCATTTTTTAATCATATGCATTAAAGTTTCAAAATAATAATAATAATAAAGAGCTCTAATTAATGACAGTTACCCTGGAAATCAACGAAGATCTATCAACTAGATATCATTACGGTACTCGCCGGAGAACCAAAGAAATGGATCAAAGACCAGAGAAATTAGAGCGATTGCAAGAACAGATGCAAGCTCAGATGCAAGAAAAACTAGCCAAACTGCAGCAAGATATGGAAGCATCCCAAAGAGAATTATTGAATCAATTAAAACAGTTAACGGCTGGGGGGCACGATAAGGGGAAAGCCCCGCAGTAAATTCTGGGGATGATCACGAAGACCCTGCCTACCCTCCAGGTTTCGCCCCAACTAATGTCCAGACGCAACCAGGGGTGTACCCACAGAGGGTACCTGTCACGATTAGATCCCAATACCAAGTTGGTGCCCCAGCATCGATGAACTTCCCAACAGGCTCGGGTTCTAATCCCGGGGATAATCCTATTAATCCTATAGTTTCGGATCTTGACGACGCAGCAGAAATAGAGAAAACAAGAGTAGACCTGCCAAAACAATTAGAAGATCGTTGTAAATGGTTAGAAGAAAAGTTTCAAGCCATGGAAAATGTCGATTACCATCGAGGAATGGACGCTAAAGATTTGAGCCTGGTACCTGATCTGGTGCTCCCTCCTAAATTTAAAATGCCGGAGTTTGAAAAGTACAACGGGACCAATTGCCCCGAAGCCCATATCACTATGTTTTGTAGGAGGATGACGGGATACATCAACAATGACCCATTGCTGATTCATTACTTCCAGGACAGTTTGATAGGGTCAGCGGCTAGATGGTACAACCAATTAAGTCGGGCCAACATTCATTCATGGAAGGATTTGGCGCAAGCCTTTATGAAGTAGTATAGACACGTGATGGATATAGCGCCCGATCGAATTGTATTGCAAAACATGGAAAAGAAGCCTAATGAGAGTTTCCGGCAATATGCTCAGAGATGGAGGGAAGTGGCTGCACAAGTTCAACCACCACTTTTAGAGAAAGAGATAACTATGCTTTTTATCAATACTCTAAAGGCTCCATTTCTCGGCCACATGTTAGGCAGTGCCACTAAAAGCTTTTTAGACATAGTGATGTCTGGAGAAATGATAGAGAATGCCATAAGATGCGGCAAGATAGAAGCGGGAGAAAGTACTAAAAGGTCAGCACCAAGAAAAAAAGAGCATGAGATAAAAAATGCAAGTATGTTTAACAGGGGCCGTTCTAAATCAATCACGGTGGGGCAAGCCAGAGCAGTAACCGCTAATCAGCAAGGTTCTTCGAAACAGGAATCTAATCAAAGGTCAAACGTAGAAAGACCTTAATTTACACCCATCCCAGTGACGTATAGGGAATTGTACCAGAACTTATTCGATGCACATGTGGTATCTCCATTTTATTTAAAACCAATACAACCTCCATACCCTAAGTGGTATGACGCAAATGCCCAATGCGAGTATCACGCGGGAACTAAGGGGCACTCGATTGAGAACTGCACTGCATTTAAGAAGTTAGTTGAAAACCTTATCAATTTGGGGATCGTAAAGATGGGCGACTCATCAGGACCGAATGTAGCAGAGAATCCGTTGCCCAACCATGATAATAAAGGGGTGAATGCGATAATTGAGTATGGAGGAAGGAGAGTCAAAGCCAACATAACAGAGATAAAGACCCCTCCTTGAATGGGTTTGGAAACAAATGATGAAAAGAGGTCTCATCAAGCAAGGTTCAATAGAAAGGCCTGAAGGAGCACGGAAGTTTTGTGTGTTCCATACAGAAGAAATCCATGACATCCAAGAATGCACCGAGTTCAGAACCATGGTGCAAAATTTAATGGATAACAAAGAGTTGGAGTTTTATGAAGAGATTAAGGGACTAGAAGAAGGAGAGGTTTATGCTGCAGAAGAAGGATCTACGGGGAAAGCCCAAAAGGCTAATCACCCAGTGGTGATTATTGCAAAACCAATGAGCAGAGAATCTGGAATACAAATAGCACCAAAGGTCATAATCCAAAAACCTGTATCCTTTCCCTACAAGGATAGCAAAAAGGTTCCTTGGAATTACGACTGCAATGTAACAATCCCAGGAGAAGAGAGTTTGGTAAATGCTTCAGGAGAGGATGAAGGGTTCTATACACGAAGTGGAAAACGCTATGATCCGGCAAACGCAAAAGTGGAATCTGGAAAAGGAAAAGCCATAGCGGTTGAATTGGGAAAAGCAAAAGCAGACAAAATTGAGCCGCGTGTCAATCAGCCGGTAACTGAAAATGAGGCTAAAGAATTTCTAAAATTCTTAAAACATAGCGAGTACAGCGTGGTAGAACAATTGCATAAGCAACCGGCTCGTATCTCGGTGCTTGAATTGCTTCTAAGTTCAGAGGTACATCGTAATGTGTTGATTAAGGTGCTAAATGAAACTTATGTCGCTAGCGATATCTCAGTGAATAAGTTGGACCGTTTGGTTAACAATATCAGTGCTGACAATTTTATTTTCTTTAATGATGATGAAATATCACCGGGGGGAAGAGGAGCCACCAAAGCATTACATATCACTGCTCGCTGCGGGGAGTATACGTTAGCGGGAGTGCTAATTGATAATGGATCAGCCTTGAATGTTTTACCCCTATCTACCTTAAATAGGTTACCGGTGGATAGTTCCCACATGAAATCATGCCAGAATATAGTGAGAGCATTTGATGGTACCGAAAGGAAGGTGATGGGAAGAATAGAAATACCCCTCTTGATTGGCCCCATACGAAGTGGATTTCTTAGTGATGGATATCAAGCCTTCGTATAATTGCTTGCTGGGGAGACCATGGATTCATTCAGCAGGGGCAGTGCCTTTATCGTTACACCAGAAGTTGAAATTAGTGACAGAAGGCCGGTTAATTACGATCGACGCTGAGGAAGACATCATTGCATCAGTAACTAGTGACGCACCATATTTGGGAACATATGATGAGGCGATCGAATGTTCATTTCTATCCTTAGAATTCGTAAATGCGACCTCTGTTATTGAGGGAAAGAGGATCCCAATGCCCAGTGTGTCTAGAGCCACGAAGATGGGATTACAAATGACAATTGGGAAAGGAGCTGTACTTGGAAGAGGACTGGGAAGATGCCTTCAAGGAAGAATAGAGGCACCAGTGGTGAAGGACAAACAGGATCGCTTTGGTTTAGGATTTAAACCAAATGCTAAGCAAAGAAGGAAAGAGTTAAAGAAAAGACAAGAGAGGAGGAAGGCGCGTTTGAACGGAAAAGAAGTTGATTGGGAACCTATGGCTTTCCCCCACCTATCTAGGACCTTCGTATCGGGAGGAACCATGTATTCTGGACTGAGGACTCTGAGAAAGAAGACCACAGAGGAAATGTTAGGAAACCTGAATATCAATGCCATATTTGAAGAGGAATCTGAAAAAGGAAGTACATCAGACATCTATCTCTTTAAACCTGGGAGTGTTTAAAACAATTGGACTGCAGAAGAAATGCCTGAAGTTTTTAGAACTTTTCCAGAGTAATATTCAAAACATACTAATTGCTCTAAGCCTAGAAAAAATGAAAACCTTCTGTGAACTAAAATGGGCTTATATTTGAACATTGTGACTTCAATGAAATATATCTTCGCATTTTCTTTTTGAGTATATAATCTTTTAAAATTCTTTTTATTCTTTCGTATGAATAGTCATCTTGAATGCTTATGTTCCAAATCATTCTTTCATTCATGGCCATACTAAATAAGAATCATTAAATTCATACATTCCCTGTACATTCTTTGGTACTTATAACAGGTTCCAAGATATCGATGACATGAGTGACTCTGCTATGAACTTAGAGAACCCTTTTGAACGAGATATGTGTTTAGAGGAATCTCAAGATTTTGAAGATAACATAGATTGCAACCTATCCCCGGACTTGTTGAGGATGGTAGAGCAGGAAGGGAAACAAATCCTACCTCACGAAGAGATGATAGAGACGGTGATCCTGGAAGAGGGAAAAGTGGTGAAGATTGGCACGTGCATAGCTGAAGAAGTAAAACAAGATCTCATTGAATTGCTTCGAGAGTTCAAAGATGTCTTTGCATGGTCGTATCAGGATATGCCTGGCTTAAATAGGGATATTGTAGTTCACCATCTTCATATAAAGGAAGATTGCAAGCCGGTTCAGCAAAAACTACGAAGAATGAGGCCTGATGTTGTATTGAAAATAAAGGAGGAGGTGCAAAAGCAATTCGATGCTAGATTCCTGCAAGTGGTCAAATATTCTGAGTGTGTAGCCAATATTGTACCTGTCCCTAAGAAAGATGGGAAGGTACGAATGTGTGTAGATTATAGAGATTTAAATAAGGCTAGCCCAAAAGATAACTTTCCCTTGCCGCATATCGACGCCTTGGTAGACAACACGGCAGGGCATTCACTATTTTCTTTTATGGATGGTTTCTCTGGATATAACCAAATTAAGATGCACCCCGAAGATATGAAGAAAACTACATTCATAACCTTATGGGGGACTTTTTGTTATAAAGTGATGCCATTTGGGTTGAAAAATGCAGGGGCAACGTATCAAAGGGCCATGGTAACACTGTTCCATGATATGATGCACAAGGAGTTAGAAGTCTATGTTGATGACATGATTGCAAAATCTAAAATAGAAAAGGAACATGTGCAGGTCCTTAAAAAATTATTTATGAGGTTGAGAAAATTTCAGCTAAAACTAAATCCAGCAAAATGCACATTTGGGGTCAGATCAGGAAAATTGCTTGGGTTCGTGGTCAGTGAGAGAGGAATTGAGAATGACCCTAAAAAAGTCAGAGCAATACAAGAATTACCCCCACCGCGTACTCAAAAGGAGGTTCGAGGTTTTCTAGGAAGGCTGAACTATATCGCTCGGTTCATATCACAGCTAACCGAGAAATGCGACCCCATATTTCGCCTCCTCAAGAAACATAATCCAGGTGTATGGGATGAGGAATGTCAAAAAACTTTTGAAAAAGTCAAACATTACTTATCCAACGCCCCAATGCTGATACCACTCTACCCAGACAAATCGCTCATACTATATTTGGCAGTATTTGAAAATTCCATGGGATGCGTGCTTGGTCAACATGATGAATCAGGACGAAAGGAAAGAGCAATCTACTATCTCAATAAGAAGTTCACCGAATGCGAAGCAAGATATTCGCCAATTGAGAAATTATGTTGTGCCTTAATCTGGACAACTCGGAGACTGAGACAGTACATGTTGTACCATACGACCTGGTTAATCTCCAAATTGGACCCTCTGAAGTACTTGATCGAGTCAACCGCTCTGAATGGAAGAATGGCCCGATGGCAAATTCTTCTATCTGAATTTGACATAGTTTATGTGAACTAGAAGGCGGTCAAAGGGAGCGCAATAGCGGAATTCCTAGCAAGTAGAGCTCTGGAAGATTATGAGCCATTGAACTTCGATTTCCCAAATGAGGATTTGATGTATGTTGCAACTGTAGAAAGAGATTTCCAAGAAGGTGGTCCTTGGAAGTTGAGTTTTGACGGAGCTTCAAATGCTATAGGCAACTGAATTGGGGCAGTACTCGTATCTCCTAGTGGAGATTATTATCCTTTCACTGGAAAATTGGACTTTGATTGCACAAATAACATGGCTGAGTATGAAGCTTGCATTATGGGCATCCGGGCAGCCATAGAGCGGAAAATTAAAGTGCTAGAGGTATACGGGGACTCTGCATTAGTAATTTACCAGCTCAAAGGGGAATGGGAAACAAGAGAGCTGAAGTTAGTCCACTATCGAAAATTGGTTCTAGAATTGATTGAGGAATTCGATAGTGTTACCTTTAGCTATCTCCCACGAGATGAGAACCAAATGGCAGATGCTTTGGCCACTTTAGCCTCCATGTTTAAAGTGAACAAATCAGAGGATATGAAGCCTATCCAGATCAGCATCTATGAGGCTCCAGCCCATTGTTGCAACATTGACAATGAAGAGGAAAAGGATGATCACCCTTGGTACCATGACATATTGCGATATGTGAAAAGTCGTGAGTACCCTGACCATGCGACGGAAAATGATAAGAAGACATTAAGGAGGTTAGCCATTGACTATGTCCTAGATGGGGAAATTTTGTATAAAAAGGGAAAAGATCAAGTACTGTTGAGGTGTGTGGATGCTGTCGAGGCAAATGAAATTTTGGAAGAAGTGCATGAAGGTATCTGCGGAACGCATGCCAACGACTTCACGATGGCCAGACAAATTATGAGATTTGGGTACTATTGGTCTACCATGGAAGGGGATTGCATTAATTATGCCAAAAGGTGCCATAAATGTCAAATTTATAGTGACAAAATGCACGCACCACCTTCACCCCTTCATGTTATGGTTTCTCCATGGCCTTTCTCCATGTAGGGAATGGACGTTATCGGGTCAATATCTCCAAAAGCTTCTAATGGGCATCGCTTTATCTTTGTGGTTATTGATTACTTCACTAAATGGGTGGAGGCTACTTCATATGCAAATGTCACGAAGTTGGCAGTTAGTAAGTTTCTGAAAAAAGAGGTCATATGTCGATACGGGATGCCTGAAAGGATCATATCTGATAATGCGCTGAACTTAAAGAACAACTTAATAGCGGAAGTTTGTAGTCAGTTCAAGATCAGACACCAGAATTCGTCACCGTACCGTCCAAAAATGAATGGTGCCGTGGAAGCAGCTAACAAAAACATCAAGAAAATTGTAGGGAAAATGACTGAAACCTACAGGGACTGGCACGAGAAATTACCTTTCGCCCTCCTGGCATATCGTACTTCTGTTAGGACCTCTACTGGGGCAACACCGTTTTCTCTAGTCTATGGGATGGAAGCAGTTTTACCCATAGAAGTTGAAATTCCTTCTCTCCGACTATTAGCTGAACTAAAGTTGGATGAGGCTGATGGATTCAATCTCGATATGACCAGCTAAACTTGGTAGAAGAAAAGAGGTTAAAAGCTATTCGTCATGGTCAGATGTATCAAAAACGAATGATGCGAGCCTATAACAAAAAAGTTCATCCCAGAGAATTTTACGAGGGGGACCTGGTTTTGAAAAAGATTCTTCCCCTACAAAAGGATTTTAGAGGAAAATGGATGCCAAATTGGGAAGGTCCTTATGTGGTAAAAAAGGCCTTTTCAGGAGGAGCTTTGATCTTGAGCGAGATGGATGGTAAAAACTTGTCAAATCCTGTGAACTCGGATTCAGTCAAGAAATACTTCACTTGAAGGAGGAGAACCAAAAGTGAAAACCCGTAAAGGGCGTTCAAAAAAAAAAGGGAGAGGCCAAGGTGAAAACCCGTAAAGGGCGCCTTGAGACCAAAGGGGATTTGAGTTGAAAACCTGAAATGGCAGCTCAAATTTTGAGAAGGCATGAAGTGATCGGAGCAGCTCAAATTTTGATCAAGATCTGGGGCATGTGGTGGTCTCGGTATACCTGAATCAACAAGGAAAGGGTAGACGACATCTTGGGGTATCGACAAAACCCTGTAGATTCCCTAAACACATATCAAATTCAGAATGGTTTTCAGAAAGCTTTACTCCTAATAAAATTCCATCTTGACCATTGTCTATTCTCATCTCATCTTAGCAAAATTTGCTATCTTGATTAATTTATTCATTTCGAGATTTGTCCTCAATAACATTTTTGTTTGTCCATTATGATAATTGAATGTTCAAGCAAAAGGAGTTTTGCATATTACTCTAGAAATTTCTAAATAATGAAGGAACCTAAAACAGAATGGTTGTTTAGAACACACCAATTTTAAGTATCTAAAAGGAAAAAGCCTAAATCAGGACTATCCTTTCAAACTTTGTTGTCCAAACAAGGATTGAACAAAATGACAAGATGTTGTGACAAAGCTTCAATGAACAAACAAGCGATGTTCACCAAGCAATAAAAAAAGGTTTTCTCGGAGAAAAAAATTTTGCAATTGTGCATGAGCATTTGGTATGACACCTTGGGAATGGGGTAAAGGACCAAAGAGCTTCATATTCTGTATTCTTGAATTGCGAGAGGAGAAGATTGAGAAAAGCCATATCTTTCTACCCTTAGGTTACAGTGGGAGATTGATGGTACAAATTTTATGTCCCAGTGGATTGAACTTTGATGTTCGTAGTGGGGGCAATCAGATTAAGTGTTTCTTTGGATATGTCAGCCAAGCAAGAAGGCGTTGTAACACACCAGTGATAAAAAAATGAGTAATAACAACTCAAACATTGAAAGATCATTTTCATTTTGCATTCATGCATACACATTTAGCCAGGATATTTTGATTCATTTCGAACATGATCACTAGGCATAAATAGGTTCATATAGGTCATGTTCCCCAAAGAACAGATCAATGAAGATGGCAAGTCTTGCTTTCTTGAGTTGATAGCAGAGCAGATCGAAGTAACCATAGATTGCAATTTAAAAGATTGAAGCTACAACAGCGAATCTCACCTCCCTGGAAATGCAGTGGAACAGATTGAAGCTACAACAGCGGATCATACTTCCCCGACATTGCAGTTTAAAAGATCGAAGCCACAACGGCGAATCTTATTTCCAGGTGATGCAGCAGAACAGATTGAAGCTACAACGGCGAGTCTCACTTCCCCATTGCAATTTAAAAGATCGAAGCCACAATAGTGAATCTTACTTTTAGGCGATGCAGCGGAACAGATTGAAGCTACAACGGCGAGTCTCACTTCCTCATTGCGATAGATCGAAGCCACAACGGCGAATCTTACTTCCAGGCGATGCAGCGGAACAGATTGAAGCTACAACAGCGAGTCTCACTTCCCCAACATTGCAATTAAAAGATTGAAGCCATAACGGTGAATCTCATTTCCTTGCGGTGTAGTGGAACAGATTGAAGCTACGATGGCGAATCTCGCTTCCCCAACATTGCAGTCAAATAGATTGAAGCTACAACAGCGAATCTCACATCATTAGCGATACAGTGGAACAGATTGAAGCTACAATGGCGAACCTTGTTTTCCCGGCATTGCAGCTAGAAGATTGAAGCCGCAACGGTGAATCTTATTTCCTCAACGGGACCGGGTAAAAATTGGTCTTTCTTAGTCTTTGCTCTGTTATCGTTACATGACAACGAGTAAAGAGGGGCAGCTGTACAAGCCCAATTTTTAAAAAAAACCCGGGCCCAATTACAATACAAAACCCGAATAGCCCAACGACCTTCGAAAATATCCAAACCCATGTCGACATTTTTAGAACATAATAGATCTTTCAATTTTGACGAGTCGTGCTTACAAGCATTTGAGGAATTGAAAAAGTGACTAGTCACAGCACCAATACTCATAGCACTAGATTTGACTTTACCTTTCAAACTTATATACGATGCTAGTGATTTTGCCATAAGGGCAGTACTTGGGCAAAGAAAGGACAAGGTATTTTATGTTATCCACTATGCAAGTTGTATGTTGACAGATTCACAACTAAATTATACCACCACTGAGAAGAAGATGTTAGTTGTGGTATTTGCCTTCGACAAATTCAGAGCTTAATTAGTGGGCACCAAAGTTACAGTTTATATGGACTACTATGCTATTAAGTACTTGGTGACCAAGATAGACACCAAGCCTAAATTAATTCAATGGATACTACTACTGCATGAATTTGATTTGGAAATTAGAGATAGGAAAGGCACAGAAAATCAAGTGGTTGATCACTTGTCTCAAATTTAAGTAGGAAATGAAGACGATAATATTTAACGTATTTAGAATGATTTCCCAGATGAGCCACTGTTAGTTGCCATGGCATTACCGTGGTATGCCAATATCATAAATTTTTTGGTTAATGGATTGCTGCCATCTGAGCTTTCCAATCAAAGACGAAGTAAATTTATCTATGAGGCAATGTAGTGTTATTAGGATGAGCTATTTTTATTCAAATATTGTGCAGAACAGATAATTAAAATGTGTGCTTCGGATGATGAGATTCAAAGTATTTTATATCATTATTATTCAGTACTATATGAAGGACACTTTGGGGGCATGAAAACTGCTGCAAAAGTTCTCCAATCTGGTTTTTATTGGCCAAACATGTTTAAAGATGCTCATGAATTTTTTCAAGCTTGCAATCACTATCAAAGAACTGGAAATCTATCGAGGAGGTATGAAATGCCCTTGCAAATTTTTTTAGAAGTGGAACTATTTAACGTATGAAGAATTGATTTTATGGGTCCATTTCCACCTTCTTGGGGTAATGTATACATACTTGTAGCTGTTGATTATGTCTCCAAGTGGGTTGAGGTTGTTGCTCTACCAACGAATGATGTCAATCGGTACTGAAACTTCTACATAAGAATATTTTTACCATGTTTGGTACCCCTCGTGCTCTGATTAGTGATGAAGGTTCACACTTTGACTGCAAATTAGCTGCTAATATTCTGAACAGGTATGGAGTTAAACATAAAATTGCCACGGCATACCATCCCCAGACAAATGGACAAGCGGAAGTTTCTAATAGAGAGATTAAACAAATTCTGGAGAAGGTAGTCAATCCCACCCGCAAAGATTGGTTATCCAAATTGGATGAAGCTTTGTGGGCACATCAAACTGCATTCAAGACACCATTGGGGATGTCAACTTTTAAGCTTGTTTATAAGAAACCCTATCATTTGCTCGTTGAATTTGAACATAAGACATATTGGGCAATTAAGCAATTGAATATGGATTGGAGTGCTTCTGGTACTAATCGTCTGTTGGAGTTGAATGAGATGGAAGAATTCAGAGCACAAGCTTGTGAGAATGCCAAGTTGTACAAAGAAAAGACCAAACAATGGCATGACAATAAGATTTTTCCACGACAATTTGTACATGGACAACAAGTCTTGTTATTTAATTCTAGGCTTAAATTGTTTCCTGACAAATTAAAATTTAGTTGGTCTGGCCCATTCGAGATAGTGCATGCCTATTCTCAAAAAGTTGTAGAAGTTAAGGACAACAAGACTGGTTTTACTTTCAAAGTCAATGACCAACGATTAAAGCATTACTTTGGAGCTGATATAATTCATGATAAAAATTCCATCACTTTTCGATCTGCTTAATATTTCTCCCCTGCATTGTTTTATTCATTTACTTTGTTTAGTTTATTCAATAAGTTTACTTAACTTTTATTTTCTTTTGACGTAGGCACATTATGGCCCAGGTTTGTAGAAATCAACCTATTTAATATATTAGTTAATTTTAGTTTAATAAAATTTTCTATTATTTTTCTTTTTCCCGCTCAATTTTTCTTTTTTCTGTGTCAGGGCACAATTTCAAGTTAATCTTATCCTCCACGTCACTGTTATATTTTCTCTCACATTTTACCCTAGTCAATTCACTTCTTTTCTAACTTACTTTCCGTTTCATCTTCTTCACCTTTCTATGTTTTTTACTCCATAAATTGTAAAGGTCTCACCTTTTTCATTTTACAGCTCAAATGGCTCGCCAAGCACCATCTTCTTCCACCTTCGTGCATCTGCGAACATTCTTTAGCAAAATCGCGGAAGAAAAATATAAGAAGAACATACCAAAGCGAACTTTTTGCCTGGGAAAAAGGTTTCCTTTTCCAAGTTGCCCCCTTTATGCGCTATTCTGAAGCCATCTCATCTGTCGAAGAGAAACACGAGTGGCAAATCTTCTGTCTCCACCCTGATGACGTCCTCACTAAGGTAGTTAAAATTTTTTATGCACATTTAACCTTTCCTAAAAATGCTTTCATCTATGTGCGTAGTGTCTCGGTGTTATTTGATAAAGACTCCATCAATGTGCAATATGGGTTACATGAAGGCCCTGATGAACACTTTCAATTTGTCAAGAAAATGACGATTGAAGGACTCAATCAAGTTTTGACAGTTTCTTGAAATGATTTCTACACCATCGACCGTGTGAATTTGAAGCCTCAATGTAGGGTATGGTATCATTTTCTTAAATCTTGTATTATCCCTTCTACGCACAACTCTACTATTTCCAAGGAACGCATGTTGTTGTTGCACTCGATTATAACTGGAAGAAATATAAATGTTGGAAAAATTATTGTTAGAGAAGTCCACCATTGTGCAGAAAAGAACAGCGGTACCTTAAACTTTCCGTTATTCATTAAGGCACTGTGTCAAAGAGTAAATGTTCCTATTCAGTCAAATGAAGACAAAATCCCCAATAAAGAAGCCATAACCAAGCAAATTGCCCTAAGATTTTCAAGGGAGGAAATGCCAAAGCATCCTGGCTCTAAATCCATAGCTTCACCACCTATGACTATTGATGCTGCCCTACCAACATCTCATAGTGACTTTGAGTAGACAGTGATTGATGCTCTTGAGATGTTGCAACAACAATTTTGGATGGTGTGAAACAACAACTTAGGATAGTCACTGATCTTGGTCGAGATCAATAAGGAATGGCTTTATTTTAGGGATACATCAGACGACGGGACAAATCTATTAAGAAATATCTTCAAAAGAACTTTACTCGACCTATGCCTATATTTTTTGTTTTTCTAAAGAATTGTAGTTAAAGCCAGAAAATGATGACGAAGATGGAGAAGAAGCCATTGTAAAGAAGAAAAACACAGGAAAAGAGTGAGAGGCAGAGAAAATTGAATCCACGCTTATTGAATCTGATAAGGATGAAGCTGGTATGACTTAAACTTCTACACCTGCTGCAATTACCACTACACTGAAATCCATTGCACCTATGATCGAGCAAGAGCGTATAATGCATCAACTGATTGATGATCTCAAAAAATTAGATACTGATGATGATGATGAGGTGCCAATTAACTAGCTAAAAAGGAAGTGCTACAAGCAAGCTGTTGGGAAATCAGTTATAGATGATGCTGGTAAAGTGGAAAGGAAGTGTGCTACAAACGCGATGCTAGAAAATCAACCCAACCCAACTAGAGTAACCCAAATTCCTTCGAAGATTTTGTTTTTATTTTCATTTTCATCTTTTCATTTTATAACATATGTTTCACGCATTCCTATTTGGTTTTATTGAATTTTTATATTTGTAAGTTGTTGTTTTCGCATTTTGAAATGTTTCATTGTTCATGCATTAAGGACAATGCATCCCTTAGGTTTGGGGGTGTGTTGTGTTGTAAATATAGTATGTAGTAGATATATATTTTAATATTCATGCATTTTGTCATTCATTTTTCCATTACATACGAATGCTAAGTAACTGCCTGAATATGAAAAGTATATTGTTATT
This sequence comes from Gossypium hirsutum, assembly GCF_007990345.1. Lineage (NCBI taxonomy): Eukaryota > Viridiplantae > Streptophyta > Magnoliopsida > Malvales > Malvaceae > Gossypium > Gossypium hirsutum. The sequence goes on along the minus strand of NC_053439.1, from coordinate 38,272,420 downwards.
TATGATATTCGATGAAGATAATAATACTTCGATAAAATTAGAAAATTTTGATGGGTGAATAAGTATGTTTAGTTTAGGATAATTGTGTGAAAATTGATTCCTAAAAGTAAAATGCCCTATTTATAATTGTAAGTAGTCTATAGTAGGTTTCTTTTAATACATTTAGGAATTCTTAAATTTAAATTTAGTAAACCAGCAGTGTGTAATAATGAATATCACGGAAAAATGATAAGAATCACTCCAATGTTTGAAAATGTTGAGTAGATCAATAATACTTTGTTTACTCCATCGTATTATTGATTAGAAAGAAAAAGTTCAAATAAGAGTGAGTAGAAAAAATAGTTGAGGGACACTCCACTATAGTAATGGGCTGATTAGCTAAGGGGATAGTTGTTTGGTCCATCTATCTTTTTAGTTAAAAGCCTTAGCTTCTTGAGTGGGTTACATTCAAATCATGGCATGATGTAATACCGGACATTCTAGTGTATGCTCCATTGAGATTGTCAAGTAAAGAAACCATGTGACAAAATGAATTCCCTAGGAAAAAATAATATTTGTAATTAAAGTTTTTAAATGATAAAGCAAATGAGAACAGAGAAACTGAGTTTAGAAGAAAGATAACCTAAGTGCATTAGGAGGTATTTACTATAGTAAGAATTGCATGAATATTTAGGAATTTTATTTTTAGGTAACATTTGCTACACGTTTTTTGCTAAATAAACCTGCAAAACTTGAATCAATTTTATTTTTTGATTTAATAAAAGGCTACTGAGAATGGAGGTATAGAATATACAACAAATGATTTAGCAGTATATATGGTAACTGTGTGCTATGGAAAATTCATGCATTCAAGCATACTTATACATATTTTGCTTGAGGACAAGCAATAATTTATGTTTGGGGGTGTGATAACTCTTAAAAAGAGTTATATTTTAGGCCTCTAGATTGAATTAATTGTTTGTAATTAAGTAAATATGTTTGCATTTTTAGGATATTTTTAGAACATTGCATAACAAAGATTAGGTTGTGCTATAAATGTCATTATTTGCTACTGGGGAAGAAAGGTGTTGGTTATGGTTGGCAGTAGGTGCAAGATGAAGAAGAGAAGAGAGAAAGGAGAAAGAAAATGAAGGAACTGAAATATTTCCATAGCAAAATGTTGGTTAGATTGCCAACAAGAATTTCATGGCAATTCCAGGAAAATGATCCAGCACTCAGTCTAAATCACTCTCAGCCAACTATACTTGTACCAAATAAACTACCCTGAAAAAGAGGAAGCAAAAGGTGTGTGCTGAGAGGGAGGGAGCTACCCTATAAATGAGGAAAGAGACGTAATGGGACGAGGATTTTAAGGAGAGAGGAATTGGAGAGAAGTTTTTCTCTGCATCGAATTCTCATGGAAAATTTCAGAGAAAAGAGAGGAGAGGGTAGCGTCTTACAGAGAAAAAAATCACAGACGCAAGGAAGGGGAAGAGAAATCTGCCCTGGGTTTTCCATTAAACTTTTGTATTAAAGTGAAAGTTGGAGTAACATGAGCTTCTTGCAGTTCTACCTTTATTTTCTAATTTTAACTTGGTGATTTGTAAACTTGAATGATGATGTTGAATGGTTTTATTTTGGATTTGAATGTCCAATCCATGAGTTAAATCTCATTGGGTTGAAATTATTTGGGTGAATTTTTACTATCTTTAATGCCTATGGTTTGATTTTGAGTAGATTATTGTTTCATTTGATTTGTGATTATTTTAAATGCATGCATGCAACCTCTAGACATAGATGATTGTATGATATATTGTTAGATCTGATTTAATTCTTAAAAGTTTAAATAAATTGGATTATTATCGGTTGATACAGACGAATATTCGAAAGAACATTCGCAGCACTCTAGACGTAGAAGTTGTGATCTTTAAAGGGAAAAAAGAACTTTCTAGATATCATTCTTGAGTTCTATAGACATACAAAAACTCAGAATGATAGCTTAAAGTCTGACTCTCGAAAGAAGCAAATTGCGGTAGTGAATCCTTGAGCCGTAGAATGGTCTAGATTTTGCCATGAATCTATTATGATATAAATGTAAAACTTGAATGGTTCTAACCTTTATCATTCAATAGTACAAACCCTCCCCACTTATTCATTAAGAATTGCTACAACATTTCAATTATTTCTCTTCATCGATTTTTCATTCATACTTGATTTTATTAATCCATTGATTAATTATCTTCATCAATTTGTCATCTGTTTCATTTACACAGTTTAATTAGTCAAATTCATAATAATAGCATAACCATTTTTTAATCAATTTCGATCCTTGTGGAGACGATACTCACTCATCACTTTATTACTTGATTCGATGTGTATACTTGCACATTCGTATTACACATTCACATGCGAAATTGGGAAAAACTTTGTACGACCCCCTAGAAATACGCATGCATCCCAGTTGTCCAAGAGTTTTATACAACCATGGAAGAAGCCGAGAGGAATCGAGAATGGGACATGCCATGGCATCGGATAATTGTTGGAGGAAAAAAAGTTCTGATATCACCTTTGGAAATATTTAGGTATTATGTCGCTCCTATATCTCTCTATGATTCTGTGCAACGAACGAATCTCATGCAATTCCTGAGAGAAAAAACGGATGACATAATCAATCTCCTGACGAATGGACGAGATGCGTGGAAACTTCATCCCAGCGAAAATTTCCCAATATCAATCCCGTAAGAACATCTAATTCCGAAAGCAAGAATGTGGCTACAATTTATTAATAGTCAAGTTTATCTAGCCTATGATATGTCCAACATAGATAAGTTCCAAGCTACATGGAAAGAAAGAATCTGTGTTCGTACATGGATCTATCGAAGATGCTATTTTGTGTCAGGAAAAGCAAGGGCGAATTGCTTTTTCCACTTTTAGTAACGACCTTGTGTAAGCAAGCACAAGTACCAATGAGAAAATCAGAATATTTCTTACAACCATCGAAGCCTCTAATATGTGAACCAAGCTAAAAACACTTGGTACGAAATAGGAAATGAAAGAGAGACATTGTAACACTCCTAACCCATCTCTGTTGCCGGATTAAGGTTACAGAGCATTATCAAACAATCAGAAAACATTTAACATCATAACATTAAATAAGTTAAACTTATTAGAAACCAATCAACCATAGGCATTTGGTCCCTAGGTCGAGCATTCGAGGCCCTAAAAATAGCTTAGAAGCAATTCGAGACTAATTTGAATCAAAATAGAATATTTGGAACAAAATTGAAAAATTTGAAAACAAGGGTCACATGGCTGTGTGGCCAGGCCGTGTGACATAGCCCTGGCTATGTAAAAATTGAATAAGGGACACATGGCCGTGTCTCAGCTAGTGCCCTCACTCATATAACTCACTGAGTTGGGTCACACGGCCGTGTCATAGGCTGTGTGCCAGACCGTGTAACTCTCTGAGTTACAACACACAATTATGTTGTTGGCAGTGTGCTAGGTCGTGTAACTCACTAGCTTAAAACTCTAGGAATTTACAAATGACACACGACCATGTGTGTCACACAGCCCTGTGACAGCCCGTGTCCCAGGCCATGTGATCTATATTTTGAACCTAAAATCATGTCATTTCAAGGCCAGAACAAACCTAACCAACCATCCCATTTGTGCACACATTCAAGAGATTTAAACATCATTAAAATACACGTAAACATACCATTTCAAACATCCTAATTCAGTTAACCAATATGTCATTCAAAGGTGCCACATTTGTGTAAGAACATCACTAACCAAAACAAGTCAATATTGCCATATTTCAATCACAAAACCTAGTTCCTTAACTATCAGTTAACATCACTTAAAATCATTTGCATATCACCACAAACATATCAATAAAGATCATGCATTTCAAGTACCTAAAAGTGGCCAAAATGACCCAACTTGGTAAGGCATTAAAGTCCATCAAACCAAACATAAACTCCAAAGCATTTGCATACCAAAACATCCATTACACATTCAAGAAAAACCATTACAAAAAGGTCTTATACATGCCATTTATAACCTTGGCCAAAATACACAAAAACTACCAAAATGGTTGCTGGATAGTGTGATTGACCCCGACAATGTAACACCCATTACCCGTATTCGACACCGGATTAGGGTACGAGGCATTACCAGAACACATACACTTATATACATGTTAAACCGAGTTATAAAATTTTATTCAAATTTAAACTCTTCAAATTTTTAACATGCTTTTATAAATCTTCACGTTATAACTTCAAAATACTATATTTGTAACAAATAGGGCTTCTGAAACCCAATACACACTCATACATTTCAATACTTCATTTCTATTTCATTTATTCACGATTCTCATGTTCACGATTCAATTCAATTTCTCAATCCCATATACATTTCAATACCACAATAATTCATTTAATTCAAATCATATCATTTGCAATTTCCATTTAATTCACGTACAGTTCAATTTCATTAAGTTCAATACTAATACATATTTATCGTTTAACTTAACGTCCCCTTTTTGTGTCATTTTACACTTCAAGCATGAACTTAGTATTTCATTTCCTTTCCACTCCTGTTTCCTATGCATATCACACAAGATATAAACATTACACTCAACCATAGTCGCAAGCTAGTCTTTTTTGAAGACTAACCACATGATAAACCATTTTAATAAAGATTACAAACTTTAAACCTTACCACCCTTTTATGATCACAAGCATATTTCCATCTAGGCATTTACCATCTCAATGCATAATTTTATAAATTTAATATTGTGTAATCCAACCACAACTTGGCCAAAGCCTAAGCATACACAACAAATATGCTAGCCAAAATAAACATATAGCATAAACAATATAAGCATGGATAAGAACCACATTTATTTATGTATCAAACTTACCAACATGAGTTAATTGATAAACCATTTTTGATATTGCTACATACCAAATCATATACCAAGTATACCACATACACATACTATGAAACTTTATTTTCTCACATGAACTTCAACCATAACTAATAATGCACAATTATAAATATCATTTCTTTTCAATCGTTTATCGATTATAATCGAGCATATGGCCAATTATACACAAATCATTCATATGTTCTTCCAATTTTCCTCCTCCTCCTCTCCATTCCACATCCATAATGTACATAACACTCTTAGAAATAACATTTTCTATAGTTTCACTATTCATTTACATGTATACTTAAAACTGTCTCTCCAAGTCAGAGTCACTAAATTATTTTTACCTGGAGAAACAGAGCTCCAAATTAAGAACTGTTAATTTTACCCGAAACTAGATTCACATATCTTCTTACCATAGAATTTTCAGAATTTTTGGTTTAGCCAAATAGTACAGTTTATTCTTTAAAGTTTTCCCTGTTTCACTGCTCGATAGTTCTGACCTCTCTTCAATAAAAATTAATTATCTCATTGTACAAAATTCAGATATTGTTTCTGTTTGTTTCTCCTAAAAATAGATTCACTGAGGATTCTAAACATATAAACTTTATTCCATAATTATTTTTGTACAATTTTTAACAATTTTTAAAATTCAGAACAGGGGATTCAGAACTCATTGTGACTCTGTCTAACTTAACTTCAAATATCTCAAAATATATAACTCTTTTGCTTGTTTTGTTTCTTTTATGTGAAAATATACTCATTCAGATTCAATTTAATATATTATTCAGCCTCTAATTCAATTTCCACCATTTTTGGTGATCTTTCAAATTCACACAACTGTTACTATCTAAACTATTTGGTTGCTAAGTGTATTCTTTCATAATTTCACCTTTTCACTTTCAATCACAATTCAATTCAAAATTCACTTTTCCATTTCTAAGTCGATATTCAATTAAATATCACACCTATATTCATTATTCAATTATACTTAGTCAATTTTTCGATGAACACTTCAGAATAATATAAGATACTCGGTGGATTCAGCACATAACAACCACCTTATTAATCAATGATGTCCGGTTCACATAGTAGCCTGCACATAGTACTACACATGTGACTATTACCATCCGATAAACGTAGTATCTTGCACATAGTACTACACACGTGATCGAAACTATTCGGTACGCATAGTAGCCTGCACATAGTACTACACATGCGACCTATCATTCCGATACACGTAGTAGCCTGCACATAGTACTACACATGTTACCATCACTTTCAATTTTACATAGTGGTCTACACATAGTCCGTGCCACACATGTGACCATTTCTGTCACTTCATTCCTATCCCTTTTTATTCCAAAGGTTCATTCGGGAATTTTTCACTTTTTCTCACTTTTCTTTTTATCGATCAATTTCAATTTCTCGTCTTTCTTGATTTATAATATACATTTAACTTATATAACATTCACACTATTCATTCTAGTCCAAAAACCATACTTTGGCAAAATTACATTTTTGCCCCTAAAGTTTCGCAAAATTATGATTTTTCCCCTAGGCTCGTAAAATAATTTTTATTCAATTTCCTTGCATTTTAGGCTTAGCCAAACAATTTTATGACAATTTCCATTCAAAATTTTGACTTATTCACACAATTATGACACATTTTATAACTTTTACAAATTAATACTTTTAGACATTTTTATCAAAAATTACTTAGTACAAATCGTTTATCACACTCCAAACATTCATATTCTTCCATAGAACATCAAAATACATGCATATTCTCCATGGGTAAATTTTTAAACATCAACTCTAGCTTAAATAAATGGTAGAAATAGGTAAATCATATTACAGTAATCTGAAAAACGTAAAAATCATTAAAAACGGGCCAATGATGGACTTACTATTGAGCTTGGAAGCTTGAAAATTCTAACCATGGCTTCCCCCTTGCTAAATTCAGCCTTCTGGAGAAGATGGAAAAAATTGGCTTTTAATTTTGTTTTTAATTCATTTTAATAACTAAATGACTAAAATGCCCTTAATGTAAAAATTTGGAAACATGCCTAACCATGCCCATTTTTGTCCACCAACTTAACCAATGGTATAATTACCATATAAAGACCTCAATTTAAAATTTCATAACAATTGAACACCTCTAACATATAGAACTCAAATTTTTCACTTTTTACAATTTAGTCCTTTTGACTTAATTGAGTGCCCAAACGTCAAAATTTTTGAACGAAATTTTCACGAAATCATTTTGTGAAATTGTAGACCATAAAAATATAATGGAAAAAAAATTCTCGTCGAATTTGTGGTCCCGAAACCAGTATTTCGACTATCCCTAAATTCGAGCTGTTACAACTCTCCCCCCTTTAGGGATTTTCGTCCACGAAAATCTTACCAGATAGTAGATTAATGATTTGCTTCCACACAGTATATTTCAAATTCACACATGATTTTGGATTTTCATATCTTTTATAGTAATTACATAGATTCATAAGAAAATCATGATAGCGATATTTCAGCATCTGAAGCTACATAAAGTATCGGAAAATTACAATCCATATAGAATGATATCCATTCTGATGATAAAAAAAATGTCTAGAAAGATCAATGTCACTCATAATTAATGGAATCCAAAGTAACAGAAGCAATATAATCTTCACGTATATTCAATATAACAATAACCATTAGAAACAAAATATTAACCTCACTTAGACTTTACCGTTGATTTTCATATTCACACAAGGGAATAAATACCAGAAAAAGACATGGCAATGTCGAACATAACCCAAACAAACCCATAATTCTTTCATCTATTAATATGTTTAGCTCATGTTCTTATATGATAAGAATTGTTTTTGAAACTAAACAGCCACATATACCTCTGAGGATAATTGTACACACAGAATGTCTAAAAGGAATCATAGTAATTACCCCATTATAGCTACTGTACTCAACTATTAATAAAATACAGACATTACTTAATTGTCTAATTCTGTCATTAGAATTTTCACATTATCTCTTTACTAACAGAAATCGATCTAGAAAAACTTCCGGTTAATTCTTTCTTTAAATAACATACCTGAATAAATCATTTAATCAGATTTAACTTCTTTTGTGACAATAACTTTGCATAATCTGAGTAGTTTTCAGAACTAGCCAATATCTCTCTTTTTATATTGTCTTCATTTGTTAATTCATTCACTTTTTCGACCACATTATTAATCTTTCGTGCACAAACTTCTGTAACAATACACTCGTAAGCTTATTCAACCAAAATCTTACAAATTTCATTGTAACATTTTACTGATATGGGGGGTGAGTGTAGTAAAGCCTCAAATTTATCTTACACATAAATGCGCATAACATATACTATCGCAAATAGCCAATTCATTACTAATTTCACATTCTCAAAGCATTTAATAAACATTTGCTTTTAATCACTTTTGTTCTTAACACATAATTCATATGCCAACTCAAATCACTAATTCACAATCGAAATTTCTATATAGCATCATAATCCAAATATCATAACTCATGTGCTCATATAATTATAACATTTATCAATAAAAAAATGTTATACTCTTTGATCCATACCTTTACGAGTTTCAACTCATAATCAATACATTTTCACTCAAACATTTAAGTGTTTACTTCTATACTATCAGAATTAACTCAGTTGAAAAACATATTTGTTCAATCAAGATAATTTTCGTCATAAAACAATACTGATAAGAGGGTGATGGTGAGGTCATAAAGCCTCTAACTAATCTCATAGATACATATATATATGACTCTGCGTTCATCATCAATGTAATACCATCATAACCACGTAGTTCATTCCAAGCAAATTAACACATCTATTTATTATGAATATTTTCTGTCAACCATAATTTCACACAATGAATTTACTTACTCGAGCTCAATATTAATATCTAATTAAATTCCAATACTTAGCTTCCATTTTACTTACCGACATTTATTCAATTAGAGAACGTCTTACAGAATTGAGTACTTCGTTTTCTCTATGCCATAGTATAACTATTGTCTTGCACATATTTACATATTGATGTCATAACCTAGTTATGGTCTTACATAGTAGCACTTATCACACCGATGCCATATCCCGGATATGGTCTTATACGAAAATCACATATCACATGTTGTCATGGTCCAACCATGGTCTTTTTCGTCAATTCATCACATATCACTAAACGAAAGTACTCATTCCTACGTTCTACTCAGTTTAATCTTCTAATTCAGTTTTCATACTATTATAAAATTCATAATTCAATAATAAAGACATAAAACAAAATATCATATTACCTCTAATTTAACAATTAAACATAAGATTTTATCATATGAACGCACCGATTTCACTTATTCAAGCAAATGTACATAAACACACATTCCATCTATTTAAGTAAATTCGCTTACCATATTCACTTAATCAAATATGTTAAGCATATAACATCATATGATCACCAACATACCTGGATGAGCTTATCACAACATAAACTTTCATTTCGTTTTTTTTAACTTATGATCATCTATTTTCATACATGAACACATACATATCACGAATTTCTATTATTACCTTTCCAAATTCCAACATAACGTGAGCATATTTCATTTATCTCAATATCATTTTCAGCATTATCGAAAATAGCACGGCTAAAAATCATCTCTGTCTTAACAAAACAATTTCGTTAAAGCCCGAAGATATCAAACCATCACGAGTCATAACATGGCACGTATAGCTGGACTCACATATGCTACGTTCGGTCTGAGAATCGACTAAACTGTAGCTTTGATACCACTAAATGTAACACCCTTTACCCGTATTCGACACCTGAATAGGGTACGAGGCATTACCAGAACACATACACTTATAAACATGTTAAACAGAGATAAAATTTCATTCAAATTTAAACTCTTCAAATTTTTAACATGCTTTTATAAATCTTCACGTTATAACTTCAAAATACTATATTTGTAACAAATAGGGCTTCTAAGACCCAGTACATACTCATGCACTTCAATACTTCATTTCCATTTCATTTAATTCAAGATTCTCATGTTCACGATTCAATTAAATTTCTCAATCCAATATACATTTCAATACCACAAAAATTCATTTAATTCAAATCATATCATTTGCAATTTCCATTTAATTCACGTACAGTTCAATTTCATTAAGTTCAATGCTAATACATATTTATCGTTTAATTTAACGTCCCCTTTTTGCGTCATTTTTCACTTCAAGCATGAACTTAGTATTTCATTTCCTTTTCACTCCCGTTTTCTATGCATATCACACAAGATATAAACATTACACTCAATCATAGTAGCAAGCTAGTCTTTTTTGAAGACTAACCACATGATAAACCATTTTAATAAAGATTACAAACTTTAAACCTTACCACCATTTTATGATCACAAGCATATTTCCATCTAGGTATTTACCATCTCAATGCATAATTTTATAAATTTAATGTGGCTTAATCCAGCCACAACTTTATTTTTTCACATGAACTTTAACCATAACTAATAATGCATAATTATAAACATCATTTCTTTTCAATCGTTATCAATTAAAATCGAGCATATGGCCAATTATACACAAATCATTCACATGTTCTTCCAATTTTCCTCCTCCTCCTCTCCATTCCACATCCTTAATGTACATAACACTATTAGAAATAACATTTTCTATAGTTTTACTATTCAGTGACATGTATACTTAAAACTTTCTCTCCGAGTCAGAGTCACTAAATTATTTTTCCCAAAGCTACAGAGCTCCAAATTAAGAACCATTAATTTTTCTTGAAACTAGATTCACATATCTTTTTACCATAAAATTTTTAGAATTTTTGGTTTAGCCAAATAGTACAGTTTATTCTTGAAAGTTCCCCTATTTCACTGCTCAACAGTTTTGACCTCTCTTCACTAAAAATTAATTATCTCATTGTACAGAATTCGGATATTGTTTCCGTTTGTTTCTCTTGAAATTCATTGAGGATTCTAAACATATAAACTTTATCCCATAATTATTTTTTACAATTTTTGACAATTTTCCAAAGTCAGAACTGGGGATTCCGAACTCATTCTGACTCTGTCTAACTAAACTTCAAATATCTCAAAATATATAACTCTTTTGCTTGCTTTGTTTCTTTTATGTGAAAATAGACTCATTCAGCTTCAATTTAATATATTATTCAGCCTTTAATTCAATTTCCACCATTTTTGGTGATCTTTCAAAGTCACACAACTGTTGTTGTCTAAACTATTTGGTTGCTAAGTGTATTCTTTCATAATTTCACTTTTTCACTTTCAATCACAATTCAATTCAAAATTCACATTTCCATTTCTAAGTTGATATTCAATTCAATTCCACACCTATATTCATTATTCAATTACACTTAGTCAATTTCCTAATAAACACTTCAGAATAATAACAGATCCTTGGTGGATTCAGCACATAGCAACCACCTTATTAATCAATAATGTCCGGTGGAATCAGCACATAGCAACCACCTTATTAATCAATGATGTCCGGTTCACATAGTAGCCTACACATAGTACTACACATTTGACCATTACCATCCGATACATGCATAGTACAACACACGTGATAGAAACTATCCAGTGTGTATAGTAGCCTGCACATAGTACTACACATATGACCTATCATTCCGGTACACGTAATAGCCTGCACATAGTACTACACATGTGACCATCACTTTTAGTTTTTACATAGTGGCCTACACACAGTCCGTGCCACACATTTGATCATTTCTGTCACTTCATTCGTATCCCTTTTTATTCCAAAGGTTCATTCGAGAATTTTTCACTTTTTCTCACTTTTCTTTTTATCGATCACTTTCAATTTCTTGTCTTTCTTGATTTATAACATATATTTAACTTATATAACATTCACACTATTCATTCCAGTCCAAAAATCATACTTTGGAAAAATTACATTTTTCCCCTAAAGTTTCACAAAATTACAATTTTGCCCCTAGGCTCGTAAAATAATTTTTATTTAATTTCCTTGCATTTTAGGCTTAGCCGAACCATTTTATGACAGTTTCCATTCATAATTTTCACTTATTCACACAATTATGACACATTTTATAACTTTTACAAATTAATACTTTTAGACATTTTTATCGAAAATTACTTAGTACAAATCGTTTATTACACTCCAAACATTCATATTTTTCCATAGAACATCAAAATACATGCATATTCTCCATGGGTAAATTTTTAAACATCAACTCTAGCTCAAATAAATGGTAGAAATAGGTAAATCATATTACGGTAATCTGAAAAACGTAAAAATCAGTAAAAACGGGGCAATGATGGACTTACTATTGAGCTTGGAAGCTTGAAAACCCTAACCATGGCTTTCCCCTTGCTAAATTTGTTCTTCTGGAGAAGATGGACAAAAATTGGCTTTTAATTTTGTTTTTAATTCATTTTAATAACTAAATGACCAAAATGCCCTTAATGAAAAACTTTGGTGACATGCCTAACCATGCCCATCTTTGTCCACCAACTTAACCAATGGTCTAATTACCATATAAAGACCTCCAATTTAAAATTTCATAACAATTGGACGCCTCTAACATATAGAACTCAACTTTTACACTTTTTACAATTTAGTCCTTTTGACTTAATTGAGTGCCCAAACGTCAAAATTTTCGAACGAAATTTTCATGAAATCATTTTGTGAAATCGTAGACCATAAAAATATAATGAAAATAAATTTTTTTTCTCATCAAATTTGTGGTCCCGAAACTACTATTCCGACTAGCCCCAAATTCGAGCTGTTACAGACAAGCTTCCAACCGATCGAGCTTTCGATAATCTATAAAACAAAGGAAAGTAACTACGTAAGCAATGAGTGCTTAGTAGGCTCGTATAAACTTAAACATAACTTACCATTTCCTTAGGACAAACTATAGAAAAAGCATAATAAAAGTCTTTACAAGCACCATCAAACTTACAAGTTAGTAAGTTTATGCATGATACATATGAGTTCAATTATGTAGTAAGTAGATTTCATATACACATCATTTAATTCATCAACCTTTTCATAAGATCCTGAACCAATTCTTTTGTATACTTACCATGCCATTTCCTTTAACCCATTGAATCATCTAAAATTACATTGGATACTCAGGAATGCTCACATATAGTGTGTTTTTCCATATAACCGCAACTTTTCTCACACATAGTGTGCCTTTCCATATAATCGCAACCTTTCCTTTTCAATACTGCTCACACAACTTGTGAAATGGGTCTGCTCACACAAGTTGTGGGTCGGAATGTTAGCTACACGATATTGCTCACACGACTTGTGGAGAATCTGCAACAAATGTAGGACCTCAACCACCGGTAGGACATTCAAGACAAGCACCCCAAAACATGAAATCCCTAATGATTCTTAAGGTTCAAAGGGGATTTTTTATCCGTCAATTATTCATAGCATTGATACATTTATATGCAAATTCATTTACAACTCACACTAAATAGTAAATAGTTAATTTAACTAACATAAATACGGTTATAATTCATACAAACTTACATAGGTAACTATGGTCGTAGAAGTACAATTTGAAACTAATTCGAAGCTTTTGCCTTTTCTCGATTTAAGTCCAGTTGTTGTTTATCTTAATCTAAATAGATAATTTCATTCAATTATGTACTTCTAGTATTCAATTTAATCCATAATTCATATTTATGTAAAATAATGAAATTACCCCTAGCATTTTAACTTTTCACAATTTAGTCCTTAAGCTCATAATTTGAAATTTAACCATTTTAATCCTCCATTCAAGCTAGCTAAATTTCTTAGGGACTTCTAGTAACCCACCTAAATCATTATTTCATGATTGTACCAAGAAATTTTACTATTTCACAAATAAATCCCTAAATGCAATTTCATCAAAAATCACTTAACAAAACATGTTTGTTTAACAACAAAAGTTAATAATCTATCAATAACTTCAAAGCCTATTCAAAAAAACCATGGCAAGTCCTTCAACCTTTAACATCTTTGCAATTTAACCCCCGTGCTAGCTAGATTAAGCTAATACGACCACAAAACATAAAAATCATTAAAAACGGAACACAAAATCATACCATGCAAGCAGAAACTTAAACCGAAGCTTTCTCCCCTTCAATGGCTAATTTTCAGTTCTCAAATGAGAAAAGAAAGAAGATGATGACTTTGTTTCATCTTTTCTTTAATTAATTTTTCATTTAATTAGTAATTTACTACTTTACCCTTATCATTAATAAAAAATTTCAATAAAACCTATCCATATTTTTCCACTAACTCTTTAAATTGTATAATTACTATCTTAGTCTATTAGTTTAAGATTTCATAGCCATTTTACTGTTTTAACTAATAGAATCCCACTTTTTCAACCTTTACAATTTAGTCCTTCTTACCTAACTAACCATTTAAACTTCAAAATTTTTTAATGAAACTTTAATACGACCTTAATATAATCCCGTAGATATTAAATAAATACTAAAATAATAACAAACTTTTTGAAATCGTGGTCTCTAAACCACTATTTCTGACATTACTAAAAACGAGTTGTTACAAACATTAAGTCAAAATCCCATTTAGGTACGAATATGTTACCTTATTTGGAATGGATGATTCAATGGATGCAATAAGTGAAACCCATTTACGAAGATTATGCAAGGAAAAGGAGGTTGAGGCTACCAAAATTCCCATCAGCTAAGTACATGGTAACAATCGAATCAAGCGAGGTGAGGAAAGATAGGAAATTGGAAGAAGAGGAAGACCCCAAAGGAAGATCTGGAGAAGGATTTGAAAGGTGAACAAAGCAAAGCAGTTGATGTGTCAGATTTTGCTTTTGACTAGTTTTAAACAATTTTGTTTAAGTTTCAAATTTTCTTTTAATTTGGACTTAGTATTTTTAGTTTATTCAGAATGTTTTAATTTTAGTTTTTAAGTATTCGAGACTTTAATATTATATATAGTGTGTATAGATTTTCTTAGTAGGAACCCTAAATTTTTGACGGCATAGTAGTACAGAGCCAAAACTAAGAAATGAGAGTAGTCCACTAATTGTATTACACGAATCAAGAATATTAGGTAATCTCTCTCCTTTGTATCTTTTGTTGCACATTAGGGACAATGTGCCGAATAAAGTGCGGGGTGACTTAGGAAAATTTAAAAAAAAAATTTATGTTACATTACTTTATTTTATTTCTTTCATTTTTAGTTTTTAAATTTTAATTGCATGCTTTTTGTTTGTGCTTAAGCTTGTAGAAATCCAAGTAATTGGTTAGGAGCATATACCTAGGTTGTTTGTTTAAATCGTAAATTTAGTCAGAAGTTGAATAATTTAGGTTGTTTATATTTAGACTAATTAGTTTAATTTACTAAACTATAAATAGGAAAAAGAGATTAAATATACCAAGTGATAAAAATAGATACGAATAGGTAATTATATTTGTAGAAGTATAGGATGTTAAAATTAAAAATAAAATACTCAGTAAAACCCATGGTTATTGAAACAGTGTAGTGTGACTAGCATAACCCTTGTAAAAAATGCTCGAGAAAAATCTCAATTGTATTGGCACAAATAAATAAACACGTAAGCGAGTAGATGGGAAATATTACTGCATTAATGTTCAAAGTATGGACAAAAATAAACTGAGTAGGAAAAATTTAGTGGAACTGACTATACCCGGTAAAAAAATACTATATTCGTATATACATTTTGATGGAGATATATATTTAATTTTCTTTAACTTGTTTACTCAGTAATTTATTGAAATAATCTGTTTAGGTGTAAATAACTATGAATTGTTTAAATTTCTAGCTAGAGTTATTCATTTAGGCAAACTTTCCTAGAGTAAATGCTCTAATCCAATCTTGTGTATTAAGCTAGATCAAGTACATTTTATTTTCCTTACATGTTTATTTCTTGTTTCCAGTCTTAGCTTATTTTCAATTTTATTTTCTTTTTGTTATGTTTTCTTTAGGACAAGCAAAGACTTAAGAGTGAGGATATTTGACCTGACGTCAAATGTAGTAGTTAATTCGGTCAATTCTGCACTTAAGGAGCTTATTTTCTAGGCAATTCAGCATTTAATATTACATTTTTGGTATTAGGTCTTAGGATTAAATATTAATAAAAATAAGTTTTTTTTAACACATTTTATAAGTGTTGTGACCCAATAGGCCGACACGAGCATCAAGTTGTGAAATATGTATAATTGAGTGTGTAGGATAAAGATATAAAGGCCCAATTGATGTGGAAGCAAGAGACGAGTGATGCACAAGCTTCTCAGGATGTCAAAGCAGAAAATGAACGACAGAAGGCATATTTTACATGTCGTGTTACAACATAGACATTGTGTGGCGCAACATAGGTCGACGTGTTGCCCAAGAATAACGAGGTTATTTTCGTCTATGCAATCAACTTTATATGAAGACCTAGGACGTTCTGAAGATCTAATTTGGGCTACCAACAGTTCTATAAATAAGAGATTAGGGGTTTGACGTGACTAAGTCATCCTAGATGCCTTCAAAAACCTTAGTAGTTTAGGAGTAGGATTAGATTAATTTTTTTCGGCTTTTCTAAACTCTTTTGTTTTTCCTTTTGGAATCGGTTTTCATTCAAGAGTTTATTTATACTATTTAACTATTTCAGTTTATTTTCTCTTTACATTTGAATTATTTATTTATTCTAATCAATTGATTTTCTACTTCGTTCCCAATTCAATATCAAATCCACGATTATTGAAATATATTTTCTCTTCTAAATCAATTGTGTTCTTCATGTGATTTATTCAATTGGAGTCAAGATTATAAATGACATGAGTGGCTAAATCCCTTAGGGATGATTAACGAGTGGATGGGAATGTGATTAATGGAGGATTTAGGGTTTTTTTCGAGATGGTTAGTTGGTATAGATTTTGTGTTCTTAAACCCTAGGCCTAACAACCCTAGGAAGTTATCATAGGCTAGACGAGGTCGAGGGATAAGTCGAACCAAGTAAATCATAATTTATCATGGTTGAAAAAGTGAGGTCGGGAGATAAGCAAGTATCAACCAATCGATTAGTTAATTAGAGACCAAGAGGTAACTTGGTTAATTGGTAGCTAATCCACCTTAAAACCCTAATCCAAAGTTAATTTCAAACCCTGAAGCGAGTTAATCTTCCTGATTGGTCTATTGATTAAGTCATTTGTTTATTTTTCCTTGTTCACTTATTTTAGTTAATTAATTTCTCTCGGTTATCTATTTTATGGTTTATCATAATCTAGGAATTAATTATTACTATTTAGACTTATTATTGTAAAAAAGGTTTTCAAAACTTATTCCATCCTCTATTGGGTATAATCCTCAGAATACTTACAGGTATTTTGTTGTACTAACTATATTATAATTTGACCTGTGCACTTGCGGACACCGCCATTTTAAATTCTTATATTTTTGGTGTTATATTTTATGTAAACGATAACTCATTTATAGGAAAGACATTGAATTTTAGATTGGCTACAAGGTATTTTTGAAGGTTTCACATTGGAAGAAAGTTCTGCGATTTGGTAGAAAAGGAAAGATTAGTCCGATGTTTATAGGAACATATGAGTTCCTTGAATGAATCGGTCTGATGGGGTATAGATTAACTTTACCTTCATAGCTTCAGAAGATTCATAATCTGTTCCATGTTTCAATGCTATAACGGTATAGGTCAGATACTTCTCATGTAATTACTCTCGATGAGATTGAATTGCAGCCTGATTTATCATATTCAGAAGAGTCGGTGAAAATTTTAGCACGAAAGGTGAAAGAGCTGAGAAACAAGTGTGTAGCTCGAGTAAAAGTTTTATGGAATCAGCCTAGTATTGAAGAAGCTACTTGTGAACCAAAAAAAACCATGAGGTCACATTACCCGAATCTTTTTCAGGTAAAATTTTCAAGGGAAAAAATTCCTAAAGGGAGGGAGTTATAGTAGCCCGTTTTCAGTGGTACCAGAAATGTTGGTTTCAGAACCTCATTTATCGATAATGGAGTCAATGAGTTTTAATATTTCATATCTCTTAGTCTATTATAATGTTATATGAAATCCAGGTTTGTTAATTTGATTGATTGGATAATCTGTTTAGTATAGGGATGAAATCGTAAATGTGGTAAAATTTAACCACTATGGATTTCTTTCGCTATTGGTAATATAATAATAGATTAGGGATTGAATTGATAATTTAACCATTTTCATAGTTAATGGTTGGATAGGTGTTAGTTTTACCTTACCTGTAATGATGCTAATCTAAATAATTAGATTACACACACATATCCTAGCATAGTGGATGGAAAGAGGCAGTTCATTTTTTCTTTTCTTGATCCTCTCCATCATCGTTTTTCTTCTTTGTTAAGCTAGGAAAACTTGGTCAAGCTTCGTGTTCTTGCATGGTAAGCTAATTCAAGCCTGTTTTGCTTGAATTTGATGTTTTTGAATTTGTCATGCTCCAATCTAGCTAATAGTGGTGTTTATTTCCAAAATTGTTAAAAATTTCTTGAGATTACCATTGTTGAATGCTTGAAATTGTGGTGTTAAATGTGAAAAGCAATGAAAAAGGATTACTTGGTAAAATTAGAATTTCTTAGTTTCGAATAACAACTAAAATGAAGACATTTTGAAATCAGCTTAAGAATTTCTTAGGCCTGATTGAATATTGAGCTAATGTTTTTAAGGACTTTTTAATTCAATATTGTTTTATTTAAATCAATAAGTTTGCATGTTTTTAATTTTAGACTTGCACTTTGTGGGTTTTGCATTTAATAAAGTTATGCATTATGTAACTTCAATGCTAGTTAAGTATGCATCATAAATAATGACATGCATTATGTAACTCCGATGTTAGTTTAAGTCTGCATCATTAAATTAAGTATTACATTAAGTAACTCATTTGTCATTTAGTTTGCATTTCAAACCATGCATTTAAGCATCTTAGTTTAATATATGAGTTGCTGGACATTTATTCAACTCATCTTAGTTTAATTAATAAGTGTTTTTGTTGAACTTTATTTAATAAGTGTTGCTTTTAATTAATCTAGTTACTAGGATTATTTACTGATGCATGAGCTTAAGTTTATTTATTTTTGCATCTTTAATTAACTAGTTGCTGGAATAATTTATGCATATGTTTACTTCATTTATTTAAGTTAAGTATTTATTTTTGATATGTTTAATTAGTGTTTAAATATGTTTAATAAGTTCATTTTAATGTCTTTATTACAGGTGTCTCTTCAGCTTACAACCGTTACATTTCAAGGTTGTTTCAACTTAATTGAAATGACTTTTCAAGTGCTTTTTGGATACAAAAGGAGCTGTTACAAAGGGGGCTTTATACATCATTTAAGGAGTTTTAAAGAGCATTATAACACCCTTTAAATTCGGCAGCAACCCTTTCATCTACTAGCTATTTTTGCTCTTTCAAAAGATTAAATCAAGCATTCAAAACACCATTAAGGAGTTGGTGTCTATTTAGCTAGCCAAAGGAAAATTCAAGAGTCATCTTTCAAGCATTCAAGGACATTCATTCAGCTGAATTGAAGTGAATTGAATGATGGAGTTATTTGGTTCAAGAATGCTTATGACTATTCAGCTACTCTATTCTAGCACTATAAATAGGTGAAATCAGACTTTGTAAAAGAACTTTTGACATTTGATTGAATATAATTATATCATTTTGTGAGATTTGCTTCTCTCAAATTTCGTTTGAAGACTTGTTAGCTTATCTACAAAGCTAGTGGCGTCAACCAGTTCTTTCTTTAAATCTGAACTTATCATTATCAATAGTGTGGCGTTCAAACCTTCATACTGAGGTTCCTATCTCCCTAGATAGTGGGTCGAGGTTTGATCTCATCTATTCAAAACCACTTAAGCCATATAAGTCCTGGGTCAGCATTTCTTAATGTTGGTTTGTTCTTGCCGGTTGAGAACCATTTCTTTCCATTCCATCCAAAAACTATCAACTTTCTTTTAATTCCTTTTAATTCCTTGTTAGCCGAACCTATTTTTAACACTTAGCCAATTTTAAACCTAACTTCCATTGATATTTCCCATACTTATCCTACTACAAATAACTTGTTAATTGGAACGATACTTTCTCGTCGATGATCGGGCAACACAAATACGACTCAAAATCAAACACGAGGTCGGATCATATCATACATCCCTAGCTAGGCTTTCATTTTGTCAATAAAGGTATAGCTCAGATGGGTAACCTGAAACCTCTATATGTGATTAGCTCTAATAAGCCTCTGATCTGAAGTGTACCTGTGCTTTGAGTTCTCTTACGATGTTCATCGGGTAATATAAAACATGTGAAATGTGAAATTGGCAAGTTAAGAAATTGCCATAATTGAAGTTTGCATCAACGGAAGGTATGAGATTGAATTTGATATGAAAAGTGTCATTGTATCAAATTACTTACTCGATATACTATATGTAATGAAATATATGCACTTACCTTGCTGGGGAATTGTGTTGGCGAATAGGTAAATAATATTTGTGTATTAAATTATCGTATGGTTATTATGTGAGGTAAGTAAACTATCAAATTTGTATGAGCTTACTAAGTATTCTAAATATTTATGTCTAGACTGCTTTTATATTGTAGATTTTGAACGTTTAAAGCACGTTGATCGGATCAGCAAGAAGTTCACACTATCCATCAGGCTTTGTGGTAGACTCCTAATTTATTTGAGTCGGTCTAAGTGGCATGTATTAGTTGTTTGGTTATTTGTAAACAAACTTGTTAAACTTTGAAGGTGATTACTTTGAATTTTCGTAATGTATGATAATAAAAAATTAAGTTCATATATGTTATGTTCCACACCTTAAGTTCTGTGGGACCTATCACCGTGTGGGGTATTCGTTGAACAATTCACCATTTTTGGATATTCACAGGAAATACTTCAAATTTGATGTCTGCCTTACTTTTAAAATAGTGGTGTTTGCGGAATAACCTGTAGTTTAGTCATTTGAAATTCTCAAAGTAGTTGAATAATCTATCGGAACGATCCGCCACCTATTAGTCCGCGGCATGATGCGCTACTTATGTTTAAAGTATGTAAATGTTTTGTGAGTTTCGCGTGGTAACCTCCTATAGCTTAGGTCCAGTGATCGAACCGGGCAAGGGGTGTTACAATGACATTGCCTATATACATGCCACATAAATAGGTTTAAAATGATTAAAATACTACTGAATCGAAGGCTTGATAGTGTGAGTTTTGAAGTGATCTAATCGCCTCGTTTCGCTAAAGATAACTAGAAGTAGAGAAAACACAACAGAGTAAGCATTATGTATGCTTAGTAAGTTAAAAAGAGCTAAAATAGTAAACTCACCTCAGTTCACAACTAACATAATGAATTAGCTAACTATACAACTTTCCTATCATCAAGTTTCATATAAGAATGAGTTCAACGGTTACAATCTTATAACAATTCAATATGTACAATTCATTTCCATACAATATCGTTCAATCAGAATCATTGAACATATACGTCATTTCAACATTCCAAACATATATATCCATTTCCAAATGCAATATATATTATCAACCAAATGTTTCCATTTCACACTAACTGTTTGGCCCGATGAACTATAATTAACATATATGGATACACGGGTAACCACCAAAACACACCAGATTGCTCGTTCAAGCGATAACTCCAAAAGACATTTGAGCACCGAAGTGCTAAGCCTGTAGGAATCATATTTCATAAAACAATAAATCCCTCCAGAACATACCATTGTATCCATAGAGACAATTAGTAACAGTGGTCTCTGTAGAGACAAGTTTCAGTAATTCGCAACAAATGTTGGATTCCAATTTAAATAGTGAATTCTCCATACATCAGTATCATCTCATATCATATCCTGTACGATAATCTTATTGGAATTCTAATTGTATCCTATCATATCTTAAGTTCATCTGGGCACAATTAACACATTAGTTCATTTCTTTATAATGCAGTCCATTTCTCACCTTTTTGTACCATTTTCTAACCAAATCCAAATACAATCACAAGATAAAAATTACATAATTTAAAAACATCCAATAAATTTTAAAAACATAACTACACCATATGAACTTACCAAACAAAAAAAAGAAGCACAATGTCGAGGACTAATCTATAATTTTCCCTTTTTCTCAATTATCTATTGGTTGGTCCAAATCTTGATCTATACGGTAATTCATTTCAATTTATCAGTTTCAATTACCTTATAACATCTTATTCTCTGCATATGACATTTTAATTTCACTTTTCATAAATCCCCTAAAATTTCACATTTTATTCAATTTAGTCCCTAAAAATCGAAACAATCATATCTCTCACATTTAAGCTCTATTTTTCAATCTGTTTTTCAATTTCATCCCCCTAAATTCCTCTAGTACCTATATTTACAAGAATTTCATGCCAATTTCAAAATAATTACACTTTAGTCACTGTACTCAAAACTAACAAATTTCACTTTATAAATTAATCCCCTTTTTTTTATTTTTAAGCTTAAAAGCTAACATTTAAAAACCAAAAGCTTCAAAATTAATCAATGGTAACTTTTAAAATCTTTAATAGTTTCACAATTTAATCCCTAGGAAGCTAAATCAAGCTCTCGAGATCTCAAAAACATAAAAATTATAAGAACCGAGCTTGAATTAGCTTACCACGCAAGGATCGGATGCTTGGTTGAAATTCTAGCTTCTAAAATTGGTGGGACAATGAGAAAAGGAAAAATATGATGAAATGGACATTTTTCTTTTGTTTTATATTTTAATACCTATGAAATTTAATAAAACATTATTAAAACATTTAATTTACTAATTTAATATGCAATAACCGTCCAAAAATCTCTAAAATATAAAAATTTCCAAATAAAACCTTGGATAATTACCTAATATGTCTTTTAACCAATAAAAGTCAATAGTGATTAACTTTTACGGTTTTTATGATTTAGTTCTTGTACCTTAATTACTAATTGTTCAATAAAATTACTAGAGTGAAATTCAATATAAAAAATAATATACTCGTAAATACCAAGAAATAATATTTACAGACTCGATCATTAGAAAATAAGGTTTCGAAACCATCATTTTCGGCACCACTAAAAAACAGGCTATTACAAGATGACACAATTTACGCCTGCCAAAATTTAAAGGATGGGGGCTTTTATAAAGTACATAGATGAAAATTCACGGTGGTTATTATTAACTAGATAAGAGTGTCCAATTATTGTTGTTGATAGAGTAAAGATTCCTAAACTTGAAGTTACTTGGACCAATGATGAAGAAAACCTAGCCAATGTAAACTCTTAGGCTTCGAACGCAACCTTTTATGGAGTTGATCCTAAGGAATTCATGTGAATCTCTAAATGCACTATTGCCAAATAAGCTCAAAAAGTCCTTGAAACTATTAAAAAAGGAATCAATGCAGTGAAGCAATCCAAACTTCAGATACTAACTACAAAGTTTAAAACTCTAAGAATCTAGGACAATGAGACTTTGACTGTAATCCATTCAAAGCTGTAAGAGAAGATTACTCAAATCAGACTTTTTCACTTGGAGAAGATTACTCAAACTTGAAGCTTTTCAAAAAAGTGCTTCGATCTTTGCTTGAAAATTTGCAATTAAGGTGACTGTTATCGATGAAGTGAAATTGGCAATATGATAATTGATGAACTTGTCAATTTATTGTAAACCTTTGAGAAGAATCTTGATGAGTCAAGGAAGAGCAAAGGAAAAGGTGAGAAGAATATTACTTTCAAGTTATAGTCTCAATTGCAACTATGAGTGAATATACTATAATTGTCTTGTAGTAGGAAATCACCCTACTCACTCAGAATTTTAACAGAGCATTTAAGAAGTTACCAAAAGGAATAGGATGATTGATGTAAACAAAAATCTTGGCAAGACTAATGGCAAGGGATTTGTGATTATTAAGAAGGAACCCAAGGAGAAAAATAAATATATACAATGCCATGAAAGCCAAGGCTTTTGTCAAATTCAAGTTGAATGTTCCAATGCATTAAAGAAAAAGAAGAAATTTGTTTGTTATCTAGAGTGATGAAGATTGATCCAACATTTATGAGGAGAATGAAGAACATGTCAGCAAATACGTTTCCATCACCATTCAAGCTTCTTCATCAGATGTAATTAATTCAGATGGTTCGAGTGACATTTGCACTGAGTCCATTAGTGATTTGAAGGAGACATACAAGACTATGCTGGAAAAATAGGACTAGGTGCAAAGTGAATGGAAGACTCACTAATGCAAATCCTTTCTTAAAATTGGATAATAACAAGGTAGTCAAGAAGATTAAGGAAATTGACTCCATGTTGATTGACAAGTCAACCAAACTGAAGGCAACAATGAAGGAACTATATATTACTCAATTTGTGTTGAAGAAACCTGGGTTTAGCAGAATTCTTATAGTTGGTAAAAGAGACCTTGGTAAGGGTGGACATAACTATGTTGGCAAAGGAGATAAAGAAATCCAACCAACTAATTTTTTCAAAACCAAAGGTGTTATTAATTAACATAAATGCTTGATGAAGGATGAGATTGTTCACATAAAGCACATTATTTGTCACTCCTTTGGTGTGTTAAGTGATATCAAGCCAAGGTGTTTGAAGCTTCTAAAACATATGAAAATAAGTGTCCAAATGTTGCTTTAGTTGTAATTGAAGGAAAAGATGCCTTAGACAGAAGTAAAAGTTAGTCTAGAGAAGAAAAGACCAAAAGTTTTTTATCATTGCTTATTAATTTTTGAAGGGATCAAATAATCATGTATAGTATTTTGATAGTGGATGCTTCATGCACATGGCTTTGAATGGTAGTTGGATTCTTTGAAAATGTGCCTTGAATGTTTAAAGCATGGCCAGTTGTAGAAATTCTTTCTTATAAAAGGATTAAAGGCAAAACTAATACGCTCCAATCAATTTTGTGATTAATGGATGCTTGTAAATTTGAAAAAGAACAAATACTTGGTGACTAGTAAGATAACCGAGCTAGTTATGGAGGGTTTCATAACATTTGATAACTACTAAAAATTGATTAAACCTTTAACATTGCAATTGTGTGAGCTCCATAATTTTGGAGCTATGCATAAGAGGATAGACCATGTTCACTTCAAAGGATTATAATCTTTGGTGAGGTGTAATGTAGTAAGAGGATTGCCAAAGCTAAGAGAGCATTCCAAACTTTGAGGAGACTACATGAAAGGTAAGTAATACCATTATTCTCTTTTGTTATAAATGATACAAACATTTGGACCCTTGAAACTCCTGCATATAAATTTGATTTAGCCTATATAGATTGAGATTTTGGCTGGAAACAAATATTTCTTAGCATGTATAAATGATTACTCAAGGTACACTTGGGGTGATGTTTTTAATGGAGAAATATGAGACTTTTTAAGCCTTTAGAAAATTGGTCAAAATTTTAAGGAATGAGAAGAGCCAACTTATTGTAAAGATTATCAGGATCGAGAGTGATCATGGAAAGAAATTTTAGAATGAAGAATTCTTTATTTTATGTGATGAAAAAGGGATTCACCATGAATTTTCAACCTTAAAGACTTCACAACAGAAAAATGTTGTTTAAAGAAAGAAATGAACTATTCATGACATGGCTAGAGTGATGCTTAATTTCAAAAGGGTTCCTCATAGTTTTTGGACAAAAGTTATTAGAATAGCTATTCATGTGGTCAATAAATTTCTATTGAGTCTTATAACATGGATAACATCGTATGAGATGTGGAGAAGACAGAAGCAAGTAGTGAGCTATTTCTGTGTTTTTCTAAGCACTGCTACATTCTTAAAGATCAAACTTATCAAGGAAAGTTCAATGCTCATAGTGACAAAGGAATTTTGCTTGGGTACTCTAAAAATTGCTAAGAATTTAGGATGTTCAACAAATGCACACGGACTTCCATAAAGTCATTTAATGTGGTGGTTAAAAATGAGACAACCAGTACTATCATTAAACATGTAGATGAAGAATTAGCTAAGCTAGATGTTAAGCAAGTTACAATTGAGCCAATTTCAAGCCATTTTTCTTAAAGACCTATTGTTGACCAGCCTATGATAAACAAGACCATTACGTAAATGATATTTTTCAAACTCAACCACCATCAAAGGTAAGAGGAGTCATGATGAAAGGGAAATTAAAGCTAAATTATCGATATAAGGTTCGATCAGCATGCTATACATCCTTCATTCACCCCAAAAGGGCGATAAGGCTTTAAAGGATGAGAATTAAATCCAAAGCTATGCAAGATAAGTCAAATTAGTTTAAAAGGAACGATGCATGGAAACTTGTTCCAAGACAAGTTGATTGTAATGTAATTTAGACAAAATGGATCTTTAAGAAGAAGATAGATGATCTTTGAAATGCCACTAGGAACAAAGCAAGGTTTGTGGTTTAAGGATATAATCAAGTGGAAGGGATTGAATTAATGAGACATTTGCGCCTGTGGCTAGACTTAAGGTTATCAGACTCCTTTTAACAATTTCAAATTACCTTGACATTAGACTTTTTCAAATGAACATGAAGAGTGTATTCTTAAGTGGATTTATCATTGAAGAATTTTGTGTAGAACAACCTAAAGGATTTGAAGATCCTAAACATCCAGACCATGTGTTCAAGCTCACTAAGGCTTTTTTATAAGTTGAAACAGGCCTCAATGAGTGGTAAAAGAGGCTTTCAAGGTTCTTGCTTGAGCAAGGTTACCAAAAGGGGAATGTAGACAAAACCTTGTTTATCAAGAAAGAGAAAGACACCATTATAGTTGCTTAGATATATGTAGATGATATCATGTTTGTCTTAACTTCTCAAAAGGCCAAAAAAGGTTCTATGTAGATTATGTTGTCTGAATTCAAGATGGGTATGGTTGAGGAGCTATCTTACTTCTTAGGATTCCACATTAAGTAGCTCTAGAAGGGTATTTTCTTATCTTATGAGAAGTATGTATACAATTTTGTGAAGAAATTTGGATTGGAGTATGCTAGGCCAATGATTACTTTAATGTAAGTTTTTAAGAAACTATGCTAAAAAAACAAGAGGAGCTACAACGAGATGAACTAACTACATAATTATGATTAACAGTTTACTTTACTTGGATACAAGTATATCTAATTTATGCTTTAGTGTGGGTGTTTATGTGATATGTCAATCAATCTTAAAAAAAATCATTTGAAACTGTGAGGAGGATTATCGGGCACGTGAATGGCACGTTAGAGCTTAGAATTTGACTACTAAAGGATACAAATTTGAATTGAGTAGGCGATAGCGTTGTTGATTGGGAAGAAAATATTGATGATAGGAAGAGTACATTTGAAGGGTGTTTCCACTTGGGGTTCAAATTTTGGTTTCTTAGTAAAGCAAAAAATAGTTTTCAATATCTTTATCAATAGATAAGGCTAAATATATAGCTCTAGGAAGTTGTTACACACCCCTCTTATGGATGAGGAAAATGCTTGAATATTTTGGGATCGTGTTGCTAATTGCAACTTCCTATTGTAACAACTCTAGTGTAATCAATATATTGAAGAATCCAATGCTTCATTCAAGGACCAAACATATCGGTCTGAAGGACCATTTTACCGAGAGTTGGTGGAGAATGAAACCATTAAGGGTCTTTTTGTTTGCTAGTAAAATGTTTTCTGGAAAATGATTTTTGGAAAATGATTTACTGAAAATATTTTCTGGTGTTTGGATGAATCTGTGTAAAATGTTTTCTGTTATTTGACAGATTTCCTGAAAATATTTTCCGTAAAAGTTGTTTTTACATATATTAATAAATTTATATACATATTAACAAATTTTTATATTTTAAATTGTTTTTACATATATTGCAATGATTTATTTATAAATAAATAAAATTAAATATATAATAATACTCAATTATTAAGCTACAATATTAACTGTCATAAATTAAAAACAACCAAAGTCAAATAAATTATTTATAATTGTGTTAAAAAAATAAGAAAAAGGATTGAACAATTATAAATTTAGCTTCCAAACCACAATTAATACTAGAAATTAATAATATTATCCAAATGCATAATTAGTAGTACACCACATAATAACAACAACATTGTCCAAGTGCATAACTAATATTACACCACATAAAAGTATCAATATCTTTAACCTTGAGAAAATTTTTGAAGCTAAATTTTTTTATGCTTCTTACTTTTAACTAAAAAAGCTTTGGCCTCGGATTCATGACTCACTAGATAATCAAACACAGAACACAAGAAGTCATCATCAAATCCTTCTTCCTCCATTAAAATCACTTGTTAGTAAAGTTGTGGTGTCTTATCCGCAGTAAATTGTTCCAAAGCATTAGCAATTTTGCCAAGCTGTTCACCTACAAATTTAATTTGTTCATCAACGACACTTTCTTGAACATTTTTTCTTTTACGTTTGGATGTGCCAGATGAAGATACATTTATTTTTACCTCTTCAGCCTCTTCATTGTTGTAGTCTACAGGCACTGAATCCTCAAAATCTATGTCAGCAATGTGCTAGCAAAACTCCCTGTTGACATATCTTTGCGAACAACCAAAGCCATTTCATCATAATGATCAATGCTTTTATTCAAAAATGGTTCATACTTCTTGTGTGCCTGTTGGATATTATACACAATTAGAATAGCAAGTAAAAAACAACTGAAATACACTTAACATATATATACATATATTACCATCACTGCTGCATCATATGTCGCTCTATCACATGTGATCATTTTCATGTTATCATCCCATCCAAAACTACTTTCACCTCGAATTTTGCATATAATCTGCCGCTGGTTTTTTACAGTCCTCAAATGATTTTCCACATACTTCGCATCGCATTGGACTTGGAATCTTTTAGAAATAGCTTCGACAACTAGATTAATAGAAACTGCTCTGAAAGTATTAGAAGGCTTATTTCCTTTCTGGGCCTCCTCTGCTAGAATTTCAAGAAAAACATGTTCCATCGGTTTTGTCCACCTGAATTGTTTGGAGGTCCCTTTTTTGTTTCTCTTACCCATTCTACATTAATAATTGTCATTGTCAATCATTTCAATATCCAACAAGCTTAAAACATAATAAATTCAATATCTAACAAGCTTAAAACATAATCAATATCTCACAAATTCAAGACATAATAATTTCAAAATCCAACAAACTAAAATTTCAATATCATTATCCAACCAACATTAACAAAAAAAAAATTAATACTAAAACATACATAACATAGAAACAATTACCCTAAGCCCTAAACATACCTAATATTTCTAGGCATATAATCAGTTCACATAGTTTGTGCAATTTCGTTCTCTTAGCAGACCATTCTCTTGCTTCTTCTCTTTCTTCTCGATCCGTAAGAGTTGGTATTATCAAATCAGACTTAGGCTCCTCGTATAATCCTTTATTAAGTAAATCACTAGGATCAACTCCCATCATATGATTATGAATTATACAACAAGCCAAAACTATATCTACTTGAGTCGAAAAATTCCAAAATGGTTCAGCATCTAATACACGAAGTCGTTTCTTCACACAATTTATTCCTACTAAGAATATCACATAAATTAAAAAAGGCGATCAGTCTCTACTAAGAATATCACACAAATTAATAGTAAATCAGAGTCTCCTAATTTTCTGGTTTCTACAATTTATGGAATTATATTGTCCAAGGCCCCTAACACAGGCCATGTTCAAGACCACGTCACAACACCAAACCTTCTAAATAACTTCATAAATAGAGAAAGAGTCAAGACACCTTTTAAGATGAATAACAAGTACACAATTTAACACCGAAAAAAACTAAAGCAAATCGGTAATTTATAGAAACAAATACCATTATGCACCATTATATCTGCAGTAGTTAATCAATATTCATGAATATCCAATATGCATTAATATTTCATCAGTTTTTTCTTTCTTTCTAAAAGGGTGGTCCCCCTTTGTGTTTTCACCTCTGATAAATGCTATACTTCTTCCTGCGGTCTTGACTCCTCCAACAGTATATACATACATAAACATGGCTCATATTATTACTGTAATAAAAAACTGAAAAACATATGCATATATATATAATTAAAGCACTTGTTTTTCTCAGATTTGTTGCAAAGGAAAAGCATTCAGTCAGCAAGACTAGAATATGCTTGGTTCGGTTAAACCAGAATAAGCACTGCATGAGTCAAAAGGAAGTGACTGCCCTGGGCATATACTTGTCGAAAGGTTAACCTCCCACCTTTATTTTTCCTACTTGCTGCTATCCATGGATAACAATGAATTTCAGCTTTGCAAATCATCATTTAATAAACTACTTTTTTTAAGAAAATAAAAAAAAAGTCAGTGTTAGATAATTAAAACGGACCATGTAAAAATTTAATTTCGCTTCTAAAATTATAAATAAAATTTTTATGTCCATTTTGAAGAAGAAAAATAGAGACAAAAATGAGAATCAACAACCTGATCCCCTCTCCACCTCTTATCTTTTCATGCTTGCTTTGGCAGTGTCCAAAAAGCTTTATAAGAAGAAATCTAGTCTCTAAAATTGCAAGTGAATTCAACTACCATAGAAGAAGTTCATCATTGTTGCTAAAATTGTAAGGGACTAACTTTCAAATTACGTTTACTTGTACTAGTTTCAAAAATTATGAAGGCATCCCTACACCAAAGGATATGCGCGTCTTCCAGTTTATCTATTACAACCAAACAAAACTGAAACACATATAACAGCAAATTGAATGACATAATGCAAAACCAAACTACACATTATGTATCTCTTTCTTAAATTCTTTTGTTATCCTTTTGAACATTAAGGACTGTAAACCTTGATTGCACCAAAGTTGCAAGCCAAACTAACCAAATTAGGTCTTGGTTTATCCAAACTAACCTAGTACCTATTTCTGAATAAGTAAAAAATTTTATGTCCATTTTGAAGAATAACCCCATCCAATTGAAACCACCAATTTTTTAAGTTGTAAACCTACAAAATTCCTACATCGTTTAACCATCAAAATTCCTACATCATTGCAACCAATTACAATAGCTTATTCCATTAAAATAGTCATATAAAAAGGTATTTAATAATCAGCATAATGGCAAAGATCTTCTAGTAGTCAAACTTATTTTAACATTGAATTTTCTAAGGAAATTTGGATTGGACTGAAAGTCTTATTGGTATTTTTAAATGGTTTGTTTCTCAAGTAGAAAGTCTTTATATATGAGCTGCTAACAATTTTTAATATTCAAGAAATAAAAGATCAAATCAATTTTATTCAAAATATGTCAATAAAATAAGACAAGTTATAATATGTTGCCCACTTTTCCTTAGTTCAAATTAGCATTGAAGTTGATGGTTATAAATGGCACTAATAATCTCTCTATTTGACATTTTTAAACAAAAACTTAACAGTAAGGATAATCATCTCAATACTTCATTTGAATCCATTAACTCAATGCTAAAACTAAACCATGGAATCAATTATAATGCAAAGGAATAAAAGCATTAACAATTAAGACCCATGGTATTCATAATATCATAGTAAATTTGAGGAAATATTAAGAACAACCTATATACAATTCCAACAATATTCAAAAAAATAGTTTATCGCTAAAAAAAAACCTTAGCTAAAAATAGAGAATTTGAAGGTATAAATATAACAATGAATTTATTTTGTTAAAAAAACCTAAAAGGAAATGTTGAGATTTTTTAAGAGATTTATAGAGAAAATATCAAGAAAATTAAAAGGGAAAGCTTCCCTTAGTGAAGAAGTGGAGGTTGAGTGGTGTAGGGAAGAAGAGGATGAGTTTTCATCCTTTTTCTGATTTCTGGAAAATACCAAAATATCAATAACCCCATTTCATTAACCCATTATCAATTACTAAAATCTAGCTAAAACCACCAATTTTAAGCTGTAAACTCATAAAATTCCTCCATGGTTTAACAATCAACAATAACCCCATTTCATTTATCCACTAGCAATTACTAAAAATCCAACATAAAAAGTCATAAATTATGAAAAAAGGAAAAGAAAATTGATTTTGTTGATCATCATATCGGACTGAACAGAAAGCGAAATTTAGAAATAATTGAGCCAAAAAAAACTTGAAGCATATGGGTGACTCATCGGAACTAAGTTGAAAACTGATCTATGGAGAAGAAAGATGAAGAAGGAAGACGAAGCTGAGAGACGGAGATGGCGAGGCAGAGATGAGTAGGAGAGGCGGAGGCTTTGAGGAAGGGAGAACCACTGCTTAGAAGAGAAGGGAAAATATCTTACGGCTTAGAAATCGGTAAGACATTTTCCTGCAATTGGCTTTGAATTTACCCTTGTTTTGGAAAATGTTTTCCTAAAGGAATTCATTTCCACCAAACAAGCACCAGAAATTAAGGAAAATGTTTCCCGGAAAACATTTTCCACCAAACAAATGCATATGTGTTAATTAAGAATCAACTACCAAGCTTCTTTACCTTGGCCTTTGATTTTATCAAGTTCGAGACATTGATGTATGCCAAGTTTCACTTGGTAGCTAAGGTAGAGCACTAAAACATATCCCTTGGGGGTCGTTTTTCCTAGGGGTTTTGTTTTTATTTTTTTTTGGAAGGTTTATTATTTTACCAAATATGATTCTCTTTTGAAGGGGAAAAGTCAATGTAAGTTTTAGGTAGTTAATATCTTTGATTAAGTTGTAATTTACTTCAAACTCTTTTACCCTATTATTTTAGCCTTATATCATTAAGGTTCTCCCTACTTTCGGTTTTCAAGACTTCTTTAAATTTAAGAAACCTTTAATCTCTTTGCAAGAAACCGTGGCCCGCGCCAAAATGACTGATCCTTATAACCCATCTTCATCTCAAATTCTCAAAGAGTCTCATTCTCCTTTCCCTCTAAGGAGATGACCAAGAACCTCTAGTGAGGGCACTACAACTAAGCTTCTTGAGGCGGACCTCAATAGCAGCAAGAATAAATACCAAACATTCCTCTAGTTGCAGTTGGGCAAGCACTGAAATTGAGGGTATTCCTACAACTCGTTCAGAATCAACTTTTGATGATTTTTTTATCCATCTTTACTTTAGTTCTAAGAATGTTGAAAGCTGAGAATCTTGAGAATTAGGATGTCATGGAAACAAGGAGTTGGAGTTGTCTCAACCATGTTAGTCCATACCATACCGATACCTATCGGTATGTACCATCCTAATCTTAAGCCAAGACCAAGTAGTTGATGTTCCATTTTGGTCAAAATTTCAGTGCACTTCAAAAATTTCAATATATTTTAACCCATTTCGGTCAATATTGACTTGTAATAGTGTGTACTGGCCCATACTGGTTGGTACAAAATTTTTGGCATTTTAAATCAATTCTTAAAAAAATTTTCTTAAACATTTTAATTTTTCCATAATTACATTTAAAAATAAAATTTATTAAATTGAATTATTCAACCTAATTAACAATTTTAAAACTTATATTTACATATAAATATATTTATATAGATATAACTGAGATATATTTGCAAGTGTATATAATATATTTTTTTACCAAAATAACATATAACTTATTAAGAAACTAAAACTTAGACTATAAATATATATGTGCAAATATTTAAAGGTATATATAATTTATCAAGAAACTAAAAAATAAACTATAAATATGTATATACGAAAAATATTTAAAAACGTCAATAAACCCAAAAATATACACCAAAACATGCCAGTATCAGTATGTACCAGTAACAAGACAAAAACGATACGCCCAACAGTACAGTACTAACTACCCTGGTCTCAACTGAGAATGCATCAATGGTGGTTGAGGAAATTGGCCACTTATTGGAAAAACTGCCTCACCTTGATTTACACAGATGGGTAATCTTTTATATGCTCTTATACAACAAGTCCCTGTTGGTTCCAACATAGAATTCCAACCAACTATTGTAGAAGTTGTAGCCATAGATGAAAGTGAAGAGGTTACTACAGATGTTGATAATGATACAAAACTTAAGGTGGTAATAACCTCAGTTACAACTAGTCTTGTATATTGTAGAAGAAGTAAAGCATTTATGACTTATGAGATTGAGTCTGAGTATGCAATTAAAAAGGTTGCTGGAAATGGAAAGAAACCATTTATTCCTAGGTTTCTTAAAAGGAAAAGGGTAGGAAAAAAAAGGCTCTAAAATTCATCTAAGCTAATCCTGATCTTGAAAAATATGTTTTATTTTTTTGAGTGTTGGCAAACATCTCTCAAAGAGACCTAATGCACCATCTTCTTCTAAAAAATGAAATAAGGGAATGAAAGAAGCTAGACTGTAAAAGATTTTGCAAGCAAGTTGAGAAGTAGAACCAGAACCAGTTCAACCTAAGTACAAGTTCATTAATCCTATTTGTGCCAAGGTAAATTATTGGTATTTAGTTGATTTTCTTTATGACTAATCTTGGTTGATTTTCTTTATGACTAATCTTTTAATGTAAACATCAAGTGATCATTTTTTAATGTGAAATCCTTGTTTCCAAATTTCACAAAAATCAAGTTATTGATTAAAATTGAACTTCTAAAAAGGAGAGTAACAAATTCAAAAACAAATTTACCAAATTATTTTTTTATACCAAAAATCAAAGTTTAATTCTATATTTTTAGGAAGAGGAGCATTGCTTCAATGTGAAATATTTATTCAAAAACTCATGGTACTTTAATAGTGGATGCTCAAAGCACATGACTGGTGACAAAATCCATTTTATCAATTTAAAGCCAAAGATTGGAGGAGTTGTTCGATTTGGTGGCAACTTTAAAAGACAGGTAGAAAGAATCAACTCTATTTGTAAAAACTCGTCAACTCTTATTGGAAAGGTTCTCTATGTCAATGATCTTAAGCACAATCTACTTAATATTATCCAATTAGGTGATAATGGTCTCAATGTCATTTTTTAGTATAACGGAAGTAAAATAGTTGACATTGTGTCTAATAAGATTATGCTTGTATCACATAGGATAAAATATATTTAAATGGTGCATTTAGATGTTTTGCATGATTCACTCATATGCCTTGTTGCTAAAAATGAGAATAATTCTTTACTATGGCATAGAAAACTAGGATATGCTAGCATAATGATATTGTATAAACTAGCTAAAAATTACTTAGTAAGAGGATTGCCTAAAATTGATTTTAACTTAGATAAAGTTTGTGATGCATGTGTTAAAGGTAAACATAGAATAGTCTCTTTTAAACCTGTTAATGATGTATCAACTAGTAGGGTTCTTCAACTAATTCACATATACTTATTTGGTCATATTAGGACAACTAGCTTGGGTAAAAAACAATATGCTTTTCTGCTTGTTAATGACTATTCTAGGTTTACTTAGGTTCTTTTCTTAAGTACTAAAGATGAAGCATTAGAAAAATTCATCACATGGAACCGAATTTCAAAATCTTGGTTTTCAAAAATTTTTGCAACTCAAATGGAATTAGCCATAATTTTTATGCACTTAGAAGCCTTCAACAAAAATGGACTTGTTGAGAGGAAAAATAAAACTTTAGAAGAAATTGCTAGAACAATGCTTTGTGAAAATAATTTACCAAAATATGTTTAGGTGGAAGGTACCAACACCGCTTGCTATATTATTAATAGAGTGATGATTAGACCTATTTTAAAGAAAACTCCATATGAACTTTTCAAAAATAAAAAGACTAATATTAACTATTTCATCTTTTTGGGTGCAAGTGTTTTCTTTTAAATAATGGAAAAGACAATCTTAGTAAATTTATGCAAAAAGTGATGAAGGAAATTTTCTTGGTTACTCTTTAAATTCTAAAGTTTTTCGAGTGTTTAACAAAAACAAATTTAGTAGTATAAGAGTCTATAAATGTTATTTTTTATGACTATAACCTTCATCATGGAAAGGATTCTTGTATTAATAATGATGATGCATAATTTTTTAACGATAATGATAAAGTGGATCAATCATCAAGTGAGAATATACAAGAATAAACACAAGATGCTCTAAAAGAGCTTACAATAGAGGAGAAGGAAGTCACTCATCCAAGAGAGTTCAACTATGTGAAAGATGGTAACATTTTGGGAGATCCATCCAAAGGGGTAACTTCTAGATCTTCTCTTAGAAATATTTGTAATTATGTTGCATTTATCTCATGTATTGAGCCTAAACATATCAAAGCTGAATTATATGATGAATATTGGATATTGTCTATGCAAGAAGAGTTAAATAAATTTGAGAGAAGTGCGGGACTTATTTGAAAGACATTGTGATAAATCTACTATAAGTACTAAATGAGTTTTTAGGAACAAACTAGATGAGAGCGGTAATGTAGTGAAAAACAAGGCTAGACTTGTTGCTCAAGGTTACACTCAAGAGAAAGGAATAAAGTATGATAAAACTTATGCTCTCGTAGCTAGGATGGAAGCCATTAGAATGCTTTTAGCTTTTGCATGTTTTAATGATTTTAAATTATATCAAATGGATGTAAAAAATGTTTTTCTAAATGGTTTTATAAATGAAGAATTGTATGTTGAACAACTATCGATTTTGAAGATCCAAAATTTTCAAACCATGTTTTAAAACTTTCAAAAGCTTTATATGCTTTGAAACAAGCTCCTAGAGCTTCGTATGAAATATTATCAAATTCTCATTGAAAAAGGTTTTTGTAAAGGGAAGGTTGACACAACACTTTTTATTAAAAGAAAAGACAAAGATTTATTAGTAGTTCAAATTTATGTTGATGATATCATTTTTTTTCTACTAATGACCTTCTTTGTCAAGAATTCTCTAAGCTAATGCAAGGTGAATTTGAGATGAGCATGATAAGAGAACTAAATTTCTTTTTGCGACTCTAAACCAAGTAAAGAAAGGATGACATCTTCATCAATCAAGTTAAATACACAAAGGAAATGCTCAAGTTTGGGATGAAAACTCTCAAACCACAAGCTACTCCTATGAGCTCTTCTACAAAGCTTGACAAAGATGAGAAAGGCAAATGTGTTGATTTAAATTAATATAGGTCTATGATTGGCTCTTTGCTTTATCTTACTGCAAGTAGACTCAATATCATGCTCCATGTTTGTTTCTGTGCTAGATTTCAATCATGTCCTAACGAATCACATTTACAAGCCCTTAAGAGAATCTTTAGATACCTTAGAGACACTCCAAATTTAAGTCTTTGGTATCCTAGAGACTCATCCTTTAACTTGCAATGTAACACCCCCTAACCCGAATCTATCACTGAATTAGGGTTACGAGGCATTACCGATCAAAACACGGTTCAAAACAGTCATTCATTACAATTCAAGTACAAAGTAATATAATCTTTTTTACAAATTTTTTTTCCGAACTCAACTAATAACCATCCTCTTATTCCTACTAGTCAAATTCGTAAAATTGAATCACATAGTCATTATTTACCAATTAGAACAGTACCTGAATAATCAACCAATCAATCATAAAACATATTAATCCTTTGCCATCATTTAATCATCGAAACATCACCTATCATAATAAGCATGCTAAACACATGGCTAATATACATACACTTCAATTACCATGATTCATCTCATAACATAATCCTAAACACAACTCCATCATATATACCATTTCCAAATCAACACACATGGCTAGAATTACAATTCAAAATATATCAAAAGTTCACTAGCCTATATATGTCACATACCATATATACAAAGCTTCAAAAGTACCAACAAGATGATCGATAGTGTGATGACGTTTCCCGACAATCCCCGAGTCCGAGCTAGCTTCGATAATCTATAAAATAGTGGAAAAATGCACAAAGTAAGCTTTGAAAGCTTAGTAAGCCATAAGAAAATAAATCATTTCAATGATATTTATAATTCAATTCAACTAGGTTGAATTCAAATATATCTCAAACACATATACATTTAACTAACTCATATAAATTCTTATTATTACATTAAGTACTAAACTTACCTTTTATTTCATAAACATATAACTTCACACATACATGAACCATTCAACTTAAATTCACATTCGGGTTTGTTAAGAACACACAGAAATCATATAAAGCCCGTACAATGCCATGTCCCGGATATGGTCTTACATGTTAATGCATATCAATGACACTGTCCCAAACAGGGTCTTATACGAATCATATACGATGTCAATGTCCCAGACATGGTCTTACACATTTTCTTACTTCGATGCCAATGTTCCAGACACGGTCTTACACAAAATCACATCTTCGAAGTCCTAATATCATGTCATCAATATCAAATACATTTTCTAAGGTTCATTCAGAGCTATCAACTTCGTAATTAAATCATTTCATACACGAAACCAGTCATCCAATGTTCAAATCAATTCAACAATATATATATTCATATACAAATCAAATTCGGCAAGTTATCTTAATATACAAATCAATTTCGATAATGTATAACCATATACGAATCAATTCGGCAACTTATCTTTATATACAAATCAATTTCGATAATGTATAACCATATACAAATAAATTTTAGCAATGTATAATTATATACGAATCAATTTGGTGACTTATCTTCATATACAAATCAATTTCGATAATATATAACCATATACAAATAAATTTCAGCAATGTATAATTATATACGAATCAATTCGGCAACTTATCTTCATATACAAATCAATTTCGATAATATATAACCATGTACAAATAAATTTTAGCAATGTATAATTATATACGAATTAATTCAGAAAAGTATAAAACAATCAAACTCAGCCACGTATATAACATTTACATTTAAATTCAAAAACATTTATTTACTTATGAACTTACCTCGTTTGAAAACGAACGGATCGGAATGACTATTCGACAACTTTCGATTTTTCCCGAATCAAATCTGATTTCTTCCTTTCTTGATCTATATGAAGTCAAATTTAGCTCATTTAATCACCTATTCATTCAATTTCATTCAAAAAATTTTATTTGGATATTTTTGCACTTTAGCCCCTAAAGTTTCACATTTATTCAATTTAGTCCCTATTTCACAAATTCACAAATTACACAAAATTTCAATGCACCCATGCTTAGCCGAATTTATTAGAGGTCCCTAGTAGCCCAAAGCTTGCATTTATTTCACATTTCAACCACTCAATTTACACATTTCTCAATTTAATCCCTAATTTGCAATTTCATCAAAAATCACTTTATAAAATATAATAATCTAACAACAAATATTTATTTTTCATCATCAAACAACAAAAAGCTTGAATATTCATCAATGTCATTTCACAGAATCATCAAAAATTTCGAAAATTAAGACACGGGCTAACTAGAATACGAAGCAACAATATTAAAAACGTAAAAATCATCAAAAACGGAACAAAAATCGTACCTAATTGGACAATGAAAGTTTGGCCAAATGTTAAACTTCCATGATTATGTTTCTCTTTGAAGTTTCGGTTGAACAAAGGTTAAAGCTGATAACTTTAACTTTTGTTTTATTTAATATTAACTTTTTTTACTAATTACTTAATTAACCTTTAAAATCATTAATATTTACACAATTGCCAAGCCACTATCATCCACAAACTCAAAAATGGTCTATTTATCACTTAAGGACCTTTACTTTAATGTTCTACATCTATTAGACACCTTTAGCTTATAGAACACAACTTTTACGCCTTACTCGATTTAGTCCTTTTATCAACTGAACTAACCAATCGGTAAAAATAAATCACGAAGTTTTCACACATATTAAATAACATACTGTAAATACCAAAAATAATATTAAAATAATTTTACGACCTCAAATTTGTCGTTCTGAATCTACTGTTCCGATTTAGCTAAAATTGAGCTATTACAACTCTCCCCTCTTAGCGATTTTCTTCCCCGAAAATCTTACCAGTAAATAGGTTTGGATATTGCTCTCATAGCATCCTCGGGCTCCCACGTAGCTTCTTCAACCCCGTGTCGATGCCATAAGAATTTCACTAATGAAATTTTCTTATTTCTCAGTTCTTTAACCTCGCAATCTAAAACTCGGATCGATTCTTCTTCGTATGTCATATCAGACTGTACTTCAATCTCAGACGGGGAAATCACATGTGAGGGATCGGATCGATATCGTTCAAGCATCGATACATGAAATACATTATGAATCTTTTCTAATTCAAGTGGCAACAACAATCTATATACAACCAGCCCGATACGCTCAATAATTTTATACGGCTTGATGAATCTCGGACTTAACTTGCCTTTTCTACCAAATCTAAGTATTTTCTTCCACGGAGATACTTTCAAAAACACTCGATTCCCAATTTGAAACTCAATATATTTTCTTTTCAAGTTTGCGTATGATTTCTGACAATCTGACCCTGTTTTCCTACTACCACAAATCACTTTCACTTTCTGAACTTCACAAATCTACTTTAGAAACAACGGTCTCACTTTCATCTCAGCTACAATCGCACCATCATCAGATAGAGCCAACTGAGTATTCATTACACGTAGAGCAAACAAGGATTTCCAACTCAAAGCATCAACAACAACATTGGCCTTTCTCGGTTGGTAGTCAATTACTAGCTCGTAATATTTTAACAATTCCAACCATCTTCGCTGTCGGAAATTCAAATCTTTCTGAGTCATCAGATATTTCAAACTCTTGTGATCTGAATAGATATAAAATTTCTCACTGAACATATAGTGTCGCCAAATCTTCAACGCAAACATGATAACTGTTAATTCCAAATCGTGCGTCGGGTAATTCTATTCATGCGACTTTAATTGTCTCGAGGCATAAGCTATGACTTTGCCTTCCTGCATCAAAACACAAGCCAAACCATTCAATGATGAATCACTATAGATTACGAATTCTTTACCCGATTCTGGCTGTACTAACAGTAGAGCTTTAGTAAAAAGAGCTTTTAGCTTATCAAAACTTTTTTGGCACTTGCCCGACCACTCTAACTTAACATCTTTCTAAAATAGTCTCGTCAACGGAGTTGCAATCATTGAGACACCTTTTACAAATCATCTATAATAACCGGTGAGTCCTAGAAAACTTCAAACTTCGGACACATTTTTTGGAGGCTTCCAATCTAATATTGTTGAAATTTTACTCGGATCGACTCGAATACCCGATGCTGATACAATATGCCCAAAAATACCAACTTTTCATAACCAAAACTCACATTACTAAAATTTGTAAATAGTTGTTTATCTCGCAAAGTCTGTAGCACTAATCTCAGATGTTCAGCATGCTCAGATTCATTACAAGAATATATAAAGATGTCATCTATAAACACAACAAAAAATCTATCCAAATACGGTCTGAAGATTCGATTCATTAGATCCATAAAAACAGCAGGTGCATTCGTTAGTCTGAAAGGCATAACTAGAAACTCATAATGCTCGTACCTCATTCAGAAAGTAGTTTTCGGCACATCGGGGTCTTTAACCCACAGCTGATAATAACCCGACCTCAAATCTATCTTTGAAAACACTGTAGCCCCTTTTAATTGATTGAACAAGTCGTCTATACGTGACAGAGGATATTTATTCTTGATAGTCACTTTATTGAGCTGTCGATAATCAATGCACAATCTCATAGTTCCATCTTTCTCTTTCATAAACAAATCGGTGCACCCCAGGGAGAAAAACTAGATCGTGCGAAACCTCTATCTGTCCACTCTTGCAACTGAGCTTTCAACTCTTTTAATTTAGTTAGTGCCATTCTGTACGGAGCTATTGATATCGGAGTTTTTCCCGGCACTAACTCAATACCAAATTCAACTTCTCTAATCGATGGCAAACCAGGTAACTCTTCAGGAAACAAATCCGGGTATTCACACACAACTGGTACTGATTCAATCTTCATTTTAGTCACTTTCGAGTCGAGTACATAGGCAAAGTAAGCTTCACAACCCTTTCTCACATATTTTCGAGCTAACATTGAAGAAATCATTGCTGCTAAACCATTCAAATCATCTGATTCAATCTGGATAATCTCATTATTCTGACAATAGCATCGTGCAGTGTTAGCCAATCCATACCCAGAATTATATCGAATTCGTCGAATGGTAACAAACATCAGATCGGCTAGAAAACAGAAATCTCGAGTCATCAACAGACAGTTCTTGCATACTTTATCAACCAAAACACACCAGCCTAAGGGGTTCGATACTCTAATCACAAATTCAGTAAACTCTACAGGCAAAGTCTTACTGGATACTAAAGCCTCACATACATAAGAATGAGTTGACCCTGGATCAAACAATGCAACAGCACTAATATCATAAAGAGTGAAAGTATCGGTAACAACATTTGGAGAAGAATCTTCTTCGCGAGCGCGAATAGCATAAGCTCTAGCAGGTTCGCAGGCTTCAGATCTAACAGCAGTATCTTTAGTTCCCCTTTGGCTACCACTCACATTTCCCGTGTTTTTAAGTGTTCTACCTTTAGCTGCAATGTTACTCGACCTCGTATCCTGCACTATATCTTGCTCGGCCAACTCAAGACATTCACAGATGAAATGATCTAACGACCCACATTTGAAACAAGCTCGATCATTCAATCTACAATTGTTGGGATCTCATTTACCGCAATGTTTGCACTCAGGTTTATTCGGTCTAACATTTCCAACACTAGCTATTGAAGTAGCTTTCGAGCTCACAGGTGGTCTGTCCCAATCTCGTCTAGAATAACCCACAGTAGCCTTTGAAAGACTAAAATCATCTCGAAGCTTCTTTGATGCTGACTGAAATGACTTACTCGATGATCTTTTTTACGAATCTTTAGCTTCAAAATCAATTTTTCTTTTCTTTTTCCCAAGTTCTTTAGCTTTACATGCTCGCTCGACGAGTACCACAAACTCTTTTATTTCTAGAATCCTGACTAACAGCTTAATGTCTTCATTCAAACCGTCTTCAAATCTTTTACACATTATAGCTTCAGTCGAAACACATTCCCGGGCATATCTGCTGAGTCTCATAGATTCCCGTTCATATTCTGTCACAGTCATGTGACCCTATTTTAACTCAAGGAATTCTTTGCATTTTTAATCTATGACTAATATATTTTTTTCCTGAATTTAGTCTGAAAGAACTCCCAGGTAACCCGTTCCTTTGGAACCATTGATACTAGTGTATTCCACCAATGATATGCAGTGTCCCTTAACAAAGATACAACACATTTGATACACTTATTAGAAGTACAAGATAATTCATCGAACACCCGAATTGTATTATCAAGCCAGAATTCAGCTCGCTCAGCATCATCATCAACAGTAGCTCTGAACTCTACGGCCCCTTATTTTATAATTTTATCAACCGAAGGCTTATTTAATCGAATCAGATCAGTAACTTGAGGTATCACAGGAACTTGCAGGGGTGAAGGTTGTTGAACAGTCAGATTCATTCGAACAAACTCTGTAAACCACTCATTCATCATTTGAAGAAAGGCTTGCTTTGCCTCTCCTTTGTGGCTACTAGTAACAACTCCAGAATCAGATTGCACTGCCCCTTGAGTGGGAGCGGGTGAATTACTTTCCACATCATCAGCTACGACTCTATCGAGACCCACTTATTATACAAAAACACATTTTAATTGTCAAGAATCAACACACTCTCGCAGTTTATATATATGGCATGTATAGCTAAACTCACACGTGCAATGTTAGTCCTTGAACCGACTAAACCGTAGTTCTGATACCAATCAAATGTAACACCCCCTAACTTGAATCCTTCACTGGATTAAGGTTATGAGGCATTACCGATCAAAACCCGGTTCAGAACAATCATTCATTACAATTCAAGCACAAAGTAATATAATCTCCTTTACAAATTTTTTTTCCGAACTCAACTAATAACCATCCTCTTATTCCTACTAGTCAAATTCGTAAAATTGAATCACATAGTCATTATTTACCAATTAGAACAGTACCTGAATAACCAACCAATCAATCATAAAACATATTCATTCTTTGCCATCACTTAATCATCGAAGCATCACCTATCATAATAAGCATGCTAAACACATAACTAATATACATACACTTCAATTACCATGATTCATCTCATAACATAATCCTAAACACAACTCCATCATATATACCATTTCCAAATCAACACACATGGCTAGAATTACAATTCAAAATATATCAAAAGTTCACTAGCCTATACATGCCATATACCATATATACAAAGCTTCAAAAGTACCAACAAGATGATCGATAGTGTGATAACATTTCCCGACAATCCCCGAGTCTGATCTAGCTTCGGTAATCTATAAAACAGTGGAAGAATGCGCAAAGTAAGCTTTGGAAGCCTAGTAAGCCATAAGCAAATAAATCATTTCAATGATATTTATAATTCAATTCAACTAGGTTGAATTCAAATATATCTCAAACACATATACATTTAACTAACTCATATAAATTCTTATTATTACATTAAGTACTAAACTTACCTTTATATTTTATAAACATATAACTTCACACATACCTGAACCATTAAGCTCAAATTCACATTCGGGTTTGTTAAGAACACACAGAAATCATATAAAGTTCGTGCAATGCCATGTCCCGGATATGGTCTTACATGTTAACGCATATCGATGCCACTGTCCCGGACTGGGTCTTATACGAATCATATACAATGCCAATGTCCCAGACAAGGTCTTACACGTTTTCTTACTTCGATGCCAATGTCCCAGACATGATCTTACACAAAATCACATCTTCGAAGTCCTAATATCATGTCATCAATATCAAATACATTTTCTAAGGTTCATTCAGAGCTATCAACTTCATAATTAAATCATTTCATACACGAAACCAGTCATCCAATGCGCAAATCAATTCAACAATATATATATTCATATACGAAT
The DNA here is from genome assembly GCF_007990345.1 of Gossypium hirsutum. Lineage (NCBI taxonomy): Eukaryota > Viridiplantae > Streptophyta > Magnoliopsida > Malvales > Malvaceae > Gossypium > Gossypium hirsutum. The sequence continues at coordinate 38,227,574 of NC_053439.1, read as the reverse complement.
CAAATTCGGCAACTTATCTTTATATACAAATCAATTTCAGCAAAGTATAATCATATACAAATCAATTCGACAACTTATCTTCATATACAAATCAATTTCGATAATGTATAACCATATACAAGTAAATTTCAGCAATGTATAATTATATACGAATTAATTTGGCAACTTATCTTCATATACAAATAAATTTTGATAATATATAACCATATACAAATAAATTTCAGTAATGTATAATCATATACGAATCAATTCGGCAACTTATCTTCATATACAAATCAATTTCGATAATGTATAACCATATACAAATAAATTTCAGCAATGTATAATTATATACGAATCAATTTGGCAACTTATCTTCATATACAAATAAATTTCGATAATATATAACCATATACAAATAAATTTTAGTAATGTATAATCATATACGAATCAATTCGACAACTTATCTTCATATACAAATCAATTTCGATAATGTATAACCATATACAAATAAATTTCAGCAATGTATAATTATATACGAATCAATTCGGCAACCTATCTTCATATAATTATATACGAATCAATTCAGCAACTTATCTTCATATACAAATCAATTTCGATAATATATAACCATAAATTTCAGCAATGTATAATTATATACGAATTAATTCGGGAATGTATAAAATAATCAAATTCAGACATGTATATAACATTTCATTTAAATTCAAAAACATTTATTTACTTATGAACTTACCTCGTTTGGAAACGAACGGATCGGAATGACTATTCGACAACTTTTGATTTTTCTCGATCCAAATCCGATTTCTTTCTTACTTGATCTATATGAATTCAAATTTAGCTCATTTAATCACTTATTCATTCAATTTCATTCAAAAATTCCTATTTGGACATTTTTTCACTTTAGACCCTAAAGTTTCACATTTATTCAATTTAGTCCCTATTTCACAAAATCACAAATTACACAAAATTTCAATACACCCATGCTTAGCTGAATTTACTAGACGTCCCTAGCAGCCCAAAACTTGCATTTATTTCAAATTTCAACCACCCAATTTACACATTTTTCAATTTAATCCCTAATTTGCATTTTCATCAAAAATTACTTTATAAAATATAATAATCTATCAACAAATATTTATTTTTCATCATCAAACAACAAAAATCTTGAATACTCATCAATGGCATTTCAAAAAATCATCAAAAATTTTGAAAATTAAGCACGGGCTAGCTAGAATATGAAGCAACGATCTCAAAAACGTAAAATCATCAAAAACGGAATAAAAATTGTACCTAATTGGACAATGAAAGCTTGGCCAAACGTTAAACTTCCATGGTTCTTTTTATCTTTGAAGTTTCAGTTGAACAAAGGTTAAAGATGATAACTTTAACTTTTGTTTTATTTAATATTAACATTATTTACTAATTACTTAATTAACCTTTAAAATCATTACTATTTACACAATTGCCAAGCCACTATCATCCACTAACTCAAAAATAGACTATTTATCACTTAAGGACCTTTACTTTAATGTTCTATAGCTATTAGACACCTTTAGCTTATAGCACACAACTTTTACGCCTTACGCGATTTAGTCCTTTTAGCAAATTAACTAGCCAATCGGTAAAATTAAATCACGAAATTTTCACACATATTAAATAACATACTGTAAATACCAAAAATAATATTAAAATAATTTTATGACCTCAGATTTGTGGTTCCAAAACCACTGTTTTGATTTAGCTAAAACCGGGCTATTACATGCAAGCATTCTCGAATGCGGATTTTGAAAGATGCAAACTTGCTAGGAAGAGCACCATTGGTACTTGTCAATTCCTAAGCAACATGCTTGTATAATGGTTTTCAAAGAAACAAAATAGTGTTGCATTATCCACCACCAAAGCGGAATATATTTCTGTCAGTAGTTGTTGTGCTAAAGTTTTATGGATGAAAGAACAACCTATGGACTATGGAATTGATGTAGATACAATTCCTATCAAGTGTGACAATACTAGTGTTATTTTTCTTATTAAAAATCCAATCTAACTTTTTAGAACTAAGCATATTGAGATTAGGCATCATTTCATTATAGATCATGTCCAAAAAAGAGAAATTGTTCTAGAGTATGATGACACCTTAAATCAATTACCTGATATTTGTACAAAATCATTTGACAAAGAAAGATTTTGGACACTTAAGAGAGAATTAGGTATTATTACCTTACCTTAATTTTGTGTTCAAATGAATTTTTTTGTACTTTTTTGTTCTCAAAATGTTTTATGACTTAAAATTGATTGTATAAGTGTCTAATAATGATTTTTATGGCTCCTATATGCAATTAGTTAGGGGGACTTAATTTTAGCATGATTAATCAATCTTGATCACTATTGTCTAGTATAAAAAAAATTTGAATACCTTTGAATGTGCTCAATTAGACCTTAGTTGATGAAAATATTCAATTTTTGTATACCTCACAATAGTCTATGTTTCATATGCATCATACTCAAATTTGGCATGTTCAAGCATATGAACTCATTAGAAATTGTTGCTAAGTCATCTTAAGTTAATATAGAACTTGTTAGAACTTAAAATTCATGTTGGGAAAATTTTCTATACTTTGAAAAACATTTTCAACATTTAGTATCTATACTGATACCATTTTATCAGTACTTTCTGAAAAATATCGATACTCATTTAAAAAGTATTGATACTCGTGGACCTTTTAAGGTATCTATAGTGTTTTTTTAACTAATTCACAAAATCCTAAATATTTTTTCCCGAAACCTTCTCAACCCATTCTTCAAAAACTTCAATTTCTTCATCTTTTTCTTTAAAATCTTGACACAAATCAACCTACATTATCATTTTCTACAATGATTCTTCAAGTTTTCTTTCCAATTTCACAACTTTAAAGCAATTTCGAGATAATTCTTTTTCTATTGCGAAAATAGTTGAATTTTTTTAATTAATTATTGATTTGGAACAAATATATGTGTTTTCATGTAGAAGGTTTCCTAATTTTAACCAAACTCTTACAATTTTTCTTTAAACCTATTGCCCACAAAGTGTTCGATAAAATTCCCCAACCAAAATTTTAAGTGCTAATAGAGTCACTTTTATCTAGTTAGTTAGAATGTCGATTAAGAAACGTCCTCATTTCAGTCCTTCATCTTAGTTTAGTGATCAACCCAATTATTTTGATGATTGTTTTAGAGATAATCATGACTCTTACTGTTTTAATCAATACTTTTTAAAATGAAACGTAAATGTTTTTCGCATCACTGATATCAATTTTTTGGCCAAAATTAATTTTTCGTTTCTTCAAAAATTAATCGAATGGTAGTGGATCAATTTTTAAAAATTCGTTCAACGACTCATGCTAATCATGTTCTAGCATTTTATTCAAATGCTAGACTCGAACATAATGAATCTAGTGAGGCAGTGGTTGTTGTAAATTATTTACTTACGAATACTCCTATTCGTCTCACTTTAGAAAAAGTTAGTGAATTTTTGAAACTTTCTCCCGCGGGTAAGTCGAATGCGAAAGGCCCTTATAATCCAACCTTGAATGTTTGACACTCGTTTGCATCTGAGCTAGATGTCCATGATCACATTTTGCATTTTATAATTACATAGATATTACGTCCTATTTCAAAACATGTCGTTCTTCGATTTACTGACTATTGGTGGATTGTTTCTTTTCATAACAATAGTAATTTAGATTTGACTTTAATCTTATTTAATGACATTACCAAACTTATTGGCCAGAAGCTCGAGATTAAGCTCCTTTTGCCTTTTGGTAAATTCTTTTCATACATTTTCAAATGTCTTAACATCCCCACAAATGTCAATCCTCATTTGGTCGTTAAACACGAACCTATTAGTTTTTCTGCCCTTCATATAGCTGGTTTTAAAATGGATTCTATTAACAAAAATTGGGTTAAGGATGTCCACCATGTCCCTTATGATTATGATAATGAAGAACCTGAAGAAGACCATGATGGAATTCCTCTGGTCCAACAAGACCCTCCACCGATTTCTTCCTCCACTCAATCGTCTACTCAGCCTCTCTCCAACGAAGTGTCTGTCATCATCCTTGGCACCATTACTTCCTTGATTAAGGAGTTTAGGGGTTTTAGCACTCGAGTCGATAATGCTTTTGAGCATGTTAGTGGTCTAGACTCTAGGATGTCTAGAATGGAGGAAAATATTGTATTTCTAATGTCTCAATTCCCTCCCCCTCCTCCACCTCAAGATGACTAAGGTGCATATGTTTCATTTTCTCATGCATTTCAGTCATCTTCATTGCAGATTTTCTTCTCTATATGTTAGAACTTAACGTTTATTTTGGTATCTTAATTGTAGATACTTGTTGATTTATTTTGATACATCAATGTTAGTTCTTTGGTTTTCCAATTATTTACTCTTTTATTCAACTAATAGAATCTCTCTCTTAAGCTTTATTTGTTGATTTTTGATATAACAAAAAGAGGGAGAAAAGAAGAGAAAGGTAAATTATTAGTATTTGGTTGATTTTCTTTATGACTAACCTTTTAATGCCAATATCAATTGACCATTTTTTAATGTCAAATCCTTGTTTCTAGATTTCACAAAAATCAAGTCATTGATTCAAATTGAACTTTAAAAAGGAGAGTAACAAATTTAAAAATAAATTTACCAAATTATTTTGTTATATCAAAAAAGGGAGAGATTGTTGAACTAGCTTTATTTGATAAATTATTTTGATATAACAAACAAAAATATCTTCAAATAAAAAATTGTTTTTGAACAAAAAAGTTAAAACATGAATAATATTTCATAACTTCCAAACCTCTTAGAAAATGCTTTAAACACTTAGAATAATTTTGACAGTTCTGAAAATGAATTTAAAATCTTCAACTTAATTAAAATTATTTCAAATCAGTTTTAAAATTGTTTCCTACAAGAAGTATCGATGTTTTCCAAAATGTACCAATACTTGTACAATTTCATCAACACCTTAATTTTTATCTATATCAAATATGCTTTCTGTTTTGAGTAAAAAATTAAACTAAAAAAATAAGTATTGATACCTTGAAAATTATATCGATACCTATTGAATTTTATTGATACCTAAAATTTATATCGATATCTTTTTTGCATTATGCTTTTAATGATTCAAAAATGTCAACAAGTATCAATACCCATAAAATTATATTGATACCTTTTAACAGGTATCAGTAAATCATTTTTGGTATCGTTGGAAACTAATCTTAATGGTCACTCAATAAGGCATTAAATGCCTCTGGTATCAACACTTGTACAAAAAATGTTGATACTTTTTGTTGTAGGTGAATTCAATGATCTAGTATTTTCATTCCCAACGACTATTTATTTTCTCAACAACCACAATGGTTGGAAATGAATTAAAGAGTATAAATATCAGCTTCTAATGGTCCTACAACAATAAGAAAGAAAATTCAAGCTTAAAGATCAATCAAAACAACCTTGTGTCATATATTTCCATACTTTTCTTTCAAACACTTGAGAGCCTTTATTTGCATCCTTTTATTCAAGTGTTTTTCATTGTAATTGAGCTTAATTTGCAAACTCATCAATCTTGTAAGGATTATTTCTTTGTTTTCTTCTTTTTATCTCTTTAGAGGAGTTGTGTCTTAAGATTTGGGTTGAAATTTTAAGGGACTGTAAGGTTAAACTTTGTCCACAAAGGTTGAAAAAATTAGTGAATTTGGAAAAATCATTAGTTCTGGAAAGCTAAGGTAATGGAGTAGGCAATTGGAGCTGAACCACTCTAAATTCTTATGTTCATTTTTTATCCATTCTCTTTAGCATCCATATTTTTTTTAAAATCCAATTCACCCCCTCTTGGCATTTTCGGTTTGATCAATTGAGCTAACATCAATCTTATATGTGCCAAGATAATGAAATTTTTCTCTAAAAAAGAATTCATTCTTGAAAGAAACATTGAGGAGATTGAGTTCAACAAGAATAGATTGGAAATTTTCTTGGAGTAGAATGAATTACTCAGTTATGTGGGTTATGTGAAGCCATTTGTAAAGTATGTGGTTTTGGAGTTATATGTGAACTTAAAGAAATCTATTAGGGTTCTAAATCGCTAGCATTACATGTTGGCATATGTTAGAGGCCATTATTTCAAGTTCAGTTTAGGAGCAATCAATGATTTTTCCATCATCATGGTAGAGATGATAACTTCATTGTCAAGGATGACTATCTTGCTTCCTAGCTAATAGCCAATTTTCAAGCCACATAACCTAAGGGTGGAAGACTTTGGAGCATTTAAATTTGAATTTACATATGCTGCTCTCTAGGCTATAACAACTAGGAATTGGCTACCCAAGAACCAAACGATGTGGTTACAAAGAAGATGACAACTTGTTTACACAAGGTTGTATCCTTTACTCCCTTTTATCTTGGTCAATTGATTTTTGATAAGATAACAAAACATATAGAGACCAAGAACACAAGGCCTGTTTTGCCTTTTCCATCCTTCATCTTCTAGATCCTTGTGAAGTAAACTCCAAAGATAGTTGATAAGGATGAGGTCTATGAGCATGTGTTTCCCAAGTTAGAGTACTCCTTTAAATGGAAGAAAGGGAAGCATGTTGCAGCTAATACTGAGTGGATTCTCCTTTTGATGATATTGAATATGATGATTAGCCAACACCAACAACAACTCTAGTGCAACTAACTCAACATCTTTCAGAGTATCAAATGCCGCTTAGGCTAGACTATTAGAACTTTGGGAAAGGAATGCATCTGTGTTGATAAGATAATTTAGTATCAAGAGAAAAAAATCGAAGATTCTTCAATGAAAATGAACTTGGTTTTATTTCTCCAAGATTGATCTTCTAGCTCAAGAGTTTTAAAGCCTTTTGCATCTTTTAGTAAAAGAGAAGTGTAGGGATAACTTGGGAGATGGATGGTAATTTTGTTGGATTGCTTTTCTAATTTTTTTTATTTTGAATTTTGAATTTTTTTTATGGATGATGATACTTGATACTTATCTTAGTTGGGACATGTAATTATTGAAATGCCATTATTTTGATTTTACTTAGACATATCCCTATTTTGATATGGTTTTTTTAATATTATAAGCCTTGATTGTTAATGCTTCTATTATCTTGCATTAGTAGTTAATTACACGATTTAAATTCATGGTTGAATGATTGGATTAAAAGTGAGTGTCTGAGTTGATTTTCCTTGATGTGTCGCTATGTTTTTTTTTAAATGTCAATGGGGGATATTGTTAATGCTAGTTACAATTGCTAGATGCAACGCTTGTTGCAACTTAAGAAATATATGGTAGGTTATCTTAACTTGCCTTACTTGGATGAAATGTTTTGGCCAAAAATATTTGGATTTTAATTGATGATCTATGGCAATTTTTAGCAATACTCCACTACTAAAGATAATTCGAGTAAGAATCAAGCCAAGAAAGGATGTGATCATGACTTCAATGTGATTAAAGTTCTCGTGACTAATATTTGATCTTCAATGTGTTTTATGACTAGATATCTATTGTTATACTCTTTATGGAATACTTATATAGAAGCTACTTATGTGAAATTAGATATTCACATTGATTATTATTTAACAAGTCACTTTATGCTTATTAATAAACAGACTTATTTAGGTTATTGTACATAGGAAAAAAGAGAATTTTACTTGTATATTGAAGAACTAATTTGTAGTGCAAAATTGTGTAAGTCTTTTTTTCTTTTTTCTTTTTTTGCTAATCCAAAAATTTTATTGAAAACCAAAAATGTTACAAAATCTTTTTGCTAGTGAGACAATGAGTAAGAAAATTCATCACCAAAGCTCCAAAATTTCTGAAGAAAAAGCACTAAAAAGAACTCCTCACTCCTAAGAACCAAAATAACATACATTTGACACCACTATACTAGATACTTAGAAAGCCAATTAAACACCAAAATGATCACACAAAGATCCTATTAAACCCCATAAAACTATACGCCTCACAGAGCAAATTAAAAATAACAAGACAATAGCAACATAGAGAAGGTCAACAAGTGAAATAAAAGCCACCCACCACCCACCAGGCAACACTGCCTTGCAAAGGATACTCAAACATCAACATTTCACTACACCAAAACAGGTTTTTAGCGGCGTTTTTTTAGGCCTTTAGCGGCGCTTTTTAGCGCCACTAAAGGCATTTGCGGCGCATCCACAAGCGCCGCAAAAAATGCCGCTAATGACAACGTCGCTAACGTTTGCAACGTTTACAGAAATAAACGCCGCTAAAGGTCATGTTCTTTAGCGGCGCTTAAAAACAAAACACCGCTAAAGAACATGTTCTTTAGCGGCACTTTACTCACAAATGCCGCTAAAGAACATAATCTTTAGCAGCTCTTTTTTCACAAACGCCACTAAAGAACATGATCTTTAGCGGCGCTTTTATCACAAACGCCGCTAAAAGTACGATTCTTTAGCAGCATTTATGAAAAAATGCCACTAATTTTGGCAAATTTGTATCATCCGATTTTTCATCCATATACAATCCTTCTTGTAACATAAAATTCAACAAAAAATGGCAAATTTAAATGATATTTCAAATTCAATGAAAGATATATGATATAAATTGATAACTGAATTATATAATTCAAAATATTCTTACAATAATATTAAAATTAACAATGTTAAAAATATTCTTACAATAACTAAAGCACACTAAAATGTTTACACAATCATCTCCCACAAACAGGTGCAGCAGTAACCACAAGAAAAAAAGAAGAAAAATACACAAATCCAGAAACAACAGTTTTTGACAATCACTTTTTCAGGAGTAATACCAAAAAAAAACCCCAGGTTTCAACAAAAATGACACATTACTTAGAAGTCTCCTTTGCTTTGTCTTCAGTTTCAAATCTTAACTACAAATAGAAGAATAGAAATGCATTTCAGATTCATCATATTTGTTCACATGACAAATCAAAACCCAATGTTCACAACTTAAACTACACAAAATACCAGCAAATGCTGCAAGCAACAAACTAGATCAGCCTGAATGTCCTTCTCTTGCAACAGGGTTTCCAAATTATCCTGTCAAATGAATGTGCTGTCAAGGGCAGGAGAAGAGAAAAGCATTGAATAGATTCAACCTTTTTAAAAGTTAAAGGCTAAACTGCCACTTTTACCAGAATATTTTTCTCTCTTTTCATAAAATAAATAACTTAGAGAACATTTTTCTGCATCAGCTCCGCCGCAGCAATACAAGTCGCAGACCTTCAATATTTATAAAAAGGAGTTAAAATATGAAAAATGAAAATATACCCATTTGCAAATAGGAATTAAGGAAGTGAGAGAACCAAATCTTTCAATCCTTCCCAGAATTCAAATCTTTCAATAACATGACAACAGAAGGAGACAACCAAATCTAATTCAAAAGAGAACTCCACATAAGCCAACCTAATCTTTCAATCCTTGCCAGAATTCCTCATCTTTAGAGTAAATATTTCGGGAAAAGTTTACATACTTGAGAAATAGAAAAACAAAATTATGCACCCAAAAAAATTGAAAAAAACATGATAAGAAAACAGCAATAAAGTGGATACAATTAGGGATTCACCAAGAGATTTCACATCAGATTGCTCAGATAAATGTAAATCTGCTAATTTGGCAATCAGTTCCCTCCGGCCTTTTACCACCTGCAATGTACAATAATTTTCTTTTCCATTTCAAATTTCTCAGGAACCAAAAAAACCATTACCATTTCCATAACTGCAAACCCTCAACTATTACCATAGATAACTTCTTGAATTGCTAAAGAATATCCAAAAAAGATGGAAATGTAATGAAATGGAAAGTAAATTTTCAACAACAATAATAATAAAAGCTTACCTCTAAAATTTTTATGGCTTCTATGAGCTTCTGCAACTCGCTGCTGTAACTTGAGTTCTCCATCGCTAGTCTTTTCTTCTCTTTTCTTTTTCAAAACACATTCACAAAAGAAATCATTCAATGTTAAAAATTAACTCAATTTATGTCATTAATCCCTGTACTATGCATAAATTGCAAATTTAATTTAACTACTTTTAAAATTTTGAATTCCAAAAAACATGTGTTAAATTATAGAAACTAAAATAAAACTAAAAATATAAAACTAAAAATAATCAAACTGAAAGATGCTTGGATATTCATCATATATGTATCTTTATTGCCCAAGATTGAAAGATGCTTGGATATTCATTTCAGGCTTTAAAAAGGTTCAGATATGGCTCAAAATATGTGCTCGGTTTTCACTTTTTCTGAAGTTGTCCCCAGATGCAATTGCATTCATCAACAAGATCAAAGCAAAGAGGATAGTCATCTTACCATCCACAGCATCATGAGAAGTAGAGGTCTGTCCACTATGGCTAATCCAAAACCCAAGTCGCTCTTCTGCAATATCATCTTCCACGCCATACACTTTGGCTCTTCTCCAGAAATACGTTAACCAAGCCTATAACAGTTACAATTTATAAGCACAAGAGGAGGAGAATAACTCAACACAAATTGTAGAAATCAAGTTAGGTCCTATAAATAATGGTAATAAAGAGCATTTACATGAGGGTCTGAATTGACTTGCAGGAAAGTAGCTTTCCATTGTCTGACAACCAATGACAAATGCAGAATGCTCCAGTTTTGCAGGATAATCCAATCTATAAGAGAAGCAAAGAATTGTTAAGAACACTTACAGCTGTTTCTGACACCACGTCTGCAGAATGCTCCAGTTTTGCAGGATAATTCAAGTCTTCGTTAATCGGGATATAATTTGCAATCTGAGTATTCAAGAAGACAATATGTTCAGTGTTGGGATGTGTGGTATTAACTCAGACAAGCACATTCAGAAAGCACAATACAGTTTCTCCCAACATGGTAAACATGAAGTGCAACTATATGCAATTTTATTTTTAAATCTCAAAAGATTGACAACTAAAATAATTTGTTCTTTCAAAAACAGAGAATAAAGTCACAAACATATACATGAAAGCACACATAAGCAATAACAAACCTCATCACGGATATATGTTCGAGCACGAAAAGTCAAGCGTTCTTGAATGTCTGCCAAAATTCTTTCTAATGATGGGCGTAACCCTGCCAATGACTCACTCTTTCTACTAAGCTGTTCTCCCAAGACTTCAACTTTGAGAATATCAACCATTTCACAAAGAAAATCAACATTTTCTTGTACAACGTTAACCAAGTCGCCTATGCCTGCCTAATGCCTGTACAACAGCATCCTCAACCTGAAAGCAGTATTGAGCGTGAAATTAAAAAAGAAAAACGAAGTGGTACTCCAAAAAGTGCAGATGAAACACATAAGTAATAATAAAATAGAAATTCATATAAATACAGAATGGAGGGAAAGAAGTATTACTGCTACTAAAATTTTTAGAAGTTAATGCGCAAGGCATAAACCATCATAGAGGTGGCACACAAATTTATAGAAAGGGATGTAGAACATCCAGGAAAAGTATACCAAATTAATATTTAATTTTGCTTAAAAAAATCAACCTTCAAAGATGCTAATTCCCTAAGGCCCATTTCAACTGAAAGCATACTCTCAATATTTCCTTCTCCAGTCAGATCATTCAGATCCCGGACAATTTTACTCCGGTCTGAATGTCCACCACCTGTAACAGTTCTAAATTTTAATAGGTCAAAATAATATATATTAAAAAGAAAGAGGGATTAAACGGGATGTAGTCAGAAAATGAACTAGCCTTTATCCCAGGCCTCCTCTTTAGCCTTTTGTCCAGCTGAGACAACAACTTCAAATGGAAGAGGAGCCAATGCCGACCAGTATTCATGCTTTGACACTGCTATATCTGCACATATGCCTGGAAAATCCAGTAGCAATTGCAGAAAAAGCAAATCCTATCAGGTTAATAAACAATAAAATGCAAACTCCATCACCAAAGGAACAAAATAAAAAGGCTAAGCATTACTGGGGAATCGGTTTCTAGGGAATCGATTTAGGGAGATTTCTGGGGATGGGGGGAATCGAAAAAAGAAGGGGGAAAAAAGAATATTTCATTTGAAATGCAAAAAGAGGGAGAGAGGGGAAGATGGTGATGAAGACGGTGGTGGAAGAGAGAAACACTCAGGCGTTTTGAGGATACCAATTTTAGGGGGGAAATATTTAGGGGTTTCAAGGGGGAATTTTAGGATAAAAACGCGTAAAAATTTTGGGAATTTTTTTATAAATTGATTTATTTTTTGCGGCGTTTTTAGAAAACGCCGCTATTGCTTACCTTTAGCGGCGCTTCTTATAAAGCGCCACAAAATTTTTTTCATTTTGAACAAAACGACGCCGTTTTGCTATTCTAAAATTTTTTTATTTTTTTATAAATTTATTTATTTTTTGCGGCATTTTTATAGAAAACGCCGCTATTGCTTACCTTTAGCGGCGCTTCTTATAAAGCGCCGCAAATTTTTTTCATTTTGAACAAAACGACGTCGTTTTGCTATTCTAAAATTTTTTTATTTTTTTATAAATTGATTTATTTTTTACGGCGTTTATAAAAACACCGCTATTGCTTACCTTTAGCGGCGCTTCTTATAAAGCGCCGCAAATTTTTTTCATTTTGAACAAAACGACGCCGTTTTACTATTCTAAAATTTTTTATTTTTTTATAAATTGATTTATTTTTTGCGGCGTTTTTATAGAAAACGCCGCTATTGCTTACCTTTAGCGGCGCTTCTTATAAAGCGCCGCAAATTTTTTTCATTTTGAACAAAACGACGCCGTTTTGCTATTCTAAAATTTTTTTATTTTTTTATAAATTGACTTATTTTTTGCGGCGTTTTATAGAAAACGCCGCTATTGCTTAATTTTTTTCATTTTGAACAAAACAACGCCGTTTTACTATTCTAAATTTTTTTTATTTTTTTATAAATTGATTTATTTTTTGTAGCGTTTTTATAGAAAACGCCGCTATTGCTTACCTTTAGCGGCGCTTCTTATAAAGCGCCGCAAATTTTTTTCATTTTGAACAAAACGACGCCATTTTGCTATTATAAATTTTTTTTATAAGTTGATTTATTTTTTGCGGCGTTTTTTAAGCTATTTCATTTTGAACAAAATGACATCGTTTTGCTATGCTAAAAAATTTTTTATTTTATTTTTTATAAATTGATTTTTTATAAAATAAAATAAAAAGTACTCTCAAAATAAATATTGTATATTTTAATAAGAAAACAAATGATAAAATGGTTGTAATTAATTATTAAGTTAGAATTATCTAAATTAAATAATTACCTATATATCCATATCATTTTTATTTTTGTATTCTTTTCTTATAATTTGGTCCTCTCCAAAATAAATAATTATACATAAATATCCATATCAATCTATTACTTTTTTAAACTTATTTATTAATTCTATTTAAACTAATTTAAATATATCAAATGGTTTAGATTACATTTTTTTAAATATAAAAGCATTAATTAATTGTATAAAATTTTATCATTTAACAAATCTCAAGTAAACTTTAACCTTAAACCCTCTAAATTAACCATTCAATACATATAAAATATCTATCTATTATATATCTCTTAATTAATTTAAACTATACTCATAATTTCAATATATTTAATTTATTATTATTATCTATTTTACAATTATATAAGAACATATTTAAAATATAAATTAAAAAAATAATTAATCTAAACTCAAAACCTTAACTCGACCCCTGAATCCCTAAACCTTAAATCCCTAACTCTTAACCCCTAACATCTAACCCCTAAACCCCTAATCCCTAAATCTTAAATCTCAACCCTTAAACCATAATCCCTAATTCATAACCCCTAAATCCATACTCCCTAAACCTTAAAATATGAACTCCTAAATCGGCTTTAAATCTTAAATTAATCATATACCCTAAACTAAAAACCTTAAACAAATTTATTATTATCTCTTTTACAATTATATAAGAACATATTTAAAATATAAATTAAAAAATAATTAATCTAAACCCAAAACTCTAACTCGACCCCTGAATCCCTAAACCCCTAACCCTCTAACCCCTAAACCTTAAATCCCAACCCCTAATCCATAATCCCTAAACCCATACTCCCTAAACCATAAAATATGAACTCCTAAACCGGCCTTAAATCTTAAATAAATCATATACCCTAAACCAAAAACCCTAAACAATTTTATTATTATCTCTTTTACAATTATTTTAAATAATAATATTTTAAATTTTCCATGTGTTTTATTTCAAATTATTTCTACATGTCATAATTTTTTCTGAAGATTTTAAATATTCAATTAGAAATAAATTGAATTTTATTTAATATGAATAAACCAATTAAGATAAAATATTTTTAGCGGCGCTTTTCAAAAAACGCCGCAAAATCCCCGAAAGCTCAGAAAACGGCGTCGTTGGGCTTAGGTTTTTTTGCGGCGCTTTTCCAAAAACGCCGCTAAAGCCCTGGGCATTAGCGGCACTTTACCAAAAACGCCGCTAAATCCCTGAAAGCTCAGAAAACAGCGTCGTTGGGCTTAGGTTTTTTTGCGGCGCTTTATCAAAAACGCCGCTAAAGCCCTAAGCATTAGCGGCGCTTCCTTAAAAACGCCGCTAAATCCCTGAAAGCTTAAAAAACAGCGTCGTTGGGCTTAGGTTTTTTTGCGGCGCTTTCCCAAAAATGCCGCTAAAACCCCGAGCATTAGCGGCGCTTTCTTAAAAAAGCCGCTAAATCCCCGAAAGCTCAGAAAGCGGCGTCGTTGGGCTTAGGTTTTTTTGCGGCGCTTCCCAAAAACGCCGCTAAAGCCCTGAGCATTAGCGGCGCTTTCTTATAAATGCCTCTAAATCCCCGAAAGCTCGAGAAACGACGTCGTTGGGCTTAGGTTTTTTGCGGTGCTTTCTCAAAAACGCCGCTAATGCTTATTTTTAGTGGCGTTTTCCGTAATACGCCGCTAATGATCGATCATTAGCGGCGTTTTTATCCAAACGCCGCTAAAAACCTGTTTTGGTGTAGTGTTTTAATTATAAGCTTGTAAAAAATCCATAAATGCATCGATGTTCTCAAGCCTATGATGAAAAAACTAATGCCCATGCGCAATCAATCTACATCTAAATTTTTAGGGGAAAAACTTAGAGAAAAAGCGAATTAATTCGAAATACAGAAATAAAATTGTAACTTGATGAGTGAGTTAGACTTATATTATAGTTTACACTTGTTTTTATAGTAGATCATTCTTTAAATAAGACTCCATAAATATAACAAGTTTTCGAATTGTATAAACCAACTTAGGATGTTAACTCTTATTTTATAACTAGTAATTTCGTCCCAACTGTAACAAAACGAATAGATGACAGGTAAAATACAAAATTTATATATATATTATCAAATCTACCTTAAAGTGGTCTCACACTATCTAATCAAAATTTGGTCAATTTCCACTTACACAACGTGCTCCATCTTTTCTCAACCCCCTCCACTTAGCTTCGGTGTATACAGTACTTTTCTTTTTTTGTCTCTTTTTTTTAAGGGAAAAAAAGAGAGAGAGAATTAGGGTTGACAAAATAACTTGAAACTTATCGTGTTTTGATTAGATCTGATTTTATAACAACATTTTTTTTTCAAAATTGAGTTAGAATAGCTTTTATTAAAATTTTAATGCTTTAAAATGAAGGTATACAAATTAAATCAAAAGTAAAATGATAAAATAATTTATTTCAATATTAATTCATGATTGATTTCAAATTAATACCTAGATAACCTTTATCCTTTTAAGGGTGAACAAAACTCGATTCAATTCAAAAAAATTGAAAAAAAGTTTGAATTTTGAGTTAATCGAATCAAGTTATATGAATTATTTGATTCAATTCAAATAAGTAATTCAAGTTTCGAATTCGAATCGAATTGAATTTTACAATTCGAATAACAGATTAGTATAAAAACAGTCACTGTCAAGTTTGAAAATGAGCAAATTGGTCTCTATCAACAAAAATTACCAAAAAAATCAAAATAATTTTTAAAATTCAAAATATGTATAAAAATTTCAATTTTTATATTTTTTTAAAAAATTCTAAATATTTCAAAAAAATTCTAAAAATATATATAAAAGAAGTTAAAAAATTAAAAAAAATTAGAATAATATTTGTAGGGACCTAAATAAGTTAATTAATGATTCAAGTTTATATACTAAAGTATTTATTATTATTTTGCTTTGAAAAAGTTTTCAAATATATATGGTTTCAAATTTATGTGCTCCAATATGGAATTAGTTATACTGTAACAAGATTTAATTTGACATGTTTAATTTTTTTTTTAATTTAACTAGAACATTTCACTTGATTCGATTCAACTCGAATCGAAAAATTTTAAATTTAAATTTAAATTTAAATAATAAAATAGAATTTATCAATTCAATTATGATGAAACGCTCACCCTAACCCTTTCCCTACCCCCTCCATAACTTTTTTTCCTTTTGTTGTCAATTTTTTGACTTTGGAGTATGGTTGCTGCCCATCCATCATAAAGCATAAACGTCTAAAAAAAGTCTATGATTTAACCTTTTTTCAGCTCTTGTCAACTTTTTCGATTATATTACTGTGATCAATTTTGATAAACTATAAATTATAAAAGAAAAAAAGTTAAAATCTCAAAAAAATAATCATAACATTACTTTATAGTAGCTATTTAAACCCTCGTACTAGCTTTATAAATCTATATTTGCCAATAAGGAACCTTGCAATAGCAAGTCAGAAATGGATAGCACCCTCTTTCGCCTACTCGTTGTTCTATTGGGGTTATCTCATATTATATTCTCGAATGCCGTCCCAGTTACAAGTAAATATTCCCCAAATTCCATTACTTCAATCATCTTTTTTACCTTCCCATACCATATTTTCATTGTTTTTTTTCCTTGCCAGGAACTGGAACCCTAATGCATGGATCTCAAGTTCATCAACTTCAGGAGAATACTCACCTGGTAATCCTACAAGTACACAGTTGAAATTTGACGTATATATATATATATATATATATTTCTCGTTATGCTAAAAGAACTCTTCTTACAGGTAACTGTGGAGAAGAGTTCTGATGGTGAAATCATCAAGGGAAGGATGTTTACGGAGCTGAATGATTATCCAGGGTCAGGAGCTAACAACCGCCACACCCCGAGGCCGTAACTCGGCGGATGTATTGATCGTTAGGGTTCTTTGTAGTATGTTATAGAGATGAAAAGTTAATTTGTATTGAAAGGGAGAGAGGTTCTGAGGACTAATTTTAGCAGACTCTAGAATTATCAATGTTAGAAAGTTTAATCCAATTGATATATGTATGTAGGTATTTATGTATTTCCTTATCTTGTTTTAATCCAATTGATAATCTACTTATATATCTAGTTAAACCAGCTTTTGATCACATCGTATTTATCATATTTCAAACGTTTGCTGCTCAGAAAGTCTAATTCGCCGCAAAATAATTAATATTTTATAATGTTTAAATCTCTGGTTCATACGCTGCTTGAAACACCTTCATTGTATGTTCTTCCTGCTTAAAGAAGTGGAAGCTGTTGTGGTTTCAATAAAAGAAACTGCAAAAGTATCATAGAAGTTCTTATATCAAAGTCAGATTGCTCCTTATACTAAAAAAGGACAAATTAGTCCTTCTATGTTAGATCGAAAAGTAAACTAGTCCTTTTGATATAAAATTCATCTATTTTTAAGATTAAAAACTAGTTCCTATATGTAAACATGATGTTTAAGTGGTACACCAAGTGTAATTGTCTAGTTATTTCGTCACCCACTCCGATTTTTAATAGTAGAAATGAATGAAAATTTTAACATAAATGTCCAATTTGCTTTTTGATCAAACATATAGGGACAATTTGCTTATCCTTTGAGTAAAGAGAATAAAATGCAATCTAACTTTTAATATATGAACCTCCACAATACTTTGATCTAAAAAATGACTTTGAATGTCTTAAATTTAGGGAGTGTTATACAAGGAAGCCATTTCATTTGTGTGGGGTTGCTTAGGAAACCCTACCAAGTTCTTGGCAGCTTTGCACTAGGCTTTAGCAGTATCTCTGAGCTTTCATGCTCCAATAAGCAAATATGCACACTTCAAAATCAATAACAAATTTTGCAGTACAGGGGAGAAGTCTAATGCAATGTTGGTTGGATTTCTTTTTAAGTATTTTTCCACGCTCCTTTAAACATATAAAAAAGAATTTAGAAAAATTTAAGGATACTTATATTAGATATAAACTTATATCGAATATTCATTCAAACTCCGAGTAACATAAATGAAATAACAAATAATTCTCATCTTTTATTCCAGAGGATTTACTAAAAAATGAAAAAGGCAATGTGTTATGGTGGTAGAGGGGAGTAATGAATCTTGCATTGATTATACACTAAAGTTGCTTTTATGATATAAGTGTCCACACTATTTTTTTGGTTTCTTTTCTTCTCCTTGCTAAGTGGACTAAATTTTATTTATTATAAAGACGCAAAATAGGATTACAAAATTAAAGCATACCATGCATAAAAAAAATATCTCTAGAGATTACCAAATAACGTGGATGATACTTAACTCCTCAAATCCAACAAAACAATCACAACTCATTACATTCAGGACATCATTCCATGTTCACACCATTTTTAATATGAGAAGCATTTTTGTGGACGAATTTGTGAAATTTAACAAACCCACCAATCCGACAATATCTTATGGATTAGCATAGATAATGATATTTCGTATTAAAGTTGGCTCTAATGTACTATCATTGTTCTACGAAGGATAGTGGATTATCATTAAAACTAGATTAAATAACTTGATCCTAGAGAGTTATCGATCAACTCTATAAGACTTAGTTTTAGAATAAAAGTGCTTATGGAAGGGGATGCCAATCGAAACTTGTGACGAATGGACACACAATAATTTTTGGAGGTCAATTGATTAAATGGGGTTCATTTAACCCATTTGAATTGGTATGATTTGTGGAACTCATGGAGAAGCTCATCTACTTGAAACCTTGATGGCCCAATGAAACACTCCAGTCAAACTAGAGTTACCATGGTGAATATTGTAAATATTAAGGCATAAAATTATATAGTGCTTAAATCACTTAGGACTCTCATCTTATAGATAAACTTTGATCTTGGCCGTCAATGTAATTTAAACTGTATCACTCGATTTTTGGGAGCCTAACTATAAATAGAGCTCTTCCCCCTCATTTGTAATCATTTAGTTGTAGTTTTTCAAAATAATAGAAACACTTTGAGAGCATTTACTCGAACACTTGGTGTGCATTTTGCTTTCTTGTGGCTTTTTTGTTTGCTTGTTGCTTTTCGCTTTTGAGAGTTTTCTTTCGCTTTATTTCGATACCTTAGAGAATTTATTTGATAACTCTCAACTTTTTGAGAGATAGGCTAACTTAGGCTAATTTGAAGCAAAGGAATCGCCTAAGGTCGTACGATTCACCAGACTAAATTTCTAGCCCTATGACAATTGGTATCAAAGATAAGGTTCGAAGGCAGCAAAGTGAGATGGCGAAAGAAGTAGATGAGAAGAATGAGCCAATAGAGACCTATGGGGGGCTAGGAAAGCTAGCAGGTTGAGGGATATGATGTTAGCTTTGGAAGGCAAGGTTGTCAAACTCAAGGGTTCTGTGGGTGATATGAAAGAAATTGTTGAGGTAGTTGAGGGTTGCACCGTAGAGCTGGACTCGGGAAAAGATCAACTCAAAGAACAGGTGTTGCGTGCCATCAATACTAATATGGAATAAATGTAAGGGGCTCTCCAATCCACTGGTGCGAAGCTAATTGAGAGGAATAATGCTCTCGAAGCTATGGTGACAACTTTAAACGAGGAAATTGAAGCCATGGTGATGGATTTGAACAGGAAAATTGATGAGCTTGAGGGAGAGCTTGATGTTTGCAGAGCTATTATAGGAAAAGGGGTGCTAGGGGTGACACCCAAACGCAAGGTGGATGTTCCCAAACTAAAAGAGTTTAAGGGGAAAAGGTCCGCAAGGGATGTGGAGAACTTCTTATGGGGTACGAAATAGTACTTCTATACAATGGGCATTGAGGATGATGTCACTAATGTAAACACAACTCCAATTTATTTTACTAATGTGCTCTTTTATGGTGGCATTGTAGGCCCATAGATGAGAGATGAGGTGATACCACAATTGATACTTCGGTGGAGTTCTAGAATAAATTTAAGAAGCAGTTTTACCCCGAGTATGCTAAGGAAGAAGCTCGAGCTAAATTGCACCGGCTTACGCAACAAGGTACAATTCAGGAGTATGTTCAAAAGTTCACTGAATTGTTACTTGAAATCCCTGATTTGAGTGAGAAAGAGGCATTCTACTGGCTCAAGAATGGGTTGAAGTCTTGGGCAAAGCAAGAGATGCATCGACTAGGGCTCAAAGACCTTACCAAAGCCATAGTCAAGGCAGAGTCTTTGGTCGTGCTTGGTTCGAGGAAAGACAAGTTCGAGTCTTCCAATCCCAAAGAGAAGGGCAATGGTAGGGAAGACCATGAGAAAGAATATAATAAAAATGGAAATAGTAGCAATAGTTGTTGGAAAAAAATCTTGTTCGAAAACAGTTTTCTTGCACAACAGAAAAATAAAAATGTTGAAAACCAAACCTGTTTGTAATATTTATAGCAATAAACCTTTCCCGAAATAACACATGTGCTTTGAACGACACGGGTCCTAGACGTTCCCGACTTTCAACTAGACAACCTTCTCCTCTATTCTTGTACGAAGACCTGCTTCGAGTGTGGGCTCAAACATTTTTGAATCAAACACAGAGCCCAAAATAATTTTCTTTACTTTTGGTAGGAAAGTAAATCTCCCTCTCAATAGAAACCGATATAATTGATATTTTAGAAAATATAATTTATACGTAGAAATAAATTCTGACTATTTTAAGGCAAAATAATAATATCTTAAAGTTATGTATTTAGCCCTACTAGTGTCATCTATTTATAGGGAGAGATAGAAACCCTAGTTAAATTAATAGAATACAAACAATACTTATTTAATAAAAAAAATCAACACCTAGTTGAACTAGGAGAGAGGGGTAGCTAATAGGGTGTGTCTCCCATCATATATATTATGATGGGGATTTTGGCCTCTCCTATATTAGTCAAATTATATGTGTTTCCTAGACTTTTAATCCAACATTTTATAATTTAATCCAACTCAATACATATTTTTCTATTTCCCAAAATAACTATTATTTATCAAATTAATTTTAATTAATTAATTTTTTAATTAAATAATTTTTTAACTCAGTTCTAATTCTGATAAATTCATGGCAACTTTACTGTAAAAGAATCTATGAAAAATATATTTAATTTCTATATTCAACGGATTTACAATGACCAATTAATTTAATTCTCTTTTCAAAATTTAATTATTTACATAAATACTAATTCAAAAAAATTAAATTAACTCTCAAGTCATTTCCATACTTAGTGAGAAACTACAATCATTTTCAAATGTAAGTCATTTTTCTAACTTTATCATTTCTATCAATTTCTATTCATTTATGGTTTCAACGAGCTAGCAGAGGGACTGATTGGACATATGTAATTAGAGCTTAAATAATTTATAGTTAAGTTCTAACTATTCGTCTATTAATTGTATACTTATTTTATCATGAAGTTATTCAATTATAGTATCGTGATTGAGCTCTCCCTAACAACATACCATTACGAAAGCTACTCGATCAGTGTTCGTCCAATGACCTTGTCATAAGTGTGTTACCCTCAAAGGATATCCTTAATCTCTTTGGGATAAACATGTTCTCCCAATATGATCCTATTTTATCTCATGGTAACCATTACATCTTCCTTAATTAAAAATCAATTACTATCAAATAGTAATTCAATCATTCATCACAAAGGCAAATGACCTGTGTCCATGTTTACTTTTCATCTATCATATAATGTCAATGAGAGGATATCATTTACCTATGTATTGGACTATGAATTCCAATATTGTGAATGATGATACATACTGCAGAAGTTTTATACCCAACACACCAACTTTTAATTCCTTATCTATTCGAACTTAGGCTTTTATTTACATCAAAGTATACGAGTCACGCATACATAGTTCACCTTTCACTTAGGATTAAGGTATGTCACATTATTAATTCACAAGTGAATAAATCCATAAATTGATTCAAGATTTATTCTGCTTGGGTCTTATCCGATGTACTATCAGTCCAGTGAGTGACATCTATGTCTATATCTTCTGGGAATCATCCGTTCCGATACTCAAGACAAAGCATCTACCCAATTGGACTTGATAGACATCATATTAATCTTCAATTGGTTGTTCATTTCTGATTAGACTAAGGACATGTTTAGGTCCATCTCCTAATATAAGTTGTCTTTCTGTATTATGATCTAGCCGCATAATACCATTTACTTGTCACACTCAATTATCTCTAAGGACTCGAATTTAGAGGAATTTGGACTTAATTGAACAAGGTAGAGAGTTGGCAGATTCTACCAGGAATTTTAGGAAAAAATATGAATTGATGAATAAATAGTTGAGTTCCAATTCTAGTTTAGTTAGGATAGAATCATCTAGTTCCATAGTGGGAGACATAATAATTATCAATGATTGGTTAGAAGAGAGTGACATATATAGGTGAAAGAGGACATTCTAGCAAGGAAGAAAAATCCTCTTTAATTCAGTTTGTAATTTTCTTTTGACTTATTTTATTTTATTCGGTTGTTCCGAAAAAGAAGAAAGTTTAGGATAGCTTTGCATTGAACAGAAATTGTGAGAATTGGAATATGGAAGTGGAGAGGTTTTGAATTTGGTAAGCTCCCTAACTCTTTGTGCTAGAGAAATTAGAAAGAATAAGGTCTAAGGCCCTTAATAAGTTTCTGTAAACTAGGTTATAGGTTTTAAGGTTTAAATACCTTTGATTAACCGATGTATGGTTGTCATGCTTAGCTGTCAGGACGATAGAGACTTTGGCACTAAGACAAGCTAAGCTAGCAAGGAAAAAGGATTTAAGGTGAGTCCCTATACTTAACTTTAGAGTAATTGTTGATGTGGTTTTACTTGCTTAGACCATATATGTGTCTGTTTGAGTTATGTCATAAACCAGGATTATGCATGGGTATGAATAATGAGTAATTGGTGTATGAATAATATTGTGAGTGTGTATTCTTGCAAGTCTAGTTGTTAAATGATATTGGTTGTGTATGACACATTGATGAATGGTGTTCTATTTAAGAAAATATTTAGCGAAATGAAATGTATAAAAATACTTGATAATATTATATGCAAAGTATAGAGGAATTTACCTTGACAGGATAGATGAAGATACGATTAGTTGGCGTATTGGAAGAATTGGCGAACCGAAATGGAAACCCAAGGGAGTTTGGACGGCAATGTGGAATGTTATCGACTAGCCCACTAGCATGCAACTGTGACAACGGTTATCGACTGGTCCTTTGGGTGACACCGTGACGATGGTTTATAGGCTCCATAAAGCAACACCATGACGGCAGTCTGTAGGCTCTATGGGGCGACACCACGAAAGTGGTAAGGTCCTTAGGGGAGACACCTCAAAAGAGCTTTAAAAGTGTAAGACTATATCTCGACTATGACAACCAATAGAGTCCATTGGGAAATTAAACATGGGGTTACATATGTAAGATCATAGCTCGGTTATGGCAGCATAAGGAGTCCATCAAGACAGTAAACCCGAGGTAATCCACCAAGACATTAAACATGGGGTTACATATGTAAGACCATAGCTCGCCTATGACAACCAATAAAGTTCGTTGAGACATCAAACATAGGGTTACATGTGTAAGACCATAGCTTGGTTGTGGCAGCATAAAGAGTCCATCAGGATAGTGAATACGAGGTAATCTACCAGGACATTAAACATGGGGTTACATGTGTAAGATTATAGCTCAGCTATTGCAGCATAAGGAGTCCGCTATGACAGTAAACACGAGGTAGTCCTCTAGGATAGTAAACACGAGGTAGTTCGTTAGGACATTAAACATAGGGTTGCATGTATAAGACCATAGCTTGGCTATGACAGCATGTGATGTTCGCAGATTAGTAAACTAGGAGACCCGCCAAGGTATAAAGAAGAAGTCGCATTGTGAATTGTGTGACAAGTCAGAAGACATAATGGACTTGGCGCATCTAGGGGCACAGGCTAACAGGACAACTAGGGATTCGAGAAAAGCAATAAGGAATGGAGCTTAAGAAGCGTCATAACTTAGTTGTACGTAAAAGAGGGAAAGATTCCTTAGATAAGATGGTAAACATGATGTCTACCAAGAAGAGTCAAACAGAGTATTCGTGGTTCCATAATGTTTAAGCAATTATAGAATAGGCTATTATAGGATACATACTTAAATTGCAAATCGGTAAAAAGGGTAGCTGAACAAGTAGACGCTAAGAGTATTCATGGGAGGAAATGTTAACTCGAGGCTAAATGATTAATTAAGTCCACCAAAAAATAGTAAGAAGTGGAAGTCCATCAAGAACATGAAAAACTATAAAGACTTTGAAGGTCTACCATGAGTGAGAACTGTCAAGAGATACTTGAGTAATAGGTAGTTCATTTTGATCTACATGTCCATTGAAGCATCTTAATAAGTTCTTCTAAACTTATAAAATTTATTACTTGGGTGCAGGGTAAATAAAGACTCTGGAGTCAAATGGAGAGACCAAGGCAGTCTTTGCCAAAATGACGAGTCGAGCGTGATAGCTAACTCATGTATATAGGGGGCACCCTTTGAGGCCACACTTCAGGGTCCAAAACGATCGTGTCTGTAATTTGATCATTAATTTAAATCTTGTAAATAACTTTCATATTTACTTAAGCAACCAAAACTATAAGAATTTATTTTTAGTATGAATTGAGTCTTAGCAGTAGTTAGCTATTAGAGAAGTTGGGTTGTTTAAGTATGTAATAAAATTAGATAGAAATTTTTTATATTCGGATTGTTGTGACATCCAATACCCAGACCTGGCGATCGGGTTGGGTATCAGGTGTTACATTACTATCAGTTAAACATTAGACAATCAGTGAGCTAATATTTGCTTCCATTTTTCTTTTCATGTAAAAACCAATTAAGACAATGTACAAAGGTTATTAATGTAATTCATAAAAAATAAAAATGTACATAGACGAAAATATTACACTTAGGGCATTAGATCCAACAATGGTAACAATTGTGCTAATGAGAAACCAACGAATGGGAAAAGGAAACCCAATAACCATTCGAAAGGCAAAGAGAATAAAAAAATGTCAATACAATGTTTCTTATGTTGTAGTCCTCATATGATGTAGCAGTGCCCACAATGGTCCAAGCTAACAGTGATCATTAAAAAAGATGAAGCGAAGTTTGATGAAGAAAGGGTTTTGAGGCTTGGATCAATGATACTCAATTCTACGAAATAGAAGAGGGATCACAAATAGAATGGGTTGATATTTGTTCACATCAACATCGAAGGTTGAATGAGGAGTGCTTTTTTTTTATATGGGGGCATCTGGTTCGTTAATTCTGGAAAGAGCCACCGGTAAACTTGGTCTCTTAGTTAGCAAAAACATTAAGATAATCAAGATGGTAGATTCCAAAGAGTCTCGACTATGGGAGCAACACAATGAGTTAAGCTACAAATTAGGGATTGGAAAGGCAAGAAAGACTTTGAGGTAATTCACTTAGATGACTATGACTTTATTCTTGGCTTGGATTTCCTTGACAATATTAATGCTTTGCTAATTCCTTCTGATGATTGCATATGTATCTTGGATTCTCGACAACAATAATGCTTTGTGCTGGTGAGTCGAGACATGAAGGGTGGAATCAAGGTATTGACGGTAATCCAACTAGCAAAAGATGTCTGTGTGGTGGGAATATTGGCTTGGTAAATCAAAGTGCTAAGGAGACCCCCTTGGAAATGTTAGAGAGGCAAAAAAACCGATCTGAAGCATGTTTAGTTATCAACAAGGCTACCACATATAAGAGAGGTGGGTTGCACATCAAATTTTGTGGGAAAGTTAGTGATGCAAACTGGTCAACCAAACCAAGTAAATACTATGAGCGAGGTAAATCTCAAACACTTTCTTAGTGTTTTACATTATGAATTACTGTTGGTTTGGCAAAGACACAAGAACCCTTTCAAAATTCTGAAGTAGGTAAGCTAAGAGGCTTACAAATTGAAGTTGGCAGCAATACTTAATGTTAACCCAATGTTTAATATGAGTGTGCAAAATTCTTTTCATGAGGATCAAATGGATCTAATCGAGGCAAATCACAATAAGGGCAAGTAGGAACAATGGGCTCTTACAATTGAGATGAAAAAATAAGAGAAACAATTCGAGTTAGACGACGGCAAAGACATAGTTCAAGGCAAATGTTTTGAGGGATGGAACTTTCCCACAAAAAAGACTAGTTGGGAATCAGCCAAGGCATTATGGTAATTCTAAGATGAATTAGACCAGTGTCATTCCAGGGACGCAATAAGGGTGTAGTGAAAATGGGTGGAGCAGAATGCCATGGGCCGCAGATCGAAGCCCGTGATGAATGCACACACAATAACCCTTGAAGGCCAATTAATTAAATGTGGCTCATTTGACCCATTTGAATTGGTTTGATTCATGGAATACATGAAGAAACTCATTTACTTGAAGCCTTGGTGGCCCAATGAAAAACTCCAGTAAAACTAGAGTTAACATTGTGAATATTGTAAATCCTAAGGGATTGTACAATGTTTAAATCCCTTAGAACTTTCATCTTGTATAGGCTTTGATATTGACCATCGATGTAATTTAAATTGTACTATTGGATTTGAGGCAGTTCAACTATAAATAAATGTTTTTCTGTCATTTGTAATCACTTAGTTGTATTTCTTCAAAGTAATAAAACACTCCAAGAGCATTTACTCAAACACTTGGTATGTGTTTTGTTTTCTTGTGGCTTTTTTGTTCGTTTGTTGCTTCTTCGCTTTTGAGAGTTTGCTTCTGCTTTATTTCTGTGTCTTAGAGAATTTCTTTGAGAATTCTCAAATTTTCAAAAGACAAACTAACTTAGACAGATTTGAAGCAAATGAATCACCCAAAACCGTGTGATTTGTCGAACTAAATTTCTAGTCCTATGACACTTACATCATCTTTTAACATTTTTTTTCTTTTCTAAATAGAATGATATCTTATTTGTTGATGTGGACAGTAAACCAATGTTTATGTGACAGATTAAAATACAAACAAGTCAATTGGAGCAATGGCGCAGACCAAACTCTGAATTTCTGCAAACTTTGCCGTGAAAAATGCTTGTCCTTGCAATTTGCTTCATACTTTTTTGGGGTTAAAAAGAGCAAATTCCAGTAAAATACTGAAAAAAGTATACTTTTTTATTGACCGTTTGGTGTTGAGACAACAAAGTTATTACAAAACTTCATTACAAAGCAACCTGGTAGGTGAACAACTCATAAAAGCCCTTACTATTTAACCTATAATATTTGAACTTAGGTATAAATATTAGAGACACGTATATATTCAACATAAATATAATTATTGTTTAAAATAAATATAAAAAAATAGTGATCACATTCACATATCCTTCTGCTAAATACAAATATTCAGTCATGAATACTTCACCAAAAATAATATAAATTACTACAGTCTCAAGGCCAGTTTTTACATGTTTCTTTTGTGTTTCATTAGTGGACAAAGTGGAGTTTGATGTGTTATGCATTTTAGTTGTTAGGTACCACTTAGTCTGCTTTTGGTCCTTTCGTTTGTGTCCCCCAGCTGAGATGATCAAATATCATATTATTTTTCGTGGCATTTTGTGGGAACAAATGTACTCCTTTAAATTGATAGGGAAGTCTACACTACCATTAATTTTGTGGAGCTTGAATAAGAAAAAATGGAGTTAGCTGTAAAGAATGATATTTTTGTTGATTAGATTATGGGACACCTATGGACTAAAACATTTGTAGAAAAATCCTTTAAATATATGTAAAAGATATATATAAAAATAAATGCTATTTTGATTGAAATGATAAAATTGAAGTTTTTGAGATTATGGTGTTGAGTATTTTATACATTTTTTATGAATTTAAATTAATTTTTATATATTTAATATAAAAATAGTACCATTATTATTAGGTATAATGATAAATTTAAGTCTTAGCATTTAATTTTTTTCTTAATTTAACTCTTATTTTTGGCTAAATTAGTCATATATGCCCAAAAAAAAGTTTATTGGCTAAATAGGCCGATTTTTTGAAAACGTAGGAAAATAGACCGTTTTTTTAGAGAATGTGGTAAAGCGCGTTCAACTGGACACTCTTTTCCTACCAATAAGGCAAGAAAGTACGCTCAGCTGGATGCGCTTTCTTTTAAGTTGCATTTTTTGACTTTTTTTAATATAATTAATTTATTTAGTTAGATAGTTAAATTTTAGTAGTTTTATCCTCAAATCTCAGGTTTGATTCCTCTCCCACTTACATTTATATTTTTTTTATTTCATTTTGTTTTAAGCTTTTTTATATTTTTAATTAATTTTTTTAACAATATCTACTCATTTGGTTAAATGGTTAAATAATAATGATTTCATCCATTAGACTAAAGCTCAATTCCTCTCTTCAAAACACATTTGTAATTTTTATTTTTTGTTGTTTCAAGATTTTTTTATTTTTAATTAATATTTTTTTTATTTTTTATTTTTAATTCATCTTTTTAATTAATAACTCTTTTATTCATAAAATAAAATAATAAATATGTAATTATATAATAAAATATATATTTTACATATATCATTATGTTAAAAATATTTAAAATAATAACTCCTTTATATATATAATATAAACATCAACTAACTTTTTTGATATATCTTTCTTTATATATAATATTAATATGTCAAATATTTATTTTCTCCACATATATTGTGGGTATGGTGATTTCTAAAATTATGAAATGAAATAATTATTTCAAATATAATTATTATTTTTATATTAAAATATTTCAAATATCATTGTTTTTTCATCTTCATTGTGGGTATGATATTTCAAATATTTTTATATGTGAAATATTTTAAATACACATACAAAAATATATAATACTAAAATTTACTACACTCATTATATGGATTAAAAAAATATATTACACATATAAAAATTATTTTTATTAAAAATAATAATCTTTTTAATAATTATTTGATTTTATGAATAAAAGAGTTATTAATTAAAAAGGTGAGTTAAAAATAAAAAATTTTTAAAACAATATATTTATTAATTAAAAATAAAAAAAGCTTGAAATAAAAATTACAAACACGATTAGAAGAGGAGAATTGAACCTGGGTCTTAAGGATAAAATTATTATTACTTAACCATTCAACCAAAGTATCTAGTATATTAAAAACATTAATTAAAAAAATATATGTGAGGAAGAGAAATCGAACTTGAGACTTAAAGACAAAACCACTAATTTTTAACCATCTAACCAAAGAAGCTAGTTATATTAAAAGATTCAAAAAATGCAATTTAAAGGGAAAGAGCACCTAGCTCGATGCACTTTCCCACTCTATCTCCAAAAACGGTCTATTTTCCTAAAGTTTCAAAAAAAATCGACCTATTTAGCTAATAAACTTTTTTGGCATATATGGCTAATTTAGCCCTTATTCTTTTTTCAAGATAAATTTAACCCTCAACCTTTCAAAAAAAAAGTAGTGTTTTTTTAATGGAAATACTAACTAAAATATTAAATATTTAAACATGGAAACCTGCATGACAATCCACATGTACTTCATGCTAATTTTTTAAACTTTTATAACTTTTTAAATTATTTGTTGATGTGGCATGTAAAGAAAAATAATGGCATGTCCAAATGAAGTACATGTAGATTGGTACACATGTTTTCATGCCAACATTGTTAAAAAATTAATCTTTTATTTAACATTTTGTTTTTGTTTTTTTAAAGCAATTTGACTCTTTTTGAAAGGTTAATGATGAATTTTGGCTAAAAAAATGAATAAAGGTCAAATTGACAAAAAAGATATAAATATTGAAAGCTAAATTTATCATGATGCCTAATTGTTATGTTAGTAAGATATTAAGTTGTTAGTTTGTTAATTCAAGAATAGTTTTTGTTAGTTTTCTATTATCAGCTGAGTTACCTTCCCCTACCAACAATATAAGTTCCATTTATTTAATAAGTTTTCAATTATCGTTAAAAATATTGATTAGGATTTTTTTTTTAAATCTATTCAAGTTCGTCATGATAAATTTAATTTTTTGTTGTAGTGTTCTTAAGAAAAATTAATGTCATATTTAAATTGAAATAGTTTACAATATTAACTAATGACATTATAAAAGTAGAGGGACGAAATTATATAAAAGATTAAAACATATAGATTAAATATCAAGTTTTATCATAGATAGGGGCCAAAAGTGAAATTTGATTAGTCTCTTGTAATGCCAAAAAAAGGTTTAAATATGCTATAGATCCATGTACTCTTTTGAAATTTAAAATTTAGTTATTATACGTTAATTTTAAGACATTAAGTATCTGTACTTTTTTTAATTAAAGTTATTGATGTAACAATTAAAAAATGATACAATAGCCTTTTTTTTGCTCTCAATTTTTATTTTTTAAATTTGATCTTTATTCATAAAATTAATTTTTTTCATGATTTAAATAAAAACATTAAAAAATAATATATATTAAAAAATCCAAAAATTATGAAAAAAAAACCTTTAAAATTCAAAAAATAAAAATTAATTTTAAAATTTTAAAACTATTAAAAGTATAACCAAAATTTCAAAAACCATGTTCTTTACTCCTTGGATAGTAAAAAGAGGTATTCACGAGCCATATAATCCAATCAACCCGATCGACTTAACTTGTTTTGTGGTGCACTTAGGCTTATATTTTTAAGCTTAGGATGACCCAGCTTACTCATTCTATTGTTTAAAATAATAAAAATATAAAATACATATTTATATTATTTTTTATAATTGAATTTAAAAAAAAATAATGTTATTATTTTAAATAGTAAAATAGTACATTTGAGCGAAAGGAAGCTAGAATCCTTTTTTGTGAAATTAGGCATCAGCCTAACCTGGCCTATGAACACCTTTAACAGTAATAAAGTCTCTCCAAATTTTAAACTATTTGTTCGATCCATATACATAAAAAAATATTTTTAATTAAATTTAATTATAAAGTATATAAAATATTAGTGTAAAATAATTTTTAAATAATGATACAAACCTAAATCTATTTGAATTAAGTTTAAATATATTATGTAATTTTGTTTTTCAAAATACACAGTAACAAAATTTCTAGACTTAATTTAGTACCTTCTTATTTTGGCGAAATATTGTCTATTTTTATATAAAATTCTTTAACTATAGTGTATTTTGAACCAAAAAAATTATATTAAATTTAATATAGACCAATTTAGAGTTTGTATCATTATTTAAAAATATTTTATACTAGTATTTTATATGATTTAAAGTTAAGTTTACATAAAATATTTTTGATATATAATTAATTTGATATAAAATAATTATAATTTGTTCAAATTTGATTTAACATTGACCGAACAAATAGCTCAAAGTTTGGAGAGATGTTATTACCATTCATTGAGTAAATAACACTTTTTTCTGAATTTTTGGAGATTTTCATTTTTTAAAATTACTTAAAATTATTTTTTAATTATTTTTATTTTTTAGTTTTAAATATTTTATTTTTTCACATTTTTATATTTTTTCTATTTTTTTTTTGAAAATATGAAAGAAAATTAATTTTTCAAAGTAATGTGGTAGGTTCTTGTATTCTTCATGAATTTGAAATTTCATCATTATATTTTTATTTTTAGGAAGTTATTTTTTTTACTTTTCAGATTTTAAAATTCATATCTATTATATTTCAAAATTCAAGTTCAATTGTTAAAACTATTAAATATTTTTTGTTAAATTTGTTGGGGTGACTAAAACAGCCTGTTTTCTGTGGTGTCGACAATAGTGGTTTTGAGGCCACAAACTCAACGAGTAAGTTCGTAAATATTATTATTTAATATTTAAAAGTCAAATATGGTTTTAAAAAGATTTTTGATATGATAATTTATGCTATTCGAATGATTAATTAAGTTCAAGTGAAAAGACCCTAAGGTCGAGTGGTTTTAGAAAATGAGGTATCAGGACATCGTTTCTATAAACCGAGCCATAAATATTTTTATAAATATTTATAGAGTGTCATTAAGGTGTTATTAAAGTTTCGTTAATAAATTTTAACATTTCGATAGTTAATTAATTAAAAATGATAAAATCGTGAGAGATGTAAAATTTGATCACTATCAGATTTGAATGATTAAATATCTTAATGAATATAAGTGGAAGGATTAATATGGTAAATTAACCATGCTTAGGATGGTGGGACGGCATAATGGTTGAAAATGAATTAAATAATATTATTTCAATGGCAATTTTGTCATTAAATGGAAATTAAAACATTTTAACTTCATTTCTTCTTCTTCACTCGACCGAACACCATAGCTAGGGAGTAGGTTTCGGTTTTGGCTTTATTCCTTTGCATGTGAGTATAATAGATCCTATTTCTTGTAATTTTTATATTTTTAGGATAATTGATTGCAACTAGGTCCAGTTAGCCCGTACCTTTGATTTTGAAACTGTTAAAGATATTGAATGTTGCTATCGATGAATCTAATGTTTTTTTATGTTAAATGATGAATTTGGGATATTAGTTGTTACTTAAAATTATTTTGTTTAGTGATTTTTGATAAATTTATCGATTAGGGACTAAATTATTGAAATAGTAAAAATACAAGGACTTGGCATGAAATTGTTGTAAAAATAGGCTGAAATGAAAGCTAACAATATTCGGCTGTTAGGAATTTGCAATGAAAAGGGTTAAATTGCATGTTTTAGGCTCAGGGACTAAACTGAATAAAAGTAAAATATTAGAGGCAATTTTGTAGAAATTCCCAAATGACTAAATTGCATAAAATAAATTATTTTACTATCTAAATTAATAAATTGAATGAAATTATTAATTTAAATCAAGATCGAGTAGAAAATCGAAGAGAATGAAAAATTACCAAAAAGCTCCTATACTTCGACATTTCTGTGATTTGGCCAGGTAAGCTCGTACGGTTAGAAATTAAAATCAATATGAATTTTTAAGTATATTAACATGGTACAACTTATATATTTATTTTTAATTGTTGATAATTAATGGTAATTTGAGATATAATATTGAATTTGATTCTCGGTTTGGATTAAATGTTTGATAAAGTACAATCATGATTTGGTGTGTCATGGGGGTTTGGAGTAGAGATAGTATTGGAGGGAGATATCTGTATATTACTCGAGTTAATCAAGGTTCAGTACTTGTTGCGAACTCTCGTGTTATACTCTCTGTTCGGCGTGTTTTGGTTAGATAAGCTCTTATGTGCTTCTATTTGGCGTGTTTCGGTTGGATCAGCTCTTATGAGCTTCTGTTTGGCGTGTTTCAGTTGGATCAGCTCTTATGAGCTTCTGTTTGGTGTGTTTCGGTTGGATCAGCTCTTATGAGCTTCTGTTTGGCGTGTTTCAGTTGGATTAGCTCTTATGAGCTTCTATCTGGAATGTTCGGTTGATCTGACGATGTACTCTTATCCGTAAGTGTCCTTCGATTGGAAAATCTCGGTAAGGTAATCTGTTTAATGAATTTGAAAGATTTTTTATTTATTGAATATTGATCTGAACATAAATGAATTCATTTGACTGTAAATCTCGGTAAGGTAACTGTTTATTGATTTTGATGGAATTGTCATATATTTAAGCTTGAATTGAATGTTTCAATTCTCCAATTGAGATTGTGGATGACAGGAACACATATGGTTAATTTTTGTGTTTATACTTTGTACTATGCAAATGAAAAGATGTAATTTCTTATGAAATGATTTATCATGTACTTGATCCCAAAAGAGTTGTGTATAAATGTACTAACTTGTGTTGATGATGACGATTAGGCTTGTATCAAGCTTGTGGTTATGGTTGATGTTTATGTTTATGTCTTATGTTATGCAAATGAAACGGGTGAGAAAAGGTAATAGAATGGTAAGTTCACAATTGAAATGTAATGTGATAAGATAAAAGGATTGATGAATTAAAGGACTTACCTATATGTGAGAAATTTACTTATGCTAAAGGTGAATTTACCTATGTCATGAATAATCATACTAATTCATGAATTGATAATGTAATTAAACTTATGCTAAGTAAATAGAATGGAAAGTAAGTAAGTGGAATGATTCATCATTTTAAGGAAAGATTGATGATTATGTAGTACAACTTATAAGATCTTATTATGTTATGAATAGAAAGTATGTGTGAGTTGATAGTTTTATAATTTGATAAATCTTGTGACATTGGTAAAGTTTACATTTGTCGTATAAATTTCATATATATGATGAAATGTTATGTTTAATATTCATACGAGCTTACTAAGCATTCATTTCTTACATAGTTATTTCCCTTTACTTTACAGATTATCAGAAGCTCGGTCAGGTTGGAAGCTTGTCGGAGATCTATCACACTATCCAGTGATTATATTGGTAGTTTTTGATGTCTTGGTCAAGGTTATAATGGCATGTATAGGTGGACTTGTGTTTGATGAACTAGTTGTTAAGTTTGACTTGTAAATATGGTAATATGGTTGGTGTGTTTTTGGCATTTGATGCCTTGATGGTTGGTGTTTTTATTATGCATGGGTTAAATGGCCAAAGTGATATGTTTTGGCATGGTTGGAATATGGTAAATTAGGTTATGTGTTGATATGGAATTTAGTTAAGGTTGTTTGGATGAAACATGATCATTTTGATGCAAATGTAAGTATGAATGCTTGGTTGTGATTGAGATGCCTAAATGGCATATTGGTTGAATGGACTTATGGTATATTGAAATGGTCTTATTATGCATATTTTGGCATGGTTTGGTGCCTTGATCATAAGTTCATTTGGTGTGTTGGTACTTATTGAAATTGGGTGAAAGATAAGGCTTGATTTTGGCCTATTTCTTGTCTACACGGCCTTAGACACGGGCGTGTGTCTTAGCCGTGTGTGAACAAGTCTAGGCGACACGATCGTGTGTCCCTTATAGGTTGGTAATGGTTGCTTTTCGAAAGTTTCAATGCTTAGCACACGGCCTAGCACACGGGCGTATGGCTTGACCGTGTGACCCAAGTCAGTGAGTTACACAGGCACAGACACAGGCTAGGGCAAGGCCGTGTGTTCCTATTTCGAATGCTACACAGCATGGTCACACGAACGTGTGACCCCTACAATGTAAATTTCTCTATCTTTTTTCTAAAGTTTCTAAATGTTTTTGATTTAGTCCCGGACTGTTTCTATTGTATTTTTAGGGCCTCAAAGGCTCGATTAAGGGACATTATAAATGTATTTGAATGAAATTAGAATATGTATTGCATTGATATATGAATTGAATGGTTTAATGTTCTGTTTGTTCGATAATTCTTTGTAATCCTGTTCCGACTACGGATACGAGTTAAGGGTATTATAGTGACATTTTGAAATTAATATATATATTCACTTGCTAGTAATGTAACTAAAAAAAGTCTTTTTAATGAACTTAAATTTTTTTTAAAAAAATTTAACAGTGTTAATAATTGAACCTGAATTTTAAAATATGATGAATAAAGGGGCTAAATTCTTAAAAATAATAATATAATGATTAAATTCTAAATTTACAAAAACTAAGAATACTTATGTCAAATTTTTATAGATTTTTATAGTTTATTTGCCTCCAAAATTATTATTATGATAAATTACCCCGTTAGCCACTTTAAATTTAAGTTATTACTATTTTGATCACTTAAAAAATTGTTAATTTGGTGACTTTTATTAATTAAATAATTGGATTTAATTAATCCATCGTTAAATTTAATGAAATGCTGTTGTTTCCATTTATTTATTTTTTTAATTTTCTTTCTTCCGTTTTTTTTTCTTTCTATCCTCTCTCGTCTTCTTTTTCTCATCTTACCATTGCCCTCTTTTCCTTAAACTCATCTCTTCTATTGTATTTGTGATTTATTTTTCAATTTCTTTTTTGTTTATTTATTGCTATGTATCCTCATTTGCCTTGGTTCTTTCTATGACCTTGTTATTTTTTGTTTATATTTCTTTTGTTCTTTAATCGTCTTTTGTTTATTTATTGCTGCGTATCCTCATCATGACTTAATAAATTTTGATTTTGGAATCAATCAAAAGGCTAAAAAGTAAAAAGAAGTTTAGGATCAAAATTTTCAGATATAATTTTTTTCTTTGTCTCAAAAAAATTAAGTTTTTGAGATAAAAGATCAAAGCCTTGGTGCATGGTAAAAGATGTGACTAACAAGTTAAAGATCATAGCAAGGATCTTCGTGCTTTCACCTATCTCAATTACATGTGAAAATTTAAGTAAATTTAGGTCTATTTATTTATGTTTTTATTATACAAAGGTAAAAGGCCATGAAGAGAAAGGAATTGGCGAAGAAAAACTAATAATTAAAGAAAAAAGAAATAATAAGAAATTGAGAACATTTTATTAAATTTAAAGACGAGTGACAAATTTGATCAATTTATTTAACGGTGATGATAAATTTAGCAGTTTTTTGAATGACTAAAATAGAAACAATTTGATATTAGAATGATTAACAAAATAATTTACTCATATTATTATTAGGGAGCACGGTTAAGCTCTTATTATAAAAGTTTTGTTAATGTAATACCCCTTTCTCAATTTAGAATGTGTCAAAAAAGTATTATTATTTGATTTCTATATTTGGATCTTAATATTATGCCAAAATAATTTTTTTAATGATAACTATAAGAGAAATTTATTATGAACTAACAGAATTATAACAAGAAATAAATAATAGAAAAATAAAAGAATGATTTAAATTTGATGGAATCTGCAATTGGAAAAGCTCTCTCTTTCGGCGGCAACATGGGAAGATCAATCAAAAAAGTTCGACGAAGACCGGAGGAACCCCCTGACTCGGATAATCCCATAGTGGACAATAAGGGGATGAAAGTGTGCTACAATAATTTCATGGAAAGATAAACTAATGGGTAATTCGATAGACACGACAGACTCACAAAAGGAAGAAGATTTTGAATTGGTAGTCAATGACGCTAGAAAAATGATCTTTGATGGTATTTTGACTATTACCTTTTCGAATCAAATGCATTAGTTCATTTCTAAATGAATGGCACGGACGATGATTGTGAAATTGCTTGAGAGGAGGATATCATATTTGACTATTTCCAACAAACTACAAGCAATTTGGAAGACAAAACAACCTTTACAAATTATTGATCTAGAGAATGACTATTTCTCTGTCAAGTTTCAAGAAGATAATGAATATTTGGATGCTCTATTCAAAGGACCTTGGACGATTTTTGGTCATTATCTCACTGTGTGGCGGTGGACACCAGCTTTCTCGACTGATCAAGTCCAACCACAAAATTTTATGGCCTGGATTAGGTTACTAGGATTGTCAGAATGCATGTATACCAAAAGCCTCTTAAGGTTTATTGGTAGTGTTGTTGGTTCAGTGGCAAAGATAGAGCGAAACATAGATAACAACGTTAGAGGGAAATTCGTATGGTTGGTGGTTTATATGGATTTGGAGAAACCATTGGTTTCAAAAGTAAAAATTGATGGAAAAATTCAACGTGTAGAGTATGAGTCCCTACTATGGTGTGATTTAAGTGTGGGAGATTTGGTCATAATCGAGAGAACTGCCCGCACAAGACAGGTCAAGGGAGTGCATTTGAGGTAGAGGTGAATCAACAATTGAATCGAGGTTTGAGAATGCAAAGACGAGTAGAAAAAGAAGAGTTTGAACCTTGGATGCTTGTTGAACGCAAACAAAGAAGGAAATCTCGATCGACGAGGGGCCGAAATGGCATCACGGATGGTGGTGTAATTGGCGGCTCTAGGTTTGGTGTGTTGAATGGTAATTACGGAGGTAAATTTTGGAAGCAATCGAACGAACTTAATGGAAATAATGGGAGCAGGATTTTAGGGAAAGTATATTTGGGAATTAATGAACCAGTTAAAAATGCTAGAATAGTGGAGGCTCTAAATAAAACAAGGAGAAAAAAGAAAGGAACTTCTAAGGCTAAAGGGAAAAGGGATGTAACTGCGAACGGCCCGAAGTCCAACTTGAATACTCTCAAACCTTCAAAAAAGGTTAGGGCGTCCTCCTCAGATCCAAAAAATAATCCATTTGATGATGGATCGAGAATGGGCCCGATAGTATTGGATAAAAATTTGGAGGCCATTCACTTTCAAGCTTTTAGCCCAGTGTTGAATGGAAAGAAAATTTGGCAACTAGATTTATGGCTAAAGCAAGGGTTTGGACTAGTAGTGGAGAACACAACTCATAGTATTTCCATATCAAAAAAAAGTATGGGGGTAAGGGAAATCAGCGGCCGCGTGAAGAGATTGGTGGAAAAGTGGGAGAAAATATAAGGTGGGAACCGGCGAGCTTCACGGTTGGCGATTCATTATCTCTTCCGATTGCTCTGGTTATAGACGATATTTTACAAGGTCTGAGTAACGAGGTTCGGGATGACATCGCTATGGTCAACGTCTTAGGAAAGGAGATCGAAGAAGAGGATGAAATTATTGTGGATGTCGAGTCTACATGAGGGTTTTGGTAACACTTTCACGACCTCCTATTTCGTGATGATGGTATCTTATTTTAATTTAATGTTTTGGAATTGTCAAGGGTGTGGACACCCTCGATTTGATAATTTTTTAAAATAATACAAGAGGGAATTTTGCCCAGACATTATTGTTCTCTTTGAAACTAGAATTAGTAGGAGCAAGGCTGACCTTGTTATTTCAAAGCTGGGGTTTGACAACTTGTTACGAGTTGAAGCATCAGGTTTTGCAGGTGCTATTTGTATTTTTTAGAACTATAGTGTAGGTGTTTAGGTAATAAAAGCTCATCATCAGTTCATACATATACGTGTTTAGATATTACGAAGCCACATTTCATTTTTCTATTATTCTATTTATGCGAGTCCACAGCAAGGTACAAAGACTCAATTATGGGATATTTTTGGTCAGATTGTCAATAAGGTTGAAAAGCTAATCTACCATAATTTGATATGCCAAATTAGGCTTCCCCGTTATACTTAAGGAACTTGTTTTCAGGTAATTTCATGTTTTTTTCGTAGTTTTTAGGTTTTCAATTGAATAAGTGTAAATGTCTCATTTTACTCATTTTTATGACCCAAATTGGCCAATTGCATCATTGAGGGCCCTAATGTATTTAAGCTTAATGTATTTCAGTTTCTTTTAGTTTAACCTGTTAAAGACTCTACCTTTTATAATTCTTAGTCTTCATTTTTCTATTGAATGCACATATTTACTTTTCCTTCAAGTTTTATAGCTTAAAAATACCAACTTTCTTATTTTTCTTGAGCTTTTCTTTTATGGCTGTCATGTTTCTTTTTTTTATGTTTGTTAGCTTAGTTTTCAACATGAGTAACTAACCTCCTAAGGGGGTTGGTTGATGGAGATGTAGGTAAGATAATTTTTTGTTAAGGGACTAACTTGCGACAAATTGGACTAAATTGAATAGATATAAAAACTTAGGATTGACACCCCTTAAGGAAAGATGTAGGCAACTCAGGCCGAGAGGTAATCCTGTTGAGCACCAATTTTTTACTCTCGAGTTAGACGGCGAGATCAAGATATAAACCGGACTAATTTATCTAACTTGGTAAAGTTGAGACCGAGAGGTAAAACAAAACCACTTTAGGAGTTTAAGCAATTTAGAACCTTAATTAAATGATTAGTGAACCACATCAAAGTCAACTAACCATCGTTTGTTAGTTTATTGTGATTTTCATAACTTGGAACTCTTTACGATTTAGTTATTTAGGTAGTTAATAGATAAGTTAGATAAATCACTCATCACTTTATGGGTTGTCGTAATATAACTTTTAGCAATTAGTTATCTAAACTCTTTTTTTAC
The DNA here is from genome assembly GCF_007990345.1 of Gossypium hirsutum. Taxonomy (NCBI): domain Eukaryota; kingdom Viridiplantae; phylum Streptophyta; class Magnoliopsida; order Malvales; family Malvaceae; genus Gossypium; species Gossypium hirsutum. The sequence goes on along the minus strand of NC_053439.1, from coordinate 38,187,516 downwards.
ATGCTTGTAGCTAAGAATTGCTCAATCGCCTTCTCCCTTGGGTTCAACCCCTTAGAATACTTCGTGTTCCATTGGAACTATAAATATTACAACTGAAAATGTACGCTTGCAGTTAAAACAGCTACTTAAAATAGTTTTTTTCCCAAAATATTTTGTTTTTATGCACACGCGTGACAGTGGTCAGGAGCCCTGACTAGTGGTGAGGGACTTCAATGTGATTTTGAGAAGCAATGAATAAAAAAGAGGTTCTGAGTCCCACAGAGCGGGTTGCAATCGGTTCAATTCATTTGTTTTCCAGTATGGTTTTCATTATATGGGGTTTCAAGGGTCGTGTTTCATTTAAAGCAGAAGGAACCTATTTGAGAGGCTTGATTGAGGTCTTTGTAATGATCTATGTCAATCTTTCGCACTAAATTAAGCTATGAGACATCTACCTAAACTAAAATTTGATCACCGTCTTGTTCCAACTAACAAGGCAAGAGATGAGAGAGAAGATAGACCATTCCTCTTCCTTACTAGCTGGTTGATGCATCATGAGTTCAAAGATGTAGTAAAAAAAGATTGGAAAATGGATGATGAGGTTGTTGGAAATTTGGAGAACTTTACCCAGTCAGTCCAATAATGGAATAAAATAGTGTTTGGAAACATTTTTGTTTGGAGACGTTGAGCTATGTGGGAATTAGAAAGGATACAATAAGCGTTGAAATGGAAAAATATGGTAAGAATCAAATATGAGGAACCCGCAGGTTGGCTTCAATTTAAGAAAACTCTAAGTTAGGAAAAGATGTTTGAACAACGATAGGAATATAAACTTTTTTCACAATCGGACTTTGAAACGACAAAAATAGAATAGGATTGATAACATTGGATGGTATTATGACGAGAAAACTTTAAAGAATCATGTTGTTGATTATTTTACAAAGTTGTATTATGTAGAGCAATACACAATTGAGGATTTTCCTATCAAGGGACGATTTCTAAATATCCCAATTACCTACTTCAAATTCTCAATCTGAATGTCATGATGGAAGAGATTAGGCAATCAGTTTTCACCATGGTGCCTTTAAAGGCACTTAGAATCGATGGTTTCTATGCAAAAAATTTTCAGGCTAATTGGGATATAGTGAGGAGTAGCGTTTTAAGATGGTCAGGGATGTTTTTATAGGAAAACAATTGGATCCTAGCATTAATAGAACACTCATGGTTCTTATTTCAAAGATTTTTGGCGCGGAGTCCATTAAACAATACAGACCAATTAGTTTGTGTGTTGTTTTATACAAGGTAATCACAAAAATAATTGACATTCGTCTTCGGCAAGTGATGCAAGCACTGGTGAAACAAAATCAATCTAGCTTCATACCGCCGCATAACATTTCTAACAACATTATAATTTCTGATGAGGCAATTCATACAATAAAACACTCGAAGAGTAAAAAGGGGTGGATGACAGTAAATGTGGATCTAAAGAAGGCGTATGACCGGGTTCGATAGGATTTTTTAAAGGATACTCTACATAAGACGGGCTTACATGAAGCTCTTATTCGTACAATAATGAGTTGTGTTTCTTCATCTTCCATGCAACTCCTATGGAATGGTTCACTTTCTGAAAACTTTATCCCGACCAAAGGTGTAAGACAGGGAGATCCCTTCTCCCCTTATCTTTTGTCCTGGGAATGGAATGTCTAGGTCACTTGATTGAAGTTGCCATTGAGGAGGGCGCTTAGAAACCTTTAATTTTCTCTTACAGGGGTCCAAACGTCTCCTATTTTTTCTTCGTCGATGACCTTATCATTTTCTTTAGAGCTAACAGAAAGAACGTATATTACCTTCAACATGTCCTTAATACTTTCTATCATTTTTCTAGACACTGTGTTAATCGATAAAAGACTCAGGTGTTTTTCTCAAGTAACATCTCAGAAGGGGAAATGTTTAATCTATGTGACAAAATTGGTTTTACCATAGTGAGTGACCTAGGAAATAACTGGGTGTTCTATTTTTCCATAATTGAGTTGGTATAGGTATGTTTTGGTTTGTTTTGGACAAATTTCATGCTCGACTTAATGGGTGGGGGACAAGAAAGCTACAACTTGCGGGTTGTCTCACTTTGGTTAAGTCCGTGTTACTTGCTATTCTAAATTACTTTATGAAAACGACCCAAATTCCTATTTCGATCTATAATAGAATTGAGAATGTGGCTCATATATTCTTATGGGGGTCTACACAATCCAGAAAGAAAACATCACTTGTGAGTTGAGAGGATTATTTTAAGCCTTGGATGAATGGGGGTTTAGGCATTCGGTGACTGCAAGACCAGAACAAACTTTTCCTTTTGAAGTTGGGCTATAAACTGGTCACTAACACAGAGGATTTGTGGGTTCAAATCTTGAGGAATAAATATAAAGTTCATGGACCATTATCAATTTCCATCTATTGCAGCAACTGTTCTTATACTTGGAGTTCCATAGCTAATATTTGGAATTAGGTTAGAAAGGGCACAATTTGGTCAATGTGTGATGGTAGGCTGGTTAACTTTTGGAATGATGATTGGTTAAGGGACTCGGGCATCCTTTAGCAGCATTACATCGAGCAAGAACCGCTTCAAGATTTACTTTGTGTTTGTGACATAGTGATTTAGAGGGCATGGAACTTCAATGGTTAGCTTTGATGCTTTCGCAAGGGATTGTAGAGTGTATATTCGCTTTCATGGAACTTTTTGAGCTGTTTTGAAGTCTAAAAATGAAAATAAATCATTCGTTCACTGTGAACATGTTGATTTGTGAAATAGTAAACATATTTTCTCGAAATTTTTCTGAGGTAAAATCGTCAAAATTTTACTAGGGGTAAAATAGAGATTAGAAAATTGTTTAATATATAATATTAATGTTTATTTTGAAAAATAGAAAAATATGTATGGGTTGGATTAAATTATAAAGTGTTGAGTTAAAAGTCCAGAAAGTGCATATAATTGGGCCCAATAAGATGAAAAGCCCGAATCCCCATCATAATACATATAAAGGGAAACACACTCTCCTAGCTGGACTAGGAAGTTGTTTTTCTATTTGAAATAAACCTCTACAATTAAACAAGGGTTCTACCTTCTCTCCCTATAAGTAGATGGCACCGGTAGAGCTATTTACACAACTTTGAGAGATTGTTACTTTGCCAAAAAAATAGAGAGAATCTTTCTCAACTATTTAATATATTTTCCTAGAATAAAAATTCTATTGGTTTCTATTAAGAAGAGAGAATTTCTGTTTTCACCTCAAATAAAATAAAGAAATTTTTTTCTAATTCTGTGTTTCGATTCAATTGGTTCGAGCCCACACTTAAAGTAGTCTGTGGTATGAGAATTGAGGAGAAAATCGTTTAGTTAAAAGCCAAAAACAACAAACATCCGTTAAGTTGAAAACACATGTATGAATTCGGTTAGGGTTTATTGCTATAAACATCACAAACCAGGTCAGTTTTCAAAATTTTAATTTTTCACTATGCAATAAAATTGTTTTCAAACTGGATTTTTTCGAACATTTATAGCATTGGTCGAAGCTTGGAGAAGCCTTTGTATATCAAAAGAGCAACTGAACATTGGGCATGTAAGTCTATGACTAAGATATGGTGGCAACTTCTAACTTATGGATGAGTAAAGTGAATGTGGATGGTTCGGTGTCAATGACTAGACCGAGGGCGGCTATAGGTGGAGTGATGAGAGGGCTGAATAGAGGATGGATGGGGGGTTTTGAAATGATGACAAGTATGTCTGATATCTTTTAGGTTGAATCTCGGGCAATGCTTGAAGGATTAAAGCTAGCTTGAGCATAGGGCTGTTAGGTGGAGCTAGAGAGTGATAATGCTTTGCTAATTGACGTTATACAGAATGGGTTAGCAGCAGGCAACAATTGTAGCAAAATTAGGCTAATACAGGACTAATGTTCTAAATAATGGGACATGAAACTTCAACATATTTTTAGGGATAGTAACAAGGTAGCAGGTCGCATCACCAAAGAGGCTAGAGGTGGAATGGAACAATTGATTATTCATGTGGATCCACCAACATATATGAGAGATTTATTAGTGGAAGATGTCCAACGTGCTAGCGTACAATGGTTGATGGAGAATAATATTGTTATACTTTTATCCCATGGCTAAACTCTTATTTATTTACCCAAAAAAAAGAATAATTCAACTTTCACTTGGGGTACCAAAAAGTTTATACATGCCTTCTATTTATAAGGCCTCAATCATCATTGGTTACAAAACTATAATAAAGATAATTAAGGTACCTTATAAATTTTTAGGGGTTAAAAGAGTTATAAAAAATGAATTCTTAAGGGTTATGAGAGTTATATAAACATCCATTTTACAAAAAAAAACTATAAATTTAATTAAAAATTCAAGCCAACAATTTCAGTATAGGTCTTGAAAAGCTTGTCAAGTCCAATGAGCCTGATTTTGTCTTTTTAGTTGAAACACTGATTCATTCTAATAAATTGGAAGAATTGCATGTGGCTCTTCAATTTGACACTAGTTTTTCTATTGATCAGATTGGTAGATGTGATGGGTTGGCATTTTTATGAAATTTTCAGGCTCAAGTTTCTGTATGGGGTTACTTCAATAACCATATTGACTTACTTATTAAGGTTGTCAGTTCTGTAAAATGGAGGCTTACGTGGTTTTATGGAGCTAGTTTGGATTTGCTGTGAGCTTGGACTTCTTTACATAATTTGCCATGAGTATGTATAGAGGATTTCAACAATTTTCTCTCAATTGATGATAAATGGGGAGGCATTGATTACCCTTTTGCATGGTTGGAGAACTTCTGTGCTGTATTTCGATTTATAACCTCCTTGAAGTCCCATTGATCAGTTATAACTACAAATAGGAAAAGGGTCGAGGCACGAGGTCATGCTTGTTGGAGAGGTTTGATCGCGCATTTGTTAATACTGAGTAGGCCCAACTATTCCCGTAATACAATTTGTACAATTAGGTCTGTGGTTCATTGGATCATTACTTTATTAAGCTACTAGTTTCCTTGTCGATTCCCCAATGCAAGAAATGACAATTTCGGTATGAGAATTAGTGGCTTATGGTGGAGGTATTTATGGATGTTATTAAAGAAAACTGGTCGAGTATAGGTTCCTTGTGTTTTCTTTATTAGTTGGTCGGTTGTGCTTATAGATTGATGACGTGGTAGGGGATATTGGGGTCAAACTATGCTGACCGAATAAAGAAAGCAAAGGATAAGGTGGAGTCGTTAAGGAGGCAGCCTGATTTAGATCGTTCTTTACTGGATGGCGGATACTTAGTCTGACTTGAATGTTTTACTCATACAAGAGGTCGTGTACTAAAATTAGAGGTCGAAGGTGTTTTGGTTACACCATGTGGAGACTAACTCTAAGTTTTTCCATGCCTAAACGTCGAAGTAGAGACGAAATAATCATATCTTGGTGCTTACAGATGTGCAAGGCCGACAGTGTAGTAATGAGTCGGCTATGTGTGAGATTGTTTTTTAGTATTTTGAGGATTTATTTTCCAATAAAAATGAGTTGTCGTTTGATGCTTTTTCAGGTCTCTAACCTATTATTACATATGCTACTAATGAGGCGCTTTTGGCTTATTCCCAAATAACTGTATTTTATAATGTCGTTTCTTCGATGCAACCATAGAAAACATTCACTACACCAAAACAGGCTTTTAGTGGCATTTTTAGCGGCGTTTGGACAAAAAACGCCACTAAAAATCGAGCATTAGCGGCGCTTTTATAAAAACGCCGCTAAAGATAGAGAATTAGCGGTGCTTAACAGAAAATGCCGCTAAAAATTAACATTAGCGGCATTTTCCAAAAATCGCCGCAAAAAGCCTAAGCCATACGACACCGTTTTCTGAGTTTTTGGGGCCCTTAGCGGCGTTTTTTAAGAAGCGCCGCTAATGCTCTAGCCTTTAGCGGCGTTTTTGAGTAAGCGCCGCTAAAAGCCAGAGCATTAGCGGCGCTTCTTAAAAAACGCCGCTAATGCTCTATCCTTTAGCGACGTTTTTGAAGAAGTGCCGGTAATGCTCTGGCCTTTAGCGGCATTTTTTAAGAAGCGCCGCTAATGCTAAGATCTTTGCGGCGTTTTTGAAAAAGTGCCGCTAATATATTTTTTATTATAAGTTGAAAAATTGATATTTCGTTGTATTCATTATATAATAGTCAAATTTACATTTAAATGATAACAAATAATATTGTTTAATACAAAATGTTTTTATTAAAGAGAAGTCCTACCTACTAACTATTTATTATTTTTTTCAATCATATAGTTTATTTAAACTACTTTACTAGAAAAATATATTAAATTATGACTAAAATAAAATATCATAAAACTTAAATTGATAGTTCGATTAAATAAATCAAATAAAGTAAATATAAAACACCAAATATGGTGTTTATGGATTTAAGGTTTATGGAGTTAAGGGTTAGAGGTATAGGGGTTAGGTTTAGATTAATTAGTGTGTTTTAATTATATATTAAATAATGTTTAGGGTTAGGAAATCTGGACTGGGTTGGGGTTTAGGGATTAGGGATTTAGTGTCAGGTTAGGATTTAAGGTTTAGGGGTTAGGGCTAGAGGTTTAGAGGTTTAGGAGAGCTAAGGATATATAGGGTTTCATGGGTGAGTTAGGGTTTTGGGTTTAGATTAATTTTTTTATTTATATTTTAAATATGTTTTTAAATTTCATATATAATTGAAAATGATAAGATAACAAATATTTTAAAATATTTAATTAATTATCATTATAGTTTAGGGTTTATATGGCTTAAGGTATATGGTTAATTTAAGATTGAAGGCCAGTTTAGGAGTTACTATTTTAAGGTTTGGGGATTATATATGGATTTAGGGATTATGGTTTAAGGTTTAGGGATTAGGAGTTAGGGGGTTTAGGGGTTAAGAGCTAGGGATTTAGGGTTTCAAGGGTTGGGTTAAGGTTTAGACTAATTAGTTTTTTTATTTATATATTAAATATGTTCTTATATAATTGTAAAAGATATAATAATAAGTTTAATATATTGAAATTATGAGTATAGTTTATATTATTTAATAGATATATAATAGATAGACTTTATATATGTATATTGAATGGTTAATTTAAGATTTAAGGTTTACTTTAGATTTGTTAAATGATACAATTTTATACAATTAATTAATGCTTTTATATTTAAAAATATTTAATCTAAACCATTTGATATATTTAATATGGATAGATAGGTAATTATTTAAATTGGATAGGACCAAATTATAAGAAAAAATAAAATACAAAAATAAAAATGGAATAAAAAATAATTCTTTATGTAATTATTTAATTTGGATAGGACCAAATTATAAGAAAAAATAAAATACAAAAAAATGAAATAAAAATTTTTCTAATTCTTTTAAATATTACTTAAAATTATAATAATTCTTTATGTAAAATTTATATGAAAGATACAATAATTGAATATAAAAAAATATGCGAGCTTTAGCGGCGTTTTCAGCAAAAAACGCCACTACTATGTATTAAAATTTCCTAAAACGGTGCCGTTTGGGTAGAAAAATTTAAATTTTTTAGTGGCGTTTTCAGCAAAAACGCCGCAAAAGGTAGACATTACCGGCGTTTTCACAAAAACGCCGCAAATATGTATTGCAATTTTTCAATAGGGTCAGTTTAGGTAGTGGCATTTTTTCTTTAAAACGCCACAAATGTGGAAGAAAATAAAAGATAATTAAAAGAGAAAAATAAAAATAAAATTTAAACACTAAAAATGTTAATTTTATCTAATTTATTATAAATATTACTTAAAGGAAACTAATAAATAAGTTAAAAAAATTAATATATAACATTTGACAATTTAGGAGAGGACCAAATTAATAAATAGAATTAAATTAAAATAAAAAAATAAAAACACTAAAATTTATAATTTTATCTAAAATTTATAAATATTAGTTAAAACACTAAAATTTATAATTTTTACTACTATATATTATAAATATTACTTAACAAAACTATGGAATACCTAAACGGCGCCGTTTCAATATAAAATTTGATTTCGTAGTGGCGTTTCCACTAAAAACGCCGCAATAAACGAGACATTAGTGGCGTTTGGAATAAAAACGCCACAAAAATTCTTAATTTTATAGACAAAACGACGTAGCTTTAGTCTGCGATTTTAATGGCTTTAGCGGCGCTAGGGAAAAACGCCACTAAATGTGCGCATTAGCGGCGCGTTTATAAAAACGCCGCAAGGTTGGGCTGTTGTTTAAACAAAACGTCACCGTTTTTGTGGGCATTAGTGGCGCTACTGTAGAAACGCCGCAAATTTTCAATTATTTCTGCTTCCAAATCCCTAAGCAGCCCGTGCCCTCTTCCTCTTCCCTTTTTTTTCCCAATCCACCTCCACCGATCCACCTCCGGTCCTCCACACGGCTCCGCCCAATTCCAGAATCAGAGGTTAGCTTAGAGCAGTGCTTCTACTGTTCTACGTATTCTACCTTTGAATTTCAAAGGTATGTTAACTTTTATTCCTTTCCTTACACTGTATTTCTTCCTCCTTACACTGATCCATCAATTTTCTTCATCTCATCTTCCAATCTTTGAAGATAATCCGTAATCTAGGATAACCTTTGAAACCCATTTTTAATCTTCGAAACTTCTTTCAGAAACTCAGATATAGTTTTCGGTACATAAACCAAACTCAAATCCTAGCTTTGAGGACCAAATCCAAACTCAAATCGTCGATAACCAAACTCCTTTCTTCTGCTCTACCATGCGTTTCATTTATTTATTTTTTTAATTTTATTTTCAGGGTTTGGACATACATGGCCGAATCTATATAAACCAACAAGGGATTAACGCACAGGTACTTTGTCAGTCGCCCCTTGCATTTTTTATTAATTAATAATTGAATAAATAGTTACGTTCCATTATTCAAGGCGATTTGAGCATTGTGATTACTGTCATATTCTACCACTCCATAATTTGGTGATGAATCGACATTGTTTTTCTGCTCATTTGATTTTTCATGCTCGACTAAACAAAAGGGTGTTTTTTATCCCTTTTTTTTGCTAACGAAAATGAAATATTAGGTTGCAAATGCTAGTGCTTGCTTCATTTTTGACCGTGTACAGTTATTTTCAAATTTAAACTACAAAAATTTTAGTAATTGAAAATGCATATAGTTCTCATATGCTTTTCCATGTATGTACAGACATATTTTTCCTATCTTCATTCAGCACTCTCTTGGTGCTTAGTTCCTTCCAGCATATTGATTAATTGTAGAAGATAGTATAGTTTGGTCTTTTTTGTTCTCTTCTTTCCCTCCCATTCCTCCTTTCATTTTAAAGTACTCAAGTCGTATGTTGTTTGGAAAAGTAAGGGCAGAGTATTTCTTGAATGCAAGTAAATGATTGATATTGATGGCAGTGCTAGAAAGTTGCATAGCTTGGTTTGCAGTGCATAATGCCTATCAGATTCCTTGGAGTAGTTCATTTTTTGCCACTAATAATTTCTTCTATACCCCTTCATTTTGCAGTATAGTGGGCCTTCAAAACATTCTTTTGCATATGTTGAATGGCTAAAAGAAGATGACAGATTTTTAGATATACTAGTTCAGACATCTCCAGCGTTTAACGGGCATGCCTTTCCTAAACTGAAGCTGCGATATAAGCCTTCACTTGTACAAGTAAGCAATATGTTTATGTGTCTGCATGTCTGTCCTTGCATATTTGTTTAATTGTATCCAAATTTGATTTATTCCTACATAAATAACTTGCATAATACACCACTTACGTAACTTAAATAACTTAAATTTATCAATCATATAACTTAAACAACTTACGTAATAATACATAACTTATATAACTTAAATTTATCAATCATATCATAACTTACATACATAAATATTAATCATATCACAACTTACATAACCAACATATATAATGACTTACATAATAACCTAAATAGTAACTTACATAATAATACATAACCAGATCAAATTAAATAAGTTACATAATACACAAAATCAAAAACTTACATAACTTACATAAGACATAAATTACATAACCTACTTAATACATAACTTACATAACTTAGATAATACATAACTTACATAATTTACTTAATACATAACTTACATAACTTACATAAATATCCCTTATGTGGTGGAACTCAAATAAGTTAAATACACTTATAAGTTACCGTGATATTTACTATACCTTAACTTAAATAATAACTTACATACCTTAATTACACTTATTCCTAAATCTTAAACCCGTGCAATTTATTGTCAATGTCAGACATACATAATTAAGAAATGGATCACTCTTGGATGAATTTGTCAAGGGTAAGCGACGGTTATCGAAATGGAGTACAAACTTTTCTAAATTTTGCATTTCAATATGCAAGCCAAGAGAACATGATTCTTTGCCCGTGTAAGAAGTGTGTGAACATAAACTGGCATTATCGTGAAGTTGTATACGAGCATCTAATTGTTGATGGTTTTGTTCGGGGTTATAAACAATGGTTTTTTCATGGAGAATGCCCGCCTAGTACTTCCTCCTCAAGGATGGATGTATCTTATGATGGTAATGCTTACCATCAGTCTGTTAGAGGGGATGACATGGAAGGGATGTTGCGGGATGCATTTAATATGCACAATCATGGTTTGCAGTCGTTCCCAGCCGACTTTGTGGCATCTGATGATTGTAATCTCGGTGGAAATGCTTTTGCCGAACAGGGAAGAAGTGTACCTCATGAAGAGCCGAATGGAGAAGCGGCGAAGTTCTACGCGCTACTTAATGAGATGAACTCAGAACTATATGAGGGATCAAAATTTTCAAAAATGTCTTTCTGCATTCGTCTTTTCCAGTTAAAATGTTTGGGAGGGTGGACCGGGAACTCATTGACAATGCTGTTAGAGTTTTTGAGAGAAATGTTTCCGTTTGCAAAAATCCCTCAGTCATGCAAAGATATGAAGAAAATGATAAAAGACTTAGGTCTTGGGTACAACAAAATCCATAGTTGCCCGAATGATTGCATGTTGTACTGGGGCGATCGGAGAAACCAACAGTGCTGTCATGTATGCGGCGAATCCCGTTGGATAAATAGAAACACAGAAGATGGGAACGACGATGAAAATGATGAACAGCCAAGAAAGAAGTCGGTCAATATTTTGCGGTATTTTCCGCTGATACCAAGGCTTCAAAGGCTTTTCATGTCGTCGAAGACAGCGGAGTCAATGACGTGGTACCATGAAGGACGAACCGATGATGGACTATTAAGGCATCCGGCAGATTCTTTAGCTTGGAAATTTATTGTCAACGAACCGATGATGGACTATTAAGGCATCCGGCAGATTCTTTAGCTTGGAAATCATTTGATAATAAATTTCCAAGCTTTGCAAGTGATCCCAAGAGTGTGAGGCTTGGCCTAGCATCTGATGGATTTAATCCTTACAAGATCATGAGTACTGCATACAGTACTTGGCCAGTAGTGCTTGTTCCTTACAATCTGCCTCCGTGGATTTGCATGAAGCAATCTTCCCTTATCTTATCTATGATTATCCCTGGAGAGAAAGGGCCCGGAAATGATATCGACATTTATTTACAGCCACTTATTGAAGAGTTAAAACAATTATGGGCTGGTGTCGAGACATACGATGTGCTGAGAAAGAAGAACTTTAATTTACGTGCAGCTTTGATGTGGACCATTAATGACTTCCCCGCATATGCCAATTTATCCGGTTGGAGTACCAAGGGTCGTTATGCGTGCCCTTGTTGTGCTGCACAAACATGTTCGCAATGGTTATACAATGGGAAGAAGTTCTCTTACATGGGGCATCGTCGGTGATTACCGGAAAATCATAGATTTAGATCTCAGAGTTCGACATTTGACGGTACTGAAGAGTTCAGAGAAGCTCCTTCGCAGACAAGTGGATCTGAAATCTTGTTAATGTTGGAAGATATGAATTTCAGTTATGGGAAGATGAATCAACCGGCAAACACGCAAAGAAATAAAAGATCAAATGATGAAGCTGATGATAACTCCGATGAAGAGGATGATCTTAATGAGGCGGACTTGTGGAAAAAAAGAAGTATTTTTTTTTGAGTTGCCTTATTGGGAGCACCACCTTTTACGACACAATCTTGATGTTATGCACATTGAGAAAAATGTTTGCGAGAACATTGTCTGTACAATTTTGAATGTAGACGGAAAATCAAAAGACAATCTTCAGAGTCGACTTGATTTAGTTCAGATGGGAATTCGACCTGATCTTCATCCGCATCCACTTCCGAATGGTAAATATCGGTTGCCACCTTCTATTTTCTCAATGTCGAAGACAGAGAAAGAAGTGTTCTGCATGGTGTTGAAAGATATAAAGGTTCCAGATGCGTATGCATCTAATATATCTCGATGTGTTAGTGTTAAAGATCGAAGACTATATTCGCTAAAATCACATGACTATCACATCTTAATGCAAGATTTACTGCCAGTTGCTCTACGATGTTGTATTTCGAAGAAGGTGACGTCTTGTATAATTGAACTATCCAATATAATGAAAGTCATTTATGGCAAAGTTTTGGATGTTCAAGAACTTCAGAAGGTACAGGATCGAGCCGCTTTAACTTTATGCAACATGGAGAAAATCTTCCCACCTTCTTTCTTCACTATTATGGTTCACTTGATAATCCATCTCCCGCATGAAGCAATTCTTGGCGGACCCGTTTTCTATCGATGGATGTATCCCATAGAAAGGTGTTAATTACAATTTTTAAAATTTTCCTCCATTCACTTATATGCCTTTAGTTACAACTTTTGATAATGTTGTATACCGTGTTTAGGTTCCTATCCAAATTAAAGTCTTATTGCCACAACAAGCGTTATCCAGAAGGATCGATTGCTGAAGGCTACTTGGCAGAGGAATGTATGACCTTCTGTTCAAGATATTTGGAAGATATTGAAACAAGGTTGAACAGACCAAATAGAAATGTTGGACTCACGGATCATAACTTTGCCGAGACTTATTTGTTCCAAAGTTTTGGAGAACCAATCGATAAAGTTGAAATTGCAGAATTAGATGATTTATCGTGGGTTCAAGCACATCGATATGTTCTGTTTCACCACGAATCAATCGAACCTTTACGCAAGTAAGTTCTGGAAATTTGATAAATATTCATCATTTAAAAATTGTTTATAGTCTAACAAAGTGAACATATTTTTAACATAGTGAGTACAAACAAATATTGAGATCACGTTCGCGCTCCCGAAGAACACAACATCGAGATATCAATAAGTTGTTTACAGAATCTTTTCATGAATGGTTAAGCCAAACGGTATGTAATTGGAGCTTTCACCGACAAATAATAACATTTACTCAAAACATTTTTAATTACTCAGTTTACTTTCCATTCAATAGGTTTGGAGTGGGAAGAACGTCACCGACGAAGTTAAATGGCTTTCCCAAGGTCCAAATCGGGTGGTTAAAAGATATAGTGCGTTCCTCATAAACAGATTCAGATTTCATACAAAATATCGCGAGAGATTGAGGAGAACACAAAATTGTGGAATAGTGGTTAATTCCTCAATTACAAGTTATGCTAGTGCTAGGGACAATAATCCTGTGGAGGGAAATGTGGAATATTTTGGACTTCTTACTGACATAATTGAGTTGGATTACTACGGCAAATGGAAAGTTGTCTTATTTCGAGGTGATTGAGCCGATGTTAATACTGCACGTGGAATCAAGCAAGATCAATTTGGTTTCACAATGGTAAACTTTGCTCGATTGATTCACACAGGACAGCAATTGATTGATGAGCCATATGTATTTTCTTCTCAAGTCAAACAAGTTTTTTACTCAAAAGACCCAACTGATGAGGGTTGGTACGTTGTACTCCGTAACATCCCTAGAGACTTGTTTGACATGGGCAGTGGAAGTAGAGATGACATTGACGACAGAACACAAACTTTTCCATTTCCAGAACAGAACTTAAACGAAAACATCCCTAGTACTAGTACACAATTTCAATGGGTCCGTCAGGATACGGATGAAGAGATTTACGAATTATAATGTAGTAAGCTTTTACGATTATCTAATTACATCTACGAATGATGACATTTCAACTATTTTATATGTGATATTATTGTTGTAATTGTATACTAAGTTTTCAACTAATTTATTTGTATTGCAGATAAAATGCCTAGAAGAAAAGTGCGATCGCACCGTATTGTTCAAGGTACTCCAAACTCGGCGGAAACAAACAGCACTGAACAACAGACTGCTATTGGATCTTCGAATGTTCCGGTTACACCTGAGGAACCTATAGAAGTTCAAAGTAATTTAACATTTAATTTACATGTGTGTTGACTTCTTGTTTGTTTTTTTTTTAAATTTCGTATATTATAATACTTTTATTTTTCAGATGAAACTGGTCGGACGCGGAGAGGTCGCGGACGTACGGTACTGAGCGATTTATACGACCTAGATCCAGTCGAGCGTGTCCAAGTATCCAGTAATAGCTTCGGTCAGCCTGTTGGATCAGAAGCTCGCCTTTTAGCAGGATACATGGGCATTCTAGCACGGAATGCAAATATGCTACCCATTAACTTCGAGTCATGGCATAAAGTGCCCGAGAGTAACAAGAACCAAGCTCTGGATAACATTAAGGTAACAAAACGTGTATGTCATTTATAATACTTGGGTTTAAGTTTCGTTTACATTTACTTTCTTAAGTTGTGTTTTTTGTAGGCGAGATTTGCTCTAGAGGTCTCCGATGCTTATGTAAAGAAGGCATTGGGAAAAAGATGGAGAGACCATAAGAGCACTTTAAAGAAAGACTATTTTAAGACGAAAACAACACTCGAGGAGAGATTACAAAATGTCCCGCCGGGAATGCTGAGGTACCAGTGGGAAGAGGTCGTTAGATTTTGGACTTCGAAGAAAGGAGAGGTATGTGTAACTTATAAAATTTTATAATTACTTTGGTGTATAGTATTTCCTAATTAACGTACTAATAATTTCATAATGTAGGATCGTGAAGAAGTTGGAAAAAAAAGTAGGCAGCAACAAAAATTCATTCATACAGCTGGGTCGAAAAGTTTTGTGTGTGTAGCTCATGCAGAGGTATTTTCAATTTTTTAATATTGGCAGATATTTATTACTTACTTACATTAATATTTTTACTATTGTATTGTAGGAATTGTCGTCCGGTCAAAAAGTTGGACGCCTTCAACTTTTTGACATTACACATAGGAAGAAAGATGGAAACCCTATAACTCTTGAAGTTGCAGAAATTATGGTACGTTTGCTTAATTAATACAATTTAAATTGTTTTAATAATTTATAGTGTTTATTTTCTAATGATTTATTTCATTTATTGTAATGAAAATATTGTTAAGTTATGTTGCATTGGGTTTTTTAATATATATTGCGTTCCTAACTATAGGATTTATTTTTTAGGAAAAATTAAAGGATAAAAAGGCGGCGTACGAAGCGATTGCTTCCAGTGATAGTTCTGTTCATATTGACGACATTGATAACCGGATTATCACTGAAGTTTTGGGTCCTGAAAGATATGGTCGGGTTCGATTTTAAGGATCTTCTGTTAACCCATCCCAATATTTTGGATCTAGCTCGCAACAATATATGCCTTCGGGGAGTCGAGCCGAAGCTGAAGTTCAGAGGTTAAGAGACCAGATGGCTCAGATGCAAGCGACAACAATTGAGCAAATTACACAACTTAAAGCGGAGGCAACATCGAGAGAAGCTGAGGTTCAAAAAAGATATGAAGAACTCCAGCTACAACTGAAAGCAGATGCAGCAGCGAGAGAAGCTGAGGTTCAACGAAAGTATGAAGAACTCCAGCAGCAGCTTAAAGCAGATGCGGCAGTAAGAGAAGCGGAGGCGGCAGCTAGAGAAGTACAGGCTGCAGCGAGGGAAGCAGAGCAGCGTCAGAAGTTCGATGAACTCCAGTAGCAGCTTCAGAGCATGATGAAGATGTTTCAGCAGTCGCAACAGTCGCCATCTTAGACTATCGTGTAAATGTACTTCGATTTTGACTTTTAATTACCATTTTAACTTTTAACATTTTTGTAAGAATAATACGAAATTTATTTTATTTATTGATATTTATTATTTGTTTAATATATAGATTTATTACTTTTGGCTGGTTTAGATATGATTTCTTTTGATTTGTTTTTACAGGAGGGCTGAAAATATAAAAAATTTTATTTTACAAATCTGCCAAATTTAGTGGCGTTTTTGGGGAAAGCGCCGCTAAAGATTAGGTTCTTTAGTGGCGTTTTGTGGTCGAAGCGCCGCTATAGATCAGGGTCTATTGCGGCGTTTTAGGGGAAAGCGCCACTAAAGATTAGGTTCTTTAGTGGCGTTTGTGGTCAAAGCGTCGCTATAGATCAGGGTCTATTCCGGCGTTTGAGAAAAAATGCCGCTAAAGACCCTGATCTATAGCGGCGCTTCCACTAAAGCGCCGGTAAAGGTCTTAGTCTTCAGCGGCGTTTGTGCTAGAAGCGCCGCTATAGACCAACACCTTTAGCAGCGTTTATTTCTAAAAACGCCGCTAAAGTTAGCGGCGCATTCATTAGCGGCGTCTGTTGCGGCGCTTTTCAAAGCGCCGCTAAAAGTATCTGCGGCGCTAAAAAGCGCCGCTAAAGGCCTAAAAAAGCGCCGCTAAAAGCCTGTTTTGGTGTAGTGATTAAGCCCTAATCCTATGAATCCGGCCTTTTACCAGCGATGTTAGTCAGTTGTAGGGGAGGACATCTTTTATCAATGTGATACTTGGCTAAATAACTTTGAGTTTCTTCTTTGAATGAGGCTCTTATTGTTTGTGTCGAAGTTAAATAACCCGAGCTGTATGAAGGATTTGTGTCCAATTTCTCTTTGCAATGTCCTCTACAAAATTATTTTGAAGGTCATGGCTAATCAGTTAAAGTGGTAATTGCCACACATTATTTCGCCTTCTCAATTTGTGTTTGTCCCAAAACGGCTAATTACTGATAATATCTTGGATGCATTTGGAACTATTCACCATATAAGGCATAAGGGTCGAGGTAAGAAATGGGAATTGGTTTTGAAATTAGACATTAGTAACGCATATGACCAAGTTGATTGGGGCTATCTCTGATTTGTATTGGTGAAAATGGGGTTTGATGTGAAGTGGGTAAACTAGATGCTATTAGGTAGGTTTGATTGTTCCTAAACGTGGCCTTTGACAAGGGGACCCCTATCCCTGTATTTATTTTTTACACAGGTCTTAGTTTTTTGTTACGATAGGCGAAGGAAAGTGGACAACGGCACGACATTTTTGTTTGTCATGACGGGCCATCTGTTTCGCGTTTGTTGTTTCCTAATGATAGTTTTTTGAAAAAAACAATGGTGCAAGCACTTCTAGTATATTGTATGAGTGTATTTATGACGCTCTCCAAAAAATGATGAACTGCTTTTGGTGGGGTTCGAGTGATGGTCATCATAGAAAGATTCACTAGGCCTCGTGAGATAATCTTTGTGTGTCCAAAAA
Organism: Gossypium hirsutum; assembly: GCF_007990345.1. Taxonomy (NCBI): domain Eukaryota; kingdom Viridiplantae; phylum Streptophyta; class Magnoliopsida; order Malvales; family Malvaceae; genus Gossypium; species Gossypium hirsutum. Next base: position 38,169,977 of record NC_053439.1, on the reverse strand, counting down.
GTATGGAGGAATGAGGTTTTGTAATCTAAACTATTTTAACTTGGCGAAACCAGTTTATATGGATGCTCTCGAAGGTAATAACCCTTATCTTGTATGGAAGAGTATTGTTGCCACTAAACAATTACTGATTGATGGATCCCATCGGGTTTTGGTAATAGGGTTACGATTGAAGCCTTTTAAAGGCCCTTTCCTTTACGATGATAATAATTTCTACATTTACTCTATCCCTTTGTTGGGAAAGAAGATATGAAAGTAAAGGCTTTTTTTAGCATTGATGGTTGTGTTGTATCTGATGTCGTAAGTGTAGTATTTTCGTCCATGTACATTTGTATTTTTCGAATAAATTGATTTAATAAAAATATTCATTAATTATATTAATAGGCTTTGTATATTGTTCTCAATATTTTTGCATGCAAAGCAAAATAGAAGTAAATATTGGCTCAATGGTTATCTAATGCGATATTACATGGTCGGATCATAATGCGAAAAGACAACTTGTATTAGTTTATAATTAATAGGCAAAAAGTTGAAATTTAATTATAAATTATTTGAACCCTAATTATATATGTTCAATTAGTCCCTCTGCTAGCTCGTTGAAAGCATAAATTAATTGCATGTAGAACCAAATGAACATAAATTACTGGAAATGATGAATTTAGATAAATTGGTCACATTCACAAATAAATGCGTTTTCTCACTAAGTGTAGAAATGACTTGAGAATTAATTTAAGATTTTTAAATCAATATTTAATTATTTGTAATTAAATAATTTGAATTTTGAAAATAGAATTAAATTAATTAGTCCTTATGAATGCATGCATTAACTATGAAAATTAAATATATTTCCTCATAGATTTTTTTACGATAAAACCGTCATGGTTAATCGTCATGACTTTAACGGGATTAGAATTAAGTTGAGAAAATTATTTAATTGAGAAACTAATTTAGTTAATTTGATTAATTAAATTAATTAAATAAAATAATATTTATTTTGTGAAATAAAAAATAAATATTGGGTTGGATTAAATTATAAAGTATTTGGCCAAAAGTTTAGGAAGCACATATAATTTAACCCAATACAGGAGAGACCCAAAACCTCTCATATATGAGAGGGGCAGCAACCCTAGTGTTATTATCTAGGGTGTGCCGACCCCTCTCTCCTTGATAGACTAGGAGAGTATTTTCTATTAAATAAATATTATTTGTGTTATTCTTATTCCACTAGGATTCTTCTATTTCTCCTTATAAATAAATATTATTTACTACCTTTTAAGGGCTTTCATAGACTGGTGAAAGTGCATCTTATAGGACGCGTTTTGCCCTGTCCCCATGCCACGTCACCTGAAAATATCTCATACAGGTTACGTTTTTTGCCTTCTTTTTTGAAAATCGACTTATTTTTCTATTTTTTAATTAAAATGACCTAAATCCCTAATTTTGTTTTAAGTTTGACATATATCCCTAATTTCCCCACGTATGTTTGGCTTCTTAGTTTTACAAGATTTTTTAAAATCCAATAAATAATTTTGGAAAAGTGTTTTAATTAAATCAGGATTTAATAATTTTAAAAACAATATAAAACAATATTAAATTTTAAAAAATTAATATATTATGATGTATAAAAAAATGTAAAATAAATAGATTCACATTGACAATATATAATTCATCATCTATGTATTGTGGATTAATAAAATGATAACAGGACGTTAAAAATTAACTGACTTATAGGTAAAATATAAATGTTATAATTATTGTATTTGTGTTTTAAAATTTTAATCAAATATCGATTGGATCGAGAATCGATTAAGATATCGATTTGAAAAGTAGTTTTAAATAAATTAGATTATAAATTGAATAATTTTAAAAAAAAAAATTTAATTGAAAACCATAAAACTTTAAATCCTATTGAAAAGATATTGATTTTATGAAACAAAAGAGTGATAAATGCCATGTGCTCAAGTCTTCCCTTCCCTTGAACCTTTATTTCGGCCGTACAATTCCTACCAAAAAAATCTTATGTTATTTCATTTTAGAGGTGCATGCAGAAAGGTAACGGACGTATTTACCAGAAAATGAGTGCATGACGTGGCGCAAAGCTAACCATAGAATACATCGAATCTCAACTCTCAACTGCAATTTCAGCACAAAACTCGAAATCTATCTCTTAATATCCATAACCCAATCTCCACCGTCTATTTTCCAAATCCAACGGTCACTTCCTTCTCATATCCCCAACCATATCCACCCTTTTACTACAAAAACAATAACACTCCTACTGAACACTTCATTTCCTCAGTTCTGACATTTCTCAAAAATGAGCTCCATTGCTTTCAAGCCCTTCCACGGCCTCCGCCGTAGCTCCGCCGTCCCCACCCCTACTTCCACTACCACCACCCTTTACAAACCTGCTGTCAAATTCCATGTCTCAGCCGCCAAAACTTCTCCAAAACTAAGCAACCGCAACCTCAGGGTAGCCATCATAGGGGGTGGTCCGGCAGGAGGCTCAGCCGCCGAAACTCTCGCGAAGGCTGGCATAGAAACGTTCCTAATCGAACGAAAACTGGACAACTGCAAACCTTGCGGCGGAGCCATCCCGCTTTGCATGGTGGGTGAATTTGACTTGCCGTTGGATATCATCGACCGGCGAGTCACCAAAATGAAGATGATTTCGCCCTCCAACATTGCCGTCGACATCGGGCAAACGTTGAAACCGCATGAATACATTGGGATGGTGAGAAGGGAAGTGCTGGACGCTTACTTGAGAGACAGAGCTAAGGAGAACGGAGCTAACGTTATAAATGGGCTGTTCTTAAAGATGGATATGCCTAAACATTGGGATGAACCCTATGTTTTGCATTACACCGAGTATGATGGGAAGAAAGGAGCTATGGGAGCCAAAGCCACTTTGGAAGTCGATGCTGTGATTGGAGCTGATGGCGCTAACTCTCGTGTTGCTAAAGCCATTAATGCTGGCGATTATGATTACGCCATTGCATTTCAGGTACATGCATATATAATCTAAATTGTTCTGAGACAGATTTCAATTTTCTACGAATATTTTTACCCATTTTCAAGTTATTTGTTGTTGATTTGCTTATTTTTCCCGAGAATCCATGTATGAATAAGTAGAAATTAGGATCATAATCGAACACCCTTTCACATATAAGTTGGGGATTTAAACTTGAAATCTAACAGTAGCAAAGGCTTCTCTTTACCATTGGGATGCTTAAGTATGCTTATTATGGTAGTACTATTATTTGATGTTTGTTGGTTGAGTGTTGGTAAAGAGCTCAATGTCCCTTTAAACAAGATCTCAGGTTCTTATTCAATGCATGGTTTAGCTCAAAATCTTTCATTGTGGGGCTCATCCTTTTTGTGGAAGTGTTTCTTTTCCACTAAATTTATAGAAAGACACTAGTTTATAGAGTTAAATATATGCACTAAATTTATAGAAAGGAAGTAATCTATAGGGTTAACCGGTTAAGCGAAGAACACTAATTGGTCCTTTTTGTTTGGATATAAAAGACTGAGATCACAATCTGAAAGTAGGGGAAGGGGCTGCAGATGCTAGAGATTCTAATTTTAGTATCAAACCCATGATTGTGCGCACCAACTAAGCTTTGCCTTCGACAGGAAAGCATGTTCTCCACTTTATATCTTCGGTTTGGTTATTCATGAAATCGCATTGTGATTGCAGGAGAGAATCAAAATCCCTGATGACAAAATGGTTTACTACGAGAATCTTGCTGAAATGTACGTAGGAGATGATGTTTCACCGGATTTCTATGGTTGGGTTTTCCCCAAATGCGATCATGTTGCAGTTGGAACCGGGACAGTGACTCACAAGAATGATATCAAGAAGTTCCAGCTAGCCACGAGAAACAGAGCAAAGGACAAGATCCTTGGAGGTAAAATTATACGAGTTGAGGCACACCCAATCCCCGAGCATCCCCGTCCACGCAGGTTATCCGGGAGGGTAGCCTTAGTTGGGGATGCAGCTGGATATGTGACGAAATGCTCGGGTGAAGGTATCTACTTTGCAGCTAAGAGCGGGAGAATGTGTGCAGAGGCGATTGTTGAGGGGTCACAGAATGGGAAGAAGATGGTGGATGAAGGGGACTTGAGGAAGTACTTGGAGAAGTGGGACAAGAAATACTGGCCAACCTACAAGGTATTAGATGTATTGCAGAAGGTCTTCTACAGATCGAACCCTGCAAGGGAAGCTTTCGTGGAGATGTGCGCGGATGAGTATGTGCAGAAGATGACATTTGACAGTTACTTGTACAAGACAGTGGCACCCGGAAATCCACTGGAGGATCTCAAGTTGGCAGTGAATACCATTGGGAGCTTGGTGAGAGCCAATGCACTGAGGAAGGAAATGGAAAAGTTAAACGTATGAGTTTTTTATAATTGGTCTTCCATTTCTGTTAAGTTAAACCTTAAAAGAATGATGTTCAATCCTTGCTGCTTGTATTTAGAAGATCTAATTGCACTTTAATGCAATTCGTTATCACATAATTATGGTCAGCAGAGATCGGTTCGGATGTCCTGCATTACCTAATTTGGTTCAGTATTTAGCCTTTAGTCCTTTTATCAACATGGCGATGTTCAACTGTTCATGATACTCATTGGATTGAAACTTGAAAATGGTAGTAAACAAGAACCTAAATATGGTATTTCATGTATTAACGTAGGTTTATATATTTTTGTCGTGAATTTTGATGTAGTATCTCAAATTCGAATTCTGAATTTAATGGAAGAAAGATTAGGTTAAGTAAATCAGATCTTGATGGTTGGCCTAGACAAGCCAAAAACCGGTGCAATTGTCTTTCAAGCATTATTGATTCAACTGCATCTTTCAAATGAACATAATTTTCAATTCTATATACAGATTAAGGAAAAAAGAATAATTTACATGTGGAAATTATCAATTTTATTATTTTGTTTGGTGTTGGGTGGTAAAACATGGGTTTTGAATCGGTTGGGTCCAAATGAAGTGAATTTCATTTTTATTTTTTGAAAAATGGACGTGAATTGAGGTTAGCCAATGCATATGGAATGGTTTTGATAATTGATTGTCCACACCGCTCCAATGTATAAAATTATCATTTTATCTTTATATATATAACTATTGAAAGGATAAAAAAATGTAATAATATATTACTAAAAATATATATCTTATGTTTAAATATTTTTTAAAGAATTATGTTTCAATATTTACTTGATTTTTAAAAGATTGAAATATTAAAAATGTAATACCCCTAATCTGTCTCTGTTGCCAGATTAAGGTTATGAGATGCTACAATGATTAACAAGTCCAATAATAAATAAAAACAATTCAAAGTTCAATTTAATCATCATAAATCAATAGTCAATCATTATTCATAGTATATATGCGAAAACAGAACTTAAATCAGGCCAACGAAACCTAAAAATCAATTTAGAAACAAGTAAGGACTAATCTAAAACAAAACAAAAAAAATGTGGAAAATATCGTAAACAAAGGTCACGATTGTGTGATATGGCTGAGGCCATGTGGTGCTACTCTACACGCCCATGTCCTCAAATCGTATACAATTCGAAAATAGAGTCACAAGGTCGTGTTGCTAGGTCATGTAACATTCATGAACCGTGTGAAAAATCCTACACTTAAAACCAAACAGACCACCTGGTCGTGTGGGGTGACCGTGTGTGACACACGATCGTGTAACAGCCCGTGTCTCAGGCCGTGTGCACCAAAGATGACTTAAAAATCAAGCTATTTCAACTACCGTTTCTTAAGTTTCAAGCCATACCATTTCCATTCATATTCACCTATTCAAAGCACACTAAAACATACTAAAACATGTCAATATATATATCATGTATCATTCAACCTAAATACCTAACCAAATTGCCCTCATTGGCACCACAATTCAAAGTTTAAACTATTTCACATTCATCAATCATAAGTATGTAACTATCATCTATACAATAGCATCTTACCACATTTCAAACCAATCTCATAAGGCATGGTTCAACTCATTTATGCATACATGAACAAAGTTATGTCAAAAGTACCAAATAATAAACACTTTCACAACATTTCATAACCAAAACATAAAACAACAAAATTATAAACAAGTAAACTTTAAAACTCCTAGTACTTGCCACTTATAACTTAAATCAAAATAATTACAATTTATACTGAATCGTTGAATGGATAGTGTGATCTCCATAAGTAATCCAACCGACAGCTCAAATTCAACGATTTACAAAGAAGAAAAACCAAAGCGAGGTAAGCTTGCGTAAAGCTTAGTAAGTTTGTAATAAACTTAAACTTTAACTTACAATAAAGGATGTAATTTAAACATTTTACAATATAATTCAATATCATTAATTACCTATACACATCACAAGTCTTGCAAGGTTAGTAAGTTCATATATAAAACATGTAACTTTATCATGTTATCAAACATATACCCAAAAACACATTTGGCACATAAACCAATCATCACATATTCATTTAACATTTAACATCTTTATTTCAAGTATTCATTTCAAATGTCCCTTTTCACATATCTATATTCATATAAATATTTCATATAAACACTTCATATCAACGTTTCATATATCTATTTCGATATAAACATTTCATATAACCATTTCATCTAAATATTTCATTTTACCATTTCATTTACACATTTAACACATAATCATTTTGTAAATCACATTTCGTTTAAACAATTCATATAAATTTTTCTATTCAATGTCTAGTTCCATATAACTGTTTCATATATTCCGTTTCTTTTTATACATTTAACACCCGATGAACCAAATGAAATAACGTCGGATACACAGGAACAATGTTCACACAAAGTGTGCTTGTAATTGTAACTGTATTTGCTCACATGAGCTGTAAAATGCGCTTGCTCACACGAGCTGTGGGTCAGGATGTTAAACTACACGATGTTGCTCACATGAGCTATGGAGAATCCGCAACAAATGCAGGCATGCCATCGATAGGACATCCAAACTAGCACCCGAGCTGTAATAACCCTAATGACATGTCATTGGTATCCTAAAAATTTATGAGGTTCATAAAGGCCGCATATCATGTTCAAATCTTATATCTTTATTCACATTATACAATTTCAAGCATACATTCATGTATTTCTCATTTTTCAAACATACTCATCAATTTAACTAATTCCATAATTTAATCCAAGTCATTAATTGTAATTTATAAACAAATTTAACTATGCCTAACATGAATAATAATTAACATACCTCCAAAAGCGGGAATTAATAAGTTAATTCAACATACGAACTTACTTAGACAAAAATGGTTACGAATACAACGTTGCCGACTAATCCGTTAACGTAGCTTTTCCATGATTTAAGTTTGATTGATTCATTTCTTGATCTAAATAATAATTTTAACTCAATTAATCAATTCAAATAGCTGAAATAATTAACCTTAAGCTTATAAGCCCAACATTTTACTCTTTATGCAATTTAGTCCTTAAACTTGAAACTTTCAAATTAACCACATTTAATACCAATTCATGCTAGCCAAAATTTCAATAATCCCTATACATCCCATATTTATCACCTTCTCACAAGAATTTCATGCAACTTTACTATTTTAACAAATTAGTCCTTAAAATTTAAAATTAACCAAAGGCACTTTACAAATAGTCCTATTTAACTATCAAGCTTATGAATCTACCATCAAACTTCAAAAACATCATAAATTCATCAATAGCATAAACCAAAACATTTAACAATCTTACAAATCAATGTTTAGGTTAATTAGACTAAATTGCAACTATCTCAAAAAAAATATAAAAATTACTAAAAACAGAACTTAAACTATATGTCACGGGGATAGATCTTTTGTCTCGCGATCCGTACGACCTAAGGCTGTCCGTTCATCCAAAATCGTCTAAGTCAGCCTTTACTTAAGTGAGGATTCCTTAAGAACTCCTCCAAGGCACCAAGTTAAAGAGCGGAAGCGATTTATACTAAAAGAAGCTACAAAGAACAACAGAAATAGCGCACACAAAGTGTTTGAGTAAATGCTCTCAATATTCTTTTATTCACAAAAAATAATGAAACAATGAATGAAGTTAGTACAAATGAGGGGGAGGCTCTCTATTTATAGTTGAGCTCCCCCAAAACTGACGATCAAGATACATTTGCATCGACGGACGAGATTAACCATATCCCTTGATTTTAGGGATTTACAAGATATGTCATATCAAATCTAATCTAATCTTTACAAGATATGATTCCATCAATCTTCTAAGATTAGTTACCAAATTAGCCTAAGTTGCCATATCTTCATTATCGGGCCAACTAGGCTTCAATCCGACAGGCTTCTCCAACAGCTTCTTGAATCAGACTAGTTTTTGCGGGCCAAATGATCCCTATCTAAACAATAGACCTCCATTGGATGCATTTGGTGTGATGGTCACGGGCTTTGAACTGCGGCCCGTGACATTCTCCTCCACCCATTCTCGCAAAGCCCTCATTACGACTTTTGAATGGCACTGACTTAATTCGCATCGATCTCGTCTCGACGCCTTAGCTTTTCCCTTCTTTCGAGACTTTTGCCTCGACTTACGTTGCTTTTTAACTCGAACCGTCCTACTCATTTGTACATCTCGATGATAAGAAGTTATGTCACTCACTTGCCCATATTCTAACTTGACTCGAACAGAATCCTCTTGATTCACAACACTTGGCTTCGCTTTGCCCACAGTCTCTCGGCCTCTTTGCTTAAGAACTTCGAAAGGGCCCCTACGTTCTTTCCAAGTCAACAAGTTAGAATTCAACACACTATCAGGGTGTTCGAAATGTACCTTTGCATTTACTCGGGTCAACTATCCTACTTGCATCACTTCTTTTCCCTTGAAGTCCGATGCACCACTCACCTCTCCCATAGGTGGAAGCCTTGTCAATGACTCAGCCAACTCCGATGCTTCACTCAATTTGAAGCTTCACTGTTTTCATTGTAACTTTTCCCTCTAAGTCCGATGACAAACTCACCTTTTCCTTGGGTGGAATCCCTTCCGATGACTCACCAAGCTCAGACATTGCCTTTCCTTTGACTACGGCTTGCTTTAGACAGTTTCGCAACTCATACAGACCACGGCACAAGAAAAACTTTACTCGATTCTTTTTTATCCTCTTTGCCCTCTTGGCTTCAGCTTTTCCCTTGCTCGAACCAAACTTCTTGAGCTCTTTGTCTGCTCCATTGTTTCCTTCGATGACAGACTTTCTCAGATAGTTCCGCAACCTATGCGAACCATGACACAAGAAGCACTCTATGGGCTTCTTCTCACTTTCAGCATTGGCTTTGACACCCTTTGCGCTCGAACCAAGTACCAAGGCCTTACCTACAGGCTTTTCCTTAAACGCGGATTTCTTCAAACATTTTTTCAACATGTGTGGACCGTCGCAGAGAAAACATTTCAACTTGTCCCTTTTCCTCTTGGGTTTCTTCTTCCCAACTCTTAGTTTCTCATTATCACTATTGTCGTCGTTGTCATTGCCATCAACAACATCTTCCTTGTGATCCTTTTTACATACGCCCTTTTCCTCAACTTGAAAAACCCAAGCTTGTCTTTCCCTGGACGAAGCTTGACCACGGACTTTACTACCGTCATAGCTTCTGACAGCTTTTAGACACCTCTTTGTTCCACCTTCTTTCTGACCCACGGCTTCAATCTATTTTGAAAAGCAAGTAATGCTTCTTTCTCGGTCACATCTAAAACTTGGAGTATGAGTTCCTCAAACTCTCGAACATACTCCCCCACTGTGCCCCGCTGCGTTATTCCTTACAACGCCCGAGCTTCTTCCTCTGTAAATTCTGGGTAAAATTATTCTTTCAACTTACATTGAAACTCTTGTCACGTCCCAATCTCACATTGCCTTTTATTTGTGGTCCTCCCTTGCCACCATAAAAGTGTAATATCAATAAGAAACATTGAAGCAGTGTTTACTTTAACCTCATCATCTGCGATGTCTTTGGTACATAAGTAGTTTTCCATCCTCCAAAAGAAATTATCCACAACGTATGCAAACCTTATCCCTACAAATTCTTTTAGTTTCGGGACATATTTGTTATTGAGTGCTGCACTTGCCACTCCTTTCCCCACGGCTGCTCGGCACAAGGCTAGCTCTCCCTCGAGCTCCTCTATTCTTATGCTCAAAGTCATCGTTGTGGCTATTGTTTCCTCCTTCAAAGCCTTCACCATGGATTCGAGAGCATTGCTCCTCTTCCCCAGCTTATTCCTTTGGGAATCTAGCAACTCTTGCATGCTATCCTTCTGGGAAGTGAGACACATAGTCACAAATTCCCTAGACTACTCCCTCAAGTCCTCAATGCTTTCCCCAAGCGCATTGCCTGACTCTTTTTCATCCTCTATAGACTCCTCAAGTTTACCCACGAGTTCCTCAATAGCCGACAGCATCTCCCTCAAAGACTTTCTGGCCCACATTTGTTCGAACTCTTCTTTCGACATCCCAACGGTGCCTTCGAACCAATAGCTCGGATACCACTTGTCACGGAGCTAGATCTTTTGTCTCGTGATCCACGTGGCCTTAGGCAATCTGTTCATCCAAACTCGCCTAAGTCAGCCTTTACTCCTGTGAGGATTCCTTAAGAACTCCTCCAAGGCACCAAGTTAAAGAGCGAACGCGATTTATGCCAAAAGAAGCTATAAATAATAACAGAAAGAGTGCACACAAAGTGTTTGAGTAAATGTTCTCAATATTCTCTTATTCACAAATAATAATGAAACAATGAATGGAGGCTCTCTATTTATAATTGAGCCCCCCAAAACCGACGGTCAAGATACGTTTACATCGACAGACGAGATTAACGATATCCCTTGATATTAGGGATTTACAAGATATACCATATCAAATCTAATCTAATCTTTACAAGATATGATTCCCTCAATATTCTAAGATTAGTTACCAAATTAGCCTAAGTTGTCATATCTTAATTATCGGGCCAACCAGGCTTCAATCCGACAGGCTTCTCCAATAGCTTCTTGAATCGGGCCAGTTCTTGTGGGCCAAATAATCCCTATCTAAACAACAGACCTCCATTGGATGCATTTGGTGCGATGGTCATGGGCTTTGAACTGCGACCCTTGACACATACACATGCAAGGACCGAAAGCTTCCATCAACAAAAATGGCTTCCCTTTCTTGAATGATGCATTCGATTAGGAGAAAAATAAATTGGGAGAAGATAATGACACTTTTTTTTCATGTTTTATGTTTTATTATTATTTAAATATAAATCATCATGTTATTATAATAAAGACAACACAAACCATCCACTATGCTTAATTATGGGCTAAATACCATTTAAATCCCTCAATTATGATTTTATAGCTATTTGACTCAAGTAAAGTAATAGCGATTAAGTTTTACGTCTTTTACAATTTAATCATTTCTATTTAATTAAGTATCCAAATGTTAAAATTTTTGGACCAAATTTCAATAAACTTATATAATCACTCCATAAATACTCGGTTTATAGAAATGAGGTTTCGATACATTATTTTCTAAAACCACTTGATCTTAGGGACAAATCATTTGAACTTAACTATTCATTTAAATAACAAAAATTATCAAATCAAAATTTAATATAATAATATATTTGACTCATAAATATTAAATAATAATATTTATAGACTCACTCGTTGAATTTGTGTCCCTGAAACCACAGTTTCCGACAGCACTGAAAAACGGGTTGTTACATAAGATAATAATAATTAAATTAAAGCAAAACACGGAGGGGTGAGGTGAGACAGAAATGGAGATAGATGAATTCAAAATTTATGAAAGCGGCTATGATTTTCAATATTATACATTCATAATAAAATGGAGTAGATGATGAAATAGAAGGGAATGGTAATAAATTTTACAATATTTACTTTTGCCTCACTCCATTGTAATTCCTAATTTGATCTCACCTGCGTTATCCAATAAGCTAAATTGGGATGTCTATCATGGTTGAAAATGGTATAAATTCATATGTTTATATTTTCTAATTTACGGTTATAATTATAAGTAATATTTATGAAATGTGATTGAATTGATAAATGAAATAAGATTTAGACCTTAATAAAAATAATTAACAACCCAAACAATATTTCATATTTTAACTAAATAATACATATTTGAATAATTATAAATAGAGTAAACCATTACAAAATATGATGGAATTGATAACCAAAAAAATATTCAAACCCACGACAAATGAGTCTCAATAACATCATCTTTCTATATTTGTTATGTCATAATTGTTTTTCCAAATTATAAATAGAATTCGAAAAAGAAACACGCATCGCAATAAATTTTCATAAGAAATAAGTCAGAGTAGCTCTATATTAGATGGGTTAAATAAGAAAATATTAGTGGGTGGGCTGACCTCAGCAGTTTTGTTAGAAGTTGAAAGAATATGCTTTGACCAAAAAAAGATTAGAAGAATATGCTGATATTCCGAACCAAAAACTATATTATTATTATTAAAGTTTGCAATGTCCTCAAACTAGCATCAAAGAAACATACGTAAGTTATATTATTTGAATAAGGAAGTATTTATATGAAAAAAGAACTAATAATTCTCTCTCCTTATTATTTTTATTGATAATAATTAATTAATTAATTATCGTTATCAAGACCAACGAAGGCCCCGTTACATGAGCTGCCATTGACCTTCCAAGGAGAAGGGACTCACTATCATCCTCAGTGAGTTGCAGGGATACCATGTGACATGGTTTGGTCGTCCGTTGATTGGATTTCATATACCCCTTGCTAGAGGGAGTGGAAACTTGTCAGTCATACAGAAGGTAGCTACAACTATCTTCGTTGTTCTTATTATAGGCTGACCAAAGATGGCATTGTAAGCTGAGGGATGATCTAAAACAAGAAACTCGACCTCTCTATCATGGTGTACTAGCCATGATCTAAGGTTATTGAAAGAATTATCGAGCTCTTCACCTAAATTGGTTGGTTCACAATGCCAAAAATGGAGATGGCTTTCTCTAAGGTTGAGTCATTAGGATCTATTTGGTGGAATACTTGTAAACTAAGGATTTCCACTAAGTTGTCTGTGCCTACCAATATCCTTTTCACTTGGAACCCGCTATGGTAATAGATATAATAAGAGGATCATTGCCATTTGCGTCTAATACCTTTTCTTCATCAATCTCAGAAAATTAGACTTTCTAATAAAAACAAGGTCTTTTCAAGGGCGTGGTGATTGACATGATGCTTTTTAGACGTCCATTTCTTTGAGAGTTCAACTCAACCTACTCAGCATTACCCCAAATTAACACTTCAATGATACCTCTCATAGGTCGCTTACCCTTCAATCTATCATTTATGTATTCAGCAAAGGGCCCCATTTTTCTATCTACCTTACCTCTTATGTAACACCTTTTACCCGACTTAATCACCGAACCCGAGTAGGGTGTTACATCTTGGGTAAAGATCCTAGGTCAAGCATTGCTTTAAGTGCCACTTCCAAATAGTGGACTCAATTGCAACTTTCAGATGGATACAATCTTTCATTCGGTGACTCGGAGCCTCATGGAATTGGCACTGCAAAGTGGAGTTACTTTTATGCTGGCTTGGCTGCATTAGGAGAGGGGTTTCCAATATTCCCTAATGTTCCACTTAACTAAGGATATGGGTAAGGGAAGATGTGAGTTCATGGTAGGTCTTGAATTGGTTGTAGGGTCCTCTATTTCACAGACTCTATTGTTGGATTTGGAGCCTTGAGTGTAGTATATTCATTTGTAAAATTGTAATTTTTTTCGAACAAATTGGTTAATAAATGATAAGTGCTAAAAGTAATATGTTCTAACCTCATCCTTAATGCATTTTTGGGTGATTATTCGATGTTAATTGTGAATTTTATGCCCTTAATCCTTTAAATTCATATTTTAATGCTTAATAGAGCACTTGGTGAACAAAAGGAGGGAAAACGAGTGAAAATCGGAGTGTTAGAGCAAGCTACAGTAGCCACACAGGCTGAACCATTCTACTCGGCTAGACCACATAGCCGTGTGACCCACACAGGTGTGTGGTAGGCCATGTCAATTTTATAGAATTACGCACCAAACTACCAAAAATCATATTTTTTTAGGTTTTTTAGGCATTCTAAGATGTATATATGAAAAAAATAATAAGATAAGAGTGAGTCGTCATAAGATATTCAAGAAAACAACTCGAAAAACACCATTGAAGCCGACTTTGAAGCAGATTCCCGTCAAGATTGAAGATTCCACTACACCAAAACAGACTTTTAGCGGCACTTTTAGCAGCGTTTGGATAAAAAACGCTGGTAAAAATTGAGCATTAGCGGCGCTTTAAGAAAATCGCCACTAAAGATCGAGCATTAGCGGAGTTTTAAGGAAAAACGCCGCAAAAAACCAAAGCCCAACGGCGTGGTTTTCTTACCTTTGGGGGCTTTAGCGGCGTTTTTAAAAAGCGCCGCTAATGCTGGGGTCTTTAACGGTGTTTTTGGAAAAGCGCCGCTAATTCTGGGGTCTTTAGCGGTGTTTTTGAAAAGCGCCACTAATGTTGTGGTCTTTAGCGGCGTTTTTGGAAAAACACCGCTAATGTTGGGTCTTTAGCGGCGTTTTTGGGAAAGCGCCGCTAATGTTGGGTCTTTAGCGGCGTTTTTGGGAAAGCGCCGCTAATGCTAGGGTCTTTAGCGGCGTTTTTGGAAAAGCGCCGCTAGTTCTGGGGTCTTTAGTGGCGTTTTTGGAAAAGCGCCGTAATGCTGAGGTATTTAGCGGCGTTTTGAGAAAGAGCCGCTAATGCTGGGGACTTTAGCGGCGTTTTTAGAAAAGTGCCGCTAAAAATATTTTGTTTATTTATATTAATTAAAATACAAAAATAAAATAATTTTTTTTCAAAATGACAATAGCGGCGTTTTTTTTAGAAAACGCCGCAAAAATCATTTAACTTTATAAAATCCTGCCATTTTACCCCAAAATTTCCCCCTGAAATCCCTAATCTTCAGACTTTTCTTCACTCCCGTTTTCTTCAGACTTTTCATATCCCGCTTCCTTCTCATTATCTCTCTCTCTCTCGGTTTCATTTTAATATTTCCCCTCATTCTTTTTCGTGAGAGGGAGAAACCCAAAGATTTTGTCTGTCGTTTCTTTTTTTGGTGATATTGAAATCCCCTGTTTTCGCTATGTGTTTGAAATCTATCGATGTCGGTCTGTCTGTTTCTTTTTGGTTTTTTTATTGTCTACTTTCGTGAGGGATAATCCCTAAGCTTTCTATTGCAAAACTCACTGTTTCACTCTTTGTTTGAAATCTATTGTTGTGGGTCTGTCTATTTCTTTTTGGTTGCTTTGTCGGAGACTGATTTCAGGTATGAATCATTACTTGTGTTTACGTTTTCATTTCTGTCTTTCTCTTTGTCTTTTTCCTTTTCATTTCTATTTTTAGTTTTAGAACTATGTTTTTTTACTTCTAATTCAGTTGGTTTACTTTATGATTATTAGTTTTCAAGTTTAGGCATCTGAGCTTTTAGAGCCGTTCTACCTTAACTCTTTGGATTGTAAGTACAATCAGATGAACATTTGAACTTTTTTCATATAATTGGAGGGCCCAACTTCTATGAAAAAACTTGAGTATTTCAAGAAAAATGAAAAATCTGAGTCCCTTCTGTAAAAGAAGTCCAGCAACCATTGAATTTATAGCATGGGATTCTTTTTCTTTAGGTGACATTTTATGGTTATGAATTCTGATTCGATTCTTTATTTATAGGTCTGTTTCTTTAGACAATTCTTTGGGTCAGTCACAAAGGTTGATTACCTGACATTGAGGCATGGATTTATCATGGTAAGCTAAGCCATGGATTTCTATATGGAGTTTTATGCTATTTTATTTTTCCTATTTTCTTGTTTCTAATTGAAACTTCAATCTGCAATGCTTTCAGGCACATTTGGCACCTGAAAACGAAACAAAATTTGATTTCCAGAAATACATCAAGAGATCATTAGAGGATGATTTTAAAGTTTTTGTAGGGATCAGGTTGGTAGTCTCAAGCTAACCAAGAGTTCTTCAATTTTATTAGTTAAAACTTTACGATGCTAAGTTAATGATTGTGTTTGAAGTCCAATCATCTGGTTCATTGATGTCTTGTTCTTGCTATAAATTCAATAGTGTCATTATATGAATTGAGCTTACTAATGATTACTATTGAGCTCAAAAATATCCATCTCATCATATTCATAAAGAATTGAGTTCAATAGTGTCATTATATGAACATAGTGATGGATATTTTTGAGCTTACTAATGATTAATGATCAATTTGCTCTTCATCAACAGGATGGTATTCATATTTATGGCTACCTTTTATCCCCTTAATTGTAAGTACAATAGCATGTTTGATTCATTTGTACATGTATTTCTGGTTTGGGATTATGAGCAAATTGTTTGATATGCAAATTTGTACATGTAGTTCTTTCCTTTCTGTTGCGTGTTTCATATGCAATTGTTTGATCACCTTATCTAATAAGTCCTTTTTTCATCAAATTTCATTATGAATTTACGATAAGATCTTGCTACCATGAACATATTGAAGACGTCATCATTAGAGTCTCAATGGGGTGAGTTCATGCAACTTTCTAGGCCAACATTTTGATTTAACAAAGTGAAAACTTTTCTCATAAAATGCAAAATTTGCAACTTTTTCAGGGTTATCATACAGTTCCTTTTCAGTTATGTGACTCTTCCACTCTATGCTTTGGTGACTCAGGTAAGATATACATAATAGAAACTTGCAGTTCTCATATTCTGATTTATGATAAGCCTGGAACAAGTTAAGACCATGATAATGGAAAGTTCACCGAGGAAGCTGGTCTGTTTAATGGGCTTGATGTTCTTGGAGATGGTAATACTACAGTTATCAAATACTTGGATGAAAAATTGTCCATTATAATGGAAGAATCATATGGTAGGTTTTTCATTTAAAGCCCATCTTTCTACTACTATTATTGTTGTTGTTATTATTCTTTGTGATAATTTTATAAAGGTCTGTTGTTGGCTGCTATTCTTTTTCTGAGTGTTAAACAAAAAGGAAAAAAATATTTTCTTTCTATTTTTCTCCTTCAATCTTTAATCTTTCCAACTTTTTTTCCATTTTACCAAGCAAAGCCTTGATTTTATCTTTTGAAAAATGGTATCATTTATGTTAACAATTATATGTTGGTATGTTTTGTTAATGACATGTCTGCTACATTGTGGTTTCCCTTGCTGTTTCACTATGGAGATCTAGGAACAGCAAGTATAGTTGGCATGTTGTTGGATTTTTTTCTTCTTTTTTTTTGGCACATTAAAAAAAGAGAAAAGGACCCAAAGAAATGAAATATGAAAAAAAGTATTTTTAATTCTCAGCTTTAATTGTTCCTGTTTATAATTACCATCTGGGAGAAAAGCTATGTTGTTGTTGTCGTAATTGTAACACGTGTCATTGCTATTATTTTTTTGTATGGTAGAATTTGATTAGTGAATATTTAATGTGATTACTCTTATTGATTATGTCCACTCTAAGGAGTATCTAAATAATTTTATGAAAAATTTGGTGCCAATTTTTTATCATTACAACAAGTGTTATGTTGAATTTGTTGTATTCTGCATGTAGTTAACTTTTCCTCTGTTGCATTTATTTTTTAAGTATTGATTTCATTTCTTGAAAATACCTCTATTGTTTTAAACTTATGACCAGATGGAGGATTTTACGGAAAAGGAGAGGGAGCTTCGAACTAGTTCACTAACTAGAAAACAACCAAATACTGGGTCAAAAGAAACCAGCTTAGATGAAGTGTTATGTAGGCACAAGGAGAGAAAACCTTTTGCCTATGGACTTTGTAATGAATGTTATGAAGAGGTGAGCACCCATGTACCTACTAAGCGTTCCTATCTTCTTTTGCCCGCTACAATTGTACCACTGGAAACTGTTCTATCATTGAAGCTCGAGTTCATGCTGTTACTGGTTGGTGTAGTTCATGAAGGTTTCAAGAGGGCTTGATGGAGGATCAGATCCACCTGCATTCCAGCGTGCTGAGAAAGAGAGACTGGCAAAATTATCTATTTAGGAAAATGCTAAAGTATGTTCTGTAATCATACTTTCTAAAGGTTTAAGGACAGTGAAAGGTTGAAAATCCTAATTGTAATCACTTGATATATTTTACTTTGCCAGAGTCATGTGGGCACTCAAGTTATTCTCTCACAATATACTTCTCTCCCTTCCTAATGTGCTAACTGATATCTTAATTGTGTTATTAATTTATTATTTTAAATTCTAAAACTAATTTACTTCATTTGGATGAATTTGTACAGCTATATTCCCTTTGTGAGAAAACAATCGTAAGCATTTCTGCTGGTAAGTACTAGGCTGCAACTGCTACTGCTATAGGTGATGTTTACATGTGGGATGGCAAGAAAAGTATGGATAAACCACCTGTTGCAACTTGGTTACACCGAGTAAAGGGAAAAAAAGATCCCTTAAAGAGTTGATTTTGAGAGTTGGCCATGAGAGAATATAACTTGTAAACAATTTTCTAATATAGAATGTAACTTGTAAACAGAACTTATGTAATTCTAATGTAATTCTAATATAGAATGTAAACAATTTTCTTATGTAATTCTAATGTAGAATGTAACTTGTTTTAATTTTCTTAATTTAAATTCATTAATTTTTATATTTAGCTTTAAAGTTAAAATTTTAATAGAAATTTTAATTTAATATTTTTTTCTCCTTAAAAGTTATAGTTTAAAGTTTAAAATTTAAAAATAAAACATAATATAATATTTATGATAGAAATAAATATTATTTAATTAAAATATTTTTTAAGTCATGTTTTTAGCGGCGTTTGTGGGAAAAGCGCCGCTAAAGGTCTTGGTCTTTAGCGGCGTTTTTTCTAAAAACGCTGCTAAAGTTAACGACGCGTTTTTTAACGGCGTTTTTTTCGGCGCTTCTCAAAGCGCCGCTAAAGGCCTAAAAAAGCGCCGCTAAAAGCCTATTTTGGTGTAGTGTTCCCATTTGATTTCTTATGAAGTTATCATGAGTGTCTTTATTTATTTTGGTTATACTATCTTTTGGATGTTTATTATTTTTAAGCATGAACTAATTTTCTAAATACCTTGGGAAAATGAACCCTATGATGGATTTTTTCATTTGATTTTTATTTTATGTAATAAATATTTAATTTCTTGTTCTCAATTATGCATGTTTAATTCTTGGTTTAATATTTCTAGATTATAGATCCATATTTTATGTGCTTAAATTGGAAGTTGAATAGACCCTATTTAATAGTAGATCTTCCGTAATTGAGTGGAGTTGCATGCAATTCTAGAAATAGAACGATATAAATCTACCGGATTAGAGTCAAATCTAATAGGGGAATCCATATAACGAGTTAATGCGATAATAGAGGTTTTAATTAGAAAGAAGTTTCAATTAATCAACCTAGAGTTAATAGCTCTTATGCTCAAAAGATATATTAGTACAATTTAGGGATTTCTACATATCAAGATACTAAGTAAAGAAATTGTGTAATTTAGATTGATAATGGAAGATGAAATCTAGGTGGATTTTTCTTGGGTATTATTTTGCTTCTTGGTTGTTAATCGATTACTTTCGTGTTTTGTTCTTTGCCGTGTTCGTTAGTTAATTAATTTAGTTAATTTTAGTTTTAAGAAATCACTCGAATTTTTTAGTTAAATAATAGAAAGACGGTAATTAGTAATAATTTTAGTCTTTGTGGGAATGATATCTTTGCTCATCGTAGCTATACTATTAATTGATAAATGCACTTACTTTAGTCAAATTTTTAGTTAGTTCTGTGGACATCAATAAAACAAATTCATTAATTGCATTAATATACTTTGTATAATTTTCCTTATATGATTTTTGCATGCAAAACAAAATAGAAGAAAATGTCACCCATTGGTTGTCTAATGTTTAAACTAATACTAAGCAGTATTATGTGGTCAAGTCGTAGTACGAAAAGACAACTTATATTAGTAGACAAATCTAAACATGTTCTTAGTCTAATAAAAAATGAACAAACTGATAGAAAGATTAATATATCGTCTATCAAGTCTAATTGGGGAGATGCTTTATCTTGGGATCAGAGCAGAAGGCTCCCAAAAGATAGAAACATAGATGTGGTTGACTAGAATGACAGTACATCGGACTGGACACAAGAAGAATAGATCTTCAATCCGTTTATGGATTTATTCACTTGTGACATTTATAGTGTGGCATACCTCAATTATAAGTGGATGACGAACTATGTATGCATGACTCGTACACTTTGATGTAGATAAAAGCCTGAGTTCAAATAAATAAGGAACCGAAGACTGGTACGTTGGATGTACAACTTTTGTAGTATGTAACATCATTCACAATAGTGAAATTCATAGATCGAGACATGAGTAAATGATATCCTATCATTGGCATTACATGGTTGATGAAAAGTAAACATGGTCATAGGTCGTTCGTCTTTGTGATGAATGATTTTATTACTATTTGATAGTAATTGACTTTTCATGAAGGAAGATATAATGATTACCATGAGATAAAATAAGACCATATTAGGAGAATAGATGTTATCCCAAAGAGATTAAGGATATCCTATGAGGGTAACACACTTATGACAAGGTCATTGGATGAGCACTGATCGAGTTGCTTTCATAACGGTATGTCATTGGGGAGAGCTCAATCACGATACTATAGTGGAATGACTTTGTGACTAAATGATTTTATAATTAATAGGCAATAAGTTAGAACTTAATTATAAATTATTTGAGTCTTAATTGCAATTGTCTAATCGATCCCTCTGCTAGCTTGTTAAAACCAAAAATGAATTGCATATTGAATCAAATGAACATAAATGAATAGAAATTGTAAAATTAGAGAAACAGGAAAAATTTTGAAATGATTATGGTTTTCTCCAAAATGACAATGGAGAAATAAAATCATTTTGGAAATGAATGTGGTTTTCTCCAAAATAAAAATGAAAATGACCTGAAAATGAATTTATGTTTTTCGAATTAAATGAAGTTTGAAAATGGAAATAAATCATTTTGTCATAGTGAACCGTTGAATGCAAGAATATTAAATATATTTTCTCATAGATTCTTTTACGGTGAAGTCTTCATGATTTTAATAGAATTAATATTAGGTTGGGAAAATTATTTAATTGGATATATATTGAAGTTTATTTTGGAAAATAGAAAAACAAATATTGGGTTGAATCAAGTTATAAAATATTGAGTTAAAAGCCTGATAAGTACTTGTAATTGGACTCGATATGGAAGAGGCCCAAAAGCCTCTTATGTAAAAGGGTGGGACAACAAGCCCTAATATTATTAACTAAGGTTGTTTCCCCTTATACTCTTAGTTAGGATAGGAGTTCGTTTCTCTAGTTGAAATAAAGCTCTACAATTCAACAAAAATTCTATCTTTTCTCCCTATAAATAGATGACATCGATAGGGCTATTAACACAACTTTTAGATATTGTTATTCTTCCCGAAAATAAGGAGACTTTTATTCTATAAGAATTAAATATATTTTCTAGAATAATGATTTTTTTGGTTTCTATTTGAAAAGAGATTTAAAAAATATTTCTAGTTTTGTGTTTAATTTGAATCATTCGAGCCCGCACTCGAAGCAGTTCGTGGTACGAGAATAGCAGAAAAGATCGTTTGGTTGAAAGTCTAGAATAACAAGAATTTGTCTATCCGAAAACATAGGTTTGAATTTATTCTACAGTTTATTGATATAAATATCACAAACTGAGTTGATTTTCTAATTTTTTATTTTTCGCTATACAAAAAAACCAGTTTCGGATCAAAATTTTTCTAACACATATTTGTGCCCATCGTCTCGGCTAAGTCCTAGATGTTTCTGAGAATTGATAGAAGAGACCATTCGTTGCCTTTTAGTATCGGTTGGGATGGTATTTGTTCCTATGATCACCAATCTGGGGATGGACTTTATGTTGGCTAGTGTAATTGCACAGAGGGGGTAAATTTTAGGGGGTATGCAAGTATTGATTTTTTTATCATGGGAGGTCGGGTATTTTTTCACTAAATGTCATCACTTTTTATGAACCTATGAGTTATCTTATACATAACAGAGAGTTTTTTTTAAGGTTACTGAAGAGGTTATACTTAAGAAATTGGCGTGGTGCTTACTATGTATGCCTGGATGACTAGATAATCTAAAATCCCCTTGGTGATCATGGTGGTAGCATTAGGTAAATTGGGGATTGTTGCAAAAGTCTTGTTGGCAAAAAATACACCCATGAGCAAATTGGCTTAGTCAAATATGTGAATGGAACTCTTGAGATTGACAAGTACTAGGCTTGGGTTGTATGAGTTAGAGTAACAGAGAACATCCTACACTTGACTTCATTTTAGGCTCCCAAGATGTTCATGTGGTTTTTGTAATGCGTTAGGAAACTTGAAGGTTGAGGGAAGATTGCTAGCCAATACTATTATAAAAAGAGCCTCATTGGCATAACTTCATGAGGATTTTTCGGGTTTAGTATTATGAAACTCTTGTAGTTTCCTTCTCAATGCTTGCATTTTCTCTTCCAAGGAAGCATCATGGTTGCGAGGGTCCCTGCCTTGAAAGTCATCTAGGTGGAGGGGATTTAAGGGTTGATTCATAAGGTTGTTTGATGGTTGTTGGTTTCATTGCCTTTAGAAGAATGACTAGGTTTTTTCTTCCTATTGGATTGGATGGTCCACCCTAGCAAGGTCATTACCAACTCTAAGCTCTTCAATAATCTACTCATTCTTGGCATTCTTTTGGTCCAATAGGCATTTTCACTCCTGTTGTTTTTGGTAGAGTTGTTGCTGTTCTGAAAGCTAAGCTTCAAGGAGCCTTATTTTCTCTTCCATCTCAGTAAATTGTTGGGACCTTGAGTTGGGTTTTGGTAGGTTTTTTCATTTGATGCAACACTGATGTTGCCTTAAGGAGTTTGAGTGTAACACCATGGTGGCGATCGATACTGGTAGTAAAGTGAAAGAATTTCCTAGTAGAGGTTGAGAGTAGTTCTGGGTGCTTTATTGCTAGTCTGAGTTGAAGAGTGGTTGTTGAGTACCTTGAGGAGGTTGTTGGGATTGTGTTTGGGTTAAAGGGAGTTATGGGTTTTGGTTGGTTGCATTTTCAAGGATGATGACAAAAGAATGAGCCATGGTGGTTCGATCCATGCTCACTGTACCAATTATTGATACAAATAACCAACATTAAGGAAGAAAATGATTAGAAGGTGGAGGGGAATGTCAGTTCACCTATGAAAAACGAAGAACCAAAGCTAAGGAGCTAATAAATAAGGAGAAGGTTAAGGAGCGGGGGAGAAAGCTTGGTGATACTTAGGGTTTTTTTATGGAATGAGAGAACCCTAGTATTGGATCTAATGCCCTAAATGTAGTTTTTTGTCTATGTACACTTGTATTTTTTTTAATAGATTGGTTTAATAAAATCATTCATGAAATTAATACTTTTTGTATATTGTCTTCAATAGTTTTTGTATGCAAAGCAAAATGGAAACAAATATTAACTTACTAGTTATCTAATGTTTAACTAATACTAAGTGATATTACGTGATAGATTCATAATATGGAAAGACAACTTATATTAGTAGATGAACCTGAACATGTCCTTAATCTTTCGATTGGTTGTCTAATCGAAAATAAGCAAACGATTGAAAGACTGATATGTTGTTTATCAAGCCCAATTGGGAATATGCTTTGTCTTAGGCATCGAAGCGGATGACTCCTAAAAGATAGAGACATAGATGTGACTGATAGTACATCGATAGTACCCAAGTAGAATAGGTCCTGAATTCATTTATGGATTTATTTACTTGTGACGTTCATAGCGTGACATACCTTAATCCTGATTGGATGATGGACTATGCATGTGTGACTTGTATACTTTGATGTAAGTAAAAGACTGAATTCAAATAAATAAGGAACCGAAAGCCGGTGCATTGGGTATATGACTTCTACAATATGTAGCATCATTCACATTAGTGGAATTCATAGCCCAAGACATGAGTAAATAATTTCCTCTCATTGGCATTACATGATAGATGAAAAGTAAACGTGGCCACGAGTTGTTTATATTGGTGATGAATGACTTAATTACTATTTGATAGTAATTGACTTTTCATGAAGGAAAATATAATGATTACTATGATATAAGATAGGATCGTATTGGGAGAGTGGATATTATCCAAAAAGATTAAGGATATCTTATGAGGGTACTACACTTATAACAAGATCATTGGATGAGCACTGATCAAGTAGCTTTCGTAATGATATGTAATTGGGGAGAGCTCAGTCACCACACTATATTGGAATAACTTCATGACTAAATGAATTTATAATTAATAGGTGAAAAGATGAAACTTAATTATAAATAATTTGAGCCCTAATTAAAAATGTCTAATCAGTCCCTCTGCTAGCTCGTTGAAACCAAAACTGAATTGCATGCTAAATCAAATGAAAAAAAAAACGGATAGAAATGATAAAGTTATATAAATGAGTTACATTCAGAAATGAATATGGTTACTCACTAAGTATGGAAATGACTTGAGAATTATTTTAAGGATTTTGATTATTTAATTAATTGAAGTTCTAAAATTAAAGTAATTGTTCTTTGTGAATCCGTTGAATGTATAAATTAAATATATTTTCTAATAGATTCTTTTATGGTAAAGTTGTCATAAATTTAACAAAATTAAAATTGGGTTGAGAAAATTATTTAATTGGAAAATTAAATTAATAAATACTATTTATTTTGGGAAGTAGAAAAACATGTATTAGGTTGGATTAAATTATAAAGTGTTGGATTAAAAATTCTGTAAGCACATATAATTGGACCCAATACAGAATAGACCCAAAACCCCTTATGACAAGCATGAGGGGCGACAACCCTAGTAAAATAACTAGGGTTAGCCGCCCCTCTCTCTCCTAATTCAACTAGGAGACTATTTTTTATTAAATAAATATTATTTGTATTCTACTAGTTCAACTAAGGTTTCACTTCCTTTCCCTATAAATAGATAGCACCGGTAGCGTTAAAAACACATCATAAGAACAAAAGTTCACCTTAAGTTTCCAATATTATTATTCTGTCCGAAAATAGTAAGAATTTATTTATAAGTATAAATTCTATTTTCGAGAATAACAATTCTACTGGTTTCTATAAGAGAGAGATTTACTTTCCTACTGGAAGTAAAAAAAATATTTCTAATTCTGTGTTTGATTCGAAATTGTTTGAGCCTACACTCGAAGCAGTTCATGGTACAAGAATAGCGGAGAAGGTCATTCGATTGGAAGTCGGGAACGTCTAGGATCCGTCTCACTCAGAGAATATGTATTATTTCGGGAAAAAGTTTATTGCTATAAATATCACAAGTCAGTTCAGTTTTCAAAATTTTTTATTTTTCTAATGTACAAGAATACCATTCTCGAACCGAATATTTTCCAACACTTAATCCCTCATGCTTTGGGGTTTATATAGAAGGGTTCACCCTTCCATGATCTATTCATATAAATCATGCATGATAACTTTTGAATAAATAAAAAAATTATCATTATTTTTTATATGAAAAGCTTTTATTTGTTAAATATATATTAATAAAGATAATAATTTGAACCGATATGAAAGAAGTATTGGATGGATTCAAATTTTACATGAATGACTAATACAACTTTTATTGCTAAATTCAACATTTAAATTAGAAAGTGTAATTTTGATATCATATTATAAGTAAAATTGTTTCTATACTTTATTTTCATTGATATTTGTCATTATATTTTGAAAATATGAGTAAATTTGTCACTCAATTTTTATATAATTGAATTTTACTATTAAACTTTGAATTGTATTAAATTGTGCTGCCAACTTTGATATTTTTAATTAAAGTTTACCCCACAATATTAATTTTGATGGTTTGAAAATATAATTTAATAAGAAAATTTATTTCAAATATTCAATTTTAATTGATAAAAATAGTTTAATTTATAAATATTAACAATTAATAAATTAACTTATAATTTTTATTTAATGAAATAAATACTTGAAAAAATAAAAATTCATATATAAAAATACATTTATTTTTTAAAATAACCATTTTATTAATTTTAATATTATTTTAGTTACCTTGTTAATGTCAAAAATTAAAATAATATATAAAAAATATTTTTATTAAGTTTTGTCTTCAAATTGTTTGAAATTGAATAGCAAAACACAACCAAAAAAAATTAATTTTAACCAGAAAATTCAATCAAATAAAAGTAAAAAGACAAAAATCAATATAAAGTAAAATATAGTGATAATTTTCAATTTACGT
Organism: Gossypium hirsutum; assembly: GCF_007990345.1. Lineage (NCBI taxonomy): Eukaryota > Viridiplantae > Streptophyta > Magnoliopsida > Malvales > Malvaceae > Gossypium > Gossypium hirsutum. Next base: position 38,143,562 of record NC_053439.1, on the reverse strand, counting down.
CTAAAGTAGCAAATTAACATAATAACCTTTTAAATCATTAAAATATTAATTTTTAAAAAAATGGAAATGTGTAAAATTAACTTATTTTTTACGATGAATCCTCCAAATTTAATATGTTTTAGTACATGTTTTCAATAAATAAAAAAGAGGAAACCATAATAAATTATTATTACATTTGGGTAAGTTGTCGAATAAGTAATGAACAAAAGAAAAAGTTACCAAATATCTAGCCAAAAAGAAAATGCTTTATTAGTAAATTGTTCTTAGTTAATTATACCAAACATCCCCAAGTTATGATTCTTATTTTAAATTAATCCCTAAACTTTAAAACATCCTAATTATCTCCTAAACTATTGAGGTTATATTAATAAGATCATTTCGTTATTAAAATTGTCAATTTAACTGTTAAATAGACTCATATGTCATAATTTAAAATAAAAATGAATATTGCAAAAATCTTGGATTTGATATTTTTTAAACTTTTAAAGAAACTTTATCATTCACTCACTCTCTCTTTCTTCAATTTTATTTTATTTTAGTTTTTAATTTTAAAAGTTGTGAGACAATATTTTATTTTTCTTTAAACAATTCATTTTAAATTATGTCACATAAGACTTGATGTTTCATTTAATGGTTAAATCAGCGATATTAATAATGGAAGGACTTGATTGATATAACATCGATAGTTTGAGCACGTAATTAGAATGTTTTAAACTTTAGAGATCAATTTAGAATGAGGGTCATAGTCTGGGGATGTTTAGTGTAATTAACTCTTAATTTTTATCTTAGCTTGTAAAAGTTTTTTTAGATAAATAACATTAGTAGTCGTCCAACTATGTTTTTTTCTTTTCTTTTTTGGCCGCACCAACTATTTTGAGTTCATGGGAGTTTTTGTTTTTATGTTAGTCAGGCTAAAAAAATATAAAATTAAATAATTAGGTAACCATTTTATAAATTTTTATATTTAGGTTATAAAAAAATTTACTAATAATTAGATCATCATTTTATAATTGGTTCACCAAAAATATAAAAAAAAATTAATACGTCACCTCTATTTTTTTTATCATTTCTGTGAAAAGGAAAAACAAAATACTTTGATTAAAGAGAAAAAAACACAAGCAAAGAAAGAGGAATTAAAAAGGGTATGAAAAGGCAAGCAAATCTTAGCTGTAGAGAGTAGAAACCATCCCTTCAACCATCGGCCACAATTTCTTCTTGGCAAGCCAACAAAAACTTGAAATAATCTAAAACAAAATCGAACACTTTTTGGTAGATTCTTTCCAGGTAGCGGCGGTGTATTCGGTACACACTCAAAAATATAATTTTAACTCCAGCCCAGAAAGAGTAGGTGAAAGTCGAAAATTTTGGTGCCTTGTTCGAAGTTTATTGGTCCAGTTTCTCCTATAAATACCAAAAGCCGAATTAAAAAGCCTATTTTTTTCTCGTACATATCACTTTGCTTCCCTTAAGTTAAGCGCGGTCTCTCTTCATCTTTCAGATCTCAAAGGTTTGTTTCCTTTTCTTAATTAGTTTCTGATCTTTATTTCCAGTTGTAATTCTTGAATTCTAAACTATGGGGTTTGTTTATTTGTCCAAATATCATTTGGGTTTTTGTTTATTAATCCGAACCATTATCTGGGTTTGCTCTGTTTGCTTGTTTCTGATAGTCATTTTATTGCTTCTTCTAAGATGCAATATTGATTAGATCTATACTATCGGTTTCTTTATTTCATTGACATTTCTTTCATTTTTTCCAGCTTGGAATTTGGAAACATAGTATTCTGGTTGGGTATCTCTTGAAATGTTGGGCATTGTGTTTCTGGATTTTTCTTATGTTGCCTTGAGTGAAATGCTTGGGAGAAGAGATGAACTCATCTTTTGATGCTTTGGAGGAATTGTTTGAAGATAAATCCGGTTATTATTTTCAATGATTTGTGAAAAGGGGTTCCTCGATATTGAAATTCCTGAAATCAACATTCAATTTGGGGATTATCCATAAGGGATATTTGATCCGGTTCACATGATTATTTATTTCAAGTTTGTGAAACTAATGTTAAGAATGTGATTAATGGAAAGAATATGGTAACTCAGACCAAGTTAACCAGATATGGCGTCCAAATTTTATATAGAAGAAACCTGATTTGCCTTTTTGAATAAATTTGTAATTTGTTATTGACTAGACGTGTGCTTTGAAAGAAGTGGGATCTCGGCATTTTCCTATTCGGTTATAGGAGCTAATTTTCTGACCAGGATTTTGTATAACGAATACAAAATTGATACCTTTGGTTTCATAGAATAAGTCCCTTGCTATTGTTTTCTGGCTATGATTGACAGGAATGATAGATCTATCGGTTCCTTTTGCTTTTAGTTCTTTTTAATGCTCCTTCATTATTATTAAGATAGAAATAGATGCTTGCTTTGTTGGTTTCTATATTTTTGACTGCAAGCATGTCTTGGAACCACAATTCATGTTTATTTCTTTGGCAACTATTTGTTTGTCTGTGACATTTGCTTCTTGATAGTTTTAAAAATGGAGGCATGCATTCTGGATGTGAGTCATGCAGCTTATTGATTATATTACTTCATATCTCGTTTCAGGCCTAGACGCTGTTTCCTGTTTCAAAGCGTGAGATGGCGACAACATCAGCAGCTACATTCTCGATCGGATCGACTGTCTCCTTTGGAAGAAGGGGGAGTCCACCTCCTCTAACAAAACCTTCTGCTGCAAGGTGCACCTCACAGAATTCACTTGCAAGTTTCAGTGGCCTCAAGGCAGCAACATCCGTGAACTGTGATTCTGAGTCCTCCTTCCTTGGCAAAGAAAGCAGTGCAGCTCTTAGGGGCTCTTTCGCACGGAAAGCACAGAAGCCAAACCAGAGTTCTCACCATGGCTTACAGCTTCAAGCATCTTACAAAGTGGCAATACTTGGAGCTGCTGGAGGGATTGGTCAGCCACTGGCACTTCTAATCAAGATGTCCCCGCTAATTTCAGCCCTGAACCTCTATGATATAGCAAATGTCAAGGGAGTGGCCGCAGATCTCAGTCACTGCAATACTCCTTCTCAAGTTCTGGATTTCACTGGTGCTTCTGAATTAGGAAATTGTTTGAAAGGTGTGAATGTGGTGGTTATTCCTGCTGGTGTTCCAAGAAAGCCCGGTATGACTCGTGATGACCTCTTCAATATCAATGCCAACATTGTTAAGACTTTGGTTGAGGCTGTTGCTGATAATTGTCCCGATGCCTTCATCCATGTTATTAGCAATCCGGTTAACTCCACAGTACCAATTGCTGCTGAAGTTCTGAAGCAGAAGGGTGTTTATGATCCAAAGAAGCTTTTTGGTGTTACCACATTGGATGTTGTGAGAGCTAACACATTCGTTGCTGAGAAGAAAAACCTTAAGCTCATCGATGTGGATGTTCCTGTTATAGGTGGACATGCTGGTATCACCATTTTACCCCTGCTGTCGAAGATGAAACCTTCTGTTAGGTTTTCGGATGAAGAAGTGGAGCAATTAACTATCAGGATTCAAAATGCTGGGACAGAGGTTGTAGAAGCAAAGGCAGGTGCAGGGTCAGCCACCCTGTCCATGGCATATGCGGCTGCAAGATTCGTTGAATCATCTCTTCGTGCTCTAGATGGAGATGGGGATGTCTATGAGTGCTCTTTTGTGCAATCAGATCTGACTGATCTTCCGTTCTTTGCATCTCGGGTTAAGCTTGGAAGAAAAGGGATTGAAGCAATGATTCCATCTGATCTTCAAGGATTATCCGAGTATGAAGAGAAGGCTTTGGAAGCTCTTAAACCAGAACTGAAGGCTAGCATTGAGAAGGGAATTGCATTTGCGCAGAAGCAACCAGTTACAGCATGAAACTGAAAAGTTTTTGAAGCTCTAAAACCTCATTGAAACCATGCTTTTAACACATATAATCCCTGCACAAGAACCTTCAGTTTTGTAGAATGAATGTTGTTTTTTCTATTTTCTTTTTCCAAAATGAGGATCACTAAGAAAGTGAAAGGGTATTTTGATGGTTGCAGATGAGAATAGTATCATTTTTCAATCAGACTCTGTAATGCTTTCGACTGTTTTGAAATAACATGGTTTATTCCCTTAGTTTTTATTACTGTGTCAAAGGAGTGGCGAATTAGTTTTTATTACTGTGTCGGAGGAGTGGCGAATTATGGAGACCCAACATTGTGAAGGCAATGCATTTGCTGCAAAATAAGGTTAGATACCTAAAAGGTACCTATTTTCTAGGGTAAACTATTCCACAGGTCATTCAACTATTGTCACTTTTTTTTTTATTGCCTATTTTCGTTAAGTGCCATTAAATCTCTGACGAGAGAGTGATTTAGTAGTTAAAAGAATGTATATAATAATAAATTTAACCTTTTAACTTAACCCCATTTTTTTTCCATCTTCATAAACTCTCCACAGCCTCTAAAATGAATGTTTCATCAATGATTTCATCTAATGTAATTCAAAAGAATAAAAATATTTAAATTAGAATAAAAGTTTAAAGATTGATTTGGATGTAACTTGGATGGATGGTGATAAAAAAATGTTTGAAAAGAGAATCAAATCATGATTAGTTGTTGTGGTAATAATATATAATCCTCAATTGAAGCTTCCCTAAAATATGCGTGTGAATAAGTTGATGATATGTGCAATCTTACTAATTCTAATCATCTCTCACTATTAAATTGTACCTCTCATTTGTATGTTTAAATAAACATTTAATCTGCTAACTTTTCCTACTTAATACTTGAGTCTAATACACAAACATGTATTAATATCGTTCATCCAAGCAAGCAGCATTGCATATTTTAGCTTCTTCCTCCATTCAAGCACTAAAATTAATTAAAAATAGGAAAAAAATAAATAATTATCTAACAACGCTAAACATACTACTTAATTAATATTATTAGACTTTTGATCCTTATTATTTTATATTAATTATCACTTATAACAAGTTGAATTCATATGTTTAACGCACTCAATTTCGGTAATTTTTGCTACCGAGTTTGTAACTTTTGGTTAATTTTATCAAGTACGCAGTTAGAGCATTGAAATTTGAGTTAACAAGCAAATCGAACTAAATTCGAGTACAAACAATGAAAGGGGGCCGAATTGAAAATTTTGAAAAATTTATAATTGATCAAATTTTCTATTTGACTTTGTAAAAATTAGATCTAAAAAAAATTTGATATAAAATATAATTTTATGTGGTTGGCTGTTAGATGAATCAAGCTATATTAACATATGAAATGCATATAAATACTTTGTATGGTGGCTTTGGAAAATATACTTGAGATTGAATAAAATATAATTTGTCTTCTTTCAACTCTTTCCTGTAGCAAAGTTTGTGAGCAATCTGCCATTTCACTTTCTTTTCTTTGCTTCTTAACATTTTTTGTTCAATTGCTTCCAAAGTCCTTCCTCCTTTCTACCATTCATCATTACCATTAAATTCCTTCCCATAAACCAATACAGCATTATTAATTTCATGCTTAATTAATTTCCTTTTAATTTTAATTCGGTTATCATTTCGATGAAAAATCATGAGATATAAACCCGCACTAAAAAAAACCTTTCAACACGGTATTTGATACCTCTATGGTATATGGGATAGTCAAAATCGTCCCTTAAAGTTTATTCAATTTCAGCTCAAAGTGCATGTTGGGTGAGAGTTGTATTGGCATACAATTGGGAAAACGAGATGGTTGTTTTCCGAGTTCGAGTTCTTGCGAAAAATTGGCGTGTTCAATTGAAAAAAGCTAGTTTAATTCCGTTGAGGGAGATAGTGATTGAATTTAAACGACTCACGCGGTTGTGGCCGTTAATTCGAGTTGGGCTTTATTAGATCGCAAGTCTATCAAGATCTTAAATTGCGGACGCGTGTTACATGGTTAGATAATCAGTAAGGGTTGGTTTGCAAGTTGTATCGGAACTAACTACCAATTTAATTTAATTTCCTTAATTTTATTTTGCAATCATTATTTTGTTTTTATTTTATTTTATATTGTTTATCTTATTTTCTTTATCAATTAAATACTCCCATTTTATTTATTTTACAGCCCTATATGCACAGGTCACGGGCATGACAGCTGCCTAGACTCAGAAATCTGGTCGAGTAAACAAGAATATTAGGAATCCCAGTCTCTGTGGCATTGACCTTACTACTCTATACTACTGTTTAATTAAGTCAGAGCATAGGAAATTATATTTGGTAGTTTTGATGCCCATCAAATTTTGGCAGCTTTGCCGGGGATTGGAAATTATTCTAATTTTCATTTATTTTACTTAAGACCAAGTCAGAACCAGGAACTTTAGAGTTTGAACCTAAAATAAAGAAATTAGCTCGAACACTACGAAGAGAAGCTATTCGACGCGAAAAACAACTGCAAGTGAGAGAGACCAAATACGAAACATTATTGTAATAGGCCCAATTTGCCCGGGCCCAAAAGCACAAACAAAAAATAAACCAAATATAAAAACAAATAAAATTAAAATGCCATTATTGAACAGTCCAGTTTTTTACAAACACTAAGCCCAGATTACAGACCCAACTAAACCCAAAACCCAACTACAAAGGAGCCCAAACTCGAATTTCCTAATACCCAACCTAATCAGCCCAATACCGAATCTAACCCCAATCAGGAAACCCTAGAAGATCCAGGCGCCGCAGCCAAGCCTCCACACGTGACGTTCACTTCTCCCACGAGTGCCCGCCTCCTCACACACGTAGCGCCATCACGAGCCTCTAGCTGGCCTCTGTACGGCTGTACCTGCAACGAATGCACACAAACAAGCAGCAGACAACAAAAGAAAAATAGCATAAAAGGGCCAGTGAATAAATAGAATTATTTTATTTACTGTAATTTCATTCGATTTTGGCTATAAAAGGACCGAAAGAATATGTACTCAGGATCCTTTTTTTACACATTCAGAGAAAGATAATACAACAAAAGAAAACTCTTAAAGAAATTGAAAAGGTGATTTCTGGGTTTTTTTTCTTTTCATTTGCAGATTGTTTTTTTTTCTTTTTTTTTTTCCGTTTTGCACCTGTTGATTGTTTGTTAAGAAAAAAGCAGTAAAAGAAAGAAAGATGGACCTTGTGGCTGGACCTCCGCTCTCTCCGTATCCATCAGAGTTTGGGTAAGGTTTGAGGGCCCTTGAGGACGACGATTTGTCGAGCGGCGCAGGGGAGGAGTTTAGGTTTAGTTTTTTTTTAAGTGGAAGTGCTAGATTTTTAGGTTTATTTTGGTTTTAAACACGGGACTAAAACGTCGCCGTTTGATGCTAACATAATAGCTTCAAAACGGCGTCGTTTGATGACCAGATCCAGGCGGTGACCCGATCCGGGATAGGATTCGCGCATACTGGGCTAATTGGTCTATTTGCTAAATAGGTCCTTGTGTGTTTACTGAAACTGCGTTTTAATTTCTTTAATTGTTTGTAATTTGTACTGCATATTTGATATCGTATTCATTTAGATCCAAGCTGAAACGGCATAGTTTGGAGTCTGACCAATGGTTCCAAAACGGTGCCGTATTGACCATTACCCAGCAGCCCGGGCGCGACCAGACCCGCTTCATGGGGGATCCGCGCTTTATTGGTCAAATGGGTTATTTATCCGTCTGGTCCTCTCGCATTGGAAATGTGTTCTAATTTGGTCCGTGACAAGGCGCCGCGTTTTGAGGGAAAGGAATATTTCCCATTTGGCCCTTATGTTATCCGCGCGTCGTATTTTGGCCCTCGGCTTTGTTTTATTTCTAGTTTTTTTCCTTTAATTTTGTTTCGAATTCAATTCGATCTTTATTAGTTGATTCAAATTTGCCTGTTTATTTATTTACTTAATTATTTATTATTATGATATTTTAATTTAAAATCTAATATTATTTGAATGTTTAAACTTTTTTTTCTTATATATTAGTGCAGTATATTTTATACATTTTCTAATGGTTTTACGTTATAACACATTTTTAAAATTCACTATACAATAATATTCTTATACACTGTTTTATCTATATATATATATTCATATATATTCAGGTTATATTAAACTACTTTCGTACATACATGTACATATAATATCTTACCGATTTAATATTATTATATATTTTACTTATTCCTATATATATAATTATTTTCTAAAAAAAACCTACTTTATGTATTGCATTTATTTCAACCCTTTTTATATATATTATTATGTATATATTATCATTAACATTGTTATTAAAATCTTCATTTCACATGTATTATTTACTTAAAATTGATGTATTTTAATTTACTTTTTTATATAATATTTACTTTAAAATTCATTTAGATACTATTATTTTATGTAGTATATTTTTTTCTTTAACTCTATTTTTGATTTATTTTAAATTTTCATGAATGTGTATATTATTATTTTTATAACTTCTCGATTATAATTTCCTTTCTCCCGTGCTAATCAACTTTTCAATTATTTTAGGACTTGTGTATTTGTTTGCGTTAATTTGCTTGTTCTTTTTTAAATTGTTTTTAAATTCATTAGTTCTCAATTGTTAGTGGTAGAATTTACATAGTGTGTGATATATGTTTTTTATTACATATTTTATTTTGTTTATTTGTATCTATTGATTCTTTATCGCTCATTAGCACACATTTTAACTTACGAATTTTTCTTTTGCGATATACATCGTCATCCCATTGCGTTTTATTCGGCAAAAAGATAATATTCCTCTTTAGTATCAAAATCATTTTATACAAAAGTCTTTCAAAATAACGCGACATTCGGAATTTGGGATCCTCGAAAAGATTGTGTACTAACTTACTGGATTCCAATCTTCCTCGTTGTATCTAAGAAATCGAATATCCTTTTCAAAACGTAAATAAAAAAACTCATTCTCGGGAATTCGATACGTCGTATCCTAACTCATTGGATATGACATATCATTGTCTCGAAACAAGGATTCTTCTAACAAATAAAAATAAAGGCAATATTTGATATTTAGGAATTTTGTAAATCGAACCCTCACGTACTGGGTTTTGATTTTCTCATTTGACCTAAATAATCAGATATCTTTCTCAAAATGCATAGAGATAAATTTAATTTTGAGGATTTAAAATGTTGCACTCTAACCTACTGAGTGTGACTATTTATTTCTTTGAAATAAGTGAATCTCATCGTCCAATTCATTTTACTCAAAATTTCTTTACAAAGGATCGTATTTTAAAATATTTTCAAAATTTTGACATTAAGACATTAAACCATTGATTCGGTACCAATTTTGGGCGTTACGAGGGTGCTAACCCTTCCTCGTGCGTAACCGACTCCCGAACCTATTTTCTCAAATCTCGTCGGCCAAAATCGTTTTAAGGTGTACCGATCACACCTCAATAAAGGATCGGTGGCGACTCCTATTTTATTTTCAAAGTCGATCCCCGTTTTCCAAACAGAAAAATGGTTTCGACAGCTTGACGACTCCACCGGGGACCTTTAGAGAGTCAGGTCGTAAAATTGATTGTTTTCTGTCTTATTGTCGAAAATTGAAAATTTGATTTGAAAAATTACGATCCTCCCTTCGTATTTTTTTGAATAATTACTGTAAATTAAATTTTATATTTTGGCATCATATTGCATAAAGACTGTTTAGTCTTACCTTTTAAATGGGAGTGAGAAGCTACTCCTTCGTGAGGTTTTCACCTCCGTCCAGGATAATGGATCACTTTCGGAATACATTCGTACCTATGTCTTCATGAGATTTTCATCTCCGTGCAGCCATAGGGAAATGTATTCCCCTGAACCGAACTCGGTCAGTATGAGCCTATGATGGGTGAAAATCAAGGAATCTGCTGGTTCGGGTACTTTGACTTTAGAGCCAAACCGCATATAGAAGACCTAGGAACCCATCTTAGGTAGAGCCACTCCAAACCCCTAGTGGTACCCGACTAGGTACTTTTGTTTTCCTTGTTTGCTTCTGTTTTGTACTAACCCATCTTGTTTTGTTTTGATTATGATTGCATTGCATTTGCATCTTAGGAAAGAGATATTAATTCAAATACGATTGCTAAATTAGAAAGTTTGTCATGAAATACGGATTCCTTGATAAAGTGGAAAATAATACGACTGCCCGAATATATTCCAAGAAACATAGGAAGGGTGATGAAAGAGTTCGTGACCTTTACCTCATGGCCCGAAGATTCAAGAGCCATCGACATTCTAAAAAGGAGCTGATCAGCATTATGAGGATAGGCAGACAACGGATTGCAACCAAGATCAAGCAAAAAGAGATAGAGGAGGCACCCCTTTTGAAGAATTCGCGAGGTTTATCTTAGCATACTGATGATGGAAACGATCGATGTTGTCTCTTGGAATATGAGGGCGATGTCGTATATATATCCGCTTTATGTAAAGAAATTTGCCTTCTAGTAAAGTTTTCTAAATGTAATTGAATCAGAATCAACGTCTCTTTAGGCATTCATTTCATGCATCTACATTACATAACATCATATACATTAAAATCCATTGAAAGAGTCTAATTGAGTAAATTTATTTAAGCTAATCTGGAAAACCAAGCAAGCAAACACCCTTATGGTACTCGTCGTAAAACTAAAAAAATGGATCAAAGATTGGAGAAACTGGAGCAAATGCAAAAAAAAGTGTAAGATCAGCTGCAGATGCAAATGAAGGAGCAATTTGAAAAAATGCAACATGACATGACAGAAAAGATGCAGGAATCTCAAAAGGACATGATGACAAAGCTAACACAATTACTGACTAATAGAGTAAATAAGGGGAAAGGTCCTATGGTTAATAAAGAAGAAGACAAAGAATGACCTCTATATCCTTCAAGTTTTACGCCACCGCATGCGCAAGTTCAAACTGAGGTGCATCCGCGTAGATCTTCTATTTCGATTAGGCCTCCACAGTTTCAAGGTGATGTTTCAATATCGATGAACTTCCAGGCTGGGTCAAGCCTTAACCCTGGTGATAATCCGGGTAATCTTGCCGTCCCGAATTTTGATGAAATAGTTGAAAGGGATAAAGCAAAGGGAGAATTACCGAAGCAATTTGAGGAGAAATGCAGATGGATCGAAGAGAAATTTAGAGCAATAGAGAACATTGAAAGCTATCGTGGAATAGATACAAAATACCTGAGTTTGGTCCCGGATTTAGTACTTCCTTATAAGTTCAAGATGCCGGAATTTGAGAAAGATAGTGGGACCAGTTGCCCTGAAGCCCATATCACCATGTTCTGTAGGAGAATGACGGGGTATATCAATCATGATAAGTTATTAATACATTACTTTCAGGATAGTCTTACAGGGGCGACGTCAAAATGGTACAATCAGCTGAGCCAAACCAAAATTGCTACTTAGAGAGATTTGGCGTAGGCTTTCATGAGACAATACAGTCATGTATCAAAAATGATGCTTGACAGAATAACTTTGCAGAATTTGGAGAAAAAATCGAATGAAAGCTTCAAACAGTATGTGCAGAGGTAGAGAGAAATCGCGGTTCAGGTTCAGCCACTACTTCTGGAAAAGGAAATGACAATGCTTTTTATTAATACATTGAAAGCCCCGTTTACACACATATGTTAGGAAGTGCTACAAAAAGCTTTTCTGACATAGTCATGAGCGGTGAAATGATTGAAAGTGTCGTGAGAAGCGGAAGGATTGATACTGGGGAGAATAATAGAAGGTCAGACTTAAAGAAGAAGGAAAACGAGGTGAGTAATGTGAACACTTACAACAAATCGATTACGGTGAACCAGCCAAGAAAAGTGGTTGCTAGTCAACAAGGTTCATCAAGACAAGAATCTGGTGTGAAACAAGGCACTGAGAACCTCCAGTTCACGCCAATTTCGATGTCGTATAAGGAGCTGTATCAAAACTTATTCGATGCGCACATTATTTCCCCTTTTTACTCAAAACCTCCACAGCCTCCGTACCCTAGATGGTACGACGCAAATGCACAATGCGATTATCATGCGGGAATGACGGGGCATTCCATAGAAAATTGCATTGCCTTTAAAAAAGTGATTGAAAGGCTTATCAGTATGGGCATCGTTAAATTTGATGATTCCTCCAGTGCGAAAAATCCATTACCCAATCATAATTGATAAATGGAGTGAATGCAATGCATAAAGAAGAGTGGGAAATGTTCACATCGACGAAAAAGCAACTAAAGAAGAGACCTTGTTAGATATTCGCCCTTATAACCCTTAGAGTGTTCTAAGCAATTGGACTGCAAAAGAAATCCCTATAGCATTTAAAGCTTATTTAGAGTAATATTCAGAACGTACTCGTTGCTTTTAGCCTAGGAGCAATGAGAACTTTTTTGTGAAATAGGCTCATGTCTGAACATTATTATTCTAATGAAATACATCTTTGTGACCATTTTTGAACCAATGTTCTTCCATTCTTTTGAATAATTATTTTTGATTATTTCATTCTTTTGAATTTTCTTCCACATCATTCATTCATAATCATATTGTACAAATAATTATTCATAAATTTATACATTCTTTATGGATCCCAAGATATCAATGACATAAATGACACTGCTACAAACTCAAATTTTCTTTTTGAGCGAGGCATGTGGTTAGAGGGATCTCATGACTTTGAAAATAACATAGATTGTAGCTTATCTCCGGACTTGTTGAGGATAGTAGAATAAGAGGATAGACAGATCCTACCTCACAAGAAATCATTAGAAATTGTGAGCTTGGTGAAGATTAGAATTGACCTGATTGCAAAGACGAAGCAAGACCTTGTTGAGTCACCTCTAGAGTTCAAAGATATTTTTGTATGATCATATCAGGATATGCCCGGGTTAAGCGCTGATAATGAAATCTTCACAACAACACGATGACAGAAATTTACAGTGTGAACGATGCAATGAAAATTCTTTGCTGGGGCAATGCCTTTCTCGTTGACTCAGTATAGCTTTGCCCATTTGAAGTCGAGTTTCCATCTCTTCAAGTTTTGTTGGATTTTATCCTGATTGAAGAGGAAGATCAAAAGTTTTCTATCGTAGTTTCACCCAAGAAGGCTCTATGAAAGAAATCCGATATCAAAGAAGATTCCTCAAAAGGGATAATAAGGACTTGCCTAACCCTATAAGTTCAGATTCAATAAAAAAAGAGAAAAAGAAATAAAATAAAAAATAAAAAAATCAAAGTCAAAACAAAAAGTCATCCAAATCAAAAATGAAAAAAGAAAAAGGAGAGGTCAAGGCGAAAACCTACAAAGGGCACTTTGACCAAAGGTGGATTTGAGTTGGAAACCCGGAAAGGTCGATTCAAATTTTGAGCAAAATGGGGCATGGCCATCATCATCATCGAAGGCTTCTAATGGGCATTGCTTCATTTTTGAGATCATTAGAGGCTGCTTCATACGCCAATGTCATCATATGCTTATATAGAATTCCAGAGAAGATAGTATTGGAAAATGTATTGAACTTGAACAATAGCACGATAGCTGAGGTCTGAAATCAATTCAGAAGCAAACACCACGATTCGTCACTAAATTGCCTAGAGATGAACATCAAGAAAATTGAAGAAAAATGAATGAGACTTACAAGGGTTGGCATGTGAAGTTACCATCTGCCTTCCTTGTTTTTGAACGTTTATCGGAACTTTGACTGGGGCAACAATATTTTCTCTGGTTTACAAGACGGAAGTACTTCTACCTATTGAAGTAGAAATCCCTGTTCTCTTGGTTTTAGTTCAGCAGAATGAATCCAATCTGATCATAAGGAAAAAGGCTAAAAGCTATTCAGTACAGTCAGATGTACCAAAGGTAAATGATGTGAGCCTACAATCAAAAGGTTTGCCTCAGAGAATTCTATAATGGGAACCTAATGTTGAGAAAGATTCTTCCTACACAAAAGGATTTTAGAGGAAAATAGATGCCAAAGGCCTTTTCCGGAGGAGCTCTGATGTTGATTAGGATAGATGGTAAAAACTTGTCAAATCGTGCAAACTCAGATTTAGTCAAGTATTACTTCACTTGAAGAAGGAGAAGGGACCAAGGTGAAAACCCGCAAAGGGCGCCTTGATTCCTAAAAAAAAGGAGAACCAAAGTGAAAACCCGCAAAGGGTGCTTTGAGTCCAAAAAAAATAAACTAAAGAAAAAGAAAATAGAGAGGCCAAGGTGAAAACCCGCAAAGAGCGCCTTGAGACCAAAGGGGATTTGAGTTGAAAACCCAAAAAGGGTGGCTCAAATATTGATCAGAATGGAGTATGAAATGATCAGAGCAACTCGAATCTTGATCAGATTGGAGCATGTGGTGATCTTGCTATACTTGAATCAACAGGAAAGAGTAGGTGACATCTTGGGGCATTGACAAAGCACTGTAGATCTCCTAAACACATGTCAAACTCAGAATGGTCTTCAAAAAGTTTGTATAGAGAAGTTCAAGCTGCGATAACTGGGGCACCCAGTTCTTATATTATTTATATTGAATTGGTTGTTCTTGGAATACTTCATTTTTTTCCAAGATACACATTCCCAATCAGTTTCTTTGTTATCCTTCTTTACTATTTTTGGATAATTTATTCCTTTCGAGCTATGCTCAGAACCAACTTCATTCTTATCCATTATTATGATCCTTTTTTGCAAGCATGTTGCATTGGAATAATGATTAATGGACTAATAAAACTTTCACAAAGGAAGTTTTGCATATTACTCTGGAAAGTTTCTAAATAATACAGGAACCTGAAACAGGACGATTGTTTAGAACACACCAAAATTAAAGGTTGGAAATTTGAGAAGGAAGTGTCTAAATTTGGACTTTCTCTTTGGATTTTGTTGTCAAAAACATTGATTGAACAAAATGACAAGGATGTCATATTGACGATAAAGCTTAAATAAACAAGCAAACAATGATCAGCAGGCAATAGAGAGAGGTTACCTCAGAGAAAAAAACCCTTCATTTGTGCATGAGCCTTTGGTACGACACCTTGGGACTGGTGTAAGGGACCAAAGAGATTTAGATCCTGCATCCTTGATAGAAGAGGATCGAGAAAAGCCATATATTTCTACCATTGGGTTACAATGGGAGAATGATGGTACAAATTTTGCGTCCCAGTGGATTGAACTTTGAGGTTTACAGTGGGGGGCAACCTGGCTAAATGTTTCTTCAGAAAAGGCCAGTCAAGCAAGAGGGTGTTGTAGCATGCCAGTCATAAAACCTTAATAAACTTCAAGTAATGACAACCTAAGCGGGATCATTCTCAGAAAAATAAAATTCTGCATTTACACAAACACCATTCACATATGTTTAGTTAGGAGCATTTGGTTAATTTTGATCATGCCATCCTAATCATTAGACATAATTAGGTTCATTATACAGGTCATGTTCCCCAGAGAACAGATCAGTGAAGATAGCAGATCTTGCCTTCCTGTACTGACAGTGAAGCAGATCGAAGACACAAGCCTTGCCTCCCTCGATTGTAGTGGAGCAGGTTGAAGATAGCAGATCTTGCCTTCTTGTACTGACAGTGAAGCAGATCGAAGACACAAGCCTTGCCTCCCTCAGTTGTAGTGAAGCAGGTTGAAGATAGCAGATCTTGCCTTCCTGCATCGACGGCGAAGCAGATTGAAGACACAAGCCTTGCCTCCCTCGGTTGTAGTGGAGCAGGTTAAAGATAGCAGATCTTGTATTCCTGCATCGACAGTGAAGCAGATCGAAGGCACAAGCCTTGCCTCCCTCGGTTGTAGTGGAGCAGGTTGAAGATAGCAGATCTTGCCTTCCTGCATCGACGACAAAGTAAATCAAAGACACAAGCCTTGCCTCCCTCAGTTGTAGTGGAGCAGGTTGAAGACAGCAGGTCTTGCCTTCCTACATCGACAGTGAAGCATATCGAAGCCAATGGTACTATCTCCCTGAAGTTGCAGTGGAGTGGATCGAAGCACCAATTCCTATACCACTGAAGATGCAGTAGGATGGAATGAGGCTACGTGAAGAAAAAGCGCACCAAAGTCTAGCACGACTGGGCGAAATTGGTCCTCTTTAGTCTTTGCTTTATTCTCGTTACACGACAATGAGCAAAGAGGGGTAGCTGTAATAGGCCCAATTTGCCCGGGCCCAAAAGCACAAACAAAAAATAAACCAAATATAAAAACAAATAAAACTAAAATGCCATTATTGAACAGTCTAGTTTTTTACAAACACTAAGCCCAGATTACAGACCCAACTAAACCCAAAACCCAACTACAAAGGAGCCCAAACCCGAATTTCCTAATACCCAACCTAATCAGCCCAATACCGAATCTTACCCCAATCAGGAAACCCTAAAAGATCCAGGCACCGTAGCCAAGCCTCCACACGTGACGTTCGCTCCTCCCACAAGTGCCTGCCTCCTCACGCACGTAGCGCCATCACAAGCCTCCAGCTGGCCTCCATGCGGCTGTACCTGCAACGAATGCACACAAACAAGCAGCACACAAAAGAAGCAAAATAGCAGAAAAGGCCAGTGAATAAATAGATTTGTTTTATTTACTGTAATTTCATTCGATTTTGGCTATAAAAGGGCCGAAAGAATATGTACTCAGGATCCTTTTTTTACGCATTCAGAGAAAGATAATACAACAAAAGAAAACTCTTAAATAAATTTAAGAGGGGATTTCTAGGTTTTTTTATTTTCATTTGCAGATTGTTTTTTTTTCTTTTTTCTTTCGTTTTCCACCTGCTGATTGTTTGTTAAGAAAAAAGCAGTAAAAGAAAGAAAGACGTACCTTGTGGTTGGACCTCCGCTCTCTCCGTATCCATCAGAGTTTGGGCAAGGTTCGAGGGCCCTTGAGGACGACGATCTGTCGAGCGGCGTAGGGGAAGAGTTTAGGCTTAGTTTTTTTTTTTAGTGGAAGTGTTAGATTTTTAGGTTTATTTTGGTTTTAAACACGGAACTAAAACATCGCCATTTGATGCTAACATAATAGCTTCAAAACGGCACCGTTTGATGACCAGATCCAGGCGGTGATCCGATTCGGGGTAGGATTCGCGCATACTGGGCTAATTGGTCTATTGTGTGTTTACTGAAACTGCGTTTTAATTTCTTTAATTGTTTGTAATTTGTACTGCATATTTGATATTGTATTCTTTTAGATCCAAGCTGAAACGGCACTGTTTGGAATCTGACCAATGGTTCAAAAACGGTGCCATATTGACCATTACCCAGCAGCCCGCGCGCGACCAGACCCGCTTCATGGGGGATTCGCACTTTATTGGTCAAATGGGTTATTTATCCGTCTGGTCCTCTCGCACTGGAAATGTGTTCTAATTTGGTCTGTGACAAGGCGCCGCGTTTTGAGGGAAGGGAATATTTCCCATTTGGCCCTCATGTTATCCGCGCGTCGTATTTTGGCCCTCGGCTTTGTTTTATTTCTGTTTTTTTTCTTTAATTTTGTTTCGAATTCAATTCGATCTTTATTAGTTGATTCAAATTCGCCTGTTTATTTATTTACTTAATTATTTATTTTATGATATTTTAATTTAAAATCTAATATTGTTTGAATGTTTAAACTTTTTTTTCTTATATATTAGTCCGGTATATTTTATACATTTTCTAATGGTTTTATGTTATAACACATTTTTAAAATTCACTATACAATAATATTCTTATACAATGTTTTATCTATATATATAAATATATATATACATATATATTCAGGTTATATTAAACTATTTTCATACATACATGTACATATAATATCTTGCCGATTTAATATTTTTATATATTTTACTTATTCCTATATATATATAATTATTTTCTAAAAAAAACCTACTTTATCTATTGCATTTATTTCAACCCTTTTTATGTATATTATTATGTATATATTATCATTCACATTGTTATTAAAATCTTCATTTCACATGTATTATTTACTTAAAATTGATGTATTTTAATTTACTTTTTATATAATATTTACTTTAAAATTTATTTAGATACTATTATTTTATGTAGTATATTTTTTTTCTTTAACTCTATTTTTGATTTATTTCAAATTCTCATGTATGCGTATTTTATTATTTTTATAACTTCTCGATTATAATTTCCTTTCTCCCGTGCTAATCTTCTTTTCAATTATTTTAGGACTTGTGTATTTGTTTATGTTAATTTGCTTGTTGTTTTTTAAATTGTTTTTAAATTCATTTGTTCTCAATTGTTAGTGCTAGAATTTACATAGTGTGTGATATATGTTTTTTATTACATATTTTATTTTGTTTATTTGTATCTATTGATTCTTTATCGCTCATTAGCACACATTTTAACTTACGAATTTTTCTTTTGTGATATACATTGTCATCCTATTGCATTTTATTTGGCAAAAAAATAATATTCCTCTTGAGTATCAAAATCATTTTATACAAAAGTCTTTCAAAATAACGCGACACTCGGAATTTGGGATCCTCGAAAAGATTGTGTCCTAACTTACTGGATTCCAATCTTCCTCGTTGTATCTAAGAAATCGAATATCCTTTTCAAAACGTAAATAAAAAAACTCATTCTCGGGAATTCGATACGTTGTATCCTAACTCATTGGATATGACATATCATTGTCTCGAAACAAGGATTCTTCTAACAAATAAAAATAAGGGTAATATTTGATATTTAGGAATTTTGTAAATCGAACCGTCACTTACTGGGTTTTGATTTTCTCATTTGACCTAAATAATCAGATATCCTTCTCAAAATGCGTAGAGATAAATTTAATTTTGAAGATTTAAAATGTTGCACTCTAACTTACTGAGTGTGACGATATATTTCTTTGAAATAAGTGAGTCACATCGTCCAATTCATTTTACTCAAATTTTCTTTTCAAAGGATCGTATTTTAAAATCTTTTCAAAATTTCGACATTAAGATATTAAACAATCGATTCGGTACCAATTTTGGGCGTTACTAGGGTGCTAACCCTTCCTCGTGCATAACCGACTCCAGAACCTATTTTCTCAAATCTCATAGGCCAAAATCTTTTTAAGGTGTACCGATCACACCTCAATAAAGGATCGGTGGCGGCTCCTATTTTAATTTCAAAGTCGATCCCCGTTTTCCAAACAAAAAAATGGTTTCGACAATTATCTTACATAGAAGCAATAGACGATACACTCAGTGAACTAGAAGAAATGGCAAATCAAACCATTATACAACTCGTTGCGGCACCGGATGAGAAACAACCATTGTGCATAACTTATCCGATGGGAGGAGCACCTTTTGATTTAAAGTCGAGCTTAATCCATTTCGTACTTTTCGCAGTTTGAAAAATGAGAACCCCCACACTCATCTTAAGGAGTTCCACATGGTTTGCTTAAGCATGAAACCACAAGGATAATCGAGGATCAAATTAAAATTCTAGATTTTCCTTTTTTGTTAGCCGACTTTGCTAGAGAATGGTTATTTTATTTACCTCTAGGATCTATTAATACATGGTCTGACATATCTGGTTTGTTTCTTGCCAGGTTCTTTCCAGCAACTCGTGCAGCTGAATTAAGGGGAGATATTATCGAAATTTGACAAAAGGAAACCGAATCACTTTGACTATTTGGAGCAATACAAGAAGTTGTGTGCAAGTTACCAATAACATGGTCTACCTGAACAATCACTTCTTCAGTATTTCTATGAAGGGTTACTCCCTATGGAAATAAAGATGATTGATGCTGCTAGTGGAGGGATATTTGTTAACATGACTTCTTAAAGAGTAAGGGAATTAATTTCGACCATGACTGCACATTCTCAACAATTTCAACCAACTACAGAACCCACAATAAGGGTTCATGAGCTAAGTACTTCATCCTTAAAAGATAAAATCGATAAGCTCACTAATGTTTAAAATTTTCTTACAGGAAAAATGAACCCAGCTCGGTTGTGCTAGATTTGTGCCATGTTTGATCATCTAACAAACTCGTGTCTAGTTTTACACGAGGACACAACAACACAAGTAGATACCATTAGGAACTTCTCAAGGCCACCTCAAAGGCGTTATGATCCACATTCAAGCACTTATAATGCAGGGTGTAGGGACCACCCAAATCTAAGTTATGGATCAAATCAACATTACAAACAACTGTACCAACTAAGGCCACCTCCGTCTTAACAGTATGAACCCCCAAAGTCATCTCTTGAAACCATAGAAGAGAGGTTAACCGTTAGCACGAAAATTTTTTAATAAAAGACTGAAGCTCACTTCCAAGAAATGGATCAGCAAATAAGTAAGCTTGCTTTTACGGTTAGTTATTTGAAAACCCAAGGGAAATTGCCATATCAAACTAAGTCAAACCAATGATAAAATACGAGTGGTATGGCCGTAAAAGATGGAATGATTTTGGAACTAGTACTTGGCACAAGTCGTGACAAGGATATTAAACGGGAAGAATAGAGACATGAACCAGTAGCTCCCACAGAGTCAACATCCTAAAATCGTTTGTGGTACCACCCCATTCCCTGAAAGGCTTGCCTAATGTAAAAGGGAGCGAGAAGAGAAAGAAATCCTAGAGACATTTCGAAAGGTAGAAATTAATATCCCATTACTCGATGCGATCAAACAGGTTCCATGCTATGTGAAATTCTTAAAAGAATTATGCACTGGGAATAAGAAACCTCAAGGTAACAAGTGGGTAAATGTAGGAGAAAACATCTTTACAATTTTACAAAAGAAAATTTTGCCTAAGTGTAAAGACTAAGGTATGTTTCTATATCTTGCAAAAAAAGTAATTTTGGCATAAAGAAAGCCACGTGTGATTTAGATGCATTTATTAACATTATGCCTTTATCTATTTTTAAATTACTAAACATGGGTCCTTTGAAAGAAACATAAGTGATCATTCAATTGACAGATAGGTCAGTTGTGTATCCGGAAGGAGTGTCGAAATATGTCTTTTTGTAAGTGGCAGAGTGGCCTTGCTGCCACGATTCACTGAGATTCAGCCCTTTTTCGCTTCGATTCGTCCCTACCTAATCCGATCCCCCATCGTTCATTTACGCAACCCGACCTTAGGGTCCCCACATGGGGGACTTGGTGTGCAGAGTTTAATAATTGTCGTGTCGCCCTCTCGGGAAACATGGTACAACAGGGGCCTTGGTGGTGCGGTACGAGCTCCCCACTGTTGCTGACTCCAAGCACTTGTTCAATCTCCTACCGTGTCATGCCATGCCATATTTTATGGACCATCACGAATTCTCTTATTAAAATGAATTCTCTTATTTCAATTAAAAATTTTCAGTTAAAAATACTAAGTGGAAGTGGCCTAAAAGAAATTGTCCCCGTTTCAAACATGTACGGAAGCATCGAGCACCACTGGCAACGTAGGCCATCCCGTGGTGTGGGGTCATCGGGCAGCACCGGTACGTTGGTGCCTTGGATGTGTGGGAGCGTTGAGCACTACCGGCAACTTCGACCCCTATTGGTGCGGAAGCATTAGGCTAAAAAAGTGTTCCCTATTGTCAAGATAATGAACTAATTTTTCCTACAGATTTTACATTATCAACATAGAGGATGACAACTCAAAATTTCTTCTAATATTCTACTCGGGAGACCATTTTTAAGCACTACACAAACGAAAATTGATGTTCAAAGTGGAACACTCACTATGAAGTTCGACGATAAAGTGGTTAAATTTAATATCTATGAGGACATGGGCCGCCCCAATGCAATGACGAATGTCTCTAGTGTTCATGCAGTGCCTAAGAAAACCGACGTGACTGTAATTAAAAATTTTGCAGGTGAATATCAAAAATTACACATTCAAGAGTTTGAGGAAATCTGGCATGATGCATATGAAAATGCCTGAATTTATAAAGACAAAACTAAAACATTTCATGATCAAAAGATATCTTGTAAACAATTTCCAATAGGACAAAAAGTGTTGTTTTATGATCCCACACTGAGGATCTTTGCAGGTAAACTTCAAACCAAATGGCTAGGTCCTTCCGTTATTACTCAATTGTTTTCTCATGGTGCAGTTGAAATTAAGAGCAAGGAATCCGGAAAGTGCTTCAAGGTCAATGGGCAAAGGTTGAAACCTTTTTCGAGAACTTCCAATTGCACATGGTGAAAGAATTAATTCTGAAGGAACCAAATGAATAACACTCAGGCCGTCGAGCTAACGACATTAAACAAAAGCGCTTTTTGGGAGGCGACTCATAAATATTTATTTTAATTTATTTAATTTTGAATACAATTTAGTGTATGTTGAAAATAAAAAATAATAATAAGTTTATTATTTAATCTATTTTTGCTTTTTAGGAATAATGATGGAGGTTCAAATCTCAAATATCCTCGTTATATTGCAAAGCCGAAATTTCCACCACCCTTTACCAAATTAAATATACACGGGGAATAGACTTTACCCTTCTCTTTTGCTATTATTTTAATTTTCACATTAAGGGCAATATGGGCTAAGTAGGCGGGACATGCCATGCTATTTCTTCTGTGCATGTGTTAATTTGTATATTAGATTATTCCTTAATTCGTTTTGAAAATGAACTTTCAATTCCTATGCTTAGTTTATTTAAATAATTGGGTGATTCATGAATAACTATTGCTTATTTTGATTAATAAATATTTTGTAAAGTTGAAAATGCTATGGCTAAGTCAATATTTCATAAAAATTATTGGCTCTTTAAACTTGCCTAATAAAAGTACCCTGTCTCATTTAAGTAAAATAATAATAAATAATAAAATCCATTAATGGCTTAGTTATGAGTGAAGATTTCGAAAATGTTACCAAATTGAATAACCGGGATGAGATGATTGAGTTGTCATCTCATTTTGCGTAAAAAGATTTGAGTGACGAACCGAAACTTGTAACACTCTGCTAACCGAACTGCCTTGAGAAAGGAGAAATAAACTGATTAGGGACATGTTAAATTGAGTAACTGGCGTGAGGTGCTTGGGTTGTCATCTCATTTCGCGTAAAAAGATTTGACTACATCTCAAACTTGTGAAAAAATTCATTGAGTACGATTGTCTCGCAAGTTTGATAAAGCCTAAATTTAGTGAATTAGTTGAATTTCGCATAATGTTAGAAATTTTATAAAATGCTTATTGGTTGAACCTAGTAATTACTTATTTTTTATTCAACTAATTGTTTGCATTACGCTTGGTTGAGGAAGGAAAATTGATTTCGGAAAGAATTATCGAATGATTTCTAGTATAGGAATACACATCATACTTGAGGACAAGCATTGACTAAGTAGGGGAGAATTGATAACAAGCTGAATTTGTATGTTTAACACACTCAATTTTGGTAATTTTGGCTGATGAGTCTGTAGTTTTTGGTTAATTTTATCAAGTGCGTAGTTGGAGCATCGAAATTCAAGTTAGCATGCAAATCGGACTAAATTGGAGGACAAATAATAAAAAGAGGTCAAATTAAAATTTTGAGAAATTTATGGCTGATTAGATTTTCTATTTGACTTTGTAAAAGTTAGATTTAGAAAAAAAATTCTAATACAAAATCTGATGTAAAATAGGATTTTATGCGGTTAGTTGATAGATGAATCAAGCTAAAATTTGTATATGGAATGTATATAAATATCTTGTATGGTGGCTCTCGGAAATACATTTGAGATTGAATAAAATATTATTTGTTTTCTTTCAACTCTTTCCTGCGTTATAGCAAAGTTTGTGAGCAATCTGCCATTTCACTTTCTTTTCCTTGCTTCTTAATATTTTTTGTTCAATTGCTTCCAAAGTCCATCCTCCTTTCCACCATTCATCATTACCATTAAATTCATTCCCATAAACCAATAAAGCATTATTAATTTCATGCTTAATTAATTCCTTTTTAATTTTAACTCGGTTATCATTTCGATAAAAAATCGTGAGATATGAACCCGCACTAAAAAAATCTTTTAATACGGAATTCGATACATTTCTGATATATGTGATAGTTAGAATTGTCCATTAAAATTGATTCAATTTCAGCTCAAAGTGCACGTTGGGTGGGATAGCCACAATCACCCCTTAAAAAAAACTCTGCACGTATAGGTTTTGGGCACGACAGTTGTCTAGACTCAGAAATCTAGTCGCATAAACGGGAAAATTAGGAATCTCAGTCCCTATAAGATCGACCATACTATTTTATACTATTATTTAATTAAGTTAGAACGTAGAGAATTATATTTGGTGGTTTTAGCGTCCATTAATCACTTAATTAATTCTAAAGTTATAGAATAATTAAAACTAACCTTTATTATTTAATAAGTTTTACTTCCAACACCAAAAAAAAAAATGTTCGGTTTTCATTATTTTTGTGTTTTGAAATGTCTGATACTTTTACATAATTTGATATTCTTTTTACCATGCTTATTTTTTCTATGCAAAAAAAAAAAGATTTTTAGTTAGTGTATTAATAATAAAACAAGTTTATTTGTATCTGTAAATTCCTAAATTTGTGTGGACAGTTGGTTTTATTGAACAGAGAGGCTCCACCCATATTTTAATGAATTTCCAAAACTATTACAATTTTTGTTAAATAACTTTGTTTAAATCGAAATTAAATTTAACTTCATTCCAATTTCTAGGAAATTAGAAATCTCGGTTCGCAATCGTGAACGGTGGCCATGAACCCTGACTTTCTTCCCTATCCCCGTCCCCTCCCTCTTCGCTCTTCATTTTTTTTCTTCTTTTTGTTCGGATCTGAGAAAAACTAGACCCAAAAATATTTCCAAAACCTTTTTCCAAACAGATCTAAAAAATATTTCTAAATTTTTTTTAAACAAGAAAATCAG
The DNA here is from genome assembly GCF_007990345.1 of Gossypium hirsutum. Taxonomy (NCBI): domain Eukaryota; kingdom Viridiplantae; phylum Streptophyta; class Magnoliopsida; order Malvales; family Malvaceae; genus Gossypium; species Gossypium hirsutum. The sequence goes on along the minus strand of NC_053439.1, from coordinate 38,118,835 downwards.
ATAAAAAGACGAATAAGATTTCAACCCTTTTTCCAAACAGATCTAAAAAGCCTTTTAAAAAGAAAAGAGAGACTATTTCAGAAAAAAAAAAAGAAGGAAATCAAACGGAAGCAAAGAGAGTCGGAGAGTTCACAAAAAAAAAGAGTTTAAGGAGTATTTTACTAAAAAGGCTCATTTCTAATATTATTTACGAAAATGAATCATTTAAAACATTATTTATTGGAATGGGCCAAAAAATACAAAATACTTTCACGTAGGCGCGTTTTAAGGGGAAATTAGAGAAAAAAGCTTCCTCGAGGGAGCTTTTTTGCCCATGCTTTTTCTAGAATTTTTTGGGATTTTTTATGTTAGGTTTTAGGGTTTAAAATTTTTGAAAAAATAAATTAGGGTTTTTGCTGACATGACAAAAGCACTTCTTCGAGAGAGCTTTTTTTATGTAATTTTCTCTTAAAACGCTCTTACGTGGAAACGTTTTGTATTTTTTAGCCCATCCTGATAAATAGTATTTTTAGTGGCCTATTTCTGTAAATAATGTTAAAAATAAAACACTCGAGTTTGAGTGCTTTTATTTTTGGGGAGGTCGGTTAAAATGAGAAGAAAATTTGGGGGGGTTATATAGCCAGACACGGGGGAAAATTGTTATGATTGTTATTATTATTAAAGTGATTTTTTGATTTAAAGTTTATTATTATGTATTTGTTAGTGATTGTTTGATTTGATTTTAAATTGGAGTTGTATTTAGGATTTAATTTCTTTTTCTTTTAATTATTGGTTAAATTTTGTTTGTATAATTTCATGTCATGTAATTTTTATTTATCACTTGTGCTATTATATACATTTGCTTTATTTCATTGTTGGTTTGGTATCTTAGAAATTTGTTTTTATATATTTTAGTTTATGTTTGAGATTTTGGGATTTGGATGATTAGTAAAGTTAGTTTAAAATTTAATTGTTTTTATTTAGGGTTTATTTTAGTTAGATATTAGATTTTAGGATTTTGAATTAATTTAGATTTTAAGAATAATTTTAGATTTCTTTTAGGTTTTTCTATACACTAGGTTATATTTTTTATTATTATTTAAGATTTCAAATATTAGTTTTTAAATTTAGGTTATAATTTTTTATATTGAATTAGATGTTAATATTATATTTTTAAATTAAATCTTAGGGTCTTATATTAGAAATTTAGGTTAGCTTCCACAATTTTGATTTAGGTTTTAAGTTTGATTATTTTTAGTTTTTTTGTCCAAGTTAAACTTAGATTTTTAGATTTAGGTTTCTTTATTCAGTTTTATATTGTAAATGTTATTATTTTTGGGTTAGTTTGGAGTCTCAATTAGTTTTTCTTTAGTTAAAAAACCCTAATTAGTGAGTCATGTAGGATTGTCTTTGAATAGGTGTCATAGGGGTGCTATAACTTTCTCTACGCATAACCGTACTCTCAAAGCCTAATTTGGTGATGAGATTGATTCTTAGATTTTACGATTTCTTTTTTCTTAGGATTAGTCCTATAACCTTAGGCTATAGTTGGCTAACCGACCTAACTCCAATTGATTAGTGACAACTCTACTTAGGTTTTATTTGTAAGAATTCTTTAAATTCCTTTATTATTTTTATTCAAATTTTAATTATAATTTGAAGGTTTTTTATTTTTGTAATATTTTAATTATCAAAATAGTTAATATATTTTAATTATATAAAATAATTTGAATAATTATATTTTATATTAATTATATAAAATTGAATAAATTATTTAATGAATTATAAATTAAACATGTATGGTCGCACACAACACATGTATAATTAAAAACTAAGAGCTTAAATCATCTCTTTCCCATACAAAAAATCAATGAAAAAAAAAAGCCTTACAACACTTTGCTTTGGTAGAGGCATACAAGTTTTGTTCTCCTTCGAGTCTCAGAATACTAAGAACCCATCATTCTTGTTATACATACTTTATAGGGAGATTACTTCACTTTCCTACTTCACTAGTACTATATCTCGCCAAAATGTAAAACCACGCCAATCCCGACTACTTTGCCAAACTGTTCATTCTGCCTAACAAGATTGTTGCTACAAATTGTTCACATTACATTGCAATCACATCACATCAAGTTGCATCATTAACCTAATAAAGAAGCCTATGAATGTCTCCCTTAAATACCTCTCTAAAACTCATTTGGTGAGGGACCACTCCATTGACTCATCTCTCTCATAACTTTCAACTTCACCTCTTTTAGATCTTTGGTTTTCGCTACCATTTTAAGAAATTGTGTTACTAAGCTTGGAACAAGTAGAAATATTGCTTCACTTATTATCTTTTCCAAAAGATTAATAACTATTCAAAATAGTTGTTTAGAACAACCATTGTTTAAGAATAACTACATCTGAAATAGCTATGTTCAAAACATGGTTTCAGTTTAGAACAATTATCATCTAGTGTAGCTTTCATTTGAGAACAACTTTTGTTGAGAATAACCAAAGTTTGAAACAAAGCTTATTTAGAATAATGACGTTTCAAGAACAACTATGTTTAGAACAACCGTTGTTAGGAACAACTTCTATTTTAAGCATCTATTTCTTTTAGAACAACCATTATTCAAAAAAAGCGCTACCAAGAAAAATATCACCATAGAACAACCCTTGTTTGGAACAAACTCTACATTGAGAACAACTCACGTTTGAAATAAGTCAGAAAAACCAATGTTCAGGAACAACCCTTGTCTTGTGAAAGATGTTTCACGTAATACTACTTCACCAAAGTAGATGTGGAAGCAACAACGAAATATGACAGGATTCTTGTGTTATCTTCATTTTTGGGATGTTTTATAGAGCTTGTGATACATACACAGATGAGGTGAAATTTATTAAATCTCATTCACCGAAGCTGCATTTTCAAGTTTGGAAAACCAATAGACTTGCGACAACTCTTTGGATGGGATGTAGACATTTTCGGGTTTAGATGGCTCCATAGCATTCGAATACCTATCTCTTAGCTTTTAAACGCACTTTGAATCACTCAATTTTGAGTTTGGAAGCTCAAGTTATTACTGTTTTAGTGAAGACCGCGCAAGCAGAATTTCTGGACGGGATTATGACGGGAATTACGAGTTTCGAGCTTTTAATTTGAGTTTAAATCATATTAGGTTTGGTTTTAAAGCTTAATTTTTATTATATATGAGCACAATATTATATTTATTAGTTTTTATTTTTTTTTATTCCGAATTTTGAATATTATTTAAGTATTTTAAGTTGTTTAGGAGTTTTATGTTTCTTAGTCAAACAAGAAAGTTTAGATTAAAACTATTTATTGTTTAGATTAATTAGAGTTTCTGTATACTTTAGAATTTTATTTGGATGTACTTAGCTAGCCTATATAAAGGCTTCTTCATGGTTCATTAATGAGACATTGTTTTCATTAATAAAGTTTTCAACTTTGGGAGTTTGTTTCTTTGTGCAAAATTTCTTGTGATTTTTAAAAGTAATTTTTTTCTCGATTTTCTTAAAGAAGTCATGGAAATTCATTATTCACCTTTCGATTTGCCAAGGATTATTTTTTGGAGGGTTGATTAGAGTCATTAATTGAGTTTGTTGGGATTTATATCTCAAAGGGTTCAATTGGACATTTATCCTTCTATCCATCATATCCATCGATTTATTGTTTCATCTTCCACTTTACTTTAATCTATATTTTTACTATTTATTTATTATTTTGAATATTTACCATTTATTTTTTAAATTTTTCTTACTTTTATTATTTCTTTCGTTATTTTCTAAATTTATTTGGTTTCTTCCTTTCAAGTCACATTCAAATCTTTCCTTCTTGAGTCAAATAACTTGCATTCGATCCTTCTTCCGCTTCCTCCACTCCAACTCCTTATCATTTGGTATCAGAACTATGCATGTATCAACTTGGTTTGGTGGCTAAAATATGGAGGTAGTTAGAAGGTTTCATCTTAACCTTTTCCTAGAAGATTGAGTGTTTTTCCATTCTTTTAGAAACATAATGAACTTTTCTTCACTTTTCATCATCACTACCACCAACAAAATCCTTCACCATCCTCTCTTAGTCATTAATTTCATTGCAATTGAAACTGAATGTCATTACTCTTATTAATTGTTAGCTTTGTAACTCTCATTCTTGAGACACTATAAATAGGAATTCTTTACAACAAGTGAAAGAACTTTTGACATTTTGGACTTTCAAATCACTCTCTCTAAATTCTTTGAACTTGTTTCTTTACTTAAACTTATTGTCAGCCATGTTTTATTTTTCTCCACCTTACCAACCACCACCGATTGCAGCACTTAACCGAATCTATTCTAGTCTTTCTCTTTTTCTTCTTTTGGTACATCTTATTCATTTGTTTGCAATTCTTCCTTTTTTTCCATTAAAGAACCTTCTAAACCTCTCAAAATTTATCTTGCAATTTTTAACCCCTCTTGATAAACTTTCTTTAACCTCCTTCAATTCTAATTGGTCAACAATTTCCCCGTATGAGATTAGAGAAACCAATTAAATCTATTCCCTATCCTCACTAGGTTCTTAATTAATTTTGTGTATAAGAAACAAGTTGATGGTTTGGATGTGTTAGTCCAATTGTAATATTGAAATTGAAAAAAAAATTGGCATGAACTTATTTAATTTGTTGACCGTATTGCTTAGATAACACTAAGGCCTAAGTAATAATTTATGATTCAACGTAACTTATTATTTTGATGTCAACATTATTCTTTTCAATTTTTATATAATTTAAAAAAAGAAAATAACTCTAGCAAAAAACTACTGCTCCAACTATTAACATAAAAGCAACATATCTATATTTTTATTTTCACTTTATTTTACAAAATATAATAATTTATTTGAAACAATATTTTTTTAACTTGATAAATTCTAATATATATTAAATAATTATCCTATACAGTTGCGTAATTAGATTCTACTAGTATGGTTAAAAGACTTGATGCATATTTTTAAAATGTATTAACAAACTTTAATATATATATATAAAACCCTTTCAAATACTATGAAAAAAAACTAGTAGATATATTTATTAATCTATGGCTTCCAACTTGGTACAATTGTACCTCCTCAAGAAGATGGGATAAAAGCCATTGATTGCATAATTGCAACTGCAAGGTATGCCTTTGGTTTATATTCCCCTTGCCCTCGAACTCAAGTAATGTGTAAGGTTAACTCCCCTCTACACATAGAAAAACAAAGGATGTTCATAGATAATACTCATTATTGAAACTGTTGATGTTGTCAATTATACCATCAATTGCAGTTCACTTTGTAATTAAATGTTGTGCAACTTGTCTAATTAGCTAACAATTTTTGACTTGCTTATCTTGATTATTCACTTATATTTTTTAGGATTTTGAACAAAAATTTACGAGATCATGATTGATGAAGCTATTCCTACTCTACTTATCATATTTTTGAAAGATTAAGCAAGAGTATTTTTGAAAGATTCCTACTCTACTTATCATATTTGAAGAGATACTAATTTTGAAGTTTAAGAAAATAATATCCCTTTATTATTTCATACCTTTTCAAAGAACTTAATTAGGAGAAATTCAAAGTACATTGATCGATCACACTAGCCAAAGATTCACAAGTTTAACACTGTTTATATGGTGAGACTTGTTTTATTGGTTTACATACGTACTAGAGTGAGCACCACTCTGTTCAATGTAAGAACTTATTAGAGTAGACATGGTTTGTTAGCAAATAATTTTTGTTCAATTTGTAACTAAGCTTTCTAATAGGAAAGACTTTGTAACGCCCCAAAATTTCTAATTTCGTTACTGTAAAAATATGGCATAAGATATTTGTCTGCTTTAGTGGTTATGTGTTTTGGGTGTGTTTGGGAGGTCCCAAGTTTAAGCTTTCGCTTGGGCTAATTTTGGTATTTTGAATGAATTAGGTCTTACTCTTGTTCAGTAGGCTTTTATTTGATTGTTGGGTAAATCATATTAAAATAGGCCTATTGGTCTAGTGGTTAAATGGTATGTTATTATGGTAGAGGTTTTGTGTTTAAATCCTTATACAAGCAAGGGCATTTTTTTTGCTCAGATTTCAAGATAGAGTTGTGTAATAGGGGGATTCTGAGTAGTGGATGTGTAGTGGGAATTAGGGGAGAAGATTAAGGGAATTTGGGAGTTATCAAGATTTTTTTTTATTTTTTTCCCATAACCGAATTTTGACTCTTTTCCAAAAAAAAATTGTCGTCTATTCTTCTCCCTCTCCTCTTGTCAAAATTCTCTGAGTTTTTCCATCTTTCTCTTCTTTTTCTTCTTCTTGATTTTTCCCTAATCCATTTATTTTTCTTCGTTTCCGCACATGGTTAGTGCTCCCTTAGTTTCGGTAAGTATTTCTCTTTGTTTCTATCATGAATCTCTTAACGACTGAAGTGGTAATATTTTTTCTCTGCGATTTGGGCGTAGGGGAGGCTTGGATTGGTGAATTCAGTGTTCTCATCTTAACAATAGTTAAACGGAGGGTTATCGTTGGTGGTAAGTTGGGTTTCTATTCGTTCTTGGTTGTCAATTTGCTTGTAAATCTATTAAATTGATGTTGAGTATCTTGATAGGCTTTGGAGTGTTCGGGTACTATTTTAGCATAAAAAAATCAGGTGTGTACCCGAAACACAGAAAACAGGATTCGATGAAAAGCAAAAATTGCTTGCTGTTTGGACAGCAGCAGTAGGATCACCATAAATTGTGGAAATCGAATTAGAGGATGAACAAAATATGGAATTAAATATTATTGAGTCTAGTTTCTCATAGAAGAAACGATGTAAGTAATGGAATTGTAAATCATGAGATATAATAAGTTTTGTGAGACAATGTCAAAATGAATTCGGGTTCCCCTGTTCTAACTTTGGAAAATCATCAAAAGTTGGAGAAAAATAATTAGGGGTTAAAATTTACAAGTTTAAATTATTAATGAGTCTATTTTCAATAGAAATAAATAGAAACATCATCCAAATTTTGTACTAAGAGATAATTAATTTTTACCAAAGAATGGTCGAAGCTGTCAGACAGCAAAACAGGAGTAAGTTTGAAGATTTTACTGTACTTATTGACTAAACCAAAAATTTTGAAAATTTTATGGTAGAATGGTATTTGAGTCTAGTTTCAAATATATGAAGTGGATCTTAATTCTGAATTCTGTAGCTCAAGATATAAATAATTTAGTAATAGTGACTCAAGTAGACAGTTTTGAAGGAACATATAAGTAAATAGTGAAAATATATATGAATAATTAACTAGCACGGGCTACATTAAAAATAGATCACGTGGCCAAGGCTAATTTGGGCTGAGTGGGCCACATGGGTGCCTGAGCCTATTTTTGTGAAAAGTTCTGTAAGGTTGCACGGGTCGCCCAAGTGACTGTGGACCTACTGTAGGGTCGGTAAGCTTTACTTAGACCCCTATATGTGTGATCTGTCTGTCTGATTTCTATACCGAGCATGACTTATGATATCTGAATGTATGTATTATTAATTGCATAATGGCATGACATATTTTGTATGTTACATTGCATCGGGGTGGGTTGATGATATTTGGAGGAAGTGTCTGAAAGGCTATTAAGTCTATTATCTGGCTACTCAGCTACAACCTTCTGATTATGTGCTACATTTCGGTACAGCATGGTGTGTAGGGATGGGTGGGTTGATTTAATCCCCACATGGTGTGTAAGATTGGACGGAGATGGTGTGTAGAGGCTGGTGGGTAGGATTTTGATTTACTGTATCTGCATTCTGTATCTGATATAGGTCAAGGCCCTAATGTATTTTTGAGACTGTATCTGAATGGGTAAGGCCCAAACTGATTCTGTGATGGGCACAGGCCCCAGACTGTATCTAACTGAATTTTGTTGATTATCTGTATACATGTTTTCTATGGGGATTACACACTGAGTTTGCGAAAACTCACCCTTTCTCTGTTTAATATGTACAGGTAATCCCCAGACTTGACGGGTCGGAGCAGCGGAGGACTCGACGGTGGCCACACATAAATTTTAGACTATTTTCCATTAATGCCTAGAATTTATTACTTATTAGGGGTTTTTGATATATCTTCTGGACTATAGACTGGTTGGCTTTAAATTTGGGAGTTTATACTATTTTTTATTGATTTTTTTCAAAACTGCAACTCCACAAAACACAGTTTTTTTTCTAAATACTAAGGTTTTTCATAAATAGAAACGGGTTTTCCCTAAATTAGTTTGTTACAAAAGCTTCCACTAAGAGACAAGCTTTAAAGCAAATCAACTTTTTTAAACTCGAAAATCTTGTCTTCAAATCCCTTTCCATGTGACTTTGCAAGATTTGGCCATAATGTCTAGGCCGGGTTTGGGATGTTACAAACTTAATGGGAGAGTGAATCTAGCTGAATGTATTAGAGTGACGCTACAACATGGTAAATGAGCTGAGCTTCAATCACATCTTTTACTATTGATTTGCAGTGAATTGCTTTTTAGTCAAGGCTTCACAGACATAGGAAATAGTTCAAATTGTGTAACCAATTCTTTTATTCATTATCTTTACTTTCCATTTCTAGTTGTTTCTTTAATTGCAACTCACAATACAACTAACTAACAACTCAACCCCAAACATTAGTATCAGAGTTAGGCACCACAAAATTTTGGTAAAAATACTTCTATTGAATTGTGGAAAGATGAAATGTAGCTCGATTTCATGCCCATCTATGATTTATGGATCCAACTATGCCTACTGGAAAGCACGGATGTGAGCGTTTGTTAAGTCTCTAGGTGAGAAGATATAGAAAGTAGTACTAACTAGTTAGGAGCCTCAACTGCTGATGTTAATGGTTTATAAATACCCAAGCTAGAAACCACATTGACCACAATGGAGGATAAGTTGGATAATGCAAATTCCAAAGCTTTTAATGTCATTTTCAATTGAAAAGACCCTTAATAGTTCAGAAGAATGTCTAAATTTGCAACTGCTTCTGAAGCTAAAACTGTAAAGGTAGCACATGAAGGGAACTTTGATGTCAAAAAATCCAAACTTCAAATGTTAACGAACAGGTTGGAACTCTCAGAATGCTTAAAGATGAATAGTATAAAAGTTCCAAGCTGGTTCATAAGGTTTTAAGGTCTCTCCCTAAATGTTTTGTCATTAAAGTGATTATAATAAAGTCTAAAGACATCAATAGAATGAGGATTGATGAACAAATTGAGTCTTTGCAAACATTTAAGATGTATTAAGGAATCCAAGAGGAGCAAAGTTAAGACAAAGAAGAATATTGCTTTGGAAGTTGCTTCCTCAATTGCAATTAAAAAAAGAAACTTTCATTGAGGATTTGTAGGAGAAAATAGCACTACTAATAAATAAATTTAATAAGGCATTCAAAAAGATATCAAGGAAGAAAAAAAAGCTTTGAGGGAGTTAGAACTTCAACAAAGGAAAAAGAAAGATTGATTCCATTAATGATAAAGGACCCAAGGAGAAAAAGAAAGGCATTCAGTGCCATGAATGTTAGTGATATGGTTATATTCAAGCTGAGTGTGAAAATACACAAAATAGAAAATAAAAAAGAAGTAATCTCTCTACATGGCTTGGTGGATGATTCTTTTAATGAACCAAAAAAAGATGAGGAACACATAAGAAATTATGTAGCTTTCACCTTCAAAGTTGACATTGACATTGCAAATAACTTAGACAATTATAGTAGCTATGATGTTGAATCTACTGAAGACTTTATATACACTTACAAGCAATGCTTGATAAGTGGGATCATATTTGTAAGGTTACTATAAAGCTTATTGGTGAAAACTTTATGCTAAAATAGGAGAACCAAAAACTATGAAAGAAACTTTGAGAAAAAGAATCATTGTTGAATGAGAAATAAGATAAACTTGAGGTATTTGTGAATGAGTTAATTGCAGCTTAGTCCATATTGAAAAATTTGGGCATAATGAGTGAAAATTTGGATAAGATACATACTATTAAAAGGAGAGAACCAAGCAAAGGAAGATTGGGATATGTTGACACTTGGAATAAAACAAAAACCCTTATAAAAAGCTAGAAGGCATTCACATTGAGAAGTATCATAAGCACAGTGGACAATTTATGTGTCAATACCGTGGTGTCTCATGGCATACCAAGCCCAGGTGTTGTAAGATTTTGAAATATCTTAAGAGAAAGTAGTTAATTGCATCCTCAATTCTAACTCAAGTTCTAACTAGCAGGAGGGAAAACTATAAACTTGTTTGGAAAAGGAAAAATCAAAGGTGTTTCTTGTTTGCACACCAATACCTAAAAACTTTCATTGAGCACATTTGGTGGTTTGATAGAGTATGTTCGGGGCATATGATTGGAATTAAAAGTTACCTACAAGAATTCCAAGAAAACTATAAAGTAGGGCGACATTTGTCGATGGAAATAAAATGGGGAATTCTTGGTAAAGGAGTGCTCAATGTAAAGGTACACTAGAGCTCCAAATATTTGTTTCTAGTTGAAGGTTTAAAAGCTAACTTGATCAACATAATTGAACTTTGTGATCAAGATATGTTGATGAACTTTACAAAGGAAATATGCAATGTGACTAACAAATCTAATGAGTTGATCATGGAGGGAGCTGAGAATTTTGATAACTACTATAGATTGGTAGAACCACTTGTTGGGAAAATCCAGTTATGAAAATAGCTTACTGTTACAATGGAAGTTTAAAATTTTTTAAAACCGATCCACTTTGTGGTATTTATAGCAATAAACTTTTTCTCGAAAAGAACCTATGCTTTGTGCAAGACAGATTTGAATTGTTCTTGACTTTCAACTGAACGACCTTTTTCATTTTCCTCATACCTCGAATTGCGCCGGTGTAGGCTTGAGAAACAAGAACCAAATACAAAACAAGATATAATTTAATTACTTTCAGTAGGAAATTAATTCTCAAAATAGTAATTAGTAGAAATTGTAATTCCCAGAAAATAGAATTTATTCTAAGAAAATAAATTCCCACTAATTTCTACCAGAATAACAATATATAAAACTTGTGTATGTCAATAGCTCTACTAGTGACATCTATTTATAGGGAGATATAAGAGAATCCTAATTGAATAAGAGTTACACAATAATATTTATTTAACAGAAAACACTTGCCTAGTCTAAATAGGAGTGTGATTAGCTGCAACCCTAGTAATATGGGCGGCATACCCTAGTAAATATTACTAGGATTATCGCCCCTCACTTATCATACGATAGGGATTGACCCTCTTATTTATTAGGTCCAATTATACGTGATTCCTGAACTTTTAACCCAACACTTTATAATCTAATACAACCCATTATTTTTTCCATTTCTCAAAGCAAAACTTATTTCTTCAATTAATTTAATTAATCAAATTAACTAAATTAATTTCCCAATTAAATGATTTTCTCGATCCAATTCTAATTCTATTAAAGTCATGATAACTTTACCGTAAAAGAATTTGTGATGAAATATATTTAATTTTATTATTCAATGGATTCGTAATGAATAATTAATTTAATTCTATTTTCTAACTTCAATTATTTAATTATAATGAATTAAATAATAATTCAAAACCTTCAATTAATTCTCAAGTCATTTCTATACTCAGCAAGAAAACACATTCATTTGTGAATGCAACTCATTTTTCTAACTTCATCATTTTCATTCAATTCTGGTTTCAACGAGATAGGCGATGGACTAATTGTGTTGGAAAAAGTCTGATTTGAAAACAGTTTTCTTGCATAGTGGAAAAATAAAAATTTGAAAATCGAGCGGATTTGTGATATTTATAACAATAAACTTTTCTCGAAATATAACTATGCTTTGAGCGAAATGGATCTTTGATGTTCCCGGCTTCAACTAATAGGACTTTTCTGCTATTCTCGTACCACGAATCACTTCTAGTGTGGGATCGGACAATTTCAAATTAAATGCAGAACCATAAATAATTTTCTTACTTTCAGTAGGAAACTGGTAGAATTGTTATTCCCAAAAAATAGAATTTATACTTAGAAATAAATTCTGACAATTTTCGTACAAAATAACAATATGTCAAAAGTTGTGTATAACTTATTGTATTTAACCATATTGTTGTCATCTATTTATAAGGAAAGGAAGTGAAACCTGAGTTGAATTAGTAGAACATAAATAATACTTATTAAATAGAAAAAAAACTCATCCCTAGTTGAACTAGGAGAGAGGGGCAGCTATTAGGGTGCGCCTCCCCTCATATGTATTATGATGGGGATTTAGACCTTTCTTGTATTGGGTCCAATTATATGTGCTTCATGTACTCATAATCATTCGCTTTATAATTTAATCCAACCCAATACATATTTTTCTATTTCCTAAAATAAATATTATTTATTAAATTAATTAATTTTTCAATTAAATAATTTTCTCAATCCAATTCTAACTCTGTTCAAATCAAAACAACTTTACCGTAAAAGAATATATGAGAAAATATATTTAACTTCTACATTCAATGGATTTCATAATGACCAACTAATTAAATTCCATATTCGATGTTTGTTTGAATTTTATCACTTAGTTATTGAATCCATTGTTATTGAAACGATATAGTATAATAAGTATAAAAACCTTACAAGTATGTGCCTAAAAATGAAAATTAATGAGCAAACAAAAGCATTGTGAGAGTTAAAAGCAAAGTGTGTGATAAAAGCATAGAACGGTTAAAAGCCAAGGGGGTGAAGAGTGAATAAATTGAAATAAATAAATAAATAAAGTTTGAGAAAATATCACTCATATTGGAGCAAATACTCGTGAATTGCTGATGCTTGTAAATACTATATTAAAGTTCAAAGTATGATAAAAGAAACTGAGTGAGTAGAATACAAACCACATGTGTTCTTCAACCATAAATGTTATACTCGTGTGTATGTTTTGATGGAATTATATGTTTAGTTTTCTTTAACTTGTTTACTTTGTAACTTATTGAACTAGCACATTTGAAGTGAAAATCATGAATTGTATAGACATCTAACTAGAATTACTTGTTTAGCATATTTCCCTATCTCAGATGTTCCGAAACTTATCTCGTGTATGACGTATGCTCAAGTACATTGTTGTTTTCTGTGTTTTCTTTTTCTTTGTCATTTCTTTTTGTCTTGTTTGCTTGAGGACAAGCAACAAGTTAAGTGTCGGGGAATAAATTAAACTCTTTTCGGCACTTAACGAGCTTATTTTTAGGTCATTTTATGTTGTTTTAATTCATTTTTGGTTTTAGTAACTTGGATTTAATTACTAGCAAAATAACATAATTTAGCTTTAGCTGACCTAATGGGCCGATATGAGCCTAAGGAAGTTTTAACAAGCTTAATCGAGTGTGCAGGACACCTATTTTCAAGCCTAGGAGCATCAAGAACGAAAATCAAGTCACAACAGCTTTCGGGGTCTCAACACAGCAGAATGAATTCCAAAATTCATATTCGAAATTTTGTGTCGCGACACAGCTCTGACAAGGGCTAAAAATTAATCAGGGGTGTTTTCGTTCGCGCAATCATATCTATCAGATTTTAGGTTTGTATTTGACCTAATTAGGGAAGCTAATTATGCCTATAAATAGCAGGGCTTAGGCTGAGCCATGGGAGACGAGTTAGGAGGCCATTAGTTAGGTTGAGACATTAAATTTAGTTTTTAATTAGGTTTTTATTTCAATTTTAAAATAGTTTATTTTCTTGTTTCAAACTTGGATTCGATTTGATTCCAAGCCTTCGTTATTTTTTTATTCAATATTTTTCTTTTACTTTTCTCTTGCAATCATCAATATCTCACTAGTTGTGAAAGGAATTTTCACAACCGAGGCCATCCAGCATCTCAAACGGATTGATTTCTATTCTCCTCTAGTTTTAATTTAATTTGTGTGTTTTGCATAATTAAAATTAAATTATTTCTAGGAAAAATGGTATTTTTAGATTCATGGTATTTTAGAATTAGTTGGCTTAAATTGTGCATGCTTAAACCCTATGATTGACAACCCTAGGAAGCAATCTAGGTAGATAGGCCGAAAGGATAAGTCTACCAAGCATCTCATAATTTATCCCGATTTTAAACTGCAGGGTCAAAAGATAAGTGGGTTTTTAACGATTAATTAATCAATTAGAGGTCGAAAGATAATAATTGGTTAGTTATTAGCTAATTAACTAAATCCCGAGTTTTGAAGTTAATTTCAAACACTGAAGCGAGTTAATCTTCTGTCCATTATTCGAGATTTCGTCAATTCTTAATTTCTTGTCAATAATTTTCGTTTATTTTATGATCTTAAATTTTACTATTATTTATTGTAATATAATTTTCAGTTATCACTGTTTAAACTTGATACTGTAAAAGATAATATTTAGTTTAATACATTCTCCATTGGGTACGATCCTCAGAGTACTTCATATACCCTGTTGTACAATACTATATTATAATTTGACTCGTATACTTATGAACATCACTGCTTTATTATATATCTTTTTACTACAGTATTTCCAGTCCAAACATTCGCATATTTGGCAACGGTCACACAACTAATTCTTTTATTCACCGTCTTTATTTTTCAGGTCTAATTGTATCTTGAATTAGAACTCATAATATAACTATCCAACAAGTCAATACTAAAATGAATTTCTTCTTAATATTCTTTTATATAAATATACAATTCCCCTCCACAAATTTAAAAAAAAAAAAAGAATGGGGCGGAAGTTGATATATAGTTCACATTTATTATCAAAATAACTCCAAATCGATTTTCTTTTTATATTATTTTTATATTTAATATTTAATGTATTGATAGTGTATAATTCTATACAAAAAGTATTTAATAAATTAGATAAAAACACGTAATTCAAATGAAATTAACTAAATTTATTTTTAAAATTTTTAGATGATATATCAGATTCATAATAATGTATAATATTATTTGCGCATCAAACCTAAATCTAATATATTTTGAATCCCTAAAACTCTATCTTAACCCAATTATAAATAAAAAAATCTCCATCATTGAAATTGCATTAAAAATAACAATAAATGAAATATTTATTCTCTATAAATACCTTACGTTCATAGTGAATGAGATCAGCGTGATGGCTGCCCTTGGAACCTGTGAGCAACCATCGCTCAGTAATAAGAAAATGGTCATTCATGTGACTAATGACACTGAGAGAAGTGACATAACCCAAGGAACTATGAATGACGATGATGAGTTTGATTGTACTCAAAGGGCGCAGTTGCTTCGAGCTGAAGGTGCTTGGAGCCAATGATGGGCTGGTTTCGATTGCATCACTAATGATGGGCGTTGGAGCTGTTAAAGATGACACCAAGTCCATGGTTCCCACTGGTATTGCCGGCTTGGTTGCCGGAGCTTGTAGTATGGCGATTGGTGAATTTGTCTCGGTCTACACTCAGAAAGACGTTGAGTTAGCCCAGAGAGCGAGAAGGGTGCGAAAAAATGCAGGCCATGAGGAAGAGACGACCAATCAGAGGTTGAAGTTGCCTAATCCAGTACAAGCTGCTATAGCATCGGCCTTTGCTTTCACGATTGGTGGGGTGGTGCCACTGCTAGCAGCCGCATTCATAAGGCGGCAACATACGCTGAGGCTGGCGGTGGTTGCAGCGGCCGCCAGCTTGGCGTTGGTGGTTTTGGGCGGCGTTGGTGCTGTACTCGGGAGGACTCCGATGGCGAAGTCTAGTGTCAGAGTGCTAATTGGAGGATGGATGGCAATGGCTATAACTTTTGGCCTAACCAAGTTGATCGGTACTACGGGACTATGATAAATACGTAAAATTATAGTTTTCCTACTTGTATTATTAGTTAAAATTTACTAGAAAGGATAAGTGTCTTTTCTACTTTAATCAATAATCGAGGGTTTAATTCTCACCCTAGGTATGTAGCAATTTTAAAACTCATAACTAACGTTTACCCTTTAATAAATTTATATATTAAGTTATAAAACGTGTAGGGATTAATCAATTGAGGTTGTTTGAGTAGAGATTTCAAATCTTAATTAAATAAAAAATATCAAATATCAAATAAACATTAAATATAGTAACTATTTGACAGGTTTCCTTGGGTCATTTGTGTTGGAGAGACTTGATAGAGCCTTCACTAATATGGTCTGCATGCAGTTGTTTGCTATCTCTAAATTGATTAATTTGGTTGTTGCCGCATCGGATCATAACCTGATCAAGTTTATTACACATACTGTTGTTTATAATATTTGTAGATATTATATATTATATAAAGTATTTTCAAATGAAATGTATATTATTAAAGTTTTATGTTATATATGCAACAATCAATATATATACATATGATGATGGAAAAGAAAGAATATGATATTAAATTAAATAAAGATGTAACTTAATTATTCATATTTTTTAAAAGGAAAAGTTATGTCTCTTCAAAGCGAAATAAGGTACTTTTTAGTAGGGATGAACAAAATCTAATTCGATTCGAAAAATTCGACAAAAAAAAATTAAATTTTGAATTAAATAGTTCGAGTTATTTGAATTAATCAAGTTATTCGGATCAACTCGAATAAAAAATTAAGTTTTTCGGTTTAACTCGAAAATGAATTACACAATTCGAGTTATTCAAAAATCCGAATAAAAAAAGGCAAAACTAAGTCGTTTTGATAAATGTTTACTTTTTTAAAAGTTAAAAGTTAAAAACATTAAGTTAAAAGGCAAAACCATTATATTGTTTATGTAGTTAAGTAATCTTGTACTTCGTCTACTAGTTAAATAATCGGTCCATGTAAACGCAACATTGAATATAAAAAATAAGGTCCGTTAACTCGACTCGACGTAACTTGAAATTTTTTAACTCGATTCAACTGACTCGATTTCCGAATCCACTAAATTTTTATAATTGATTTGATAAAAAGACACAAATTATTCATCACAAGCGTTGGTACATGAAAATTGATTTCCAGGTAAATATTCACTAAAATTAGTGAGTTCAAAAAGAGTAAACAAAGTTTGTCTTCAATAGATACAACAAGATCTTCCTTCTAATATTAAATTTGTTGAGATGAGATCTTCAATTCACAAATGGAATTAAATTAATAAACTCAAAAGAAAGATGATAATCAAAAGTTATAATACGAATATATGGAATACTTGAAAAATCTTTTGTTTTGTTTCAAAGTATAGTGTTTAATTCACTTGGATTACAAAGTGGATATACAAAAAGGTTGGCAATGGTAGACAATGAAAACTTAAAGAGGCAAGAGATCTATTAATATCTTTTATTATTTAATGCGTTGAATCTAATGAGATTGTAAGGTGAAATTTGGATACAAGAGTTCCAAATTCACATGAGATTCGTTACTCAAAATTGAGAGTATTCTAACAGGTACATATAATATTAAGATATTTACAACTCGAAATAGTAAGAAGACTTCAAAATTCTTACAGAAGACTTAGGTACATGCCATACAAAAGTAATCAAAACAAGATCATTACAAGGATTAGCTAAGTTGAGAGCTGGAAACATGGATGCTAACGGATTTTTAACCACTTTGGAAACCTAAATAGTGTCGGAAAATAAGCTACTGCAAAACAAATTCTGTTAGTACTGACTGGAAAACAAATAACGAATTAAAAAATAAAAAATTTACTACATCGTGGTAAACCACTGCCTTAGAAACGAATTCACCCTAATCGGTGTAGTCGTGTAGTGGACGTTGTCCCCCAAGGTTAACATAGGCTTCGATTTTTGTACACCCGAAAAAAGAAGATGGAACTCGATTGGTGTTGCTCTTCTCAGGGAAACCACAATAGAATCAATTCTTAGGAAAGTTTGGAGGAGTCACAGTCTATCTTGCTTAAAACCCAAACTCCTAGATAGAATTTTCTCTAAAGTGGTTTAAAGGAAAAACCTACAGAGTGTTTAAGAAAATCAGAAAGGAAGAGGAGGAAAGAGTTTTCCAGAGAGTGTTGTGTTTTCTTTCTGTGTGAAAAAATGAGGAAATCAGCCCTCTATTTATACTAAAAATGGAAAGGCAAAACGATAAATAGACAGGTGCAAAAGAGTAAAAAACACAGGAACAGTTTTGAAACTGTCCCACTATTTCAACCCAATAGTCAAATTCCAGATTTTCCGGAATAGTAAAACTATTTAAAGATATTATTTTCTAAAAAAATAATAAAACTTTTATCCAAAAAGATATACACACGGCACGTGTCCAAGACATGTGTTAACATGAACACGAACCGAAACAAGTGGGCAACGACGGAGCACGCATGTGATGGGCCTATGGCCCAGTTACTCAATAAGAGTAAGAAGTAAAGCTATATATAAAAACTCTCTTGATAGATTTTACATAACTAATGTGGGATATACCCACTAACACCAACCCTTTGCATTACCAACAATCCCTCACTAATGCAAAGTAATTCGGAGATTTTGAAAACACAAGGAAAAATAGAGTTTTTTTTCAGTTAAATCGTGAGAAGAGCAACAATGAAATTAATTGCTTAAGAACTAGTATCTTATGGATTTGAACTAGTACATAGTGAAATAAGTGATTCTTCTCTTTAACAAGTGAACGAATCTTGAACTTGTTAAGATAAGAGTTAACTCATGACACACAACTAATCTTGAATCCAATTGATGTTCCGCAATAACTCAACAACTTTTAGCCAATGTACCTCGGGATGCTAGTAAGTGCTTTATTAAAACTGCCCAAAATGTTTTTCATAGAAGGTGGCTAGTCCTTCACACTTACGTAGGTGATTTCATCAAGTCTATCTCAATATATACTGCCCGAATTAGGGCTATGAAATCATTAAGAGCTTTCATTAAGCTTATCCTCTCAAATTTAAGTTCGGTGAATTCATCAAGTCCATCTCAATAGGACCACCCAAACTCTTGGGATATTGATCGGCTGCGAGCGTGCACATTAAAACAACGAGTTTATATAATAATTTTTAAATCCCAATTTTACTGCAAATGTACAGGTCAATTATAATATTTGTAGTCATATAATGAAACACCAAAGTATTCCAAGGATCAAGCTCAAAGAAAGAGGCAATTGAGCAATAACTAACATAGACACTAGAGTCTAAGTGGTTACTAATATGATTTTGTAGTACAGTAGTCCATAAAAGATGACTTTGCAAGAAAATTAAATATTCTACCCTAGGGATTAAATTATAAAAATGTAAACTATAGGGACTATTCAGCAAATCACCAATAGAAGTTGATTGACTTCGATGTGGTTCACCAAATTTTGGACTTGGGACATAAATCGCTTAAATTACTAAGTGGCTCCATTTTATCTTCTAATCTCAATTTTATCAACTTAGACAAATTAGATCCGGCTTATCTTCCAACCTTACCGGTTAATACGGGACTAACAACGGGTGCACGACAAGATTACCTTCTGGTATCACTACCTAAGTTCTTAGTTTTATTCAAATTAGACCAATTTGTTACGATTTAGTTCTTTGTTCTAAGAGTTTAGTTTACTCATACATCCATCAACCAACCTCCTTAAAGGTTTAGCTACACATATTCAAAGTGAAGAAAATAAACATATAAATGAAAACAAGGTAGCCATGAAAGTAAAGCTTGAGAAAAATATAAATGTTGATATTGTTATGCAAGAAAACTTAAATAGTAAGAAACCAAAAGCATTTAACAGAGAAATCTAAAGCAAGAAACATAAAAGAAACAAGCTTTGAAAGATTTAAAGTAAAATAAATTGAAATACATTAAACTAAAGCTTAGAGAGTCTTTAAAGCAAAGTATAGGGACTAGAAATGTAAATAAACCTTAGTTACAGTGTTAACCAATTTAACTAACATAAAGAACAAGAAGAACAAGAAGTAAATGCAAAAAGTTAAACTCTAATCTAAGGCAGAAGAAGAGAAAAATAAAAACCCTAGAAAAAGTGCAGAGAAAACTAAAGAAAACCTAGAGAAAACTAAACCTAAACTAAGCTAATGTGTGTCTCCTTCCTCCTCAACAATTTTTGGTTGTTTTGAAGTGTATTCTAATGACTTTTCAGTGCCAAAAATGCCATTACATGGGTTGTGTGTGATTGGTGGGCTGAGTAAACAAAGGTTGCCCTTTATGTCCAAGTCTATCCCCCGGATGAAGGTGATATCGTGATATCTCGAGCAGTGTTGAAACTTGGGGTCTTCCTTAGGAGGTGGATATCGCGATACCACTGAAGGTAGTCCTTGGTCTTCTATATTGTTGGGGGTGTCGCAATATCAAGGGTTGGATATCAAGATACCCTTACCCTAGTTGTCGTGTTCGCTCGTTTTTTACTTCTAACAGGTCCCTACAGCACTCAAACACACATTAGGCCTCCAAATGACACTAGCGGTCAATTTCAGTCAAAAAATAGACAAAATTGAGAATTTTCACTTATTACTCAAAAATATGAAAATAACAAAAAACTATACTAAAAACTTTATTTTGATCGAGAAAAAGCTCCTGAAGTGTGTTGGAAAAGCCTAATTTGCCACGTTGATATGTGACAGATCAGATATGAGCTCATTAAGAGTAAGAAACTCAACCTCTCAAGTCAGCGAATTCATCAAGTCTGTCTCAATAAGGCCAACAAAATTTTAGGCTATGAATTCATTAAGAGTAAAAACTCATCTTTACACATGTACATCATTTGCTATAGGGATAGGTAAAATGTACACTATGAGCCTTTCCATGGTTTCATTTGACTACATTAAATTTAGAAACTAAGTTGGATATCCACCATGAATTCCTCAACCTCTAGGCTTCTGACTCATCCCCTTTGACGAATCAAAAACCATTTTCCTACTTAACCCTTTGGTTAGTGGATCATCTAAGTTCCTTTTAGACCTTACATACTCTAGAGCGAGTACTCCATTCTTTATTAAATGTCTTACAGATTCATGTCTTATTCGAATATGTCTCTTCTTACCATTGTAAGCTTGACTCTTAGCAACACAAATTGTTGCTTGCAAGTCACATAATAAAAATACGGGAGGTACTATTTTTCCAATAAAGGAATCTTTACAAGTAGATTCCTAAGCCACTCGGCCTCTTGCCTAGCTAAGTCAAGAGCTAGAAACTCTGACTCCATTATGGAGTGAGCAGTACAGGTCTGTTTAGCAGACTTCCAAAAATGGTTGCTCCACCCAAAGTAAAGACATGCCAACTTGTAAAGCTTACCTCATCATTATCAGTTACCCGGTTTGCATCACAATAGCCTTCAAGGACTGCAAGGTACCCGACAAATTCTAACTTCCAAGTTATAGTACATTTAAGGTATTCAAGCAAATGTTTTAAAGCATTCCAATGCTCATTGCTTAAATTATGTGTATATCTACTTAGTTTACTAACTGCATAAGCAATGTCCGGGCGAGTGTAGTTCATCAAGAACTTAGGACTTCCAATAATCTGAGCATACTCTAATTAAGAATCATAATTCCTCTGTTCTTTATCAGTTGTATGCTAGAATCATAAGGAGTTCTCACAGGGATTACATCAAAACTATTAAACATTTTAACACTTTCTCTATATAGTTAGATTGGTTTAATGATTTTTTTTATTTTGTAACTTTAACTCCTAAGATTACATCTACCTCTCCCAAATCAGTCATTTTAAATCTAGTAGATAAGAAATTCTTGGTTTTATTGATGGTTTCTATATTGAAACTAAAAATTAATATGTCATCTACATACAGACTTATGATGATACAATCAAAACCAAACATTTTAGAATACACACATGCATCTGCAGCATTAACTATAAAATGAAAATTGAGAATAGTCTTATGAAATTTCTCATAACATTATTTTGGAGCTTATTTGAGACCGTACAGAGATTTTTTGGGTCTGCAAACTTTATCTTCCATACTAGGTGCCACAAATCCTGGAGATTGCTCCATATAGATCTCCTTATCCAAATCATCATTCAAGAAGGTTGTCTTTACATCGATCTAATGTACCATCAAATTATGAATGGAAGCTAGAGCAAATACGTTATTTATGATATGATATTTTCAAACATATCTCTATATTCTAAATATGTGGTTTTCTTACGCATATACGCATGTGATAAAATTTCTAGTTAATGTTTAAAGTTTTGATTGAGTTAATATCACTCTCAACCGGGTCCCAACGCAGTCATAAATTTACTAAAAACACTTGTTTTACAAAGAAGAAAATGTTATATTGATGATATTTTTATATTTTCATATTAAATCTAAAAAAATATAAATGATGAGATTTAAACCCAAAACATTATAAACTCTATCAGCTCTATTTTACCATCTCTTTTTTGTTAAACTTTGAAGAAATATCAGAAACCAAGAAAGAATAATTTTCTCTTCATTGTTGTCATGTATGCAGATAACTCATGCATTTATACTCATACGTAAAATAACTGCTGTTTAACTGACTAACTGTTAACAATAACAGTTCTAACTACTTTATTAACTACTCTAACATTCCCCTAGCTTGTTTGATTTTTGAATACAAAGTTCACTTGAATTCAACACTCGAAGAGCATGTCTGAAGGATGAAAACAGCTTAGGAGTAACTGGTTTTGTGAGAACATCTGCAATTTGTTGTGCAGATGGAACAAAATTGACTTGTAATTGACCAGCAAGAATCTTTTCACGAACAAAGTGATGGTCTATTTCAACATGCTTCATTTTGGTATGGTGTGTGGGATTTTCAACTACTGATACTGTCGAGGAGTTGTCGCACCAGATGATTGGCAACTTAGACTGTGGCATTTAACTTCATTCAGCAGTTGTTGAATCCACAATAGTTCAAACACGCAGTTGGCTAAGCTGCGATACTCTGCTTCTGTAGACGACCTTGAGACTACTGATTGTTTCTTTGAGCACCAAGCCACCGGATATGAACCAAGATATACCACATATCCAGATGTAGATCAATGATCTTCAACTGATGAGGCCCAATCAGCGTCAGAATAACCCACTAGTTCTAATTGACCTGCTGTAAAGAACAGTCCATGATCCATGGTGCCAGCTAAATATCTTAAAACACGTTTGACTGCTTTCCAATGAATGTCACTTGGAGCACTCATGTATTGGCTAAGTTTGTTGACACAAAACGACAAGTCGGGTCGTGTAATGCAAACATACTGGAGCATACCCACAACACTTCTATACAAGTGAACATCAGAGAAAGGAAGACTGTCATCTGAAGCTGCTCTGATCATTCCAGTTTTTTTAAGAAGCTCAGTGGCATATTTCTTCTAACTCAGCAACAGTCCCAGTGATGTACGTTGAACATCAATCCCCAAAAAAAAACTGAGTGCTCCCATGTCCTTAAGAGCAAATTTGCTATGAAGCCGATGCACCACGTCTTCTATATATTGATCATGACTACCAGTAATCACAATGTCGTCAACAAAGACCATGAGTAGGAGATACTTCCCTTCAGACACACGTATGAACAGAGAGGAATCTGCTTTAGATGCAAGAAAACCAAGTTGAGTAACAAGATGCTGTTTTAGAGTCTGAAACCAGGCGCGAGGGGCTTGTCTTAGGCCATACAAAACTTTATTCAGCTTACACCAATTTCTGCCCAGAGACACTTGAGACTTCAAAACCAAGGGGTTGTTCCATGTATATTTCTTCAGTGAGCTAACCATTAAGAAAACGTTGTTGATATCAACTTGGCGTAGTAACCACCCCTACATAACCGCAAGTGCTAGAATAGTGTGAATGGTGAATGCTCGAACTACAGGACTAAACGTATCATGAAAATCAAACCTAGCATGTTGGGAGAACCCTTTTGTGACCAATCGAGCTTTGTACCTGTCAATGGACCCGTCAGCCTTCCTTTTAACTTTAAATAACCATTTGTACCCGACTGTTTTTCGATTCTCTGGAAGTGAACAAAGAGTCCATGTATTATTGTTGACCAAAGCTTGTAGCTCATTGTGGACTGCCGTCTGCCAGCACTCAAATGCCATTGCTGTATGAATATCAGAAGGATCATCGCTCGGAGATAAAGATGCCATGCTTAGATATACCTTCGGTTTGAAAATTCCAGCCTTGCTTCTGGTAACCATGGTATGAGTGTTAAGTGATGCAGGTTGGGAGGGGTATACATGTGGAGGGGAAGATGACATAGGTGACATGGGTGGAGTGAGTTGATCGTGTGTTATATTAGGGTAGGTAGGCTGTAAGTCAGACATTAATGATGATGAGGAGACAGGTGTAGTAGAGGTAAAAGACGTAGTAAGAGGACGTTTAGGTGGGATCTAGAACTAGGAGGTAAAACTAAAAGTTTAGCACTGACTTGTGGACCAGTAGTTGGTGAGGTGGTAGTTGGACAGTGAGTTTTGTATGGAAAAACATCCTCATTAAAAGTGACATGACGAGTAACATAGACTTTTCCATTGGGATCTCTACATTTGTAACCTTTGTGTAATGGAGAGTATCCTAGAAACACACGGCACTGCAGAAGGCTTCATTCCAAAGCGTCAAAAGCATTGAGGCATGAGCTAACATAGACAAACCCGTTTCAACAACCTGTCGGTGTTTACGCTCAACAAGGCCATTTTGAGCAGACGTGTACAGACATGTGAAACGTTGCAAGATTCCTTGCTGAGTCAAATAATTCTTCAATTCCTGAAACGCCCCTCCCCCATCTGTTTGTAAGACCTTGAGTTTTGTACCAAGTACTCTTTCAGCTTGGCGATGAAATTGTGGAAACACAGTGAGAACATTAGATTTATTCTTCAGAAAGTAGAGCCATGTATACCGAGAATAGGCATCAGTAAAAGCAACATAATACCGAAAGCCATTGGACGCAACTAGAGCTGGTCCCTAAACATCAGCTACAAACAATTGTAGGGGTGAAGTATACAGAGTGGTTGATTTAGAAAATGGGAGCTTATGTTCCTTAGCAAGATGACATGCAACACAATCAACAAATTTATTGCTATCAGTAAATTGTATATTACATCACATAAGTGCCCTTGTAAGCTTAGCACGACAGGGGTGTCCTAAGCGATAGTGCCAAACACGAAGAGGTAGCATGAAACTAGTCGAAAAACACTGAGCAGACTTAGGAGGCACATTAGTTTCAGTAGATTGATTTATATGAAGTCTGTATAACTCATGATGTACGGAGCCTTGAAGAAGAATCTCCCTCGTCCTCAAATCACGCACCTCCCACTGATTAGGGAAAAACTCAAACATGACCTGATTGTCTTTAGCAAACTTGGACACAGATAAAAGATTTTTAGTAATGCCCGGGACAAGTAACAAGGACCGCATGTACAATGGTCGAGAGTGAGTGAGTAAGTAAGGACGACTGCCCAGTAGATAGAACAGGTAGAGCAGAACCATTGCCTACAAACACCTTACCTGGTCCTTTGAAAGATCCACTATAACCAATGGAGTTAGCCGAATTTTTCAAATGGTGCGTGGCACCTGAATCCGGATACCAGGAATTATTGGCTACTGTTTCAGGAGTTGCTACATACGCCTGAGGTGCTACTGTGGCAGGGGAAAGCATACTAACCTGTTGTGGAGGACTACCAACAAATAGATTAGACCATACAAATGAGGGATGGGTGGGAAAACACCAACCTGGTGGGCTCCAGTGAGTAGTAGGCTGAGAAGGAGAGAACCAGGGTGTAGCAGGTGGACTGGAACCAACCACGCAAATATTTGCTTGTGGCGGGGGTCTGTAATTATTACTCTTGTAGGAAGAATCAAACCGATGATAACAGCGGTCAACAAGATGACCACCCTTCCCACACAACTGGCATTGAATCTTTGAGTGCGAAGAACGTCCTCGCCCACGCCCTCGAATTGCAAACGAAGGTCGATAAGCAGGGATCGAACCATTAGAATCAGTAGAGTCAGAGGCCTGATGAGACACCATATTAGCAGAGCTGGATATTTCAATACTCACAACCTGCTGTCGAGCTTCAGCATCAAGAAGCATGGATGTTACCCCTTGTACTGTGTAGGGCACCTGACTTGATGTAACAATTGTAATAACAGATTCATAGTCGGGAGGAAGACCATTTAGAATCGCAGTAATATGCTCATGCTCACTGATAATTTCACCACAGCTAGCAAGATGATCGCAACAGCCTTTAATCTTGACCAAGAAGTCTTTCATGCTCAACTCACCCTTGCGTTGGGAGTGCAACGTTCGTCGATAGAACATCAACTTGGAAGTAGTTTTACTACCATACAAGGCGACAACCGCATTCCATATCGTTGCACTTGTATCCATGCCAATAAGGTGGGGAAGAACCGATGGACTGATAGAAGATAACAGCCATGATGCAAGTGCACTGTCCTATTGCTCAAACCTTTCAAACTCCGGATTCTCACAACAACCGCCTTTATCATCTGAAAGAAACTGGGGGGGGGAGGATCTTGATGTTCGTCCAAGAACCTTTGAAGCTTATGTGCTTTAACTGCCAAGAGGACCTACTGTCGCCATAACAAGTAATTGTTATTATCAAGAAAAATACTAATCTTCTTTGTAGAAAAGAACCTGCTGTCGATGATTCCATCAGTAGAGTTGCAAGCCATATTGATCATGCACAGCGGACAATCATGTAAAGAACACCAGAAAACGTCTTACATCTGATACCATGTTAAACTTTGAAGAAATATCAGAAACCAAGAAAGAATAATTTTCTCTTCATTGTTGTCATGCATAGGGATAACTCATGCATTTATAGTCATACGTAAAATAATTGTTGCTTAACTGACTAACTGCTAACAGTAACAGTTCTAACTACTTTATTAACTACTCTAACATTTTTATATTTATATTTATATTTGTATATATATAAATTTATTAGAAGAATAATGGTCATGGGTTTCAACTGCCAAATACTACAATAAATTCATGAGACCTAAATTCGTGAAAATCTGTTCCAGTTCCGATAAAATATGATTGCTACAATAAAAATCTACATAACCTATATATTATTAAAGAAAGTTACCTTGGAAATTCCTCCTTAAGACACGTAGTACGCATTCATAAGTTCAATGAATAATTTTTAATTTTGATACTTGCTTAAATTTGACTTTAATTTTTAATATAATTTAATTTTATTATTTATGTAATATTATTAATTATTTTTAATTAAAATATTACATGATTATATATAATTTGAATATGAATTTTTAAATTCATAAAGTTGATAGATTAGATTCTTGAAAATAAAAGTTAGAGGATTAAATTCTAAATATACGAAGTGTAGAGACATAGAGTCAAGTTTGTTTGAATCGGTTGAACCGGTCGAGGCACCAATTTTGAGAGAGACATCAAGTCGATTGACCTGCGACCTGGTACGGGCAAATAGAACTAGGCTAAAAACTGATTGAATCGATTTTTTTATTTTTTTAAAGTATTTTTATTTTTATGTTTTTTAATGATTCATTTAATCAAACCATAAAAACCAGTGGTCTGACCAGTTCGACCTTCGTTTTGGTTCTAAAAACTTTGTTTAAAGTATAGTTAATTTTCAAAGTTTTATTCTATAATTTGACACAGACAAATAATCAACTAGCTATTTTTAAAAGTAATGTCCAAAAAATTGTATAATTTCAATTTTAATCCTTAGAATATGTTCAAATTTTAAATCTATATCTATAAACTAAATATGAAAGGAAGGCATTAGGGCATTCCAACAGGACAGGTAACCTGCTTCTTACATTATAAAATAATGGTTCTATTGCAATTACAATTGCTTTACTTTTTAATTTATATAATAATTGTCAAATTTCAGTTTCGGTCTTTATATTACACTCAAATTTGAGATTTCATATTTATATATAATTTTTAACATAATTTGGTACATCGAGTGACACATTCTGCTATTCTCTCTCTCCCTTATAAGATGATGGTACAATTTTAATTTTGATCCCTTTATTTTCTTTATTATAAAACTATAGTCAAATTTTAGTTTTAGTTATTATACTACATTCAAATTTGAAATTTTATCTCTATATTTAATTTTTAACATAATTTGGTACCTCAAACAATACACATTTTTCTATTCTCTCTCTCATAAGATGATGGTATAATTTCAATTTTGATCCCTTTACGTTCTTTATTATAAAACAATGGTCCAATTTTAGTTTTAGTCATTATATTACACTCAAATTTGAAATTTTATCACTATATTTAATTTTGACCAAATTTGATACTTTTCAAGAATTATTTATATAATTTACATAGTAAATGTATGCGGATAAATATATTTTATTTCTTCACTTATTATTTTATTTTTGAATTATATTATGAAGTGATTGATCCGCACATTAAACAATGTGTTACGTTTTAACTTTATCACATCATAATTATATCATATTTTGCTAATTTATCTTAATTTAATTCGAAATTTATTTTCATAAAATATTAAAGATATTTGAATTAACGATTATTCACAATAACTAAAATTTTATTTCCAATTAATTATTTAAATCCTACAATTTAGTAATTATGAAAGGAAGGTCCCACTCTATTGACCCTGGGTCATCAATCTTTCTTTTCTTTTGCATTTTATAGAAAAATGGTAAGATTTTAGTTTTGGTCCCTATGTTAATACACCTATATAAAACACTTTTTTTTTTCTTTTTTTCACATTAAAATGGTAAAATTTTAATTTTGGTTCGTATGATGTACTCAAATTTAAAATTATATAAAAGTAGTCAAATTTTAATTTTGTCTCGATGCTACACCTAAATTTAAGATTGAATCTTTATACTTTAACATTTTGATAATTTCGGTACCTCAAACTTTTACAATGTCATTGATTAGTCCAAATACTTTATTTTGATTACAATGCTTATGTAACTGTTAAGAGCTGTAAATATTGTTAAAATTATTTATTAAAAATTCAAGTTCATTGCAATGTCACTTTTGATACATGGATACTAGGTGAGGTTTTTTTTTTTTAATTTCAAAATATTACATCAGTAAATTTAGCAAAAGAATTTAATGGTGTTAATAGTTGAATTTGAATTTTTAAATCTCAAAAATAGAGAGACTAATAAACATATGAAAACTAAAGTTGAAAGAGTACAAAGACTTGAAGTATATTTTAATTTTCAAATATTTACTCTATAATTTAGCTTAAAAAATAATTAATCAACGCGAAACGTGGTAGGAACCATACTAGTTATCGATAAAAATATAAAATAAGAGTGTGCTTTTTATTTTGACGAGTATTTTTATTATTATTTTAAAAATAAATTTAAAATAATTGGTTAACTTCACATAGGGGTTTTCTAATTTAAGAAAAAACTAAATATATATTTATTTATCTATCTATTCTTATATTAAAGTTAGTATTACAACTTAATCGAGAACAAATTTAATTAAAAATTGTTAAAATAGCCTTATTTTGTGAAAGTAATAAAATTTTATTTTTATCGTCGTTGTCGTCTTTTTATATTTTCTATAAAATAATAAATTTTAACTTGATATATATATATATATGAATTTTAAAATATAGAAGTTCAATAGATATTTTTTTAATATGATTTGTTGTCACCCACAATATGTATGGATGTGCCATAACTAATATATTTTAAATGTTATTGTAAATTATATAAATATTATTATAAATTAATATCTTTTTAATAGTGATATAGGTTTTTTGGATGGATCAAGCTAAGTCGAATCCAGGCTCAAGCTCAAATTTTAAAAAATTGTGGGCTTGACTCGGCTCATAAACAAGTCTATTTATCCAATACTTACAAAATAAGTTACTTTTTTGGGGGAGGGAGAGAAAGGGTCTAAATAACCCCAAACTATTCCGAACAAATCAATTAAACCCCTCATAACCTTTTGACCGTTAATTCACTAGCATGGCAACGACAGTTGTTAACGTGGCATTGTCATATCAACAAAAATTTTAAAAAGTATATTTAAAAAATATTTAAACAAATTTATAAATATTTTTTAAAAAAATGTTTTTTTATTATATTAAAAAAAATAAGTTTGAAATGTTTTTTGACAATCAATTGTCCAGGTTCATTCAAGTAAAAATTTAATTATTTTTTATTTTTGAAAAGTTTTTGAATTTTATAATTTTCTGACATG
This sequence comes from Gossypium hirsutum, assembly GCF_007990345.1. Classification (NCBI taxonomy): domain Eukaryota; kingdom Viridiplantae; phylum Streptophyta; class Magnoliopsida; order Malvales; family Malvaceae; genus Gossypium; species Gossypium hirsutum. Next base: position 38,088,754 of record NC_053439.1, on the reverse strand, counting down.
TCACTGCCACATCAGCGCTATTAATGTTTACATCAATGAGATTTACTTATTCAAAAACTCAACTATTTATAGATCATTTTTCTTTGTTATAAATATAAACTCCTCGTTAGAGGTTTTTTACCCTTCCTAATGTTGAAAAAATTGTACAAAAATACTAACATAAAACATATTTTAATAAATCCATGCATTGCATGGACAAAAACATTTTAAAAATATAAAGCACTACTAAAATATTGACTCATGTTAATGATAGATTTATTCTTTAAAACACAATACAATTTTTTAAAAAAATTTATTAGTATTTAAAACTTCAAATAAAAAGTTTAATGTTGTGAATTCAAAAAAATTAAAGTTGTATGGTTTTTAATATTTTTATTTTATTACACATAAACAATATATTACTACTTAAATTATTTTTTTAAAATTACGGTGATTGAAGTAAATATAATTTGATTATGATAATAGTGATTATGTTTAAAAAACAAAATCAATTAATTTAAAATAGTCATTACAAATATGGGAAAGAAAGGCACTAACTTTATACGTATATGTATAGATAAGATACATTTAAAGGATTCAACTATAAACCTATTGGCTTGATTCACGGATTATAGACATTATCATTTCACCTAAAGTTATTTTTAATCAGAAGATAACAGCATCAAGCTTTTTCTATCTTTTGTCACCGGACACTGCCAGTAATTATGGGCAAATCCCACAACATTGCTTAAAAATGCAACACCAAAATATATAAATGCCATAAAAAAAGAGCACTGATAACATCAATATCCATAACTTCCAGAGTGCAATTCAATTTGGAACTTTAGGGTCAGATATATAATCAAAACAAAGCAGTTCTGGTCCTACCAAAGAGTTTAATCCAAATTCAACTCCATTTAACTACTACTACCACCTTAGTTTCTTGACTTACCACCTTTTCCACGGCCTCGTCCGCCTCCTTTCCCACCACGTCCTCTCCAACTGCCACCGCCACCCGATGCCCTGTTTGAATTGCTCTTTCCCTTCAAATCTTCAGGCAAGGGAAGGATATGATCAATACACTTGCGGAAGCTAAAATCATCCATAGTTTCATCATCCCTAATCACAAAGAAACATTTACTCTTCCACTGGGGATGATTACGGATTTGGAAAGCTTTGACCCCTCCACCAATCTTTCTCTCAGGCTCTAGATGACCTTTTTTAAGCAAGTCCAGCAATACCATATGTTCATACTGCAACACAAAGCCAACAATGATCGCAATATGAAACAAAATTCAAATATTTCAGTGCCTAAGGATCAAATTTGACAATACAAGATAAGAGCAATGAATCTTATGTGCATTTTCTATCATTCCTACAAAGCAGCCTTTCCTCAATCTAAACAATATTAAAAAGCCAATCTATATTACTTAGACTCAAGTGCGAGTATCAGATTTTGATACACATATGACACGGGGTATTTTCAATTTTACTTCTATGTTTTCCCATGGAGTAATGTTATACTCGGCTTCTAATAAACAATTACAACATTAAGCTTCATGAAACTAAAAAGTTTACACCTTTATGCGAGTGCAATCATTTACTATCTTCATTCACCATGAAAGCTATAATTGTAAAGCTACTACTGATACAAACAAAAATAAAAAAATTTCTTCTTCTACATAAAACAGATCATCAAATACCAATGAAAACTAAAAGCGAAACCAGAAAAAAAAATGATAATTTAATTAGTACCTTGTTAAAGTTCAGTTGAGTACCCCAATGATAAAGCAAATAGCAAAAGTAATCCAACATCTCCGAAGACGACCCGAACTCCTTCGGACCGAGCCGTACACGACCCGACTCCGGTGACTCATCTGACTTCTTCTCCAACCTTTCTTCCTCTACGGACTTCTCCAGTTTCTGTTTTTTGGAAACGTCTTCGGTTTCTTCGCCGTCTTCCTCTCTCCCGCGCTTCGATTTGGAGTCACCGTTGGCGTCGTCTCCGGCATTAGGGTTTTGGGCGGAGGAGTCAAGGTTTTCGAGATCCATGTCTTCAGTTGGTGGGTTGGCCTCGGCGGGCTCCGGCGACGCCTCTTTCTCCGCCATTGAGGAAGATAAGATTTCAAACCCTAGAACGTTTGGCGGCAGTGGAGGAGTTTGCACAGAGGTTTTGTTTAGTTTTTCATGGGTAGAAAAAGAGGCTTTATACCTTGTTTCCTGATTAACTACTAGTGCTAAATCCCACTCGGCCACTACGCTAGACGGTTTTGATAATTTTTTGGGATAATGTCATGAATGGCCCAGTATTTTAGGGTTTGTTTTAATGTGATATCTCTATTTTTAAAATGTCCAATTTCATACCTAAATTTTGTTGATGTGACTGTATAATTCAATGACATGTTTAATAAACCGGTTGGTTTTATTTTTGGCATCTATCAGAAGACCTTACAAGATTAGATAGGAACATAAAATTTGTGTCCATATTAAATATATATCATATTTGTGTAGTTCATAATTTGCTTTCTGCAACACAAAATATTGTGTAATGTTAAAGGCATTAAGAATAATTTGTTTTGGCGCAAAGTGGATCAATATTCTCAGTCATCTAAAATCGATTAGTTCCACTTGAACACAATCAGGTTCAGGTGAATATCTCCACCCATATTTGATGAAGACTCAAAAATTTGATGCAGCCTCGCCGTACTTGTCTGCTCCTCTGCTTTCGGTTCAGTATATGCCGAAACTGATGGCATTCCAACAGTTGAAGACTCGAATTTCTTCTCAAATCACCAGTAATCTTTGCAAGAACAAGTGCCATCATCGAATGAGTGAAACCGACTTCGATCTCTGACAACGAGTTTTAATCCATAAACCTTAGAGATCAACTTCATAACTGTATGACAATCTCTGCATATTCTCAGATTCTTTACTATTCTTATAACCCTCCCCTTACAAAGCCTTGAGATCCCGAAAGCTACAGCAAGCTTCTCGCTGTGTTTGGATACCGAATCTTCCTTTTCTTCCTCATCTACATCGTGCAACACACTTGCAACTTCAGGAACATAACCTCCCTCAAGCCTAAGCCTTTTAATTATCTCCTTAAGCTTCTCGTAAGCCTCTGCTGTAGTCTTATTCGTTTTTTCCCCTGCCACGAACCTATACAATGTCCTGTCAACTTCGATCATACTCCAACCAGGTGTTTTCTTAATCTTCTGATCTGTCATTGACCGCCTCACAGTGGCGACATCCTTCCATTTCCCTGCAACTGCATAAATATTTGACAGCAGCACATTATCACTCGAATCATAAGGTTCTAGATCAAAAAGTCTTGGCTTTACTTGCTCTGCCAACTCAACATTCCCATGAATGCCGCAAGCACCAAGAAGAGTTCGCCAAATTATAGCATTAGGCGTTATTGGCATTTGACATACAAAGTCATAAGCCTTCTGCAGGTAACCAGCTCGACCATACAAATCAACCATGCAGCCATAGTGCTCAACCGTAGGGTCGATATCATACACATCCTTCATCCTAGAAAAATAGTTACATCCTTGTTCAATCAACCCGGCATGACTACAAGCGTATAGGAGTGAAACAAAGGTAATCCAATCTGGCCTAATTCCGCACCCTTCCATCTCATGGAAAACCCGTATCGCCTCTTCCGCATAACCATGCATTGCAAGCCCCTCTATCATTGATGTCCAAGAAACAACACTTTTATGTAGCATACTCCGAAAAACTAATCGAGCCATCCCTACATTCCCACACCTTGCATACATATCCACAAGTGCATTGTTCACGGTAGTAATCCAATTAAACCCAGATTTCTCAATAAACCCATGTAAGATTTTACCAAACTCAGATGCCCCAACTTGTGCGCAGCCTGAGAGCACCCCAGTCAAGCTAACCTCATTGGGTCTCAACCCTATCATTCGCAACTCCCTAAAGTACGCAAAAGCCTCATCAAAGAACCCATTATGCGCTAATCCGACAATCATAGTACTCCAAGAAACATCATCCTTCACTTTCATCTCCCAAAACACTTTCCTGGCAAGCTCCATCTCCCCAGCTTTCGCATACCCTGCAAGCATTACATTCGATGAAGTCGAATTCTTAAAAGGCATCATATCAAACATTTTTCGTGCACCCTTTACATCACCACACCTAAAACAAGCCGTGATAACAGCATTCCAAGCTACAACATTTGGTTCACGCATTTGGTCAAACACTTTCTTCGCAAAATAAACAGAGCCGCATTCTCCATACATGCTAATCAAGGTCGTGCCAACAAACAAATGGGTTTCAAAACCATGAATCAGAGCTTGACAATGAAGCTGAATCCCAGTTCTCAACGACCCGTGATTTGCCGCCGCCTTAAGAACAAACGCGAAAGAGAAGCTATCAGGAGGAACCAATGATTTCCCACACATATCTATGAAAGTAAATATTGAATTCTGAGGGATACCCGATTCCGAGAACCCTCGAATAAGCGTGTTATACATGAAGACATCCGGGTTTGGGAAGTTAAGGAAGAAACGGCGAGCGTAGTGGACAGCACCGGGGACCGTTACTGCGCTATGGAGAATTAGTTTTCCGGCGAAAAAAGGGTCGGAGTGGTGGCTGGTTTTGACGAGAGAAGCGTGGATTTGTTTGAGGATTTTGAGAGTTTTGCAGCTGGTTAACAAAGAGAGGCAGTGGTGGGGTGCGTTGTTCATTTCTCAGTTATGTTCATGCTCCATGGCTCTACTTTTTCGTTGCCGATTCGAAATGGGTTTACTTTTAATCAGAAGAGAGCATATTAATAAATGATAGTATGATACAAAAGAAGCACAACTAGCAATTTGTTATTAATAGCAAGCAATCTCTCCCAAGTTGAGTTTTGCATGGTGGACATTCAGGTTGCATGGTCATGCTTCTCCTTGCTAGAAGTGTGCATGTGGGGATCATCTCCTGAACACATTCCAGATGAAAAATTTTCATTTCAGTGGGATATAGAGCTTCCAAATCTATGACCAAGTATGATTATGATTTCCTTAGGGTAACATCTTAATTCCTACATCATTCTGGTACACACTTTTTAGTGTGAATTCCCCATTAACTAAGAAGTTCCAGCATAATGAGTCTTTTCCTTCCCCACAATTTGATATAGGCTGCTGATAAATTTGGTAAAAATCTCATTAGCTAGCTCCAACGATAAAAGGGTTTGAGCCTCAGGTTTTCCATTGTTGTTTAGTGTCCCTAAAAGCGAGAGTTTCTTCTCCTTCACCAAGAGGGCCAAACATGGGCTAAATTAGCCAAAAATACTAGTTTAAAAAATTGAGGGAATAGGCCAGTTTTTGGTATATTTATCGGAATAGGCTAGTTTTTGGCATATTTATTGGAATAGGTTGATTTTGGTTTATCGGTCGGGTTTTTAGGGTTTGCCTAAGGGTTGGGTTAAGGTTTTGTTAGGATTTTTAGGGTTCAGGGATTTTTAGGATAGTAAATAATTTTTTCTAGGGTTTTTAAGGGTTTATGGTTTATTTTTGGGTTTAGGTTTTAAGGTTTAAGGTTTAAGGTTGAAAATAATAAGAGGTTGATTTATTTGTGTTTGTGTTTAAGGTAGACATTATGAAAACTTAAAGGTATCTTTTAGTTGACGATGATGCAATAATACTAGGAGACCTATACATTTCTTCTGTCATGTCAGGATGGAACCATTGCCTTAGAAGGCCATTGCATTGCAAATCAGGCTCCGAGTTCGCAGTGCTTATTCGGTCACGAGTTGTAGTATAACAAGGGCTCCTAATTGACAGATGTTAATGTGGGATCATGGTTTGGAGTATAAATTGGGAGCCCACCTGACAATAATTATCTGGTCACGGGTTCAAGTTCCACCTCACCGAAAGAGGATGGTTTGTAAACTTGATACAGAAGTTTGAGATGATAATTTTAGAGAAAAAGTTTGGGGCATTCCAGTATAACCAACTCCACCAAAAGAAGGATCTGTAACCTCCCTATTATCCAAAACAATGACAGAGTTGGATACAAGAGCAATGTCAAGGGGAACAACGGTGGTTGTGGAAAGAAGCTGGAGGTCGAGTCGGGGCAACAACGGTAGCTGGAGGTTAAGTCAGGGCAATAGCGGTTGCAGTTATTAATCATTGATTTAATCATAGTTCAACTTTTCTCCAACGTTACAATTACTTGGCCCCTGACAATCCACTTGCCCCTAACTTCGTCATCGATTTCGGACAAGAGGGAGGTTGATGATATTGCCTTTGGTGGAGACGAAGAAAAAGAGTAAGTAGATTATACTGGAAAGCCCCCAAGTTTTTCCCTATGATTATGATCTCAAACTTATGTATCGGTTTTACAAAGCATCCTCTTCTAGTGCGGTGAAACTTGAACCCGTGACCGCATAACCACTATCAAGTGGGTTCCCGAGTCATACTCCAAGTTGTGATCGCACATTAACGTCCATCAACTAGGACTTGTAGTTAGACTACAACCCATGATCGTATAAGCACCACAAACTCGGAGCATGAGTTGCAATGCAATAAGCTTCTAATGCAATAGTTTTGTTCCAACATGGCAAATAAAATATATGGGTTTAAGAGCGCCACCACATCATTGTGAACTCAAACACACCTTAAAACGAACACAATGGCTCATTCAAACAGAAATAAATTTGTTCGTCGAAAAAATTAACACTTGAAAGTAAAATATAAACAATGGTGTAGAAAAGTTTTTAGGGTGAGGGGAGGTGGTCAAGAGAATTGATGGAGTAAGGGGCGCAAAACTCCCTTTATATAAGGAGCTGGATGGACAACGAGTGAAAGAGGAAAAAATGTACTTTGGTTAATCTGAAAATATCTTGAGAATCTCGAGATATTTGAAAAATAAGGATCGAGATTCCTGATATTTGAAAACTTTTTAGGGGATTAAATTTAGGAAGAGAAAAATGCCCCGATAGGCGCGCGCTTTCAGTGATGTGGCAGAAAGATGCGACTGTCAACTAAAAATGCGTCAAGTTGGGCACACTTTTAGTGTATCTTTCTACCACATCACTAAAAGAGCACACCCAGCGGGGCATTTTCCCCTCTTAATTTCAACCCCCTGAAAATTTTCCAAAACCTGATAATCTCGGTCCTCATTTTCTGATATCCCGGGATTCCCAGGGTATTATTTTTAAACATCTCGATTAAGTGATTTTGTTTTTATTTTGAAAACTCTTCTAAGAACACACATACTATGTAAACCTAAGACGACAGACCTGCAACTGTGAGAAATTTGATGTGCTTTGTTGTCCATGTGCACATGCAATTACTGCATGTGACTCGGCATGTCTAAATTGCATGAGCTTTGTGGATGAACTGTACTAACTAGAACACATGTATAATGTGTAGAAATATAAATTCCCACTAGTCCCAGATAAACATATGTGACTTGCCTGTATCGAGTGCTCCATTCTAAATTGGTACCGAATATTTTGTTGTGTCGCAAGCCAAAAGGTCAGTCAATTTCTACTCAGATACATGACAATATGGATATTCGAGAGAGGACAGACCAACTAAGGTTATGCAGTTATTGTAGGAACTCAAGTCATATTAGAAAAAATGTCCATACTTGAAGATACATTAAGGATAAGACCTCGTTAACAAATTTAAAGATGCTTTATAGAAAATTTGTTATTTTTTTCATTGATTCTCATTTTTTGGTATATGTATATTATTGATGTGCAATACAAAACAATACAATATAAAAGTTTGTTCCATTTTTTCATGAAAATCGAAAAAAAATTGTTTGTATCGTTGGCCAAATGGGTGCCATAACCCAGTGGATGCCGGTTGCAAGATGGATTTATTCTTCATATAAGTTAGGGTTTCAGCTCTTCCTCTTCTTTATCTTTGTCTTCATCTTCACCTCGATCCTCATCTTCATCTTCATCTTCATCTCCTTCCTCCGTGGTTGAGTGTGGTGTCGTCCTAGGTTTCCATCATGTGTCCTTCATTCCACGAACAAGTGGTTGTGAAAATGAGCCACCTTGGTAAAACAATGATATCGGGGGTGTTTGTGACACTATTAACATATAAGTGTATGATGCCGCATGCACTAGTTGTAGATAATGCGGTAGAATTGTCGGAGGTGGCGGATACATCAGTGTTGTCGACATTGGTGTGTAAAATGCTGGGGACAGAGGTGGTGCAAAAAAATACCAGCAGATGGTGTTGAAGCAAGGTACGGTGGTGCATAGTGTAGTGCTTGTGTAAAAAAATACGAGGTTAGTAAAAACACTAGAATAAGTCGAGCCATATTGATCGAGAGGTGGTGTAACCATCGATGCTTCTTGTTGGGTTGGACTCGATGATGAACCCGTCTTAACACTTATTATGAACCCGTCTTCGCACCTATTCCAGACCTTGGATTCCGATGCGGTCGTCGTGGCCTCCTCGTACGACGTTGCATACCCCTCGCCTCCTCTGACAGTAGATATAGCTTGCCATGTGTCTAAACCATGACATGTACTTAGGAGCGGTGGCCAATTCCCAAGCGATAATTGGTTTACGAATAGGTAAAAACTCGTATCTATGCTTCGAAATGTTGATATATTGCTCGGGAATTTAGGTCAATCTTCATCGATTCTTCCTCGCAATTCGACCATGTGTAGTGTTTCAATGTCTTGGGTTCGAGGCAGAATAATTTGCCCAAACCCGAACTGTTGCGTCACCTAATCGGATTCATGTATCTCCATCGTAGCGTAAACTATCAATGACACATTCACGTGCTACACATTTGGATTGACCAAGAATTCGGACATGATGCATTAATTTGAATTCTCAGATCAAAGTATGACATCCATTCAAACTATAGTACGAAATAAAAAAGTTTATTATCAACTTATTATTTTTGAAATCCTTAAATAAATATTATATGATTAAAAATTTTAAAAAACTAACATTGTCTTTCAATTGTTGATCTAACAGCAAACTGATATCTTCAAGCTCTTTCGGTAGTCCCACATAACTCGGGATATGACACCACCTATTAAAATAATATTATGATAATTATATTATAGGATTAATTTTACCTTGTTTTGAGTGGGAAAATATAAGGGTATTCGGCTTAATAATGAACAAAATTATAAATATTTAATAACGATCTTCGATCTGATTATAAGAAAAAATTTAAAATTTAATCTTTTTAACAACTTAATAATGAACTTAAATAAAATTATAAATATTTAAAATATTTTCTTACTATTTGCAATTAGAACACGGAAATATAGTTGTCATCGAAACGAATAAGAGTATTTGTAATTCCAAAATTGAATTAAAAATAATAATAATAAAAATAAAACAGAATTAAATCAAGACGAACTTCAAAGAATTTTACTTAAAATTTTAGAGCTAAAACAATGAGAGAATTGATGGAAATGGATTTAAACGAAAAAAAGGAAAAAAAAAAGATTTGGGTTAATATAGACATAAAACTAGTCATTTTTTTATGGCTGTTGGGAATTTGCCCTTTGGGGAATTAGACCAATGGGGAAGGTTATTGTAGGTGAAAACGTATTCAATTGGACAAATTTTTACCTTCTTTCTTTAAAATCGGTCTATTACAATAAATATGCCAGAAATCGATCTATTTCATTAAATTTCTTAAAAAAACTAACGTTTTTTTTATTAATTTAGTCTCAAACATGTGTAACCTATATTTCATACTTTTATATTTTAATTTATTTTTGTTAAACTTTATTATCTAATGGAGTTAATAATTTTTTTTGGTGTTTTTGTTAATTTAAGGTTTGAATAAAAAATATTTTATTTTTTAAATATTAAATATTTAAAATTTATTTCAGAATTGGTATGTATATATATTTTAAATATATATTTAAAAATATCAATTGCTTTTTTTAGTTTTTTATTTAAATGTGAAATTAATTTTCCACTCATATATGCCAATTAATTTCATTGCGAGGTCCAAAAAAATGTAAATCTTTTTAAATACGTTGAATGTTTTAAATTAACAAAGATTGTTTAGAAGGAATTCAACCTTTTATAACCGCAAACTGAGAAACACATTAAAAAATTATTCACTTAAAATAATAATAATAATAATTGGCATTTTGATCTTGCTTGAAATTAAAAAAAAAAACATTGGTTAAGAATGTTTTTCTAACCAACGCAACCCTTAATATTATTTTTGCACAAAAATCATGTATGATTCAATTTACATTTAGAACACGTTTGGTTCGCTGTATTGGATTAGAGGTGTATTGGATTAGAGGTGTAATGGAATAGAGGTGTAATGGAAAAGCTGTGTAATAGCAAATCAACTGTTTGGTTGAATGTAATGGAATAGAGGCGTAATAGTAATCCTGTGTTTGGTTGAGTGTAATAGAGGTGTAATAGCATAATGAAAAAATAAAATGACTAGAATACCCTTAGCAGAAATTTGTTTTGGTAAATGATTATTGTTATTGTTATTTAAATTTTAATAAGATTATTATTATCAATAATAAATAATTTAATCATATTTAAACATAATTATTATTAAATATATTTTAATTAAAATATATAATTTAATAAAATTCTTAATAATTAGCATAAATTTGTTTTGGTAAATTATTATTGTTATTGTTATTTAAATTTTAATAAGATTAATATCAATAATAAATAATTTAATCATATTTAAACATAATTATTATTAAATATATTTTAATTAAAATATATAATTTAATAAAATTCTTAAAAATTAATATTCTTATATAAATTTACTCAAATCATAATATATGATACTGTAAAATATAAATTAACATAATTATTATTAAATATATTATAATTAAAATATATAATTTAATAAAATTCTTAATAAATAAAATTCTTCTATGAATTTACTCAAATCATAATATATGATACTATAAAAGAAAATTTCAAATAATTAATATTAAATATGATTTAATTAAATATATGATTTAATAAAATTTAAAATTATTATAACTAATATGATTATAGTTTATGAATTTGTATAATTTAAAATAATAATTATTACATATAATTTAATAATAATATATAATTTCATAAAATTCTTGATAATAAAAATTTTCTTATATGAATTTATACAATTTAAAATAATTAATATTAAATATAATTATATAGTGATATATAATTTCATAAAATTCTTAATAATAAAATGTTCTTATATGAATTTACTAAAATCAATATATAACTTGAGAATTATATTATGCATAAACATAATTAACTTATATTAAGAAAAGGTTAGATGAAAATGAAATTGTACATTAAGTTTGAACATTGATATTTAATGGTAAGAAAGAAATCTCCTAACCCATTCCAATCGGGCAACTGAAGGTAAACTAAAGAAAACGATCATTTGAGTTGGATGGTCGGGAAGTTTACTCAATGCATCATACCGCTGATCGTCGGTTAAACCTTCAATTGACCATAAGGCTGAATATAAATTTGAAGCTCTCTCTTCCATATGTTGTTCTGACTTCTGCTGAACTACCACCTCGGAGGCAAAACTCCTACTGATTTGATCGCCAACGGCCTGGATTTTCTCCCCGAACAAAGTGGCAGCCTCATTAAATGAAGAAAACACATTATCACGAGCATCAGATTTCTTCTTTCTCTTGTTTGAAGATGAGGAACCCCCTTGGTCTCGATCTCCTCGCGGATCCGTACCAGAAACATCCATGTTGTCTAAAGAGACGTCAGCTTCGCAGTCATAGAATGTGTTTCTCTCTTCATTCATATCTGTAGTACGTACATCATCAGCAGTATAATTTAAAATTTAATTCCAAGAGTACAACACACAGAACACTCAACAAGCAATCCATCAATTAACAACTTTCAAATTTAATTGTAGCAGTATAATTTAAAAGCAAAGCAGCAATTAAGAACGCAAAAAGAGTTATAAACCAGCAAGTGCCCTCTTTTCATTACAATCTGCCTAAGCTTAAACCCTTTTTCTTTTGTTTTTCAATAATGCTGGAAGCAGTCATGGCACATCCATAAAACCAACCATATTAAGTAAATTCAGTGCCTAACATCATACATGTAGTAAGTTGCAATCAGTTAATACATAACAAACCACTGGCCTCTATTTCTCCTTCAATTCATCCCCATTAGCAAACAACACAATCCAGTCATATGTATCATCAGAAAATCATAGGCATGCACTCAATTTCTTAATTTTATGAAGCAAATAATGCAAAGGCAAAGACCGTTCGAACAAAGAGCTTGTTGGACAAATAATGAAACTTGAGATCATAAATAACAAAAATGGAATACGGAAAAAACCAAGCCCCTATACTGTACAGAAAAAGAAAAGCAAAATCTGCAAACAGTTTCCTGTTTATTCTTTCTCCAACTCATACCAAAGATCAATATACACAATAATCTGGATGAAATAAGCAACAATGAATAAAATAAAATAGCAATTTCAACAGAAATTAATCGGTCACAACCCCGTACCAACAATCCAACAGTCAATACTTCCAAGCAAAATCAATCATTAAGAGCTCTAAATTGAACTATCCCAAGCATAATTATCAACACGGCGACTAGAACATGGGCGCTCAATGCCTTGCTAACACAACCAAGGTCTCATTCCCTTCTAAAACAGAAACTACTGCTACCAAAAAGGCTTAAAAACAACAACGCAACCAGCTTCACATGATGTAGTCTAATAGAGTTCCCAATACTACCCCAGAGTCAGTAGTTCAAAATTTACACAAGATTTCCCTTGCATAACATCATCAAATTAATGCCAAAGCCAGAGAGGATTCATGATTTGATATTATATACATGGAAAGCATAACCAATACATAAATAACTTGTAGGAACTAAAACAGGTGACGATTAGGCTTAAAAAAGTAAAGAGAAAAGCATGCAGAGGGGTTATTTACAATTGGGAAAAACATTGGCAGATTAATTTAGGTCAGAATTGGCAGATTAATTTAGGTCAGAATTTAAAACTCACCCGATATTGGATCCTACGTGATGACCCGAAAAACGCTTCACTCTTTCTTCAATGGATTAAGCTAGAATTTCCAATTTTGTGAATATATTGAAGAGAAAAAGAGAGGGTTTTGGTGTGCGAAGCAGATAGTGTTGGGAGGAAATGGGGAAGGGAAATTTGATGCCGAGACGAGAAGAAACGATGACGACAGATTAATCAACGGAATCAGTGGGAAATGGGAGGAGAAAATGATTAGGACGGAAGAGGAGAGGGTTGGGTAGGGAGGGAGGGTAAAACAGAGAGATGGGGAGGGAGGCCGGGCGTAATGGCTAATACAACGATTTGGGAACGGATTGTAAAACACGGGAATTTGGGGATTAGGGGCGTAATGTAATACGCGCGTAATGGCTAATACAACGAACCAAATGCCGGATTAGGGGCGTAATGTAATACGCGCGTAATCGGGGCGTAATGGATTGGGTAATACGGCGAACCAAACACGCTGTTAGTGTCTATGAAATATTTATAGTTGAGCTTTGGATTTTTTTTTAACGAAGGCTGAGATGAATTATGATAATATTGTACTACGGAGCATAAAAATATTAGTTGCTTGTGATTAATAAATTGAGTTTAAGCATATGTTTTGTGAAGAAAATCGATTAGTGGACCGAACGACAACCATGACTTTTAACCTAGAATTGGGTATTTCTGTTTTCCTACAACCACTAGATGCAATTCTTCATATTCTAGATAAAGATTTAGATGGTTTTGTAATGCCTAAAATGATAACAATTTAATTCTTATTGTTTTATCTACATTTTTCAAAAAAAAAATTATAGTTGAGCTTTGATGAGTAATTTATATATATATGCCTTTTTCTAATATTTATGATTTTAGGTCCTTTTTTTTATATTTATGAGAATGGTAAACTATAAAAATAGTCACTTTTATTTGTCTCAGATTACATTTTAGTCATTTATGTTTGAAATATTATGTTTTAGTCACTTAAGTTATCGTTTTGTTACGAAGTGACCACTCTACCGTTAAGCTCCGTTACCTCCCTAACGGCAATCCTACGTGGCAGTCTAAATAGGTTTTAAATGCCAACTTGGATGTCCAATTGGGACAATAATAGGTTTTTAATTAAATAAATTTAATTAATTGAAAATTTTAAATTAATTACACCTTGAACTAGAAAAGAAAAATTGTTCGTCTCCTTTTTCTTTTAGTTTTCTTTTCCATTTTGGCTGAAAAACCTATTCCCATCCCCGTTGGACATCCAAATTGATATTTAAAACCCATTTGGACTGCCACACAGGATTGTCGTTAAGGAGATAACGGAGCTTAACAACAGCGTGAACACTTCGTAACAAAATGATAACGTAAGTGACTAAAACGTAACATTTCAAATATAAGTTTCTTAAATGTAATCTGAGGCAAACAAAAATGACTATTTTTATAGTTTACCCTTATGAGAATATGTCGTTTTTGGAGAGAGAAAACTGAAAATGCGTCTTATAGGGCGCGTTTTCACTAAAAAATAATAATTTAGCCTCTTTTGTTAGATGGTTAAGTATCAGTGCTTTTGTTCTTAAGTTTTGAGTTTGATTCCTCTCTTACTTACATTTGTATTTTTTATTTTATGTTGTTTCAAGCTTTTATTATTTTCAATTAATATTTTTAACATATTAGCTTTTTTGGTTAGATGTCATATAATTGTAATTTCATCTTTGAAACCTAGGTTTAATTCCTTTTATAAGTATTTTAATATGTATTTTTTTTTATTTCATGTTATTTCAAGTTTTTTTACTTTTAATTAATTTTTATAATTAATAAATAATCTTTTTAATTAATAACTCTTTTATTTATAAAATCAAATATTATTGCAAATATCATTATTTTTAGTAAATATAATTTTTATATGTGTAATATTTATTTTTCAATCCATATCATGAGTGTAAATTTTAGTATTATATATTTTTGTATGTGTATTTAAAATATTTCACATATAAAAACATTTGAAATATCATACCCAAAATGTAGATGAAAAAACAATGATATTTGAAATATTTTACATGTTTGAAATAATAATGATATTTGAAATAATTATTTGATTTTATAATTTTAGAAATTACTATACCCACAATATAGGTGGAGAAAAAAAATACTTGACAAATAAATATTATATATAAAGAAAAATATATCAAAAGAATTAGTTGATTGATGCGTTGCGAAACTAACTAAAATTTTGACTAAGGCAAGTGCACTTATCAATTAATAGTATGACTACGGTGAGCAAAGATATCATTCCTATGAAGACTAAAAGTATTAGTAATTACTGTTTTTCTATTATTTAACCGAATAATTTGAGTGATTGATTAAAACTAAAATTAATTAAATTAATTAACTAAAAAATACAATAAATGACAAAACACAAAAATAATCGAATAACAATCAAGAAGCAAAACAATACCCGATAAAGAATCCACTTAGATTTCATTTGTCACTATCAATCTAAATTACGCAATTTCTTTTACTTAAAACCTTGATCCGTAAAAATCCCTAAATTTTGCAAATACTTTTTCGAGCATAAGAGCAACCGACTCTAGGTTGATTAATTGAAATTTCTTTCTAATTAAAACCTCTATTATCGCATTAACTTGTGCTATCGATTTTCTTATTAGATTTGACTCTAACCCGATAGATTTATGTAATCTTATTTCTAGAATTGCATGTAACTTCACTAAATTATGCAAGATCTACTCTTAAATAGAGTTTATTCAATCATCGATTTAAGCACATCAAACATGGACCAATAATTTAGAAATATTAAACCAAGAATTAAACACACATAATTAAAAATAAGAAACTAAGTATTTATTGCGTAAAACAAAAATCAAACGACAAAATCCATCATAAGGTTCGTCTCCCCTAGGTATTTAGAAATTTAGTTCATGCTTGAAAATAATTTAAGACACATTATAACCGAAAGAAATAAAGAAACTAATGATAATTTCCTAAGAATCAACTGGAAATCTTCAATCTTGACGAAAATCTACTTCAGAGTCAACTTCAATGGTGTTTTTCGAGTTGTTTTCTTGAATATTTATGATGACTCACTTTTATCTTCTTATTTTTGTCATATATAGGCCTTAGAATGCTTGAAAAACTTAAAAATCAATATTTTCTGCTATTTGGTACAGAATCCTGTGAAATCGACGCGGCCTACTACAAGCCCATGTGGCATGTGGTAGGCTGTGTGAAATGATTCAACCCATGTGGCCCCTGTAGCTTGCTCCGACGATCTGATTCTCGCTCCTTTTGCTCCAAAATGCTCTATTAGGCATTAAAACATGATTTTAAAGGATTAAGAGTATAAAATTCACAATTAACTTAAAATAATCACCCAAAACCGTATTAAGAATGGGGTTAAAACATGCTACTTTTAGCACTTATCATTGAAGTTTTTAAAAAATAATTACATATTTATTATTTGATTTTATAAATAAAAGAGTTATTAATTGAAAAAACTTGAAAACAATATATTTATTAATTATAAAAATTAATTAAAAATAAAAAATTTAAACAACAAATAAAAAATACATATTAAAATGCTTATAAGAAAATTTGAACCCAGGACTCAATGATGAAATCACAATTATCTAACCATCTAACCAAAAAAGCTAATGTGTTAAAAATATTAATTAAAAAAAACTTGAAACAACATGAAATAAAAAATACAAATGTGATTAGAAGAGGAATCAAACTCAGGACTCAAGGACAAAAGCATTAATACTTAACTATCTAACAAAAAAACCAAATTATTAATTTTTAGTGAAAATGCGCTCTATAAGATGCGTGATAGCAACATAAATTTATATTTTTAATGCATCTATGTTTGGCTAATTATCGAATAAGGTGCTACTGAATTTAGATTTTTTTATCAAAAATGAAGTTGGTGTGCTAAAATTCAAAATCATACAAAAAGGGGCTAAATTGGAACAAAAAACAAAGAGGAGGGGTAGATTGAAAGATTGAAGATTTGAAGTTGGCTGGATAAAGATTGAAGATTTGAAATTGGCTGGATAAAGATTAAATTATTTTTGATATTCTTAAAATTCTGTAATTCATTTATATTTGATTTTGAGTTTAAATTTAATTTTTAAAATTTTGATTTATCTAGTAATAATGTTTAAGAAAAATCTAACTAAATTTTAGCGCTAGAAATGTGTATAAATACTGGGCAAACTTGGATTTTAGAATTAATAAATTCTTTTCTTTTTCTTTTTCATTTCCTGCATTAATGCTTCATTTTGCCATTTTATTTTCTTTCCTTTACCTTCAACAGTTTAATTTATTTGCCCCTTTCTACTTTCCACAATTTTCATTAAAAGCCACTTTCATATTCCATCTAATATGATTTATTTCATAATTAACTAAGTTCTTTTAGCCTTAACTCGGTTACCGCTCCGACAAAGCAATTGTGAGATATGAACTCACATTAAATACTTTGCAATTCTATATTTATTATCTCTCTTATATATGTGATAATACAAATTCATCCCCTAAAGTTGAGTCGGTTGTGGTTTGAGGCGTCCTCGATCATTATAACCAACTTATCGGTTGGAAGGAAAAACTTTCTTTCAAGGATTTTTTTTTTATTTTTCAGCTTGCAACGCACAGGTCGTGAGCATGACTGTACCGCAACAATAATTTTGGTCACAAGAAAAAGGCGAAATTGGATAACCAGTGCTTGTGGATTCGACTTTACTACTCTATACTACTATTTAATGTTATTTTATCGTAGGAATTTAAAATTTGGTGATTTCGATGCCCCATCAATACGTTTTAGGTTTCTTTCTCCAAAAATAACCTATTCTTATAAATATATAAAAAAAAGCCTAGAATAATAAATATTTTAAAAAATGACCATATGAGGTTTGATTCTCTAAAATTCACACAGTATAAAATAAATATTTTGTAGAATAAAATTCCTATAAATTCGAAATGAGGAAATTTTAAATTGTTAATCTTATCAGTTTTTTTATTCTATGAACTTATCACATATATAATTTCTTTTAAAAAATTATTACAAAATTCTAAAATTATTAATTAATTTAAAATTTAAATAATTCTCGTAGCATTTAAATAGATTGTTGAACTTAAAATTGAATTTTACATTTTGTAATATAATATATAAATAATAAGATACGATAAATTTTATAATAAAAAAATTAAATGATAAATTCGGTAACCACAAAAGTTATATTAGAAAAAGAAAAAAAGAGCAGCCAGAATATCTTTAATCTTTTTCCTTTAATTGTATATAAATAAATAAATAAATATGGTAGGAAAATTATAAAATTACAATTCTACCAGTACAAGGTTCTAGGGCCGCTGCCTCGTGTCTATATAAAGGAACTTGCGTAGCCGTGCCGATTAGAATATTATTATCGGCTGCGTTTGGCTCTCAACCAAGCTTGCAATTTTGCAGCCTCTTCTTCAACCCGTTCAAGCCGATTAACCCTCAGGTTCATGTTTTTCTTTTTGATTTATTTATTTGTTTTTTTTTTAATTTTGTATATTGGATCTCCATCTGATTTCTAATTTGATCGGCGGAGAAATTTCAGATATCGCTTTGGTTTTAATTTCACTTGTTTTTGTTTATTTTTGTTATGAATTTTGGCGCTCAACTTTTTCTATTGTTTTCGATTATCTTTTTTTAATATTAGGAATTTATTATTGCTTTATTGGAAATTTGATTAGTTGCAATCAGAATTTGTTAAAATGATTACGTTGGTAGGGAGGTCTAATTTTGAAAAAAAAAATTGGGAATATATATTTTTTACTCAAGTATTTCTTTCTGTTTTATGTAGTATTTAACATCTTTGTTATTATTTTTTGTTTGTTTGGATTAAGTATATGCTTTGATGTCTATTTGTTCATTTAAAGTTTGTGAATTTTGATGGCTCTTTGAAGAATTACAGCGTTAGACGATAATAATTTGTTGCAACTGTTTTTAGGTCATTCGAATATGCTTTTGTGTGTATAAATAAATTTGATGTGTCGTAAGTGAAGGTTATGTATGCAGTTTCTTTTCCCAATGTTTGATTTTACCTGATACAATATCGTGATTATGATTTGTTTTTTCTTCGTCTGTTTATTTGATCTAGATCTTTTATTTGTTGATTTGACATTTGAAGATTCTTTTTTGTTTATCTATTTATCTTTTTAGATTTGAATAATTTTGATTTGAGTTATAGCTTTTTAAAACAATTTGTTGGGCTTCTGGGTAATTTTTGCAGCTTTCTGTTTTCGGAAGTTACTACTTTACCTAGTGATGGCAGACGGTCACGAGAGTGACAAGAATATTGAGATATGGAAGATCAAGAAGCTTATTAAAGCACTTGAAGCCGCTAGAGGCAACGGCACCAGCATGATATCTCTCATAATGCCTCCACGTGATCAGATTTCAAGGGTTACCAAGATGCTTGGAGATGAATTTGGAACAGCTTCAAACATCAAAAGCAGAGTCAACCGTCAATCCGTGTTAGGTGCTATCACATCTGCTCAGCAGAGGCTCAAACTTTATAGTAAGGTTCCTCCCAACGGACTTGTGCTCTACACTGGAACAATTGTGACTGATGATGGGAAAGAAAAGAAAGTCACAATTGATTTTGAGCCTTTCAGGCCTATAAATGCTTCTCTTTATCTCTGTGACAACAAGTTTCACACGGAGGCACTGAATGAACTTTTGGAGTCGGATGATAAGTTTGGCTTTATTGTGATGGATGGCAATGGAACTCTTTTTGGGACATTAAGTGGTAACACCAGGGAGGTACTTCATAAGTTCAGTGTTGATCTTCCAAAGAAGCATGGGAGAGGTGGACAATCAGCCCTTCGTTTTGCTCGACTTCGAATGGAAAAGCGCCACAACTATGTGAGGAAGACAGCTGAACTTGCTACTCAATTTTTTATCAACCCTTCCACCAGCCAGCCTAATGTATCTGGATTAATATTGGCTGGATCAGCTGATTTCAAAACTGAGCTGAGTCAATCTGATATGTTTGATCAGCGGCTTCAGGCTAAGATTCTGAATGTGGTTGATGTCTCTTATGGAGGAGAGAATGGTTTCAACCAGGCAATTGAGCTTTCCTCTGAAATACTGGCGAATGTGAAATTCATACAGGAGAAGCGCTTAATAGGGAAATACTTTGAGGAGATCAGTCAAGATACTGGGAAGTATGTTTTCGGAGTGGATGACACACTGAAGGCCTTGGAGATGGGAGCCGTTGAGACACTTATAGTGTGGGAAAATCTGGACATAAATCGGTATCAGCTGAAGAATAGCACTACTGGTGAAATTACCATAAAACATTTAAACAAGGAGCAGGAAGCCAATGAGAGCAACTTCCGCGATCCAGTCAGCTCTGCAGATCTGGAGGTTGTTGAGAAGATGCCACTGTTAGAGTGGTTTGCTAATGAATACAGGCAGTTTGGCTGTAGCCTTGAGTTCGTTACCAACAAATCCCAGGAGGGTTCTCAGTTCTGCCGTGGGTTTGGCGGTATTGGAGGCATCCTTCGATACCAACTAGACATGCGATCATTTGATGAATTTTCTGATGAAGAAGTATATGATGATTCTGAATAGCAATCAATCAACTCAACCCCATTAACGGTGCAGGATGATGGGGTCAAAAGCAAGCCTGCACCGGCGCTCGGGCTGTCGCGGATACTGCTGCTCACAATGCCCTCAAAGTTTCCCTCGCATCTAATTAAGGTTTGGGTTTTACACTGTTTTGGTTTTACTCTACCCTCTACTCTTTATAGTTCCATAGCTGATGTCCAGCAGGTTTTACTCGGTGATGTTGCAGGACCGAATAATGAGCAGCAGCTAAAATGTGTAAAGGCTTAGCTGGGAAGATTTACATCAAACTTGCTGGAGATTCCATGAGAGCTTCCTTTCTACTTTCTTCGACCAGGGCCTTGCATATATTAAAAACTGGCACTTCACTCATATGTGGTTGAATATTGCCTTGGGCACAAGGCAGTGGTTGTATGGAGCTATTATTATGTTTGTTTCTACTTTCTAGAAATTAGGTAGTGTTACTGCCCCCGCGTTGGCATTTGGTAGAATAAGTTTGGTTTGGTTTGGTTTGGTTTGGTTTATGTGCTTAATTCTATCTCGCAGACGATGTAAACTGTGTGCTTAATTTCTAAACTTGTTCACATGCTTTTATAATATCTGAATGCAGAGCTAGTAATGATGTCTAACTTCTCACTGGTGTTTGATATTTTGGGGGAAAAATTAGTGGTACATACCACTTAAAAGAAAAGGTTTAGTTCCCTTTCAAGATTATTCGGGACAAAACACTACCCAAACCCAAATCTGGTAACTTTTTATTTGGCTGGATGGTAAAAGGTTTGGTTTTCGTTTACGTGCCCCAAATTCAAATCCTCTAGCTTTTTTGCTTTTCTTTTTTGTTCTTTTTCTGTTTAATTCAGCTAGCTTTAAAGCTTTTGTTTTTGTGTTTTTAATTACTGAACATGTTTTCAAGTTTTATTTTATTTTATTTCTAACTCATGTTTTTTAATTGATAATTAGACAAAACAATAAATATATATTATATACCATTATGTTTAATATATTTTATTTTTTAAAAGCATCAATTAGTATTTGCATTATAATATTTAGATATCACATATTTACTTTTTCTACCAACATTAGGGTATGGTAAATCTTAATAT
Source organism: Gossypium hirsutum (assembly GCF_007990345.1). NCBI lineage: Eukaryota > Viridiplantae > Streptophyta > Magnoliopsida > Malvales > Malvaceae > Gossypium > Gossypium hirsutum. The sequence goes on along the minus strand of NC_053439.1, from coordinate 38,067,058 downwards.
GATAAATCAAATACTTATTTGAATTATTTTATATATAAAAATAATGATATTTGAATTTTAAATTCTATTATTGAAAAATCAATTAGTTATTTTAAATATTATTTTTTGTAAATATAATTTTTATATATGAAATATTTATTTTTTATCATGTCATGAGTGGGTCAGATTTTAGTATTATATATTGTTAGCTTTAATTTCCAAGCTTTTGATATAATAATATTAAGATAAATTTTAATTTATGTTTCCTCAATCATTTGGTGAAAACCATGGAAATTTTGTTAACTATTTTCAAAGCATTCCATAGACTTGTAAAAGTATCAAAAACATGTTTTAAATGTGTTTTAATTTGTCTAAATGTTTTCGAGTCAATCCAAAATATTTATAAGAGCTTTAGACTTATTTTATACAAGCATGAGAAGTTGTATCGATATTTGGGGGAAGTTCTATTTGTAGAAGTAAGTCAAAGAGCACTTCAAGCATATCTCCAAACTTCTACTGATAATTAGGGGGATTTATAACTATATAAGTCTACTTCTATTGAAATAAGTCCACTTCTACCCATACATCTTATGAGTTGTATAATACAAGTCTGTTAGCAAAGCTTCCAATGACTATAAACGGTCACAATGTTTTCTCTTGTTATATATATATATATCAAGAACACTTCAAGATACAAGAGATGAATATTGAAGTATAGAAATCAATAGGAAAGTCTGAAATTCTTCATATTCTCATTTTCTCTTGTACATTTATTTTAGGTGCTTATTGTTAGATATTTTTATCATTCTCATTTCAATTCTTTAAGAGAAAAAGCTTAAAACTTGTAAACATACACTTTTGGAATGTCTTCATTATTGACATCTTTTATTTGTATTGCCAGAGCTACTTAAAGGTCAAAAACATTAAGTAATTTGTAAATGGTTATAGTTAAGACTTGTAAAAACTAGAGGTTCTAGTTAAGCCATAAAAAAATTAAGAAGAAGGTTTTATCTTGATGTTGTGGAAAGAATAGATATTGTAAATGTTATACCTTCTCCTTAAAAGGTATCAAATCAAGTATAATGACTTGAAAAATCCTTGGTTGAAGTTAGAGGCGAACGTTTGATCGAATCGAATGAAAAAAAAATTGAGTTGACGAATCCTATTTTATCATCCTAACTTGATTTAAAATTTTCTCGAATTGAGTCGAGATAAAATTCGAATTGAATCAAATATATTTGTTTGAGTTAAATTAAAAAAAAAAGATTTTGGATTCTTATAACCTACTGTAATCTATTGTAATCAAATTTGTTATTAACTTTCATCTCCTCATAATTTATTTATTAATATTTTATATATGGGTTTTTTTGCTTGCTTAGTTGCTTTAATTATCTTTTGATTCTTGTCACTATGTATTTTGAAATTAAAAAATATATTAAATATAAAACATGTGATTTTTTAATAAAAGCTATCTTAAAGATAAAATGTGAAATTGATATCAACATAAAATTTTAACACGAATATTTTATGACATCATCAATAATTCAATTTTAACATAAATTTATAAATATTTAGTATGATTAAACAATTCAATAATAGAAATAGTACAAAATGTGAAAATTAATTTAATAATATAAATAGTAGATATAAATAAATTTATTACCATTTAGGTTTAGAGTTTTTTTTTGATAATTTTTTATTTGGGTTAAAAGGTGAAAAGTAAAAGTTTAAGGTGAAATAAAAAGTTTTGAGGGTTGGGGGAGTAAAATTTTGGGGGTAATGTAACACCCCTAACCCATATCCATCGCCGGAATCGGGTTACGGAGCATTAACGGAGTTTACAGATCAAACAGACAAAAATTTCAAAAAATTTCATATCATATAATATTCAGCTCAGAAACTAATCAAACTCAAACATATTGTCCCTTATTTGAGCCATCGAGGCCCAAAATACGTGTTAGAAACAAGTCAGGACTAATTTGGAAACTCAGAGAATTTTTCGGAATACATTAAAAATTTTCAAAGCTGTGGGGGTCACGTGGCCGTATGGCCAGGCCGTATGGGCATTCGAAGTAGGGACACACGCCCGTGTTGGTGTCTGTGTAACTCTCTAACTTGGGTCACACGGCCAAGCCACACATCCGTGTGTCATACCGTGTACCCTTTTGAAATGACCTCACACGCCCGTGTGCTAGCCGTGTGTCTCACACGACCAAGTCACACGCTCGTGTGTCTAGCTATGTGGACCTAAAAGGTGCCTTAAATAACCAATTTACCATTTTCTACATGCTCGGGCATTAAACAACTCAAAAACCATTCATTTAACTAGTTCAAAACATGATCAAATACGTTCAAAACATATCATCAAAGCATCATTCAAATCCAAATTATAAACATACCAAATTCAATCCATTTTGCCTAGTTCATAAGCATTTCAACACTAACTTAAATTCACATGCACATATCTAAATTTGGTTTAATTTATCATGCCATAATATGGCTTCAAAAACAAACACATGTTTGTATATAAACCAAACCAACATTAAACTTATAACCTCATTTACAATCAATCCACAAAATAACTATTATTTAGACACCCTAGGTACATGCCGACACAAAAGGTAAATATCACATTTGAGTTCGGAAACGTTGTTGGATGCTGAATCGACAATCAAAAGTGAAGTATCTAACCTGCGCACGGAAAAATAAAACTGTACGCTGAGTAAAACTCAGTGGTATTTCTATAATCTAAATATTTAAAGACAAGATAATATAATATGCACAATTGAATGTTAAGCACATATTAATGTCTAGTATCATGACTATCATATGCTATTATATTTCATTTGTTAAATAATGTCCCAATTCACACAATTGATATATAAATAGTTATTCACATATCAAACCACATTTATTTGTACAATGGCATTAGTCATTCAATGCTCAACTCATGAATACATCATTTTATATCACCCTCTCATCATTTTCTATATAATAGTTTTTCAGAATTTGATCCACATATCATTTAAACAATAACATTATCCATTTCATATCCAATTCATGAGTACATAACTCATGTATCTCATTTTCATGTTTCAAATTACTATCCTATTTTCAATTCACATACAATATCATCCACTATCAATCATAGTACCATTTTATTTAATTACCCCTATTAACATGACTCGAACTCAGACGAATACACGGATCCAACCAACACACAAGTTTGGCACCTAGTGCCTCATCGGATAAATTCGAAGTATTAACCGCACCCAGCGCTATATAAATTGACACCCAGTGTCTCATCGGTTAAACCGAAGTAAATTGGCACCCAGTGTCTCATCAACTCGAGGTTGAAGAAATACCTGAACTCTTTCTATCCTATGGCATGCCATTTATATCCGACTCAGCTCGATACTATAACAGCCCGATTTTGCGCCTAGTCGGAATAGTGGTTTCGGGACCACAAATCCGACGAGAAAAAATTTATTTTTATTATATTTTTATGGTATAAAATTTCACGAAATGATTTTTTGAAAATTTCTACGTTTGGGCACTCAATTTAGTAAAAAGGACTAAATTGTAAAAAGTACAAAAGTTGAGTTCTACATGTTAGAGGTATCCAATTGTTATGAAATTTTAAATTGGAGGTCTTTATATGATAATTAGACCATTGGTTAAGTTATGGGCAAAAATGGACATGAGATAAGTGAAATAGGAAATTTTTAAGTTAGGGGCAATTTGGTAATTTAGTAATAAAAAGAAATAAAAAGGGAAAAAAAAGGATGGCAAAATGTGCTCATCTTCTCCATGGTGGCTGAATATAGCAAGGGGGAAGCCATAGTTAGGGGTTTCAAGCTTCCAAGCTCCATTTTTAATGTTCTTTACATTTTTGGAGTCTCAGTAACTTGATTTAGCTTAGTCTAGCAATAATTTAACATAGGGTTCATATTTGGAAAAATACCCATATGTGAAATGTGTTTATTTTGATGTTTTATGATGGAATATGAAGCTTGAAATTATGTTAGACAAATTTTGCTAGACGATTTTAAGTGAAAACGAGTAAAATGACATAATCGGTAAAAATACCTAATGTTCATAAGTAAGTGTTAGAGTGGGAATTTGATGTTTCCATAGAAGGGGAAAATGTTCAGCATGTCATAAAACATAAGAATAAGGGATGAAGTTTAATTTCCGAACTTTGGGGCAAAAGTGTAAATATACAAAAGTTTAGGGGCAAAATCATAATTTTTCCAAAGTTTGAGTCAAGGACTGTTTTGATAAATGTGAGTATGAAATAAGCTAAATTTGCTTTTATAAATCAAGAAAGACGAGAAATTGACCTTGATCAGTGAAATAGAGTAAGTGAAATTATGAAAGAGTAAATTTAGCAACAAAATAGTTTTGGACAGCAACAGTTGTGTGAATTTGAAAAATCACCAAAAATGGTAGAAATCGAATTAGAGGTTGAATAATATATAAAATTAAATATGAATGAGTCTATTTTCACATAAAAGAAACATAGTAAGCAAAAGAGCTATATATTTTGATATATTTGAATTTTAGTAAGACAGGGTCAGAATAATTTCGGAATCCCCTGATCTGACTTTGGAAAGTTATTAAAAATTTTAAAAAAATAATTATGAGTTATAATTTATATATTTGAAATCCTGAAAGAGTATATTTTCAAGATAAACAAACAATAATGACATCTGAACTCTGTACAATGAGATAATTAATTTTTACTAAAGAAAGGTTAGAACTGTTAAACAGTGAAACAGGGGAGATTTTAAAGAATAAAATGTACTTATTGGCTAAGCCAAAAATTATAAAAATTTTATGATAAGAAAATATAGGAGTATAGTTTCTGTTAAAATTAACAGATCTTAATTTGGAGCTCTGTATCTCAAGATATAAATAATTTAGTGACTCTGACTCGGATAGACAACTTTGAATTTACATATAAGTTAACAGTGAAAATATAGTTAATGTTGTTTAAGCGTGTTATGTAAATTAAGGATGTGGAATGGAGAGGAGGAGGGTGACAATAAAATATATGAATGAATTGTGTATAAATGGTTATATGCCCGATTATAATCGGTAAATGTTAAATTGAATGGTAAATACGTATTGATATTGAAAGAATTATTGCGGTATTGAAAAGCAATTGATCAAATGTTTAAGAAATTTAATCATGGTATATATATGTGTGGTAATTTTGATATATGGATGCATTTTGGTTGTAGATTGATCTTGATGATAAAGGTTAGGTATATTTGGTCTATTAAGTGACATAATTGAGAAGTACGACAGGTGGGTCATTTTATGTGTGAGATGATAGTATGATTTGATTTGGTTAAGTAAGTTAAAAGGATGATTACATCATTGAGGTTGCATTGATTAATTCGGTAACTAGGTGAGGTGAATTATGGTTTGTGAAACATATCTATATTCGGCAATAATAGATAAAATATATTTATGTCATGGGTGAATGGTTAAACACTTGGGCTAGTATAAGGTGTATGTTTAGTAATGTTAGTTGGTAATGAAATAACAGGTTTTGGTTTAACATCGAATAGAGAGAATTTGTACTATCTTTGTGGCTAATATTGATAGTTGAATGGGAGATGAATGGATAATGTATATTTGACACTTATCTTATGAGGTATTAAGTAATTGATATATTACAATAGTTAAGTAGGAAAAATGTGACGATATGAGAATATGTAATGATATGGATCAATTCAGGTACTCGTGATGAAATCAACAAGTAATTGAAAATTTATAAATTCATACGACGAGGAAGTGAAAGATTGTGAGTATATTGAGCCATGTAAACCCTAATTAGCGACTCATGAATAACAATTTGAAAGTTTTAATTCAGATGAAATTTTACAACTAGATTTAATACGGTTAAAAGTGTATGTGCTCTGGTAATACCTCGTACCCTATTCCGACATCGAATACGGGTAAGGAATGTTACAGATACAGTTAATAGGGTTTAATTTCACATTTCATATGCAACCAAGATCCAATATTAAGTTTTCATATAATCGCATATAAACATGAATTGAATTCAATCTATAACAATCAATATCCAACTTTCACATTAACACATATATTCATTTCACTCAATTGTCAAAATGTCAAATACTTACCTCAACACTTACCATATGTATTATATTGAATTACAACAATAAACAAATAAATTCGGATTATAGAAATACAAACCAAGAATTCCGGGCTATTCGACGTCAACTTTATCTTTCCCCTCTTTAGTCGAGGATTCCGGTATGACGTTAGCTACAGAATTAAAACAATTAAAATTCATCAATATAACACAATTCAATTTCATATTGAATATTTCAATTTTTACTCAATATTTGCCTAAATTTCAATTTAGTCCCAAAACCGAGACTAATTTTTATTCTTCACATTTAATTCTATATTTTTATACAAATTCCATTTTAAACTAAATTTAACTCCATATTTTCACTTAAACCCCTAAATTTTGAATTTTTCACAATTTAGTTCACATTATTCAAAATTTACAATTTATTCTACAATTTAATTCTTTTTCACTTCTAGCTTAAAAATCTATCAATTTAATCCCTAATACTAAAATTATTCAACATTAAATTAAAACACTTAAAAACTTAATAATTGCTAAAATTTTGATATGGTTCGAGTAATACTTAATACCGGAATTCCAAAAAACATACAAATTACAAAAAAAAAGAGACTAAATTGACTAACCAATTGAACTTGAAAAATTTTTAAGCTATTAGGCCGTGCGTCTGCTTCTTTCCTTCTTTTTCTTTCGTTCTTTTCTTTCTAATTTTGGTTTGGCTTTATCTTTCTTTATTTCCTTTTCTTTTAATTCTTATTTGTTTTATTATTATATATAATATATATATACTTAACAATTAAGATTTCATATTACAATATAATATATAAATTAAATTTACATATAATATATACATCACTAGCCGTCCCACTTAAATAAACAATAGTAAAATTACTTCTTTAGTCTCTTTAATTATTTTTTAATCTGTAATTCAACTTTCACTCTATATGCAATTTAGTCTTTATACCTAATTACTTTTAATTTATGCAAATTAACTTAACCGAAATCTAATTAACTACACAACTAGCTTCGTAAATATTTTAATAAATACTTACGAGTCCGATTTATGAGAACGGAGTCCTGGGAATGCACTTTTTTTTCAATTTGGTCCTTTTCAATTAATTAACTATCAAAATGTTAAAAATTTTCAACGAAACTTTAATACCATCTTAATGACACTTCGTAAATATTTGTAAAAATTTTTACGGCTCGGTTTATAAAAATAAGGTCCCGATATCTCATTTTCTAAAACCAATTGAACTTAATAAATCACTTATATAACATAAATTATCAAATCAAAAACCTTTTTAAAAACCACTAAAAACGGGTTGTTACAGGGAAAGTAAATTAGGGGAAAATATTCAAAAAAAATTTGGGGAGAAAATGGGTTTGGAGTAGATGAGGGTGGGATGGGAGGGGAGTAAAAGTTTTAGGGGGAAAGTAGGAGGGAGTAAAAGTATTAGGAGGAAAGTAAAAAGGTTTGAGAGTTTTGGGGTAAAAATGTAAAATATTATATTTTGGTATTCGGTTTATTCGAATTCAAAAATTAAACTCGATCCGAACTCGAAATTCGAAATTTTTTTCAAGTCGAATCGAGTTTTGGTCACTCTTAGTTGAAATATACCAAGATAGTGGAGGTAGGCAATTAGGGCCAAACCACTATAAATCGAAGTATCCAAGCTTTTCTTTCATTTCCTCGTCCTTGAGAAAACTTTGCAAAGATTTTTAAAATATCAATCCACCTCTCTTGGTATTTTCAGGTCTAACATATATTTTTGTATGTGTATTTGAAATAATTATTTAATTTTATAATATTAAAGTTTACTATATCCACAGTGCAGGTGAAAAATAATGATATTTGAAATAATTAGTTGATTTTATAATATTAAAATTTATCATCTCCACAATGTAGGTGAAAAAAAAATATTTCACATATAAAAAAAATTAGTTGATTTTTAAGAAATAAAATATATTTAACATAATGATATATATCAATATATTTTTATCAATTAAAAATAAAATAAAAAACTTGGAAAGCGACTTGAATTAAAAAGAAAAACAAACAAGCTTTCACTGAGTTGCAATTTTGTCTTTCGCAATTTCCTTAAAAAAGCAAGGGAAAGGCATGAATATAGGCTTACCATAAAAATAAAAGAGAATTTGTTTGTACACTTTCCTTGATTTGCATTTTTGTCTTTCGCAAAAAAAAAAAAAGAAAAAAAAAGAAAAAGGAAATTGTAATAAGAAATCTAAGAAAACATCCTATAATCTAGAAAACAATCATAACAAAAAAATAAAACTATCGAATTTCAAAATTATACATCAATTTTGGTTTAATGTAGTTGCAAAATTAGGGGGTCTGACAGGGGCCCTGGACCCCCTAAAATGAAAATTTTTTCATATAAAAATTTAATTTAGTAAAGGTAAAATCCCACTTTAACCCCCCTGAAAATATAAAAATTTGAATCCTTTAAAAATTATAAAGATATAGTCTATTAAAATGGTGGAATTAAAATTTTTCTATCGTAAAAATTACAATTTAATTTCGACCCGCTAAAAAAATTTTATGGTTCGCCTCTAGTTTAATGTGCAATTGTATATATGAACTTTGATTTTGTGCAATTTTGTATATGAAATTTTGGTTTAATCTAGTTATCACAAATTATTGATATAACATCATACAAAAATAATTATATTTATCCAATATAAAAATGAATTGATCTATTTATTTCTTTAGGTGTGTACGATTGAATCAAAATTAAAGTTCCATTTATATATTTGAAACACAATCAAAGTTTCACATGTATAATTGCATCAACTTAAAGTTCATATATACAATTACACATTAAACCAAAATTCTTGTATAATTTTGAGATTTATCTCATAATGTTAAACTAAAACTTTTCACTCAAAAGAAGAGAAAAAGAAAAAGAAAACATTGTTTGACTTTTTAATTAGAAAGAGAACAAAAAGGGGAAAATATTTAGTTGAGATTATAAGAGAAGCTAATATTTAAAAAGAAATTTAAATTTTTGTTTTTTATTCCACAATCAATTTTAAAAATTTGGCATATATCTTTTATTTAAATATCTATTTTTAATATTTTTATTATATATATTTGTCAGCCTTTAACCCTGCTTGTAAAGTCTAAAAATTTCATTGATAGTGTACCAAATATTTTCCCAAATAATTATGCATATCAAATTTATTTTGACAAACTCATTTATTTTTATTTAGTATATAATGTATCTAATAAAAGTTAATTTTAAAGTTAGGGTAAACTGCACTATTAGTCACTAAATTATGGGTAAATTTAATCATTAAACTATTCAAAAAATTTTATTTAAGTCATTGAGTTGTTAAAACCGATACTATATGACTTTCTCTATTCGCACTGCTTGCACCAATCGAAAACTCTCTTTTCCCTTCTCTTTTACAACCCAACTTTGTTTTTCATGAAACAACTTTGAATGTCATGAGTCTACGAATCAAAATTCAAACAACTTTTTTCTCCGATCTCCGATACTGATCGTCAAATTGACTTGGATTTAAGGTATGTTCTTCTACTCATTGATGAGTACTGATCCATTGTATCGGTCGTCGAATCGTTGCTTGGAACTTACTGGCGGAACTTTAAAAAGAAAAACTTAACAATTCAATGACTTAAATAAAAAAATTTAAATAGTTCGATGACTTAAATGAAAATTTTCGAATAGTTTAGTGATCCAATTGTAATTTTTTTAATTAAATGAGCAAAATAAAAACTTACCCATAATTTAATTTAATGAATGATGATATGATGTAGGTTTGAAGGTGAATTTGATTTATTTAATATCTAAATAAGTAAAAACACCTATACTGAAAAAAGGTATTCAAATGGGAATCCGCCTTTGAAACAACTATTAACACCTCATGTGCTTCCGCCATGGCTACTCCTTTTCAAAAAATAATGTTACAAAAGGTGTTTGAAGGTGTTCTCAATTGGACTTCAATTATTATCAAAATCAAGAGAGTAGGTTAGCTAAATTCTTTTTTTGTGAGGAGAGAGGAGTTGAGGGACTAAAATTTAAATATGCTAAGAGTATAAGGGCTGTGAGCAAATTAGACCATGTATAGATTACTATTTATACATAATATTATTTAAACAATTAACCATGTCCCAACTCAATTTTTATCTTTTTATATTTTTACAAAAAATCTAAAAAAATACAAACATAGCGACATTATAACTTTCAATATCTTAAAATTATCATTTCAACCAAAACTCATTTGATTTGGTTTGGCTTATTTTTACCAGAGGCCTGTCACAATCCAACATAGGCAATGAAAATGATCCATTAATATTTTTATATAATTTATAAAATATATAACATAATAAATATATTACAAAAATAGAAAATGAGTCGGGTCGAATTGAGCTTTGAATGCATGAGCCTGAGCTTGGCTCATATTTTAAACATGTCTAATATTTTTTTGTTCAAACCCTTTCAAATTTCAAGTAGGCCTTCAGGCTTGGCGAGTAGCTCGCTCCTTGAACAACTCTAGGTACTAATGGTTGAGTTTAAGGGGCAAAATATATATATTAACCTTTAAAAAAGTCTTAAATTTCATTACTTTATCTAGTAAAAATTTTGTGTTTTTATGGCACTTAAATAAGCATTTAATTTTTGGCCATTTTAAAAAAAAATTATTATTATCGATTCAGCCTTAATTATGTTGACATTATTGTAATTGCAATATTTTGGAGGACAAGGATTTGAATGCTTAATTTAAAGAAGATTTATGGGTAAAAGTAATTATTTCTTAGATTTAAAAGTTTAAGGAAGATTTATGGGTAAAAGTAATTAATGTGCTGATTTTTTTTTACTTCTTTTTAAAAATTACTATTGATAAATTGGATTTGCAGTTTATTAAAATATTTTCAAAAGCCAATGGAGCCTAAGTTTTATTAAAATAATAAAAAATTGATAAATAAAAACAAAAAAAACAATATTTCCGTTTTACAAAGTGTTTTTAGTGAAAGAATTTTTTTTTATTTTTCAAATATTTTTATTTTTATTTTCTAAAAATTATTTTAAAAATTTCAATCAAGTATGTTTTGAAGAATTATTTTAATAATTTGGCCTATTTTATTTGAAATCTATAAAGTTAGTTAAATAAGTGATTAAAAGTGCCAAAAAAACTATTAATTCAATAAAAATTAAATTTTATAGAAAATAATTCAAGATTTATTTAAAAAAGATTAAAATAATTCAAGAATTATTTTACTTGTTTTCCCTATTTTATTTGACAACTATAAAATTAGTGAAATAAGGGCTTAAAAGTTCCAAAAAAAAGCATTTAAATAAAAATTTGTTTTTAAAAGAAGGAAATAGTTCAAGAAATATTTTAATATTTTGGCATATTTTGTTTTATAACTGTAAAATTAATGAAATAATGACATAAAAGTTCCAAAAAAAAATTTAAATAAGGACTTTAGAAGTGCAATTTTTTTAAAATAATTTTGAAATGGATAATGACTTATTTGACCCTCTAATTTTATAAAAAAAAAATTTAGCCTTTCATTTAATTTTTTTTGTCTTTTTTAGTCCTTAAACTTGTTTTTTTTGTCAACCCCCAAATAAATGGAAAAGTTAACATTTTTTTAACTTTATTGATGTTGTATCCACGTGGATGACACATCAATATTTAATTAATTTTTAAAATTTAAAAATTAAAAAACTATAAAAACTATTTTTAAAATTTAAAAATCATTAAAAAAGTAAAAAAAAGTTATAAAAATATTTTTTAAAATTTAAAAAATAATTAAATGTTGATTTGTCATTTACATGACAATCCATGTGTATGTCACATTAACAAAATTAACAAACATTAACTTTTCCATCCCTTTTGAGGTGATTTGATAAAAAATACAAATTCAATGGTTAAATGAGGTGAAAAATTAAATGAAGGACTATTTTTTTTTGTAAAGTTGAAGGGCAAAAAAAAAAAAAATTGCCATCTTAAATAAGTACTTAAAAGTAAAAAAAAAGTTAATACTTTAAAAGTGAAAAAAAAGAGTTAAATTATACGGACAGTCACCCAACTATAAAAATTCTCATTATAGGCACTTAAAATAAAAAAAATTACAATTTAAGTATTCACATTACATAGTTTATTTATTTTAGTCACTCCTGTTAAACACACAAACAAAAATCTGCCATAGCATTTTTTTTGACATGCGGACCAACCATTAGATATTACATGGCACAATTTACTATGTCATAAGTGTTGCATATCACTTTAAAGGACTAAAATATAATTTATTCAATACTAATTATTAATAAAAAAATAAAAACAATAATTAAACAGTTAAAGAAAACCCAGAAATCTAATCGTCATCTTCTACTTCAAATTTTTAACTTAAAATTTGAAAAATAGAACAAATAAATTTATTATAAAATAACTAAAGTTTGAATCCTGACTTAATAGAAACATTTTATTTGTTTTTATAAAAAAAATATTATAAATTACCTAAACATCTTAATTCTTCTTAGAATCAATATAAAATAGAAAAAGAATGGGATTTGAGTTAGCTTATTGGTTCTTTGAAAAATAACCAAAGCTTCAATCTTGACTTGGAAACTACAATCTGATTGCTTATGAAATTTTTTTTTTGGTGCTTTGAGTGGTTTCTTCTTTAATGGAGCTGTTGGGGATAATATTAAATTTTGGGGTTAGAAAACGTTGATTCTTTGTGGAGGATAGTTATGGATGAATTTGGTCCCAGTAATCAAGGAGAGCCTCCGAGGATCTCGGAATCGGGCTCTGATGAAGGCTCTGTTATGCGGTGGAGGCTGAGGCAACTAGTTTTGGACCTTACTCAACTAGAAGTGAAGTTGATAGAAAGCAGCATGTTGTTGTTAGGAAGCCTATAAGTTCTCTTTTTTCTAATTGTTTGTTCATCTTTAGTTTAGATTTCTGGGTTTTTTTTTTAACTATTTAATTATTGTTTTTTCTTTTATTTTGATTAATAATTGGTATTTGGCAAATCATATTTTAGCCCTTTAAGTGGCATCAACACTTTCACATGGTAAACTGTGTCATGTGGCATCCAATAATTAGTCTATGTGTCAAAAAATATCATGTCGGATTTTCATTAGAGTTTTTAATAGAAGTGACCAAAATGAATTAACTATATAACACGAGTACTTAAATTATAAATATTTTATTCTGGGTGCATAAAATGAGAATTTTTTATAGTTGGGTGACTATATGTGTAGTTTACCCAAAAAATTAGTGAAATAAGGACTTAAAAGCAAAAAAAGTTAAATAAGGGCTTCAAAAATTTTAAAAAAAGTTGAACATGGGCTTTAAAAATAAATACTTAAAACTAAAAAAAAAGTTAATGCATTAAAAGTTAAAAAAAGTAGTGAAATAAGGACTTAAAAGCAAAAATAAGTTAAATTAGGGCTTTAAAAATTAAAAAAGTGAAATAAGGACTTAAAAGCAAAAAAAGGTTAAATAAGGGCTTCAAAAATAAAAAAATTGAAATAAGGGCTTAAAAGAAAAAAAATAAGTGAAACAAGGGCTTCAAAAATAAATGAAAAGAAAATTATAAATAATTGTTGTCAAGAATGGGATTCGAACCCATGCCCTTTCGGACCAGTACCTGAAACTGGCGCCTTAGACCAACTCGGCCATCTTGACATCTTTGATCGCAGGCCTTCATGTTACAGTATTTAATCAATGATATTAAATCAATTAAATTTATCCAACAAACGTCAACGACTAAGATCTTGCCATCTCAGCTCAAAAAGATTGCAACCTACTATCTAACGGCTCCCAAGACCTCTACATTTTTCCCACTTTATACCAATCATACTCCCTTGTTTTTACGGAAAAGTGCTCTGTGATCTTCTGCTGAAGCACAAGAGAGGAAAATAATGGAGACGGCAGGAGAATGGCTGGAGAAGGCTTTGATTGATTTGTGTAAAAAAATAGAGACGGGTTTGGATTTGGATGCTGAAATTATTTCTGGGTTAGTTTCCTATTGCGAGTTGGCTCATCCCCTTGACGCCAAAGAATATCTTGACGTAATTCTCTTTCCCTCTCTTGTTATGAGTTTAGGGTTTATGGATTTCTTTTTTTATCTTTTAGTTTGAAAGGGCGGATTGTTTTTGAGGGTGTCTGTTGATCTGGGATTGGGTTTAGTTGATATTAGATGTGTTGGCAACTTGCAAGATGATTTTGATGATTCAAATTTTGATGGATAATTGATTTTTATGAATGATTATCCCTCCATTATATTATTATTGTAGAATTTTCACAAATTATTTTTAGAACTTTGATGTTTGAACTCGAAACATGCACTAACCATTGAGCCAAGTTCTTGGAGTCAAAATCTAACATTGAGTATCATGTCAAGTTTCCTAATCTCAGCTGCAATAGCTTAATTCTTTATCGAAGTAATAAATTTCATTTGTTTTGCAGAATATTATTGGACAAGAAGCAGGAAAAGTTGTTACCGAAGAGTACTTGCGGCGGAGGGGTCACTTAGTTCTCTGCACCGGCAATGCAGCCATCCCTGCTTCGAAACTTCAAGCCTATGTCAAACCACCTTCGGGTGAAATCTCTGTCAGTGGAACGAAGAAACCATTTAAGACTCCAAAAGAGGCTGCGGGCTCTAGTTATCGGGCTGAACCAAAAAAGAATGTCATTTCTGGTAATCAGGAAAACAGAATCCCGAATGATGCTAGTGATTCAAGAAACATGCGTAAAGGGAACCAAGGTAATTCTAAAAGAAGAAAGCTGGTAAAGTTGTTTCACTTGCAGAGGCAGCCAAAGGGTCGATTGTCTTCCACCAGGGGAAACCGTGCTCGTGTCAAGCTCGCCAACACAGACTGGTCAGTAATTGTCTTTCATGTGGTAAGATAGTCTGCGAGCAGGAAGGAGAGGGGCCGTGCAATTTCTGTGGTGCTCTAGTGCTTAGAGAAGGGAGCACGTATGCTGGTCTTGAAGGAAGCTTCACTCCTGTATCAGATGCTGAAGCAGCAGCTGAAGCTTACGCAAAAAGGCTTGTAGAATATGACAGAAACGCTGCAGCACGTACGACAGTTATTGATGACCAAAGTGACTACTATGAGATTGAGGGTAACAGTTGGCTATCAAAGGAGGTATCTCATGTTTTTAAATCCAAACTCTTTGAGACCAGAGATTATTGCTGCATGCGTTTGCTTGAAAGTCACTTGCGCTGCATGTTTTTTTTCTTCTCAGGAGAAGGAACTTCTGAAGAAGAAACAAGAGGAGATTGAAGAAGCTGAACGTTTGAAACGAAGTAAAGTGTTTGTGACTTTTGATTTAGTGGGACGCAAGGTATTATCTCTTTCCAATGACCTGATTTCTGCCTACATTTCACTAATAAAATTTCAAACACGTATTAGCCATTTCACTTGCACTGAATCTCCCTTCCTGGTTTCGCTTTCTCTCATAGTAACCATTGTCTTCAGTGCTTGAAATGTCTAGGTCTTCTGACTTCATTTTCAGGATTCTTGCTCTACCATGTAGCTTTTAACTGCTTTGATATTTTCTTTTGTGCATTATTTGTTTTTGAAAATTTATAGATACTACTTTTTTCCCTCAGGTCCTATTGAATGAAGACGAAATTTCAGAACTAGAATCCGAGAACAGAATACTTCTACGTCCACCAGATGAAAGGGAAGCAAACAGGATTAAACCGAATCCAAACCTTAAACTGCAACCAGTTTTTCTAAGTCCGGTCCCCAGTAAGAAGGGTTCCAAGAGTAAACAGCCAAGTAAGAGCCCTGTTAGTGGCTTGTGCTTGGAAATTACAGGGAGGGTGCAACATGACAGCAATGAGTTGAAATATTTTATGACCGATAAAAAGATGGAAGCTGCTTGAAATGGAAGTTTAGGCAAAGACACTGAAGTGAACTGTGGTCTGGATGCAGCAGAGGATGATGTTGAATGTTCTCTATATTACCATTAACATCAATATCTTGCTTACCGAGTAACTTTTTTTTTATTCTGTAGTCTTTATATTACATTGATGAATCTAAACCTTCTTAAATTTTTTTCAGTAGTGAATCAATGATATAGCGTTTTGCTTTTCCGAAGAGAAATTAAATGAAGCACAAGAGCTTGAACTCAGAAAGTGCATTATTTCTTTTTTGGTGACAAAGAAGAAAATAAAAATAAAAATTACATCACAGAACCCGTTTCCCCAAATGGAGATACTACAAAAACTTATAATCCTTGAATATCCAAATGAGCCAATTTAATCAGTTTATTAGCTTCCTGATTCTCTAATCTAGGGATATGGCAGATGTTCCAATGTTGAAACTGAGAAAACCGCTGAAGAATTCTCCTAATCAAAGTAGAGTTAGATCTTTCTGTGAGTCCCTCCTGTACGGCAGTAGCCACTTCAAGACTATTCGTCTGAACCAACACATTGTCATAGCCTCAGTTAATCAAGATGTCTAAGCCATCTAAGATGCCTCACAATTCAACCTCAAACATTGAACAACTCCCTAAGAATCTATTAAAGTCAAAGATCCAATTCCCAGCTTTGTCTTGCACAATTCCTCCTACTGAAGCAGAGTCAACCTCTAACCTTACGGAACCATCAGTATTCAAGTAAACCCAGTTTCCATGTAGATTGGAATACGAAATTGAAGCCTGAAGTGGTCTCGTTGGGCCCCTAGCTATCATCATAAACTGTTTGGCCCAGCTATAAGAGACCTTAATAGCATCGATACTATTCCAAGACACCCTTTGACAAATGAAGAGATTGAGATTTTTCCATATGCGCTAGATGCGGATCCCAAAAAAAATTTCCAATCGACTTCTCCAAATCTTAAATATTGCACATTCTACAGGTTTGAGACGATCCATTCCTGTAAATTACCTGAATAAAAGTTAACAATTTTACAAGTAGGAATTAAAAGGTTCCAAATATCCCTTGTAGCAAAACAGTCCCTAATAGCATGTAACACATCTTCAGTGATATACCCACAAACCTCACACGTCGAGCTATGACCTATACCTTGCCGAACTCTTTCTATATTAGTGAGCAGCCTCTGCTTGAGAGCAAGCCAAACAAAGAACCTAACCCTTTGTGATCCTTGAAACTTCCAGAGAATCTTCCATATAGCCTCTTTTGGCCTTCAGGAAGTTTATCGAACTTTCCCATATGCACTTTTAACTAAAAAAGAACCTGTCAATGTACCTCCTCAGATGATCCTATCAACCCCTGTTGTCGGGTATGGAGGAGAGACTCTAATAATCTTAAGAACAACCGTTTTTGGCAGTTAAAATTGAAATAAATCAAGGTTCCAAGTACATCCATCTACAACCATATCAATTAGCAAACAATTTTGATCAAGATTTAAATGACTAGGAAGTTAACAAGAGGCCATATATTAAGAACCCATGGATTATGCCAACACTTGACATTTCTTCCATCCCCTATTGACCAGAGCAAAATTCCTCGAATATATAAGAGGCTAAACCTTGGAGAGAGCTCTCCACAGGAAAGAACATCTACTCCTTGATAAGTGATCAGGAATTCTGTTGGTAACCCCATATTTAGCATGAAAGACTTGGACCCAAAAGGTTCTGGAATTAATTACAAGTTTAAAGCCCAACTTCACGATGAAGAAATTATTATGACTATGCAGTTTCCAGAAGCTAATCCCTCTATGCTCTCGAGGTTGGCAAATGTCTTCCCAGCCAACCAAAGCCACTTTTCGACTCCTACTTAAAGATCCCCAAACAAATTGGCACACCATGCTCAAACTGGCACACCATGCTCTAAATTTCCTCGTAAAGGCCTTTAGGGATCAACATAAACTGCATGAAGTAACTAGGAATCTCCAATAGAACCGATTGAGCTAAAGTAACTCTGCCAGCTAAAGATAATGTCCATGGCTCCTAACTTTGTAACTTACTCCAAACCTTATCCACCACAAACCACAATGTTCTATTAGTTACTTTTTCATGAAACAGAGGTACCCTTAGATAACTTCCAAGTTTTGAACTCTGTGAAAACCAATGATAAGATAAAGTTTACCACCTAAATCAACACTTACTTCTTTAGAGAAGCATACTTTTTTCTTATTAGCATTAATCGTATGACCAAAATAATCACAAAAGCTGTCCAACACCTCTTTCAAAATGATGGCTTGATCCTCTTCCACTTGACCAAATAGAATAAGGTCATCTGCAAAGAAAAGGTGAGACAATGAAGGACTTGATCAAGAAAGACATATAGGTCTCCATTTTCCAGAATGAATACTAGAATGGATACTATGACTGAGCCACTCCATGCACAAAATGAAGAGATAATGTGACAACGAGTATCCTTGATGAACACCTCTAGATGGATAAAATTTCTATGTCGGTATACCATTCCAAAGAATCTGCTTAGTAGAGTTAGTAATAGCAGACATAATTACATTACTGAGAAAGTTCGGAATACCTACAACATGAAGGGAAGCTCCGATAAACTCCTAGCGTACTCGATCGTATGTTTTCTCCAGATTAACCTTGATGGCCAACCAGTATCTAGTTTTCTTCTTAATTATCATGGAATGGAACACCTCTTGTGCAATAATGATGTTATCCGTGGTACTCTTTCCTGCAATAAACCTAGTTTGCTCTTGGCCGATAATTTTTGGAAAAACTAGTTTGAATTGATTTGCAATGATTTTCATCACCAACTTGTAAAGAACCGAACACAAACTAATCAGTCAAAACTGAGAGAAACATTTAGGATTCTGAACCTTCGGGGTGAGAACTAATAAGGTATTATTCAACTTTGGATTGATTTTCTCTCGAACAAAAATTCTTTTGACCCACGAGCAAATTGAATCCCCAAGACGATCCTACTGACTTCGAAAGAAAAGAGCATGAAACCTCACTCCCCAGAGACTTTAAAGGTCCCATATCAAACAAAGTAACCTTTATCTCCTTATTTGAAACTTGTTTACTTAAAAAATGAGCCTCATCATCTTTAAGCTTTGGAAACGAACTAGGGGGAGTTCTCTTGTTATCACCTACTCCTCACCATGCAAATTCTCGAAAAAATGAATCGTCTCATAACACAGTTATTCCTCATAAAAAATCCACTCCTCTACCTCATTTTTTAAAGCCGTGATCTAATTTTGATTTCTCCTTTTGAGTGTACGCCTATGGAAGAATCTTGTACTGCAATCCCTCAAAGAAACCAATCACATATTGCCTTCTGTTTCCAGAGAAGTTCCTCGTGATACAAGACCTATTCCAGCTCCTCTCTAACCTTCAAATCCAGCTGTAATAAAGACTCAGAATGAGAATAATCCATATCCCTAAGAATATTGTCTAATTTTTGAATCAGTCTTTTTTTTCGAAAACCAATGTGTTCATACACTTCTTTATTCCAGTCCTTAAGATGACTCGTAAGGTTAGAAAGGGAATTGGACATAGACCTCGTGAACTTTCAATTATTCTTGATAAACTCTGGAAAATTAGCATGCTTAATCCAACTTGCCAAAAAACGAAATAGTCTACCTAAAGGAGAATGGGTCTGAAATTGAAAAGATATAAGAAGGGCCTTGTGATCTAACTTGAGTCTTAGAAGATGAGTGATAGAACTGTTTGGGAATTTTACAAGCCATGCATCGTTACCAATAGCTCTATCGAGATGCTCAAAAACACCACCCTTATGGCATGTAAAAGATGCACCTTTAAAACCCAAGTCATATAACTCAGAGGAGTCCATAAAATTCCCGAAGAAAGAACACCTTGTCACATTAACTCGTCCACCCCTTTTTTCATTAGAGGCTAAAATTGCATTAAAATCTCTTACAACCATCTAAGGGGAGTTGGAACACGGAATGGTCGCTTTCAGAGCATCCCAAAGTCCCTTGCGTTTGCGACTATCAGGGCTACCATAGACAGAGACAATATAAATCGGTTGCTGAAGAGTATTGTTGAAAACTTTAGTCAGAACAAATTACGGATGTCTCCATATAATTTCCACTTGAACCGACTCCTTCCATCCGACCCAGATACCCCCAAAAAACCTATTGCTTCCACCCGATAAGAATGCTGAAAACTAAGACCAGTAATGACCGAATCAGCTTTGCTACCACTAACTCTTGTTTCTAAGAGGCCAACAATATTCAGCTTTTACCCTCTATTATACTCATGAAAAAATCGCAAAAACTTATTGCTAGCACACCTTTGACAATTCCACAAAAAAAATAGATAAACTCATGAATATATAGGAAATTAAAAGAGGAAGAAAACGTATCATATTACATGTCAGTTAGATACATTCGTTACGATTTCTCATCACTACTATGTCCCTCCTTTTTAGCATCAAAATTAATTTGCGAGCTAATAAGTTTGGCCATAGAATTCATAGTGTCTGCTAGCAGGACCCTCGCATTACCAGAAATTTTAAAACTCCCCATCTTTCTCAAATTATCTTGCTGATGCCACCATTAGAACAAACAATACCCTTAATTCCTGACCCCCTCCCTTTCGAAGTCGAGGTTCCTTTACCTCTTCCAACCGTGATACCAGTTTCAAGAGGCTTGGCATGATTAATTCCTCCATTATCCTTGAAAGTAAAAGCCGAGTGATTTTTTGGATTAAGAAATTCACTATTTAAATCCACCACTAAATCAACCAACCCATCAAAAGTGGGGTTAAAGTGGGCATTTATACCCAAGGGAATTGACCCCTTCCCAAGAATTTAATAAAATCGGTTGAGAATTAGATTTGGAACAATGACCTTTTCATCCTTTCCATTTAACGCACTATTCGAACCAGCTTGTTTCAAAAATTCTAAAAAATTCGCTTCACACACATCCTGTTCCTTGGAATTTTTCGTCTGATTTAGGTTCCATTTGTTTGCCAGTAAAATATTTTCTGAAAAATGATTTCTCAATAATAATTTACTTTTCTAGAAATGATTTACTTTTCTGGTGTTTAGATGAATCTGTATAAAATATTTTCTGTTGTTTGACAGATTTCCTAAAAATATTTTTCAGAAATCCTAAATATAATAAATTTTATATTTAATACAATAAAATTTACATCAATAGTGGAACGAAATACAAACCGAGAGCTTTTTCAGATGCAAATTGATTAATTGGAAACCAGTTGATGAGATTGTTTTACATGTAACAAACAGGGTGTATTAAATAAAAGAGCAAGCATCCTTCGGAAATGAATAAAAGTAATGTGGTAGACTGAAAAGTAGAAACCATTTGAATCCACCCAATCCTCAACCTTATGGTCGCCTTGAAAATTTTGAGAAATCTGAGCGTCTATGCTCCACATATGCTATTTTCCCCTCGTTCCCTTCTTCAGTTCCATAAAATATGGGTGTCGCATTTCCACCAACTTCCTGAAAAAATGTAGAGGAAATGAAACAAGTGAATTTTCAGATTGAACAGTTTAAAAAAAAAGGTTGCTTATGATTCGAATCCAGATCAAACACACTGCTCAGATTGCATGTAAGACGAACAACGAGTATCATGCGAAATAAAAGCCTCCATCTTTCTCGTTGCTTACCAAACGGGACATTATGTTACTTCCATAACCAGCATCAAAACTTCCCACCTGCGGCATATCCAATCAGATAATTCCAATCAGGGCAACAAATTTACAAGCATGTAGCATCAGCACCACCATCCAAAGATGAAAATTACAAAAACAACAAAGTTGGAGCAACAGAAAATATGATTTGTAAGCACCTTGGGACCAGTTTGACCGAAAATAGCATTATCCGCAGCAATGGTCAGATCACAAACCATATGTAAAACATGCCCTCCTCCAACAGCATAACCAACAACCTGATTTATAAGAATAACAACAATTTAAATAATGAAAACTAATGTAATCCAACAAAAAATAACCACTGTCACTAATTATTTTAGAAATAGAAGAAAAAAATATTACCATTGCTATCACTGGTTTTGAAAAAGATGCATGCAAGGGAATGTAACAACTTGCCAAGAGAATAGTCCATAAGTTCCTTATAGCACTACACTAAACATGTAATGCTACAGGTATGCTTATGCCAATGAACCAATGTTCAAAAATTTTGTACTAAACCATAAAAGCTAATATGTGTTTTACTGTAAGTGCAGAGCAGAATAAACTTCCATTCAACAATCCAATTAATGACTTTCATCATGCCACAGTTCAAGCAAACCATAAAACTTCATGAGCATAAATAAGAAAGAAAGGTTCATTGAATTAATGACAACTAGGAATTTTTTCAATCAAGCTTTATCACTCTGGAAGTGGTGTAACAATGTCGACAATGCCACTGCTAAAGCCCCCAATAGTGATGTGAACAATTTAACAACTGATTGTAGCTGCAAATAACAGTATAACACAAAATAGTAGCGATACCAGTCCAGAATTTAAAGCTAAACCAATACCTTTTATGATATGAAACACAGTAACAAGCCGCAAGATGGAAAATAGAAAATCAAATACAGCAAAGTGATGCAGAGGTAGAAAGTAGACAACTTAATCGAACCATAACTCAAAAATCTCATTACTCAATACTCAAGTAGAAACTCAAAAATTTAAGACCCAAAATAAGAAAGCAAAATGCATCAGGGGATTGACAACTAGGAAAATTTTCAATCACTATAGAACCAAGACTGAAAACCCAGTCAATGTGAAGGAAACCTTTACCATATGCTAAATATCCAGATCAAACCTCTTCGACCAAAAAAAATAATAGATTGGTTTTTACGGTTTTTCTAAAATTCAGTAAAAATTCACTTACAAATTTAACAGACCCATTTCGAATGAAGTAACCTTGATAAAAAGAAGACTGAGATTATACCTTAATAGGACTGTGGCTGCTAATTTTTTAGGGTTACTTCAAAATACAGACTTGGTAAGGACGACGGTCGACCGATAGAGAAGAGGAGGCAGAGATGATGAGGTGAGGCCAACGAACAGAGATGAGGAGGAGAGGCGGAGGCTGATGGACAGAGAGGAAGGGAGAACCACCGCGATGAGAGTGAAGAGAAGAGAATGGAAAATGCCTTACATGTTAAAAAGGAAATTATAAAATGATTTACTCGTATTTTGGAGAATGTTTTCCTATAGGAATTCATTTTCCAGCAAACAAACACAGTAAAATTTAGAAAATATTTTTAGTAAAACATTTTTACCCTAAACAAATGGACCCTTAGTCCCACTATGACTTCGGGGACCTGCTGTGAAGAAGAAGAAATTAAGAGCGTGTTTGGTTGGGTGTATTGGATTAGCCAATACACCCCTAATCTGTGGCCCCACCTATTGTCGTGTTTGGTTGGCAGTATTGCCCTAATACGAGTGTATCTCGTTCCGCACGGATTCCCCATTTTTCTTTAGCAGCGCCGATTTGGGACTCCCTTCCAAAAGAAAGGATTACCTAATCGGTCCTCTTTTACCCTCCCAAGCCTCTCTCGATCTCCACCCACCCTCTCCCTCCCAGCATCGACATCGACAGAAGCTGCCAGCGAAAGCTCCAGCCCATCCCGACTTTCATTTTCGCATATTTCTCTGCTAAACGGTCTCAGCCGGTTATCATTTCTCATCTTTCCTCTTCGCATATTTCTCTGCTAAACGGTCTCAGACTTCCATCTTCGCATATTTCGCATATTTCTTCGCATCTTTCCTCTCTGCATGCATTAGTGGGTGTTGTTGCATTTTTTTTATAAATCTGATTACGATTGTTTCATCAGTTTCTTGGTAAATCAGAATAGGGTTTCTTGCTGGTTATGAATTTTTTTTTCATTATTTGTTTTCCTGCATTATTTGCTGGTTATGGTTTCGTTTCAACTAACCGATTTCCCTTTTCTCATTACAGGTTCTTTGTTCATTGGTTTCTTCATCGCAGTCGTCCCGATTTGCTCATTACAGGTTAGTTTTACATTTGTATTCATGGTTTTGGGATATGTTTTCCCCGATTGCAGGTTTGGATTGATGTAGCAGATTTTGTTGTTTCTGTTTTGGATGAACACTTTGTTAGAAGTGATAATATAATTATGAAACATGCCTCAGCAATTAGATGTCCCTTTTCGCTGCCATTTAAATCTCAAATAAATAAATGTTGTTGCAGTACTGATATTTCTATTTTCTCACTTAATCAGTTACCTGGTCATCAATTACTCTCAGTCGAATATATTCTTGCCTGTACATTGAGTCATACATAGCTTGTAGGTATCCTTCAATGTACAACTGCAGAAGTTGAAACCTTATCAGTGACCATTAAAGCAAAAGTAAAACAAATAGATTAATAACTTCAAAAAAAATCAGCATCTATTGAGCAGTGAGGCAAAGCAATAACAATCTGAATTCTTACAGACGTAATCACATAAAGACGCTGCTTAATAGCACATGTGTGTTTATCAGGTTCTCTGGTCATGGTTCCGTATCTGACACTCGTTACTAGGTATCCATATCCTCACCATTATTAGTCAATACTGCTTTCATTACTGTAATATGAGACTTGAACAGAACAGTATGATATAGAATTAAGGGTACAAAATTTGAGTATGACACTCGTTACTAGTTATCCTTAGTAATACTTATGCAAATACATGCAAAATGAGACATTGAAACCATCCCATTGAAACCACTTGCTTTTACCCCCTTCAAAATAGAGTCAGATATTTCGGTAACAGCAGTAAAAATTACATTAGAGCCTGCTGTTTTTAGCTGCAGAGTTGGCACAGATATACCAACAATTAGGTAAGTGCAAAGAAAGTAGAAAGAAAATCACATAATTGACTTAAATTTTTCTATCTCTTGATTGTTTCTTCATTTACATGTGGTTTCACTCTGATTTTCCTTATGTTTTGAGATTGATATTGTCTATTGATTTTAAATTTCTCTGCTAAAATATTCGTATTGATAGTGAGCAATGGAAATTGTCTGCTGTTTTCAATTCAGACAGTTTTTTGATATTGTTGCAATGGAAATCGTCTGCAGTTTTCAATGAAATTGTATATATAAAATTAATAATATCTTTATACCATCCTATTTTATGTGTATATAAATTGTAATAAATTATTTTTGTTCTACATACATATCTTCAATTTATATATGTACATACCTATATTTTCATATATATTTCTATAATTTGTATACATATTTATATATTAACACACATTTTAATTTCACGAATGTATATATACTTACATGTTTATTATCTTACAATTTTTTATACCTATATATATATACATATATATATTACTTTTGCAATTTTATTCATTTATTTATTTATATTTTCATTATTATTTTGAATGAATGTTTTAATTTTATTTCCTTATATGCATTGTTATTTAAGCCTACAAATAATGGGCTTAAATCACAATTATTTGTACATGTAAATACAATACTACATTTCAATCTTTTCCAATCATAATTGCAAATACAATACTACTTTTTATCTTATTATTTGTACATGTAAATGAGATAAAAGTTATATATATTTTTACAAAATGATCATTAAATTTAAAATGTTATAAAAGTTTTAAAACTTCAAATTCATTATTAAACCAAATCCTCATTCTTCATTTTATTTGTTTTAAAATTAGAAAGAGTTAATTAAACTAATCATCAATACAAAAACTAATCAATGATCAAACTTTGAACATGCTTTATTAAATCTTCGCATTTCATTATACGAAATTATATTTAAATTTAAATTTAAATTTAAAATGTTCAAACTAATCCATGTTCAAACTTTGAACATGCTTTAATTAACTAAACAATCAGATGCTTCTTCTCAAGCTTCTCGAGGAAGCAAAAGAAAATGGATTCCAGAAGAAGATGCAGCCTTGGTTTCTTGCATGGTGGATTTGCACAATGTAGGAACATTTAATGTTGATACCGGGTTCAAAGCCGGTTATTTGAACGAGCTAGAGAAAATGCTAGAAAAGGCTTTACCAAGAGCAATGTTGAAGGCGAAACCAAATATTGAATCTCGGATTAGTTGCCTAAAAAGGGAATGGTCAGTCGTCTATGACATGCTTAATGGCCAAAACAATAGCGGTTTTGGTTGGGACGAGCATAGGCAGCTCGTTGTTGCTGAAAATACAGTTTGGGAATCCTATGTAAAGGTAAAATGTATTTCAAGTATTTATTTGTGTTTTTACAAAACTTATAACTAATATGAATTAATCATTTTTTTTAGAGTCACAAAGAAGCCTCTCAGTTCAGACATCGTTCTTTTCCTTGCTACAACCAGCTTACTGCCATATACGCAAGAGATCGAGCGACTGGGAAAGACGCTCAAACAGCTGCTGATGTTCTTGAAGAAATACATGCTGAGTATGTACGTACTATAGATATGAATGAAGAGAGAAACACATTCTATGACTGCGAAGCTGACGTCTCTTTAGACGACATGGATGTTTCTAGTACGGATCCGCGAAGAGATAGAGACCAAAGGGGTTCCTCATCTTCAAACAAGAGAAAGAAGAAATTTGATGCTCGTGATAATGTGTATTCTTCATTTGATGAGGCTGCCACTTTGTTGGCCGAAAACATCAAGGCCGTTGGCGATCAAATCAGTAGGAGTATTGCCTCCGAGGTGGTAATTCAGCAGAAGTCAGAAGAACATCAAAAGATGGAAGAGAAAGCTTCAAATTTATATTCAGCCTTATGGTCAATTGAAGGTTTAACCGACGATCAGCGGTATGATGCTTTGAGTAAAATTCCCGATCATCCAACTCAAATGATCGTTTTCTTTAGTTTACCTTCTGTTGCCCGATTGGAATGGGTCAGAAGATTTCTTTCTCACCATTAAATATCAATGTTCAAACTTTTTGATGTTGTAAAACTATATAACATATGGATTATGATGTACAATTTCATTTTCATCTAACCTTTTCTTAATATAAGTTAATTATGTTTATGTAGAATATAATTCTCAAGTTATATATTGATTTTAGTAAATTCATATAAGAACATTTTATTATTAAGAATTTTATGAAATTATATATCACTATTAAATTATATTTAATATTAATTATTTTAAATTGTATAAATTCATATAAGAAAATTTATTATCAAGAATTTTATGAAATTATATATTATTATTAAATTATATGTAATAATTATTATTTTAAATTATACAAATTCATAAAATATAATTTATTAGTTATAATTATTTTAAATTTTATTAAATCATATATTTTAATTAAAATATATTTAATATTAATTATTTCGAATTTTCTTTTATAGTATCATATATTATGATTTGAGTAAATTCATATAAGAATATTAATTATTAAGAATTTTATTAAATTATATATTTTAATTATAATATATTTAATAATAATTATTTTAATTTATATTTTACAGTATCATATATTATTATTTGAGTAAATTCATATAAGAATATTAATTATTAAGAATTTTATTAAATTATATATTTTAATTATAATATATTTAATAATAATTATTTTAATTTATATTTTACAGTATCATATATTATGATTTGAGTAAATTCATATAAGAATATTAATTATTAAGAATTTTATTAAATTATATATTTTAATTAAAATATATTTAATAATAATTATGTTTAAATATGATTAAATTATTTATTATTGATATTAATAATCTTATTAAAATTTAAATAACAATAACAATAATAATTTACCAAAACAAATTTTTGCTAATTATTAAGAATTTTATTAAATTATATATTTTAATTAAAATATGTTTAATAATAATTATGTTTAAATATGATTAAATTATTTATTATTGATAATAATAATCTTATTAAAATTTAAATAACAATAACAATAATCATTTACCAAAACAAATTTATGCTAAGGGTATTCTAGTCATTTTAGTTTTTTCCATTATGCTATTACACCTCTATTCCATTCAACCAAACACAAGATTATTATTACGCCTCTATTCCATTACATTCAACCAAACAGTTGATTTGCTATTACACCTCTATTTCATTACGCCTCTATTCCATTACATTCAACCAAACAGTTGATTTTTTATTACACCTCTATTCCATTACACTTATAACCCAATAAAGCGAACCAAACGTGGTGTAAGTCAAATTTTAAAGCAATCTCAATTGGATCAGAAAGCTTACCTGGACTTTCGTGTGTGGGCCTTGAATGGGTTCTTATTTCTATTAATCCTGGTCCGTTGCCCTCCATCACATCAACGTTACCAACAGGCCCATAAGACTGGCCTACTTTGCTTAAAACAGGCTACTCCTTAGCCGATTCCCCCATTTGTGAAAGTGACTTTTTTTTTTTTTAAATTTTCCTATATGGGACATGACCCACGAAAATTCCTCCATTATCGCTCCATTCATGCCATCTCCAATCTTCGACAAAACATTAAATCAGAAGCCCATCCCTTGTTTAGGCAATATTTTTGTTGTTAGATTCTCATTACCCCTTGAATTCTTCCGAGATTTTCTTTCAACGAACATCCATGGTCCAAACGATTCCGGCGACTCCTTCATCTTCTCCTTCTCCGGTAAGTCCACTATGACTGCTTCTTTGGCCATTTCACCATCCATCACAGTTTCTTTGGAAGGGAAAAGATCACGCACGTGGCTATATCGGCCACACAAAAAGCAAACCGCCAGCAGCAACTCGTATTCAACGCGTTGCACCATGCCGTTGATCAAAACATGTGGTATGAGCGGTTTGTTTAGATTGATAAAAAGTCAAGTTTAGTCACCTTACCAATTAGACTGCCGATTTCTTCCAAAATTTTCCTCTTATAAAAGACCCCCGGTAAACTAGGAAAACGAACCCAAGCCATGACATGATTCGGGAACGGCTGAAGGGGATTGAAATCTGGACTCCACGGTTGAACCGTGAGGTATTGTCCAAAGACAGTCCACGGCCCCTGAGTGAGCGCCTTTTCATAATCGTCCTTACTCTGAAATTTGACTAGATAATAGTCATTCTCAACGTGATGTGAAGGCTTCCAGAGACTTAAGGATTCGATTTTGCAGTGTGGAATAGGCTAAATTACATCCCAACAATTTCACCACCACCGTGGTTGCCATGTCTCTAATCAAAATCTGTTGGATTCTCTTAGAGAAGTTGGTCGTGGGAACTCCATTAATCGTAGTCTTCGTGACATCGCCCTCTAATAACTCAAGATCCTCCTCTCCGGTAGAGCCATGATTTCCCCTTCTCAGCCATTTATCTTTCCATGACTCCAGCGGCATTGGAGTCGAATCCACAGCCATAAAACTTTCAATGTTTGTTGTGGGATCCTTAAAACGAACATTTTTTTTTGTATTAAGATCTTCATTTGAAATACCCAATCAAGTTTTCCGACATGATAAAAAGAAAATGAGAAAATATTGTTAGGCTGCTAGTGGAGTTTAGATTCTATAATCAAAATTAGAGGATGACAAGTGTTCTAAAGAAAGAGACTTGTAGAACAAAAAAAAAAAAAACTCAAATATTAACATTTCATATATATATATAAAACATCAAATAATATTGATACACTCGTACAAACTTGAAAGTCCGTAAAAATTTTAACAAAAATATTATATTAAAAAAATTCAAGGCTTAGTGCAACTTTATTTGTTTTCTAAATTTATGATATATTAGATTGAGTTGTTTTTACATATTATGTTAAAATTAAATATATTATAATATATAATAATAATTACCCAACTATTTTACCATCCAGGGCATATCAATGTGCCATGGGTCTTGGCTTGTAGGTTAAATTATACCATTATAACTTTAGTCTCTTTTAAATAGTAATAATTCAATATATTCCCTTTAAACCTCTAGAATTTTTTTTTCCAATTTTATTTCGACCCATCCCACAATTCTGTCTTTGCTCGTAGATGAAATGAAGGAGCTTATCGAAGTAAAAAGTTTTCTGACGTGAAAGAAATAGAATACAAGAATGGCAGATGATGAGGATAATATTCCTGTGTCCTATTTACAACATCGACGGAGTGATGGAATTATAAACAGTCAAATGAGGAAGCTCTTGACTGTCAAATATTTAATCCCTGAAAATACAGTTGCGCTTCTATATCTATAGAGGCCTGCATTAGTACAATCATTGGTGGGTGACCTCAAACTGCAGCCATGTTCCACTTGTCACCACACCATCCATATATACCAATTATCATCAACTATTGGTGCATAATGTCGAAAACTAAATGAAAGATAATTCCCCCATGTCATTAAATTGGTTCAAATATATAATCTACGAGATGATTTGTTAATCCATGCCCCACCTCATTAAAACATGGAACGTTGCAGCCCTACCCCTACCCCTGCCCCTGTGCCTCTACATATACATAATTCATGCCAACTGATCTGCCGGTCCTTCCTCGAATCTTGAATTGCATAAATCAACCGAGTTAAATCCGGTGTGTCCTCGTCCTATAAACTTTCGTTTAGAGTTTTCCTATGGAGCCTGCGAATCAGCATCCGGAACCAAGAGATGAGATCGAAGAGGGTGAAATCGGTGTCTTCGGTGCCGAAAAATACTTCAACATGGAGCTCGATGATGGTGAGTGTCCCAAGCTTTATGACAAGTATTCGAACCAAATCGATCTTCATCATATGACTCTTAGTGCAAGTTCAGAAACCAGTTGGAACATCCAATCTGTTTCGTTACCGAATTTTACAAGGAGTCGATCCGAAAACAGGCGAACCAAGGTCGATGGAAGGAGCTTTTTCTCCAGTCTTGGTAGCAGCGGGTCCTCTTCAGATGGGAAATCTGTTTATCTCAATCAAAACGTTGTTCATGGAAAGGATTACAGCAAAGAACACATTCGAACCGATCACAGGCCTATAGACATGGACGGAACGAAGCTGGTTCAAGCAAATTTTAAGGTGGAAGATGAGTTTGACACCCAGAGTTTCGATCCACGAAAATCCCTGGAAGTGTTCGGATCCAGTGGTATGAACAAAGGAGACATAGCCAAGAACCTTGAGAGGAAACTGTGTATGTTAACATGGGATGCCTTTCCAAATGCCCCAACCATTTCATCTATATACAAAAGCAGGCTTCTAGGGGATGATGATGATGAACATAGTGAAGGTAGCTCAGATCTCTTTGAGATAGGCAACATATTAGGCGATGGTGAGATGACCCCATATGCACCAAGCGAGACCAGCATTCAATGGAGTGTGGTCACTGCCAGTACTGCAGCTGACTGCTCATTTGTTTCAGGTTACGATGATGAAACGAAATCAGCGAAAAGTATTAGAGCTCCGGCATCAAAAACCACCGTCAAAGAGGCTCAAAGAAGCCGATCAGGTGGGATATTGGGGTGCCGAAGACACAAAGCAGTCATGGTGGCTGAAAGTACTGCATATAGAAAGAGATGGTAAATTACTTTCCTAATTGGCGTATTTAATTATGTAATTGCTCTAAAGTATTGCATATAATCTCCAACATGGCATTATTATTTAGCTAATTTTAGCAGAATGGCATAATGAAATTGTACTGGGGGAGCGGGGACAATCATGGTTTGGAGGTTCTGTACAGGATTAAAGCCAAGTTGCTTTTGAAGAAGCAGTCTTTGCCTCACTTGAGAGACTACAAACATACAACTTTGCGTTGGCATTTGTTGTTTGTGTTCCAAACTGAAGATCCTAAAACATGATGACGGAAAAAGTGGCATATAATATCATGTCTTCAAATCTCCCATTCCCATGTTCTTGTCATCTATTGTATGTTGCATTTGTAATCTTATATATATATATATATATATATATATTAAAATCGAAATATCAGTACTTCTACGTGAATAGCTTAAAATGTCGTAATGCATGTTTTATGTAATTAATTTATTTAGTAATTAAGTTTTTTATTAAAATTAACATCTTAAATCAATTTAGAAACATTTATTAATAAAAACTATTAGTATGTATTCAGGTAAAGAATATTTGGTATATAAAATTTTTGTTAACTTATCAAAACCATATATACAATTTTGATAATAACCTTATGGTTTTTTTCTTAAAATTATATGATTGTTTATATAATCAAAGCTTTATTTTGATTTTTTTATACAATATTTTCAATGTTATCATACAGATTGTTTCACTCGCATTATTTGTATCTATTGATAATTTTATTGATTGAGTTTATGTCACAAGTCAACTTGAAAGAAAATGTCAATGTCTTGATAAACAATTAGAGTGTATTTAATATTTTTAATTTAATGTATTTGCCTATTTAAATTTCTTTTTACTCACAATTTAAATTAATTTTTTTAAATTTTAATTTCATAAATATTGCATATGTGTTATTATTATTAGTTTCAAATATAACATTTCATTATTTCTTATTTCTTATCTTTAAATGCACACTTATGTTCTAAATTTATGATTTCCATATGTATACACAAGTAACAGAACTTCAGGTAAATTGTACAAATAGTCACCTAACTATGCTTGCGTTCCTATTTTGGTTATTCAGTTTTAAATTTTTTTTAATTTAACCACTAACGTTTGAATTCATTCCTATTAATTTTGGTCACTTGCCATTAAATTGATAACGAAAAACCTTTTTTTAAGTAGTATAATAACACATTTAGTTCTCAATGCTTACACATTTTATCAATTTGACCTTAATTCTAAATAATTCAATAAATTTAACCTTTCACATTTACAATTAGGGTCTGTTTGATTGACGGAATTGATTTTTCGGAAAATCATTTCCAACTTTTTCAGCGTTTGATTGGGGGAAAACATTTTCCATTTGGAAAATGAACTCCAAAACAAGGAAAAATGGGTTACAATTTAGGAAAAATGTCTTACCCTTTCAATTTCCGTAAGACATTTTCCGTGCTCTCCTCTCTATCGCCTCGTTCATTCCTTCCTTCATTTCCGGTAGAAAACTACTTCTGTTTATCGATTTTCCAGTAACTTGTTTTTTAATTATTCAATACTTGTTTTTTAACACAATTACAAATAATTTATTTGATATTTAGTTTTTTCAATTTATAACAATTAATATTGTAGCTTAATAATTGAGTATTATTATAAATAAATCATTGCAATATATGTAAAAATAATTTAAAATATAAAAATTTATTAATATATATTAATATATGTAAAAACAGCTTTTTCGAAAAATATTTTCAAAAAATCTGCCAAGCAGCAGAAAATATTTTATACAGATTCAATCAAACACCAGAAAATATTTTCTAGTAAATCATTTTACAGAAAAGTAAAACATTTTCCAGAAATCATTTTACAGAAAATATTTTACTGGTAATCAAACAGACCCTAAATTTCCTAGCCAAAATTTTCATCTTTTAAAACAGAGGCATTCCACATCTATTAATTGTTTTATTTATGGTTGAAATTATCAAATTCAATACATAATCCCTTTTTAAAATATAATATACAATAAAATTATATAAATAATTTAATATTTGTAAAAATAATTTTTCACTTACTATCGTAATTTTAGTTTTTAATTAATTTGGGATATGATTTGACACTAAATCAGATTATTAGTGAGACATATTTGCTTATTGTGGATTTAAAATTTTAAAACAAATAATTAAAAATAAATAAAATACATAATAAACTCTTAACCAATTTATAAAAATTAAAAAAAATCATTATCAATGTATCAAAAGGAAATTCAATTAATTCTTTCATTTTTTTCTTATGAAAAATTAAATGTTCATAATTTTTTTTATTATATAATCATTGATTGAACAATTGAATTTTTCAAAGCCATAATTTTTAACTTTGGATTTAATTTCCAATTTCAAGGATCAACTTTGAGGACTATTTTTATCTAGCTTGAAGGAAATGTCATACTATTAACAACAAGAGTAAAACTAAAGTGTTTTTTTTAAAGGTTTTTTCATTTTCTTTAGCCAAAATTTTTTCAATCAAAGGTTTATAAAATATTATATTTAGAAAAAAAACTAATGAAAAAAGAAAGGGAAATTAAAGTTTCAAAATAAACTTATCAGGAATTGGCTCGAAAAACAACTTGTTAGTTTTATAATTTTAAAATGATTAAATTCATTTCGACTATAATTTTTGCATAAATTGTATATGTATATTTTTTTTATACAATGTCTACTTTTAACCATAACCCTAATTGTATATTTTGAATTAGGAATTGTTGAGGGAGGTTGACTCATTCAAGAAAAATCTTCGAAGAGTCGTTCGTTGGGCTAACCGATCCCTCAACAATCAAAGGTATTGCCCATTGATGGGGGGTTTGTCTTTGATACTCTGTCGAAAGTCAATGTGCTGTGAGTAGCTGCCCAGTGAGCTTGGTTCATAGATCCTAGAGCACTTCGATTGGAAGACCTGTAGAGCTAAATGGAGAGATGTTAGTATAGAACGTGTAATGATTATGAAGCTCACCTATGTATGCAAGGACTTGATCCACCAACCTTAGGCCATTTACTTGCAACCATGATATCATTGGAGCTACTTTTATAGTTGAAGGGGGTCGACTCCTTCAGAAAATGTCTTTAAAGTGTTGTCCATATGACGGAGGTTCATCTAGTGAGGGATCAGGAGATATGGGGTAATGTGCAAGGTTAAATGTTGGTTGTACTACTTAGGGTATTTTATAACTTTTTTAATTTATTTTTTTTGCTTCTATGTAGGTTATATACTTTTTGCTTATGACTTTACTTGTTATTGCAAAGGTGAACAATTATTCCTTTAGAAGATGGCTAGTCCGCCTATTATGGCATTAGTTCTGACAAAAGAAGCGTTAAACGCTCCACTTGATATTTTGGGGTTATAGAATACGTAGAAGAGATGTTACTCTACGATGAAAATATTCATCTGATTCGAGTACTACTTTGGATTTTAGTTTTGGTATGTGTAGGACCTTAGAATATTTTAATAAATTCGTTTGTTTTACCTTTGTAGGTGTTGATTCAAAAGAGGGATCAATGGTTAAAATTCGGGAGGTTGCTACTGGTGAAGTTGTTAGGAGCATAGGTGCGCTAACTCCTGTTAGTGACGTGAATGCAACAGAGGTGATTATCATTAGTGAGACTAGTACAACAAAGGTATTGGCAACGTCTACGTCCATGACTACCTTCACTGCCCTTACTCATGATTTCTTAAAGAACTTGGGTTCTTTTAGGAGTCAGATGATGAGGGGAAGTGGACAAAAAATGCCTCTATTAGTTCTCAAGGGTTAAAGTCCAACAAAAAAAAAATAGAAAAAGACTATTGCTAAAAAAGTAGTCATTGGCAGAAGCGAATGTGTTGATACTGGAAATGTGAGTGTCAAAAAATCCTATTAGGTCATTGCCTGCATCAACTCTCAATGTTACCATTGGTTCATTAAGTTTTTCAATTCCTACCATTGTGGTTCTGATTGTTGTTGACCCTCTGCGAAATATTCCTCCTTTAACAACTGTGGCCTCACAACTAGTCACGCATGGTGTTTTTCCTATCAGCTTTTCATCAGACTTTACCTCCGCACTAGGTAAGTTAGTATATCTATTGTGGTTATTACCTAAATAAAGTTTGTGTAGCTTGCACAATAGTTATATCTTTGTTGTAATAGTGATGTAAGACATTAGCACAAGCTAGCTACATCAGTTGTGTTAGCGTTCTAGATATATCTGGGGAGTTGACAAGGGGAAAAATGTTTTAAGGTGTATTCCCAGTAAGAATAACCCTATCGTACACTTTTTTCCTTTGAAGAGATGTGCTGAGCATTGATAACCTCCCATTGAATCTTGATGAGGTGATGACACAGATAATAACTATGGTTCCCAAAAAGATATGAGATGCTGATTGTACTAATGTTCTAATAGAATTTATAAGAGCTTGGGCGGGTCTTATAGCTGAACAAGCTTATACTTTTGCACGGCTAATGAAGATGTGGACGTTTGTTGCTAAGTAGTTAGTTGAGCTAAACCAGGAGAAGCTAAAGTTGAAAACGGGATTCGAGAAGTCCACTGTAGATGTTAAATTGCACAAAAAGTTGAGCATGAAAGTTGCTACGAGAGAGGCAAGCTTTAAATCTGAGAGCAAACATTTAGAGGATAAGAATGAAGTTTTGAAGAAGGAGAAACTTGGGTTACAAGTTGAGACCAACACGCACAAAGAAAATATAGATAAGCATGTGGCAAAGATGGAGTAAATAAGGCGAGATCGTGCTACTAGGAGTCTTACAAATCAAAAGTAGTAGCTATCAAGTAGGAGCTTGATGAGATGATCGAAAGTCGTGCCCAAGAACTAAAGTCTCTAAAGAAAAATTATAGAAGATGTGAATTTTGCTTTGTCTGCGAAGGGCAGTTTGATGGTCATTATTGCAGAAGATGCTAAAACTGAGATAGTGGATACAATACCTTATATGCAACGAGGTGCTATCTTAGCCATTGAAGTTTATTGGGGATAGTCAGAGAAGGCAGTTAATGATAGTCAAAGCAGTTATTCGTTGGTTAAGAAGTTGTTAGAGTTAGCTTCTTGATAAAGCATCAGATCATTCTCTGTATAAACATGAGGTTGATAACCTTGAATTGTGGTATGGTTTTTACTCTTTAATAAAATGAGTAAACTAGTTATTTTTCTATTTTCTGTTATATTGTTGATCTGAAGATGGTATCAGTGCCAGGTCATTTTTTTAAGAGTTCTTGGATCTTACTTTTCATAATCTTGTATTCATGGTTCTAGAGATAATTTTTAGGAATGGTGGTTATTCTTCTATGAATGTAGGAACACAAGAACAGTTCTCAGCACTACCATTTATGGGTAGTTTGAATGGTTTGGGCTGTTGAGTTCAGTAGCTTCCCAAGTATGACACAATTAAGCTCAACAAGAATAATTTTCTCTTATGGAAGCATCAGATCATGCTTATTCTTGAAGGTTATGGGTTGTGAAGGTATGTGTTGGTTCATTCTCTCATTATTTCTCAATATATAATTGGTGCAGGTGGTGTTGTTGTGGATAATCCAGATTTCTTGTTATAAAAACAACAAGATAAACTCTTATTATCATGGTTACTTTCTACTATGTGTGATAATATTCTTGTGTAACTAACGAGTGCCACTACAAGTTTTGATATCTGGTTAACGATATAAAAAAGGTTTGTAACTCGGTCTAGTGTTAAACTGTTTAGTTTAGGACATATGCTTTATTCTCAAAAGAAGGGTCAGATGACTATTAAAGAATACATTTCTAAGATTAAACAGATGTGTGATGTGTTAACTGCAGTTGGGAGTGGTATTTTTGATTAAGAATGTGTTAGTATTTTGCTTGTTGGTCTTTCGGTTGAATATGAATCTGTTCGGGTAGTTGCTTCAGCTGCTAGTGTTTCACTTGAGTTTCTTACTGAGTTGTTGGTGGATTGTGAGTGTAGAAAGCTTGAGTTTGGAAGTAATCTCCCTATGCAAGCCAGTGTGGCTCAACAACAGGAGAGTGAGGCTGATTAGTCTAAGGTCTTTCATCATGGATAAAATAGAAATGTTAGGTTCAGAGGCACACGAGGGTTTTACCATGGTCGCGGCTCTAGGGTGCGTTTTTCAAACAACCGTCCTCAATGTCAGGTCTGTGGGAAAATTGGACATATGGTGCAGAAATGTTACTATCACTTTGATGAAACTTTTTCAGGAAGTGTAGATTCAATTCCAAGATAGGTATCAATTATCATCAGTTTTATGATAATAGACAGGTATCTCAGTCTTGTGAAGGATGTACACATCATTAATGATGTGGCTTGTCTAATTCGATTGGTTATAGTGTTAGTTTTCCTCAGTCCAGGTGGCAATCTTCCCATTTTCAGGCAACAAATTTTTCGTCAGCAAAGTCAAAATGTAATCTTGTTATTATAGGTTTTGTTCCTAAGAGTTGTCAAGTCTGGTATCCAGACTCCAAAGCCACACATCATGTGACTTGTTATGTTTCTAATCTAATTGAAGCTGCTGTTTATACATTTATTGATAGGTTAATTGTGGGTAATGGTTCTAGTATACCTATTGATCATGTAGGTTTTTCTACTATTGTTTCATGACAGAGGGTTTTTCATCTCAAGCATGTTATTCATGTTCCTAGTGTGTGTAAAAATTTGTTGTCAGTAGCGCAATTTGCCAAAGATAATCATGTTTTCTTTCAGTTTCATCCATTTCATTGTTTTGTGAAGGATCTACAGACAAAGAAAACTTTACTAACGGGTTACATTCATAAAGGTTTATATCGGTTTACAACTGCATTTCAACAAGGCATTCTACTAAGAGATTTTCTAATGACACTTCAACGAGATCGTTGCACCACACTGAGTTTCATTCCAATACTGATGCTATTTTGTGGCATAGGAGGTTAGGACACCCTTGCAATAGGGTTCTTCAACAAATTCTTCAAACTTTTAATATATTCTTTCGGTAATATAAGTCTTTGTCTATTTGTTCAACTTGTCAACTTGGCAAGTCTCACAAGCTACCATTTTCTAATTCCAATACCATATTTTCTACTTCTTTTGAATTGGTTGTATCTGATTTGTGGGGACCTACTAGTGTCTTGTCTGAAAAATATCTGTATTATGTATCCTTTCTTGATGCATATAGCAGATTTACATGGCTCTACTTGGTTCGAAATAAATATGAAGTTGTTTCCAAGTTCTTGGAGTTTCAAAAATTGGTTGAAGTTCAGTTTAATTCTAATATTAAGGTTCTTCAAATTGATTGAGGGGGAGAATACAAGCCTTTATCACCGCTTCTTGCACGTTTTAAGATCCAACATAGGTTAACTTGTCTTCATACCTTTGACAAAAATGATCTTGTTAAAAGGAAACGCTGACATGTTGTGGAGACTGGTCTCACATTATTTGCTCAAGCCTCTTTTCTTTTACATTTTTGGACTCGTGCTTTTGTTAGTACAGTGTATTTAATAAACAGGCTTCCCACTTCTATTTTGCAAGATCGATCTCTATATGAGGTATTGTATCTATAAACAACTTGATTATCGACACTTAAGGGTTTTTGGTTGCAGTTGTTTTCCCTATCTCAGACCTTACAATAACCACAAGCTTCAATATCAGTCAGCAAAATGCACTTTCATTGGCTATAGTCCTTTACATAAAGGTTATAAGTGTATTGATCCTACTGGTCGAATATTTGTCTTGTGACATGTTGTACTTGATGAAACAAGTTTTCCTTTTGCCACTATAGGTGTTCTAGTTACTTCATCACAATAGTCACAAGTTCACCAACGATCGTTTCTCCCTCTTTTGTCTGCCTTATC
The DNA here is from genome assembly GCF_007990345.1 of Gossypium hirsutum. Classification (NCBI taxonomy): domain Eukaryota; kingdom Viridiplantae; phylum Streptophyta; class Magnoliopsida; order Malvales; family Malvaceae; genus Gossypium; species Gossypium hirsutum. The sequence goes on along the minus strand of NC_053439.1, from coordinate 38,027,719 downwards.
TGTCTTAGAAAATATGTTGAGCAGATCTCTTTGTCATCGCAACTCTCCTTCAAGGTCACCTGATGTTTCTTACCCTGATTACAACAACGATATGCCTGATTGGGAACCTAGTTTAGCTATTGTAGCTACTGCAACTGTTTTAGACTCTTATTTGGCACTAATTTTTGATGTTGTTTCAAGTCCTATAGTTCCCATCGCATCTATAGACTCTTCTACTATAGCTGTAGTTAATGATGTCAGCTCAATTACTACAAATGTTCATCCTACGCAAACACGCTCCAAAAGTGGTGTGTTCAAGCCCAAGCTTTATGCTACAACCTTGACTGATCATGAACCTCTAATAATTGAGGAGGCGTTCTTAAGTCCCGAATGGACCAAAGCTGCCCAGGAGGAATATGATGCCATATTGAGGAATCAAACATGAGAGTTGATACCTTTATCCTTCAACAGAAGGTTAGTAGGCTGTAAATGAGTTTTTAAACTCAAAAAGCATGCTGATGGTACCATAGCTCGTTACAATGGTCGGCTTCTGATGAAAGGTTATCTTCAAGAAGTTGGTATCGATTTTCAAGAAACCTTTAGCCAAGTGGTTAAGCCAGCAACCATTAGGGTTATTCTCACATTGGCACTTACCTAAGGTTGGAAGCTGAGACAGGTAGACATTAATAACACTTTCCTTAATAGTGATCTTACAGAAGAAATATACAGGCATCAGCCTCTAGGTTTTGAAATCGCAACTGATGGCACTAGACCTTTTGTGTGTAAGCTCAAAAAGGCTATTTATGGACTTAAGCAAGCTCATTGATCTTGGTTTCATAAGCTAAAGGAGTTTCTCTTAGCTGTGGGGTTTGTTTTGTCAAAGTTAGATGCTTCATTGTTCATTAAGGTGATTGACCAACAAACTTTATATGTCTTGGTGTATGTTGATGGCATTATTGTCACTAGGATCCAATCTACTAGTTTAACCAATCTGTTGAAACCCTCAATTTTCAATTTTCTTTCAAAGGCCTAGAGCAGTTAAATTTTTTTTAGGCATCGAGGTGACACATAGAGTTACTGGTTTGTTTCTTAGTCAGAGGAAATATATCTTCGATATTTTGAAGAAATGCAAGATGGATTAGTCTAATGGTTGTCCTACGTCTATGGTTAGTTCATGCAATCTCTCTGCATATGTTGGTAGTCCACAATAAGATGATTCCGAGTATCAAAGTGTTGTTGGTGTTCTCCAATACATAGTTATTACTCGTCCGAATATTGCCTTTGCAGTAAATAAGGTATGTCAGTTCATGTACAAACTGTTAGATCATAATTTCAAATATGTCAAATGATCTTAAGATATCTTCAAGAGACAATAGACTTTGGTCTTTCGTTTCAACCAGCTTCTGGGCTTTCCCTGGTCAGCTATACTGATGCAAATTGGGGAACAAACTTGGATGATAGATGCTCTATAGTAGGGTTCTGCATTTTTCTTGGTGGCAATCCTATTTCTCGGGGATCAAAGAAGCAACAAGTTGTTTCCAGATCTATTGCTGAAGCTGAGTATAGGGGTCTTGCACATGTTGTAACACCCTTAACCCGTATCCGTTGCCGAAATAGGGTTACGGAGCATTACCAAAGTTTACATTTCAGAACTATAAATTTTTTAAAAACATTTAATTCATATCATTAATCACAACAAAACTAATCAATAGCGTACATATTGTCCCTCATACGACCCCCCGAGGCCCTAAAAACACATTAGAAACAAATCAGGACTAAATCATAAACATATAGAAATTTCAGGGAAAAGATGAAAATTTATAAACTGTAGGGGTCATACGGCCAAGAGACACGCTCGTGTCTTAGGCCGTGTAGGCATTTCAAATAGGGATACGCGACTGTGTCCCAACCCATGTCCGTGCCCGTGTAACTCACTAACTTAGGTCATAATGCCAAACCACATACTCATGTGCCAGGCCGTGTGCTAGGCCGTGTGTCACACACGGCTGAGACACATGCCCGTGTCTCTGCCTATGTGGACAAAAATTTGCTATTTTACAAGCCATTTTTCTCACCCTTTTCAACGTATACCTATAATCCCTTTTGCACATATATACATAAGCCCTCAAAAGACGCCAAAATCATGCATAATCAAGCCAAACACATATGGTATGATAACAACCAACCAATATGCCCGAAGGCACCTCAAATGACAACATTAAAACATGTATAACCATGTACTCAATTTGGCCAAAATAATAGATTAACTTCTAACTAAGTTTGCATCATTACACAACATGTAAATTATTGACCAAAACATACCATTTGGTACCAACTGTACCACATAATCATTAGCATCAAAATACTTATATACTTACTATGGTAAAACACCAATTCACAACAAGTTATATGTCATATCTAATATGCACATTCAACTACTTTTCAATCTACCATCATTCAACCATAACAAATCATATATCAACCATTACAAGGCTACGTATATACACCTTATAATATATATCATTTTACCAACACAAGGTCAAAATGCAAACTAACCAAATGGTCATTTCCACAACCAAAACACATAGGTTAACATTAGTCAAAATACCTATACATGCCATTATAACCTTAACCAAGACATTAACATCTACCGATATAATCGCTGGATAGTGTGATAAATCTTCGACGAGCTTCCAACCTAATCAAGCTTCCGATAGTCTGAAAAGTAAAGAAAAATAACTACGTAAGCAATGAATGCTTAGTAAGCTCATATAAAATTTAATCAGATCAATTCATTTCTAATATGAAATTTATACATATCAAGAATAATCATATACAAATACCATACGATTCATGAAACCAAATTCAACATCTTACAAAATGAGTAAATCCACAGTATCTCTTATACATATTATCTCTAGCATAGTAGGATTTTAAACAACATTAAACTCTTCCAAAATTCTTTATTATCATTTTTATTTCATTACTTTCCACACCCATTCCATATGCTTAATATACAAGAAATAGCATATCATTCAACTATATCCACAAGCTAGTGCATTTAAGCATAGCCTTTTCGAATTAATCACATAATAAGTCATTTCATAAGAAATTGCATAATTTTAAACCTTACCACTTTTTCATGAGTACAAGCATATTTTCATTTGAGCACTTACCATTCCAATGCAACTTATAAGTAAACAAAATACCATTCAACCAACAGCTTGGCACTTGCCTAAGCATCAAACAACAACACATGTTAGCATACTTGAACACATTTCACAACATGTCACACTTGAGTTTATTACTCGTCTCAACTTACATAATTACCATGTATCAACATATCAAGGATATTCATATGTGTACATGTCCTGATACATATCATTATCTCACCGTTTCATCATATACATATATCATTCATTTCAATATATCAATATATAAACCATTTCCATGTAATTCACGTAAATACCTGTTCTAGTTCGTATTGAACCTATATAACCTTGTAACAGAATTGTGCCTGTTAAACCACTTAGAATAATATTGGATACGCGGGAATCTCTCACACTAAGTGCCAAATTACCCCCAAAATTTTACTTTTATTCAATTTAGTCACTGAGCCCAAAACATGCAAATTAACCATTTTTACCCAAAATTGTGCTTAGAAAAATGTTCATGGTATCCAAATCAGCCCATTCATGCAACAATTTCACATTAAATCCTTGTACTTCTATTAATTTAATAAATTAGTCCCTAATCAAAAAATTTCATCAAAATCACTTAACAAAATACTGTTAAATATAAATCAACATTCCAAATTCATCATCTAACAGAAAAAATCACAAGATTCATCAATGGAAACATTCAAAATCTTTAACAGTTTCAAAATCGAAAGTACGGGCTAGTTGGACCTAGTTGCAATGATCTCAAAAATATAAAAATTACAAGAAATTGATAGTTTAGGGGCTTACATGCAAGGAATTTGCTTAAGAAAAAATTTCAAGCTTCCATGGCTCTTCCTTGCTGTAAATTTCTGTTGAAAGATGAAACAAAAAGATGACCACTTTGTTTTATTTATTTAGTATATCTTTAATTGCCTAATTACCAAATTACCCTTACCTAACTTTGAAAATTTCATAATTGCCAAGACATGCACATCCACTAACTCATTTAATGGTATAATTACCATATAAGGACCTCCACTTTAAAGTTCTATAGCTATTTAATGCATTTAGCTTATAGAACACAACTTTTGCACTTTTACGCGATTTAGTCCATTTTGCTTAATTAACTATCGAAACGATAAAATTTTTAATGAAACTTTAATACCACCTTAATTACACTATTTAAATATTTATAAAAATGTTTACAGTTCAGTTTATAGAAACGAGGTCCCGATACCTCAATTTATAGAACCACTTAACCTTAGGGTCATACCACTTGAACTTAATAAATCGCTTATAGAACAAAAGTCACAATATCAAAAAAACTTTTTAAAATCTCAATTAACTCATAAATATTAAATATAATACTTACTAGCTTACTCATCGAGTTTGGTGGCCCCGAAACCACTATTTTGACCACCACTGAAAAACGAGCTATTACACATACCGCTACTGAAATTGCCTGGTTAGAATCCTTACTATTTGAGTTACATGTCTCTCTTGCCGGACCACCAATTTTGTGGTGTGACAACTCCGGAGTAGTGTTGTTTCAACTAATCCAGTCATGCATTCAAAATTTAAACATGTTGAATTAGATCTTTATTTTGTTTAAGAGAAGGTGGCGACTTGATAGCTCTTGAAAAGAGTTATATATCATGACTTTAGACCTAGCTAATTGCTTGTACTTGGGGACATTTAGTTGCATTTCAGGACATTTCATTAGTATTTTTATCATTGCATTAGGAGTTTGGACTATGTTTAAATGCTAGATACTTTTAATTGCGCGTGGAAGGGTTGTGTTTGGTGGTTTGGCAGATGCAAGATGTGGAGAAAAAAATAAAAGAATGAAGATTTTACGGGGTAAAAGGTTAGACAATTTGCCACATTGTATGTCGTGGCAATTCCAAGAAGATGATCGAGTTAACACTTAACGCATACCAGTGTCAAACCAACTCTACTTGTACCAGAAAAATCTGCCTAAAAAAGATGAGAAGATATCGTGGGCTGTTGGATTTACCCTAGGAAGAAAAGTTTATAAAAAGCTAAAGGAGGAAACCCTAAGGATGGGGGAGATCTATAGGCAAAAATAAATGGTAGCGGCTGAGTAGAGACGAAAAAAGGAAACTAAAGGCAGTCCCTCTCAGCCACCACAGGACACTGTGCTACTAGATTATGGATTGGTTTGGCGCAAGCCATTTTCCCAAAATTCTTCCATTATTTCTTAATATGTTCTTCCGTGAACTGATTTGATTGAAACAATGTTAGATGATATTTTGGTTTTGAATTTTACTTGCCAGCCCATGAATTAAATCTCATAGGGTTGGAATTATATGATGAAAACTTTATTTTCTTTAATGGTTGAAGCACCAACCTAAATTGATTTACTGTTTCATTCAAAAGTTTTTATTTCTAAAGTGTATGCGTGTAATCCCTAGACATTGACGATTGTGCAGCATGCCCATAGACTAATCTAATTCTGAAAAGGTTAGATTAGTTGGACTGAAATTGAATGGTATAAGGAAGTACTCGACTGATACTTGTAGTAGACACTAGACATAGAGTATCGTTCATATGGAAAGAAAACAAAATAGTGCAGAATACCACGCTAAAGGCTTATAGACATATATTATTTGAGGTAAGGTAACTTGAGGCTTTGCTCTCAAAAGAAGCAGACCACTTTAGAACTCTTCTGACCAGTAGATTGACTATGATTTTCCTGAGGCATTATTGATAGGTAGGGTAGATTCTTAGTAATCCTGACCTTCCAAAACAACATTGTATATCCTTTATCCTTTGTCGTAGCATCTTTCCAGCACATATTTAGTTGTTTACTTGTTCGTTACATATTATACTCGTAGTTATTCTCGTAATTTCCATTGCATTTTTACTCTTGCTTTGCCTGAATATTTTCCAGTATTAGGTAGTACACATTTAGCACACATTATTATCCCTCTAAATTACCACATCATACTTATCGTTGTTTTTCATAGCAGTAATCATAATTTGTTATAATAACATGATCACTTTTATACCTAATCCGATCCTTGTGGAGACGATCTTACTTATCATTTTATTACTTGATCCAACGTGTATACTTGCACAATTCACATATTGTATTCACACGGGACACAACTGGGATGCTCATTGTTGGTCATATACTTGTACAAGAACAGGTGGCTGATGTTCTTACAAAACCATTGTCTGCTCCATTTCAGATCATGTCTTAATGTAGTCAGCAAATACGATCATCATGTTTTGAAGCATAGAGATTTGCAGAAAAAATTGATTAAGGCAAATAGTGGATAGTCAGAGAAGGCAATTAATGATAGTCAAAGCAGTTATGTGTTGGTTAAGAAGTTGTTAGAGTTAGCTTCTTGATAAAGCATCAGTTCATTCTTTGTATAAATATGAGGTTGAAAACCTTGAATTGTAGTATGGTTTTTACTCTTTAATAAAATGAGTGGACTGGTTGTTTTTCTCTTTTCTGGTATATTGATGATCTGAACAAAGTTACACACGATCCGCTAGATCTTAGTAATGTTGACATAGGGGTTTGCGACTATCTTGTAGTTGATTTCTATTTTTGTAATCCTTCCGGTGACTCTTGGGAGCGTTTTAAGGAGCAATATCATGCGCCAGTGATGCTCCCTCTTGCTACTCGTGAAAATATTTCTAAAGCCATTGGGGGGAATGGGGGAGATATTGTTGTTTGCTTACTTTTTAGTATTCATGGATTGTGTTTTTGTGGTTTTTGACTCGGTTTCTAGCTTATGTATTTTTTGAATATCTATAAAATGGGTCTTGGAACTTTATTGACTATACTTTCTTTACAAGACTTTTAGTCAAATGTGAAAGTAACACCTATGTACCTTGATGGAATAGCTAAGTTTAAAGTACAATCACGTTCACCACCTTGTAGGCAACATGGAGGTCGCTTAAAGGCAAAGCCTAAAGTAATTAGTATAATCACCTTTAGTTGTTGAGAGACTAGACATATAATATCTCAAAGATTTTTTTTGGAAGAAATCAATCTCAACAGGAATAATTAGTTAAATTTTTTTTAAAAGATATGTATTTACATTTAATATTTTTTAAATTAATTTTCTTAAGTCATTTAAAAAAAGTTGACATACCAACTCTTCAAATAAAATCTTGAAAACCTGAAAGTTTCAATGATGCTTATGTTTGTTGGGTCCGACTTTGAATAATTTTTTTTTTAAAATTTGGATTAAACTAACTAAAACAGAATAAAATTATTTTCTTTAAATTTAATAAAAAATATTTTTAAAATCGTGAAATGAGGTGTTGGGTAGCTATAATAAACCGTATAACTACCTTAAAATTAAAGGTTGATTGTTGGAGTGGATACAATGCTCTCTTCTCTCACTTTCATCTCATACAAATCAGGTTGGGAATCTAGCAAACACAATCTTCCATAGATTATGGCAAATCCTATGAGATAGTGACCTACTTTCTTATTATTATTTTTTAAAAATTGGCATCTAAAAAATTTATAATTTAAATTTTAATATCTATATATATATATATATATATTTTATTCTAAGACAACAGATTAATTGCAAGCATATATGAGTGAAGATGAGCTTTTAGTTTGCAACCAACTAAAATTGGACTCCACTTAAAAGATGTTAAACAAATTTGTTTTGCTATTCCTATTTGTATAAAATTTTGATTTTATCTCTATACCCATTCAAGAGTTAGATCAGCTCTCACATTTGATAAGTTAAGATTTTATCACTCAAGCTTTGGACTGATCCAAATTTGTATTTAATAATCAACAAATATCATTAAATTTAATTACTTTTAGGTTGAAATTACGGTATTTATCACTGATCGTAGTGGCTAATTTTTTTGTCACCAATGCTCCCCGAAATGATAAACAGCTTGCCACAAAATGTGTTTCTTCCCCATTAGCAAGAATCGAATCCCCAATCACACGATTAAGAGATAAAATTAGCAACCACCACGTCACACCTTATAATTTAATGTTTTTATTTTTAAAGAAACAAACTACTGATCTAGCTCAAAGAAAGTTTGAGTATGAACCTTCAAAGAAATTTAAGCAATAGTGAATGTTAAGATTAAGTTTTGGGGTTAATTAAAGTTTTCAAAAAATTTAAGAGTTTAATGAAATTTTTTCAAAAAATTGAAAACTAATTAAAAATTTTAAAAATTTTATGAGATTAATAAAAATTTCAAAAAAAAAATGAAGTTTAATTGAAATTTTCAGAAAAAAAATTAAAAGGCATAATAAATATTTTTTAGAAAAAACTGAAGAATCAAATTAAAATTTTCAACAAATTTAAAAAGGAAATGAAATTTTGCAAAAATTTTGGGGAGCAAGGCCCCCTTGGCCTCCGGTCCTAAATTTAAATAACGATTTTTAATTATTATTGGATAATAACAAAGTGATTAATTAACTTTTAATTCATTGTATATAATTGGATAAGTTTAAAAAGATAAAAAAAAACATATACATATATTAGATATTATTAATTATTGTGTACGTTTTTTAAAATTATTATCACTTAATTAAATTTTATATTCATATTTAATTAAACTCATTGTGTTGATTTGATTATATTAATCAGTGTTAAACTTATATATAAACTAGACTAAGATTTAACACTATAAATATGTGTTTTAGTAAATCATTTTCATTCAAATAGTATTTATTGAATCATTGGAAAAACAAATATAACAACTAAAGTATTTCAAAATATTTAATTTTTATTATTTATTTATTGCTTTTATTAATATAAAGAAAAAAAGGACCGAATTTCATTTTTTTTCTTAAAATAGAGGAAAAAGGGGTCAGCGTGAGAGAAAATTGAACATATATTTGATTTTCTATATGCATTTTCAGGTCGAAAATAGAGGAAAAAGGGGCCAATTTTTTCATTATTTACCGAAAAGGGTCGAAAATGACAAAACGTGTCCACGTAGGAGCGTTTTTGGGTGAAATTTCAACAAAACGCACCCCTGGAGGAGTGATTTTGCCATGGTAGCACAAAATGCGCTGACGTGGAAGCGTTTTGCTGACGTGGCAAGATCGCTCCCTAGGGACGCAATTTGCTCTGTGTTTTTCTAGGGTTAGGGCTTTTTGCATGTTTAGTCCCTAGGATTTTTTGGTTTAGGGTTTAGGGTTAGATTTTTGTTAAAATAATTTAGGGTTATGGTCACAGTGGTAGGGTTTTGTTAAAATAATTTAGGTTTAGGGTTTAGGAATTTTTTAAAAATCAGCGTTTAGTGTTTTTAAAAAAATTTTAAATTAGGTTTTAGGGGTTTTAAATAAATAAATTAAATTAGAGTTTAGAGTTTTTAAGAAAATTAATTAAATTAGGGTTTAGTTTTAAAAAAAAATAATTTTGTGTTTAGATTTAGGGTTTAGGGAAAATTATATTGATAATAAGGATTTTTTTTACAGTTGTTTTAGGAAAATTAATTTTGAGAAGACGGTTCTGAAAAGATAATGTGAAAAACGCTTCAAGCAGGATGCACTGTCAGCAAAATTACTGAAAAGAGCTCCCACGTGGATGCTCTTTTTCTACCGTAGTTCCTAAAAAAATAATTTTGAGAAGACGATTTTGAACAAATAGTGTCAAAAATGCTTCAAGCAAGATGCACTGTCAGCAAAACTGATGAAAAAAGCTCCCATGTGGACGCTCTTTTTTTATAGTAGTTACTGAAAAAATAATTTTGAGAAGACGGTTCTGAACAAATAGTGTCAAAAACACTTCAAGCAGGATGTACTGTCAGCAAAATTAATGAAAAAAGCTCCCACGTGGACGCTCTTTTTCTACAGTAGTTCTTGTTTGACCTTAGGTTATAAATGAGCCAAATTTCATTCTTAGGCTGCATAAGTTACAGTAAGAAAAATTAGAGAGGCTAAATAGAATAGAAATTGAAGATGAGTGAATGTATTTAGTGCTGTTATTTACTATGATGGTGAGGTCTGTGACACCGAGAACGGTGTTGTTTTTTTATCAGAAAACACAATGCGATTGGTTTTTAACCAGAACATAGATTTGATAGAACTTCGTAAAAGAATTAGGCGCAAAATCTTCAGAACGATGCCAATGAGAGTTTCTTATATTAAGTATCAATTTTGTGCTTCAATTGATCCCGTGAAGTATGACTCATTTGATATCAAAGGTGGTCATAGCTTGAAGGTGATGGTGCAGACTCATCTCGCTAGTGGATCACCCTATCTTGAGTTATATGTACAAGTTTCATCTTCAAATGAAGCATTTGCGACTTCAACATCTACTGTTGTTCGAGAGGAATGCACGACCCCTACCCGACACTTCGTTAGTGGGAGGCAAAATACGGAAGCGTCTGTGTTTGGTGGCAGTATGGAATACACAACTCTTGCATGTCACTCAGTTAGTGGATGGGACATGTACATCGGTGGGTCGATATTTGATGCTAGAAATACGTATTAGGGAGTGAGATCAACTTCTAGTGGTTGACAATCCACATCTGATTGGGAACGTTACGAAATGTCTATAAGAAGGGATGATGTACTCCCTACGACGTCCACCGGTAGAGGGACATCGTACGTTGCAGATGATGATGGATTGGATGATAAGTTCGATGTGGATCCACCTCGAGAGCCCAGCCCCGGCGGTTCAGAAGTTGCATTATTTTCTAAATCGGAGCTTATTCCATCCGAACCTGAAGATGTTGAGGGGGGTTCAGATAAAGAAGAAGAAGATCCGCAATTCAGGGCGTACTCGCCTCTAACCTACATGCATAATGTCGATATATCGACAGATGATGCGTTGGAGTTTCTAGATCTACCACACAGAAGGCGTGACCTTACAAGTTCGTAATTGGATTCGGGTGAATTGGAAGTTGGTAAGGAGTTTTCTAGTAATGATAGTTTTCTTGGTGCATTGAAATAACATAACATCAATCATGGGGTTAACTACTACACGGTTAAATCCAAACCCGAGAAGTTAGAGGCCAAGTGTGCAGTGCAAGACAGTACATGTTCATGAAAAATTATGACTTCGGTTAGGAAAAAGACAGATTTTTGGGAGGTAAAAAATTACAAAGGTCCACATACTTGTGTTGCCGGTACAGTATCACTAGGTGTTTAAGGTTTTTGAATAATAATGTTATTACTTAATGTTGCATTATTTAACGTACTTCGTTGACAGGTGTTTCACAAGATCATCTCAAGATGGATTCACGTATGATAGCTAGCTTAATACAACCGATGGTGAAGGCAGATCCTAGGACTTTTGTGTCGGTTTTAATTGCCAATATTCGTAGCCAATTGAGGTACATACCCTCTTACCACAAGGCTTGGATAGCTAAGTAAAAGGCGTTGGAAAAGATGCATAATGGGTGGAACGCTTCATATAATGAGGTGTGACAGTGGTGTTAGGTGCTGGAGAGGTACGTCCCAGGTTGTATAATAGACCTTGAAACAAACCCTGCGTACTACAACGATCGATTGCTCCATGGAAGCCAAGTGTTCAAGCGTCTGTTCTAGAGCTTTAAGCAATGTTGGAATACATTTGTGTACTGCTAGCCATCGGTACAAATTGACGGTACCTTTATGTATGGTAGATATACCCATCGGTTATTTCTAGCTGTGGCATAGGATGACGGTGGGGGAATCCTTCCAATTACGTTTGTAATCATATTGGGGGAGTTAGATGATGACTGAGATTTCTTTCTTTTTAGGTTAAGGAGGTATGTATGTCCCCAACCTGATATCTGCGTTATATTGGATCGGGGCATTGGAATACTAGTCGCAATTGAGTGACAGGGAAGCCTATGGGATCGCACACACCATCGGTATTGTCTAAGGCACATTGCGTCCAACTACTATTGGAAATATCGGTCTACCCTGAACGACGACAAGTGACCAACATGGGTATTTAATCTCTATTGATATAATTTCGTTTGTAATATTCAATTTATTCTGAATGGAAGAGTGGTATGTAATTTTTGCTATCAACTTATATTGGTAGGGTACGTGATCAATAAGGACCTTTTTATGATATGTTGGGGATTTTGCTTTTATTTAACAAACAAGGCGCAGCCTACCTCTGTAACATACCTTTCGAATAGTGGACACAAGCATACGACGATGGCATATGATATGGTCATATGACCTCAAACCTGGCTGAATGCATACATATGGTTCTAAAAGGAAAGCGTCATTTGCTGATGACCTCAGTTGTACGAGAGACATATTTTCGTTTGGTGGCACTATTTCCAAAGTGAGCAGCAAGTTATAAAGGCCAAATGCAGGAAGACCATGTATGGTTCCGAAAGGTATTGTAAGAAATTAATAAGGTGAAAGCGTGGGCCAACACTATGCACGCAATGTGTCACGATTGCGACAACCTATGGTTTCGTGTGACAAAGTTAGATAGATCAACCAAGGTATTATCGGTGGGCAATATCGTGTACACATGAGAAATAGGGCTTGCAACTATGGGGCGTTTGATGCACTTCATTATCCATGCGCTCATGCAGTTACAGCTTGTCAGAATCTCCGTTTGGATCCCATGAGATATGTCGACGAAGTGTACAAAATAGAATACACGTACAATGTGTGGAGACACGTATTCCCACCAGTCCCAGATGAATGTAAGTGGTCGTCTGTATCGTTTGCTCCGTTTAAGTTGTTATCGGATAGAGAATTGCATCGCAAACCAAAAGGTCGACCTTGCTCGAGTAGAATACGTAATAATATGGATTTTTGGGAAAGAACGAACCAACAGAAGTTGTGCGGATGGTGTAGGAACCCAAGTCATACAATTAGATCATGTCTAAACCGAAATAGTTGATGATTGCTATAATGAAACTATGTTGCATTATTTCTATTTGTCTTATTCAAAAGAACTTCTATTTTATTAAAAATATAAAATTAATTTACTATTAAAATATTAAAAACAACTTTTATTTTATTAAATGAAATAATATAAAAATAGCTTGTACAAATATATTAAAAAAATCAATGTATATGCCGATCGGAATCAGTGCCACATGGGGGTGGTCGACGATTACGCGCTAGATTCCTTCTTGGTTCAGCTTCTGGTAGGGGTTGTGATTGCTTCGGTTGTGGGTATTGGGAGGATGACCCACCTTGATAGAATAAAGAATGTGGAGGTGTTTGCATCACCCACGGCGGAGGTGTTTGAATCCTATAAAGCGATGGGGATTTGTAATAAGATGAGCTCCTCGATGGTGCCTCGTGTGATCCCTCCGACGACGATGGCCTATATATCATCGGTAGAGTCAGAGTCATCGGGAAAGGAGATGCACCGGGACATGCATTCTAACCTGGCATAGGACTGGAAAAAGGAAACATATAAGGGTTAGGATACACATAAGGGATAGGATACACACCTGGCATAATCTGAAGGGGCTGTGGTGTGGGTGTTTTCGGTTGAGGCGTTGGGCCCGGTGATTGTGTGGCTTCTGTTGATAGGCTCGTGCAATCATCCCTTCTCATTGGATTTAAAGGGCCCCATCGTTCCCTCTCGACACAGATTTATCGACATCTCTGCTCTTCCGATAGCAAATATAGCTTGTCATGGATCCTAAAACATGGCATGTAATCTGACGCGCACGCTAACTCTGAAACGATCATCGGTTCGCGAGTAGGTATATGATTATACCGGTTTTTTAAAATTTTGATATATTCTAAGAAGAATACCAACCAATTCGTATTCGATTACCGTAAGTCAATTTTGTGTCATCATCAAGCACCTTAGGTGCCTCGAGAATCGATTGTCGGAATCCAAATTGCCACAACACTCTATCCGTCTGGTGTATCTCGACAGTAGCATAGTTGACCAATGAGACCTTAACATGCGAAGTCTTTGGATTTTGAAAGAATTCATCCAGAATTACTGCCCGAATTGTCAGATCCTCGTATGGTGTCCATCGGAACTATATGAACGTGATAAAAATATTAGTTATATACATAATATTAAATACTAAATATGAAACCATCATTTTATGTATATATATTATTTAATACTTACTTGCGCTTCTGACCGTTGGTTTAATAGAAGCCGTATATCTTCAAGAGCGGTAGGTATTCCAGCATAACTCATCGAATGGTTCCACCTAATTAAATAAAATTTTAGCATACAATTATATTTCCACCCCTCTATTAACGCCCTGATGAGTTTCGGGTCCAACTTGCACCCTCGGCCTATAGTGGCCACGTGCCAAAAACCCGCTTCCCTCAAGTACTTTTCTATCAACAGTGATGGAGGACTAGACATATTACGAATATAACATTGTAACACCCGATCTACAGACTGTTATAAAAATTATAAAATTAAAATTAATTAAAATTACATATATGAAAAAAATATTAAATAATATTCAAAAATTAAAATTAACCCTTACCATTTTCATTTGTTCGTTGGAGATATGTTTATGATCGAAACGAATTAATTCCCCGGCCATTGCTAACACGATCAAATATTTTTGAAATTAAGAAAAATAATACTAATTTAGAAAAAAATTAAAGGAAATAATTAATTAAAGAGAGTTTTGAGAAATTTAGGGAGAAATTTGAGAGCTTTTTTGCCAAATTTGGAAGAAATATTGTGTGAAAAAAATAGGAGGGGGTTTTATAGTTTTTTTTACTGTTGGACCCCCCAACGGTCAAAAATTCAAATGGCCGTTGGGAAAAAAACACGGCAAAACGTCGGTAAAACGTCGGCAAAACGCTTCCATGTCATTGCGTTTTGTGCTGACATGGCAAAATTGCTCCCTTAGGGACGCTTTTTGCTGAAATTTCACCCAAAAACGCTCTTATGTGGACACGTTTTGTTATTTTCGGCCCTTTCCAGTAAATAATGAAAAAATTGGTCCATTTTTGTAAATAAATTAGAAATGAGTCTTTATAGGTAAAATAGTATAATTTATCGTTATTTTAATTTTTGTTTCTAATTGTTAGGTTTAGTTGGAAATATATTGAAATTTTTTATTTCTTTTAAAGATCATTTGCCTTTTATTGCTCACATTTCAAGTTAAAATGCAATATTATATTATTACCAAAAATAAATCAAACTTCTTTATCTATATAATATTATGTATATTGAATACATTATACATTGTATATTATTTTTATATAAAAATAAACGGATATCTTTACCTGCAACTTAGGTGAGGAAGAATACATGTAAAGTCAAAAAAACAAAAAAGCAACACAAACCTAAATGGGAAGCCACGTGTTAATAATTAGGAAACCATGGGATATTTTAAGGGTAAACTACACCCATGGTCACCTTTTTTTACCTTAGGTTACGTTTTAGTCACTTATGTTTGAAAAGTTACGTTTTAGTCATTTACGTTATCATGTTGTAACATTTTAGTCACTGAGCCATTAATCGTCGTTAATGGTGTAACGGTAAGCTGACGTGGCACATTAAATCATCATTTCAAACAAAATTTTAGGTTAAATTATACAATTGATCCCCATATTTTTTTCGTTTTAAGTAATTTTTATTTTATTTTATGTTCTTTAAACTTTCCTCTTTTTTTCCATTCTCTTTTGTTTCTCCCTCTGCTTTCATATCTTTCCCATTTCTTTTAACATATTAGGAAGTCGAATTGGCAGTGAAAAAGGAAGTAGGAAATCAACTATCATCATTTGCCTATAACCAAAACCCTATAACCAAAACCCATAAACCCATACCATGCTTCTTTCTTCACTACCAATTCGACTTCCTGGTATGTTAAAATAAATAAAGAAGGTAGGAAAACAGAGGGAGAAGCAGAAGAGAATGGAAAATAAAGAAAATAAAGAATGAAAGTTAAAAAAACATAAAAGAATTAAATTGCTCAAAACGAAAAATTATGGGACCAATTGTATAATTTAACCTAAAATTTTTGTTTGAAATGATAATTTAACGTGCCACGTCAGCTTACCATTACACCATTAACGACAATTAACGGCTCAGTGATTAAAATGTTACAACACAATAACGTAAGTGACTAAAACGTAACATTTCAAACATAAGTGACTGAAATGTAACTTAAGGTAAACAAAAGTGACCACGGGTGTAGTTTACCCGATATTTTAATACAAAAGTTAATTATATTAATTTTTTTGAACTATTTAACAATATTATAAATATATAAAAACTAAATTATGATAAAAATAGAAATTAAATTTTAAATTTAAGCATAATGATAAAAAAATAGAGATTAAAAGTAGTGAATATGAAATAATGATGCTCAAAATTTTAATTTGACTCTAAGATCAAAAATTAATATGTAGGTTTGTTAATGTTCAAGTCTAGCATGTTAATCAAGAAGTAAATTTAGTTGCAGATTATATGATTAAAACATCAAGGCATCAGGCACCAGACCTCCAGTAGTATAAATGGCATTTAAATGATGTACGAGTGCTATTAAGGAAGGATTTGGGAATAGACCCCGTTTAATGATCTGGTTTTTCTACTAGCTAATTATTCAAGTTGACTTTTATGTATCAAAGGAAATGTTGTGGACCTTCCTTTTATATATATTTTATAGATATGCTACTTGAAATACAAAGCCAAAAATGGAAAGAAATGAGTACTTTTTTAAGGTTAATTTATATATATATGCTGAAAAAAATTATTTGAGAAATTTGGCTGAAATTTTAAAAATTTATTGATCTACGTTGTTCTACAGTGACGTTGTGGAGCTGGGTGACCTAAAAATTTCATCTACCATGTGAGTATGAAGTCATCACCTAGGGAAGTTGGATCATGTTGCAACTTAAGGTCCTAGTTGACGGTGATTATACAGTCTGAGGTTGAAGTGTAACTAGAGCTTCAAGTTTATAAAGGTTATGTTGTTCAGGGATGGAGCATAAATGGGGCTGTAGTTGACGGTGGTTATGCGGGCACGACAACGAGTTTCTCATCAGAAGAGAATGCTTTATAAAACTTAAACTTAAATACGAAAGAAGAAAAATGCAGTGACGTTTCATTATAATCAAGTAATGCTTCTTAGCCACCACCACTGAAGGCGATGACCCCATTATTATAACCTATGACAACACTAGGGTGTAACAGGTTATACTAACAAGGTCACCGCCTTCGATGGAGATGGACAACATGAATAACTTGATTATGTTAGAAGGCCTCTTGTGTTTTCCTTCCTCGCACCTATGTTTGAGTTTTATGAAACATGCTCTTCTGATGAGAAGACTCGTTGTCGTGCCCGCATTAGCACCGTTAACTATGACCCCATTTATGTTCTGCCCCTTGACAACATAACCTTTGTAAACTTGAAGCCTTAGTTACACTTCAACCAAAGATGATATAATCACTGTCAATTGGAACATCGAGTTGCAAAGCAATCCCGACTTCTCAAGTGATGGCGTCATACTCATACGATAAGTGAAATTTGTAGGTTATTGAGCTCTATGACATCATCGTGAACCCAAACGCAACTTAAAAATATGATTGCATCTCCTTCAAAGCGAGAGAGAAATAAATCTTTAAACCTAAAAATTTCAACACACAAGAAGAAGAAGAAGAAAACAATATAGAGGATATTTAGATGTGGTGAGTAAGAGACGAAGAAGGAGCATTTATATAAGGGTTGGGGCGGGATATAAAGGGGAACAAAATTTTCCAAGAATCTCGGGTTGCAGGGCTCAGAAGCAATCAAGCTGGAATGGTTGAAATGGCCAGAGAGAAAATGCTCTCCATAGGAGGCATTTTCATCTGACATGGAAGTGAAAACACTTTTTGCAAGGGTCATTTTCCACTGACTTGTCAGACATATGGCTTGAAAATGCCCTCTACATGAAGCATTTTCACTGCCATGTAAGATGAAAACGCCCCTTGCAGAGAGCGTTTTCTCTCTGGCCTTTTCAACCCCCTCAGCTTAATTGCTTTTAAGCCCTACAATCCGGGATTCCCAAGATAAACTTGATCGAGGAAAAATGTAAAAATCACACATGTAGAACTCACACACCAAAATTAATATTAATCATTGAAGTGTAGCAGAGCTAATTAAAACACTAACTCATGCAATGAAAACACTAATTTATTCATTTATTCATTAATTTTTCTTGTAAAGTAGGGTGAGCATTCGATCGAATCAAGTGAAAAAAAAATTGAGTTAATCGAGTTGACAAGTCCTATTTTATCATCCTAACTTGACTTGAAATTTTTTTGAATTGAGTCAGTGAAATGAAATTTGAGTCGAGTTGAATCGAATCGAGTGAAATTGTCCGAGTTAAATTAAAAAATTAAACATGTCAAATTAAAATCTTTTTACAGTACAACTAATTCTATGTTAGAGCACATAAATTTGAAACCATATATATTTGAAATTTTTTTCAAAACAAAATAAAAAAATACTTTAGTATGATAAACTTGAATTATTAATTAACTTAGTTAGGTCCCCAAAATTATTATTCCAGAAAATTTTTAATTTTTTAACTTTCTTTATATATTTTTAGAACGTTTTTGAAATTTTATAATTTAAAAAATATAAATTTTTTAATTTCTATAAATATTTTGAATTTTAAAAATTATTTTGAAACTTTTTGTAATTAACAAATGGACGGAGAAAAACTTAAATGAAAAAGTAACATAAATAATTATAATTTTTAAACTCACAACTTGATTGTGCACATATCAAACCAATTTAATAAATTTGTTTCATACATTGTAAATAAGTGTACATTTCAAATGTAAAATAAAGTATATAAAAATTATAAAATTAAAAAATAACGTAATCATCAGTGTCCCAAATATGTGCCACAATCGGGTGGCCGTCGGGCACGTTTAGGGTTCCGTCACACTATTTGGTTTGGCGGCTCTTAGTTGACTTCGAATTCACCTTGACTTGAACGTCGGGGTTGATCGCTGACTTCATCTTTTTCCTTTGTGGTTGGCTGCAATCGTGTCCTAGCTGCCCATCGTGGACCCCCTTGTTTAAGTTGGCGGTTGCGAGGATGTTCCATCTTGGTAGAACAATGATGCTGGGGGTGTTTGCGACACTGTCGGCATGCCACTATATGGTGTCGTATGACCTGGTTGTGGATAAAAGGTGGGAATCATCGGTGAGCCCAGATGCGTCGGTGTTGTTGGCGAGGCCGGCATGTAATATGGCACAAATGGTGGTGTTCGTGCATAATATATCCCTAAAGTAGGTGTTGATGCGGGAAATGATTGTATGTGTTGTGGTGGTCGTGTAAAATAAGCCAAAACTAAAGGTGATGATGCGGGGAATGAGTTTACGTGCTGTGACGCTTGTGACAAAAAAAAACTAGGTTAGAAGCAATAATAAATGAACCACACTGATCAAGATGTTGCATGAAAATTGGGTCCTCTAGTACAGATGGAGAAAATGTCGATCCCGCTGTGTCTCTATGTCCCGACCTAGGATTGATGGGCACTCATCTTGGCCTCCTACAGTGACGTTGCATTCTTTTTTTTGAAGCCAGTAGTAGACACGACTTGTTGTTATGCCTGAACCAATCCATGTAATCCAGATATGTCGTTAACTCTAATGTGAGAAATGGTTCATGCGTTGGCAAGTAATCATACCTACGCTGCCACATCTCAATGTACTGGTTGTGTGGTTGTGGAATGTTAGCCAATCTTCCTCGAGTCTCCCCCGCAAGTCGATCTTGCGCAGGTCATCAAGCTTTTAGGGTGGCGACAAAATACGTTGCGTACACCTGAACTGTCGCATGACTTGGTCGAATTTGTGCATCTCAACCGTTGCAAAGATGACCAATGGCACTTTGACGTGCTAGATGTTGTGATTGGCCAAAAATTCGACTAGGATGCATTCTTGAATCCTCGAATCCGTATATGGCATCCATACAAACTACATTAAAAATTTATAATTTTTAGAACATGCCTAATATTTAATTTCAAGTGCTATAGTACATATTATATAACTTTGAAATTCATAAACTAACCTCCTCGGTTTCTTAATCTAGAGATAGTCGGATATCCTCAAGTTTGACTGGTATACCGCTGTGTCTCACGGGGTTGTTCCACCTATTCAAATAATATGTTATTTCAAAATTATAACAAAAAAAGATAAAAACAGTAATGATATTGTCAAATGAATTTTACCATATGACGAGGGAGAATTCGCAAGGGAATTCCACTCAGGGGCATAAAAATGGTAGTCGATATAATGCCCATGACTGAAGGAGCATGCAACCGTTGATTTTAGTTTTATGCGGTATCGTCGCTCGACACATTTCTCGATACGTGTTGCCAACACTGTTGATCCCCAACTAAGTCGTCTTGATTCTTTCAAGTCTACTACTAGTAGTAGCCATCTTAAATGTACTAGATTGCGGGATTTATCTAGCATTAGCTGACCCCCGGTCAACCTTAAGATGAATGCACGTGCAAATTATTCCTTTTCAACGTCCTCCAACCATTCTATCTTGATTCGACTACCCCTAAACTTGTTCGACACGTTCCCTCGTAGTTTCTCGCATGTTGCACTCCAATCGACAGTAATAATTGGCCTCATAACGACATCCCCATCGACCGATAGACTGAGTTGTACATTGATGTCTTCGAGTGTAATTGTACACTCGCCATAAGGAAGACGGAATGTGCGTGTCTTTGGTCTCCATCTCTAGACCAAAGCACTGATGAGTGGAGGATCCAATTTAGTCCCCCTGAGCATGCGAGCCATGTATAAAAGGTATGCATCTCACAAGTGTCCATGAATGACCTCCGATGCACCTTCGCTTAAATTGTTTACGTAAATCTCCAAAATCCAATCTTCGGGTTGAGTATATAAAGATAAAAAATTAATAATCTAAATAGCGTAATAATTAACTAGTTAAAATCAAATAATTTAATAAATTTTCTTATCATTTGTAATTGAACATCGGATATATCTTGTCATCCAAACGAATAAGTTGATTTTTCATTTAAAAATTATAAGAAAAGAAAAAAATCAAAGATAATAAAATTTGAAAAAAATAATTTTAAAAAATAATTGAAGATTAAAATTCTGAAATTGAAAATTGGAAAGTGAAAATTAAAATTAAAATTTGAAGATTGAAGATTGAAAATATAAAATTAGAAAATGGGGATTGGAGATTGAAGATTGAGGATTGAGAATTGAGGAAGGAAGAATGATTATCGAATATTTGGTTGAAAAGAATGAAGTTTGGAGGGTTTTATATAGGAATTTTTATGGTTGTTGGAGCCCTAGTAGTCGTTGGAAAAGTTACCGTTGGAATAGTGACCGTTGAAAGGAAAACGTGTACTATAAGCGCGTTTTCACTACTGTGGCAGTGAAAATGCGCCCTGTAGAACTGGTTTGCCACAATTCGTTGTGGCAAATTAAGGTCTTCCCGGTACTTAATGAGCTTGTTTTAGAGCATTTTTATATGTTTTTAATTCTTTTTTGATTTTTTATGCTTTGTGTTTAATTTATGCAAAATAAATGTTTCTACGTAGTTTTTAGTGTTTTGAAGACCCGTAAGGCCAAATCGGGCCTCGAGGAGGACTAATAGGTTATTTGAGTGTATAGAGTACCAATTTGGGCTTAAGTATGTAAGGAACTACAATCGTGTCGCGACATCAACATCCGACGTCGCGATAGTGAATTCGAAGCATAAAAGGCTGAAAATAGGGTTAATGTCGTAATGTGGGAACTTAACATCACGACGTCATTACGTAAGTGTGACTGAAAAGGTGACATCAATGGAAGCGCAATCAGAATTTAAATTTGTAGTTTGGTTATTAAACCAGAGATATTTTAGGAATAAATTACCTTAATGTTGCCCTAGGTTTTGCCTATATATACACTCTTAAAATCTCATTAGTTAGGTTGTTGATAGCTAGACAATTAAATAGTTTTATTTTATTTTTCTTTGTAATTTATTTATGTTCGCTTAGTCGAAATTCTTCTTGTTCCAATGTGAAGACCATTGCGAACGGAGGATTGCTCCAGCACCGCACCTCAATTAATTATCAATGAGCAATTTATTTATTTATATTTTATTCTTTAATTTATATTCTATTTCTCTAGCCAATTGACGTGTGTATGAATATTAGAATAAATATCATGTTTATTTCATATCTAGCATGTTTCAATTATGAATCTAATTTATTAAGTAATTATTTATCTAAAAATGAATGTTTATTCAAGAGTGGTTAGAATATTAGGGAGTGACGCCCCTAGTAGAATATCGAGACAGGTGAGACCAAGAGGGTATCCTGTCGAGTATAACTTGTGCCAAGCAATGAGACCGAGAGGGTATCCATATGCCTAGGAAGAGACCGAAAGGGTGACTTAGGTGGCAATCCTTAGGGGGGATGAGACCGAGAGGATATTCTTAGTTAAGGGTGGTAAATTACTCAATCGAAGGTAATTAGCAAGTTAATTGATAATTAGTGATTTAATCGAAAATAGGCCGAGAACTCTCATCGTCGACACTAGGAATAGGAAATCCCAGTGTGTTATTTTAGATTAATTAACTTAATTAGTTTAATTAATATCTTAATTTTGATTTGCACTACTAACTTGTAAATCGATTAGATTAGTAATTAATTTCGGTAATTAATTTAATAATATATTTCTCCAATCTGTAATCCCTTGGGTACGATCCTCAGAATACTTACTGGTGTTTCGTTGTTACACAAATCTATATTAAAATTTGACATGTTCGCTTGCAAATACCACACTTATTTTATATTTATTTATTTGCATGATTTTAAATCTAAATGTTCACACGTTTGGAGGCGGTCAAGTTGTTGGCGCCGTTGCCGGGTATTGCGGTGGTGAAAATTGTTATTAAGTTAATTACTTTGTAAAATAACATTAATTGAAAGATGAACGAGTTAGATAGTATATTAATTTTTATTTTTCATTATTTGTAATTATTTTATTTTATTTTATTTAGTTACCTAGCTGACTAATTAAGTTAATGATGGATCTAGTTGATTATGAATTCAATGATAATAGTAGTTGGGATGAGGACGCGAAATGTCTGCATTGTACAACGATAAAGTGTACAAGGAAGGATTTTACGAAGAATGGGAGATCGAGGCGAACCAAAGATTGCTCATGATGGTGTTGCAACAAACCACATTGGATGAGGTCGTGCATGATTTTCCTAACTTGGATCATGAATACCCATGTGTTGTTGTCAACCATCTTGAACCAAATTGTACAAAACCATTGGATGGAACAGTAACGAAGCATCAAGTTGGATGAATGGAACCTCAACAAAAAAAATGGAGTTATGCTGAAAAATACAACATGCCTGGATATCCAGTTCAGTAGGAATTGGATTTAATTATGGATGACGATATATATAGGTAGTTGTTGAGCAACATTGGAGTAACCAAAGATTAAGACGATCAACTGAAGCCTCAACGAGCCAATGGAATTGTATGTCGTATGGCCAATAGGGGGATATGCTTGAATTTTCAAACGAGATCTTGTGCAATTCAAATGAAACATCTTCTTACAAAGTGATTAAACAGTCCATATTTGAACAACTAGAGGTAATGCTAGATCAACTAGCGCTAATGATAGAGTTACTCCAACAAAAACATGAATCAATATCCCATTGGCTAATGTTGTACATGACGCCCCTAATTGTGATTATGATACTTACCATAGCACCATCAACCATATAGAATTCACGTACAAAAGTCAGCAAGAGGTTGGGAATCGGGGATGGGAAAGAATTGAAGACTACCAAAGAAGTCTCCGATCCAATTAACTTAGTTGTAAATGTAATAATAAATAGAAGTAGATGTAACATTAACCACTAATTTGGAGTTTAAATAGATTGTGAATGAAAGGTGTACGAGCCGGCACACCTTTTAGCCAAAGTTGAGAAAATGCCAACCGAATGAGTCGAAGAGTTGATTTTGTTCTCATTCGACGACGGAGATAAAATTTGAGTAATCAAAGCTTCTTGCGACACAAAGGCGAGGTGGCTCGAGTAAATAATACCCCAAAAAATAATTTATGGTTGGTTCAGATTTGGTGTTAAATGGCTCGTAATGTGGATATTGTGTCGGTCATAGATAATGTGACAACATTAGAATCGATCGAGTGTGCTGGTTCAGATTTATCGACAGTGGAACAAACGACAGATCAAAGTATCGAAGACCAGTTGGAAGTTATTCTTCGAGGGCGATATGGATCGTTCTGAGTCTGAAAAAGAGCTTCTTGTTTAAATTTGTTTTTATTTTAAATCTTTTAGCTTTTATTTTAGTAATTTTAATCATTTAATTAATTTTATAGTTATAGTATTTTAGGTGTATTTGTAGGGGTGGGTGAGTCCATGAAAAGGGGGACCAATGAACGAATCAAAAATTTGAAATTTAATGAGCAAGGTGATTGAAACGTACGCGACGAGCTGCCCACGTCCCAACGAAGCTTCACAATGTCACAACGAGGGGCTACAACGAGGAAACAAATAGTGAGTGACATCGTAACGAGAGAGCCTATGTCACAACGAGACTAAGTTGTCGTTGCAATGAGTTGTAATGTAACCACCTTGGAAATTATAACGATGAGGCAGTGTTGGGATGAGCCCCAAATCCCACGTCACAACAGCGCAACAAATATATAAGGGTCTCGCCATGACGAGCCTTAACAGTGTCTCCCCCAAACAAGTTTTCCTTCATCTTCTTCGTCGTTCTTCGCTACCGCCGCTTCTAAACCCTTGTTTCTTGAGTTTTTATTTAGTTCTTCTTTAGTAGTAAGTGATAATCTCCCATTTTAATCAAATGCCCTCCCCATTTTCGAATTAAATGGGTTCTTCATCAAGTAGAGCAAGTCTTTCCAACGGACGATGGTAGCTGACGGAGGAAGCACAGTGACGCCAACATTTCAACGACGCAAAAGCCTGATGATACTTGATCCTTTCTTTGCTAACCTTTAAGTATTCGTTTTAAATACTGATAATTAGAATAGTGAACCAGAAAATTTATTTGCATAGATATCATTATATTATTGGCTATTGAATTGATAATTGATTAAGCATGCCTCTTCACAAATGACCCGCATCTTGGCAAATCGAGGAACGCGACGTTCTCGATGAATCAAGGAGACTTTTTGTCTCTATCGACGTCGCTAACTGAGCTGAAAATTTTGTTGGTAAACCACTGATTCCTAAACGTGGCTTCGATTTTACCATGCAAAATTTTTACGATCATATAATTATAAGGATTGATTGCTTATGGCAGAACACATTTTGCCGGTACCCCCAGAATCCAACCGTTATATTGATTGTCCATGAATTATATGCGAATTTCTCGGAAGCATGAGACAATAAAGTAATGGTGAGAGGCGTGTACATAAATGCCTCTTCTGCTGTAATCGAGGGATTTCATAAGACACCTCACTACATTCACAATTTTTATGAAAATTTACAAGATGGTGAGGTGGGCTATAATGAAATAATAATTTTTCTAATGGAAGGTAGAGGTACTTAGGTTTGGAAGCCCATGACTAAAGAACCTTTGCGATTTCAGCAGTCAGACTATGACTCTAGAAGCAAAAATGTGGATATATTTCATCAACGTGAAAATTTTCCCTGCTCAACATGTCACGGGGGTTACTTATGATTGTGCTCTTCTCTTGTATTCTATTTTGCAGGGATGAAAGGTAAATGTGAGGGCCCAATTTTTTACAACATGCGGCAATGTGCCAAAAGGCACACACGAGGGCTCCCATATCCGCACTTGATCATAGAGATGTGTAGGCAGGCTGATACTACGATTAATCCCGAGGAACCGACTTGCCAACCGAAGGGCTTTTTAAATGATGTTATCAATGCGTGGTTCTATAACCAACATACCAATCGGGTGGAGCAGCAAAATGAGGAGGTGGTCGCACACCGTGAGTATTCAAGGGACCATGGGCTCTCGAAACCAATGGAGGCCCTCTAACTTGTACCACCACGGTTACACCGATCTTAGAGGGTTCCAGAAGATCCGATTGGTCATTGAGAGTGTGGGGGTGACATAGGAAAATTTTTAAATTTTTTCTATTATTTTGTTTTTTTTTAGTCATTTAAAAAATTTATTTTGTGTTATGTGTAGAAATACAAGTGATTGATTAGGAGCATATACCTATGTTGTTTGTTTAGATTGTAAATTTAGTTTGAAATTAAATAATTTAGGTTGTTTACATTTAGACTAATTAGTTTAGTTTATTAAACTGTAAATAGGAAAAAGAGATTAAATATACCAAGTGATAAAGGTAGATATGAATAGGTAATTATATCTGTAGAAGTATAGGATGTTCAGATTAAAAAGAAACTACTTTGTAAAATCCATGGCTATTAAAACAGTGTGGTATAACTAGTATAACCCTTATAAAAAATGCCCAAGAAAAAAAATTTCGATTGTATTGGCACAAATAAAAAATATCATAAGGGATTATCGGGGAAATATTACTGCATTAGATTTCTAAGCATGGATGATACGAGTCACAAAGGCCCAACCCAAACTCAAGAACGTGATGGGCTCAAATTACCACAAGGCCCAATAACGAGGTCAAAGGCCAGACAAATGCGTTCCAAACTAAATGGGACCATTCAGGAATTTGTTAGCAAGGTCTTAGATGCGTACACGAAAGAAAGAGAAAATCAAGACTCACTTTCTTGTTTTCAAGAAAATCAAGAAACCGAATCTTGGCCCAATTTTGCTGTTTGGAGTGATTTCAAGAATCAAGAAAATCAAGATTTCAAATCTTGGAAATCTTGGTCCAAGAAACCGAATCTTGCAGCCAAAGGCATTGGATCTCCGTTACGAGCATCAACGAACCAAGCTCGGTAGGAGATGGACTACAAGCCCAAGTTCTTGAAGGCAAGGCCCAATAAGATGATTCCAAGCCCAACCAAGAAGTCAAACCATACTTAGTTGAAAATCAGGCCAAATTGTTAAAGTGGCCCAATTTGTAAAAATTTTAATTGTTTAAATATCTAGTTTAATTTTTTAGACTTTAGGATTATTACATATGTAAAATTCGGCCCAAGCAACCCATTAAGTGCTTAGGCTGAATTTTCCCTCTCAATTATTAAATTAGGTTTTTTTTAAAGTTTTCCTAATGAGATTAGGAAATAGTTAGAAGGCCTATTAATAGGCATGGCCGACCACCTTATATTACACAACACAATTATATTGAAAAATTTTCAGATTTGTTTTTGAGTGAAAATTCTCTTTGAGTTCTTCAAGAATTTTCTCTTGAGTTTTCTTTAGAAGTAGTTTTAACAATCTTTTTTATTGTGGAAGCCATCTTCAGCCTTCTTCTTGCCATTGATTTTCATTGGAGGGGAGATTAGAGTCGTTTGAAGGGAGTTGTAAAATCTTTCGGGATTTCAAGGCTTCTTAGGACTTTATCTTTATTTTCTTGTTGTTCAATTTCAATCTCTTTTAAATTCCTGCTTGTGTCAATTTTTATTAGCTAATTTGTTTGTTGTTCTTGTTGCGTTTCAGCCTTTCCAAAACTCCAAGATCTGATTCGGCCCTTCCTTGGACATAAAGAAATGTTTTTGATTTCACAAAAACCCCTCTCTTCTTGCCATCCAATCCCTAGAATTAGTTTCAATTGATTTCGTAATCTATTTTAATTTATTTGCTGTTTTGTGTTCTTTGATAGATTCGGTTGTTTGGAAGTTAATCTTGGGGCTTAATTTCGTGTTCTTGGCTTCCAAGAACATCTATTCATAAGTGTTTGATTCTTGGCTGTTCTTTATTGAAATAGGAATTTTTAGTTTTCAGATCTAATTGATTTTAATTAAGTTTTGCTGTTTCGTTTGAGATCTGATCGTTTAGAGTTTTCGTAGGAATTTCCCGTGACTTGACAACTCGATCTTGGTCCGTGCAACCCTCTATCATTTGGTATCAGATTTTGGGTGTTTTGGGTGTTCTTGGTTGAGTTCTAAACCGATCTCTATTTTTTAAACTACAAAAAACAGTTTTACCCAGAAAATTTTTTGGAAAAAAATTCATTCGAGTGGGCAAACATTTTCCGATTGATCTGAAATTTTACATGCATATTTTTGGCACTGAGATTGAATATAAAAAATATTTCCTGCAAAAAAATCAGTCGAAAAAATCAAAAAAATTGAAAAAGACGAAATCCAATAAAAATTAAAAAAATATTCAGCGGGTTGAGTTTGGTGCCCAAACTTTCCAGATCAAAAATTCAATATCTAAGGACATTTCAGATTTAATTTCGTGATTTTTGGAGATTAGGAACACCTCGAACGAAGTTGTCAAGTTACTCCGCAATTTTTCAGGTTTTTGGATTTCAGCAATTCTTATTGATTCTTAGCTATAGGTTTTCATTTGTTTGCCTTTATTCTTCCTTTATACTATCTAACACCTTCTTGTTTCTTGTGCTAGTAGGATTTTAAAGTGTGCATAATTCTTTCTTGGTGCGACACAAATCAATTGGTGTCTCGTCAGTTTTTGGCATCCTAGTGCAAATTAGGACTCTTTGTTAGTTTTGGTTCATACACTTTCTAATTGGTTGATATAGACTCTACTAAAGAACTCACAAGACTGAATTCTACCTTATTGAGAATTTGATTTTTTCTTTTTGAGTGATTAACTGTGAGGTTTGCTAATTTTCCTTTTTGAGTGTTGAGTGTTTGTTTTGCAGGTTTTTGAAAATGTCTAAGGTTGGTCAAGGTGATAATGACCATAATGATGTCTATGACACATTTAAAAAATTCCAACAACAGTTAGACGAACAGGCTGCCGTACTTCGAACTTTGAGTGCTACTATAATGAGGTGCGATTGAATCAAGAACCTCAGTATCAAGATCCAATTAAAGAAGATGTGGATAACCAGCCTCCTGTTCATAGGCGCACTCCTAGACGTGTCCCTAGAATTGAATATGATTTTCATGATCATGGACAACCCTCTCTGGCAAAACCAAAGAGCGAGCAGCAACGAGAACATCTTTTTCATACTCGCTGCCATGTACAAGGTAAGCTTTGTAGAGTTATTATTGATGGTGAAAGTTGCTCGAACGTAGCCAACACGACGATGGTGGAAAAGCTTTGCTTAACCACTACCAAGCATCCACGACTTTATCAACTACAAGGGCTTAGCAACGAAGGCCAATTTAGGGTCACTCAACAAGTGCACATCACCTTTTCTATCGGTAAGTATCAAGATGAAGTCATGTGCGACGTAGTGTCTATTCAAGCCTGCCATTTGTTGCTAGGAGAACCATAGCAAAGGGATCGAAAGGTCACCCACGATGGTCGTACCAATAGGTATTCTTTCAAGCATCAAGGAAGGAAAGTCACCTTAGTGCCGCTCACTCCGGAATAAGTCCATGAGGACCAAATCAAACTAAAAAATTCTATTGTTAAAACAAGTGAGGAAAAAGAAAAAGGAGAAGAGAAAAATAAAAGTGAAAAAGAAGAAAATGAAAATGAAAAAGGCGAAAAGGAAAGCGAGAGAGAAACAAAATAAAATGTGAATGAAGTGAGTGAAAAAGAGACAGAGCTTAAACAAGGAATGAGTGAAGAAGAAGAGAGTGCTCAAACACAAGGGAGGAATATTTTTGCTAACCCTCATTAGAAATCGCGTTGTGATTTCTCTTTGTTTCAGGTTTGCAAGATTCCACCCATGGACAAGTTCCAGCTTCATTACCCTTCTACCGAGAGACGTTTTCAATTGATTGAACAAGGTAAAACTGATCCTCGTTTTCCCACCTCTAATGGTAAGCAAGGTGAAGTTTCTCTATTCTCTAAACAACTTCATTCAACTCGTATTGATGACTTTGCTCATGACTTGAATTTTAAAAAGGTACTGTATGTTATTGTCGATAATTGCCATTCTAGGATTTATGACATTTTAATTTACTCAACAACATTAAATGATCATGTTTTCCATGTTAGAACGGTTTTAGACATTCTAATAGCTGAAAAATTGTTTGCCAACCTTGATAAATGCACATTTTGTTGTGATAAGCTAATATTTTTAGGTTTCATAATTAGTGCTCAAGGTATTCATGTCGATAAGGACAAAGTTAAGGCAATCAAGGAGTGGCCAACTCCTAAATCGATAACTGAGGTGGGATCTTTCCATGGTTTAGCTAGTTTTTATAGACGATTTGAGAAAGATTTCTTCACTATTGCTGAGTTGGTGAAATCCTTACACGAGAAGGCTAGGCAGCGAATAGCCAAAACAAATGACATCAACACCAACAAAGCAAAAAAGAGGCGCAAATGGGTTGTCTTTGAACCCGGAGATTGGATTTGGATCCATATGAAGAAAGAACGATTTCCTACAAAAAGAAAGTCCGAGTTGGACCCAAGGGGCGATGGGCCTTTCCAAGTACTCGAACGGATCAACGACAATGCCTATAAAATTGATCTACCTGGTGAGTACAATGTAAGTTCTACTTTTAATGTGGCTGACTTGTCCCCATTTGATTTTTCAGATTCGAGGACGAATCTTTTTTAGGAAGGGGGAATGATACGAGTCACAAAGGCCCAACCGAAACTCAAGAACGTGATGGGCTCAAATTACCACAAGGCCCAATAACGAGGTCAAAGGTCAGACAAATGCGTTCCAAACTAAATGGGACCATTAAGGAATTTGTTAGCAAGGCCTTAGATGTGTACACGAAAGAAAGAGAAAATCAAGATTCACTTTCTTGTTTTCGAGAAAATCAAGAAACCGAATCTTGGCCCAATTTTGTTGTTTGGAGTGATTTCAAGAATCAAGAAAATCAAGATTTCAAATCTTGGAAATCTTGGTCCAAGAAACCGAATCTTGCAGCCAAAGGCATTGGATCTCCGTTACGAGCATCAACGAACCAAGCTCGGTAGGAGATGGACTACAAGCCCAAGTTCTTGAAGGCAAGGCCCAATAAGATGATTCCAAGCCCAACCAAGAAGTCAAACCATGCTTAGTTGAAAATCAGGCTAAATTGTTAAAGTGGCCCAATTTGTAAAAATTTTAATTGTTTAAATATCTAGTTTAATTTTTTAGACTTTAGGATTATTACATATGTAAAATTCGGCCCAAGCAACCCATTAAGTGTCTTGGCCGAATTTTCCATCTCAATTATTAAATTAGGTTTTTTTTTAAGTTTTCCTAATGAGATTAGGAAATAGTTAGAAGGCCTATTAATAGGCATGGCCGGCCACCTTGTATTACACAACACAATTATATTGAAAAAATTTCAGATTTGTTTTTGAGTGAAAATTCTCTTTGAGTTCTTCAAGAATTTTCTCTTGAGTTTTCTTTAGAAGTAGTTTTAACAATCTTTTTTATTGTGGAAGCCATCTTCAGCCTTCTTCTTACCATTGATTTTCATTGGAGGGGAGATTAGAGCCGTTTGAAGGGAGTTGTGAAATCTTTCGGGATTTCAAGGCTTCTTAGGACTTTATCTTTATTTTCTTGTTGTTCAATTTCAATCTCTTTTAAATTCCTGCTTGTGTCAATTTTTATTAGCTAATTTGTTTGCTGTTCTTGTTGCGTTTCAGCCTTTCCAAAACTCCAAGATCTGATTCGGCCCTTCCTTGGACATAATGAAATGTTTTTGATTTCACAAAAACCCCTCTCTTCTTGCCGTCCAATCCCTAGAATTAGTTTCAATTGATTTCGTAATCTGTTTTAATTTATTTGCTGTTTTGAGTTCTTTGATAGATTCGGCTGATTGGAAGTTAATCTTGGGGCTTAATTTCGTGTTCTTGGCTTCCAATAACATCTATTCATAAGTGTTTGATTCTTGGTTATTCTTTATTGAATTAGGAATTTTTAGTTTTCAGATCTAATTGATTTTAATTAAGTTTTGTTGTTTCGTTTGAGATCTGATCGTTTAGAGTTTTCGTAGGAATTTCCCGTAACTTGACAACTCGATCTTGGTCCGCGCGCAACCCTCTATCAATGGATAAAAATAAAATGAGTAGAAAAAAAATATTTGAACTGATTATTCCATGCCAAAATATATGCTATATTCGTATATACATTTTGATAGAGACATAGAGTTGATTTTCTTTCACATGTTTACTTTGTAATTTATTGAACTAATCTATTTAAGTGTGAATAACTTTGAATTGTTTAAATTTCTAGCTAGAGTTATATATTTAGGCAAATCTTCCTAGTGTTTATGCTCCGATCTAATCTTGTGTATCAAGCCTGTTCAAGTACATTGTTTAGCTATATATTTTCTTTATTTTCTTTTGTTGCTTGAAGGCAAGCAATGACTTAAGTGTGGAGGAGTTTGATCTGCCACAATTCATTGAGGAAAATTAAGGTCTTTTTTGGCACTTCACGAACTTGTTTTATAGTAGTTTTATATGTTTTTAATTAGTTTTTTGTTTTTATCGATTTGTGTTTAATTTATGCAAAATAAGCATTTCTACGTAGTTTTTAGTGTTTTGACGACCCGTAAGGCCAAATCGGGTCTCAGGAAGGATTAATGGGTTATTTGAGTGTGTAGGGCATCAATTTGGGCTTAAGTATGCAAGGAACAACGACCGTGTCGTGACATCAACATCCGGTGTCACAACACTGAACTTCGAAGCATAAAAGGTTGAAAATAGGGTTGACGTAGTAACATGAGGACTTGACGTCGCGACGTTGTGCTGTAAGCATGATTGAAAAGATGACATCAGCAACCACATGATCAGAATTTAAAGTTGTAATTTGGTTATTAAACCAAAGGTATTTTAGGAATAAATTACCTTAATGTTGCCCTAGGTTTTGCCTATATATACACTCTTATCATCTCATTAGTTAGGTTGTTGATAGTTAGAAAATTAAATAGTTTTATTTTTTTTCTTTGTAATTTATTTATGTTTGCTTAGTCAAAATTCTTCTTGTTCCGATGTAAAGACAATTGCGAGCGGGGAATTGCTCCGGCACCACACCTCAATTAATTATCAATGAGCAATTTCTTTTTTTATATTTTATCATTTTATTTATATTATGTTTCTCTGGCCAATTGACATCTGTATGAATATTAGAATAAGTCTCGTGTTTATTTCATATCTATCATGTTTCGGTTATGGAGTTGATTTATTAATTAAGTAATTATTTATCTAAAAGTGAATGTTTATTCAAGATCGAGCTTAGTATATTAAGGAGTGACGCCCCTAGTAGAATATCGAGACAGATGAAACCGAGAGGGTATCCTGTCGAGTATAACTTGTGCTTAGCGGTGAGATCAAGAGGGTATCCGTATGCCTAGGAAGAGACCGAAAGGGTGACTTAGGTGGTAATCTGTAGTGAGGATGAAACCGAGAGGGTATTCTTAGCTAAGGGTGATAAATAACTCAATCAAGGGTAATTAGTGACTTTATTGATAGTTAGTGATTTAATTGAAAATAGGCCGGGAACTCGCATCGTCGACTCTAGGAATAGGAAATTCCATTAAGTTATTTTAAATTAATTAATTAAACTGGGTTATTTTAGGATAATTAATCTAATAATATCTTAATTTATATTTGCAATACTAACTTGTAAATCGATTAGATTAGTAGTTATTTTTGGTAATTAATTTAATGACAAATTTCTCCAATCTGTAATCACTTGAGTACGATCCTCGAGATACTTACCGGTGTTCCACTATAACACAAATCTATATTACAATTTGACATATTCACTAGCAGATACCACACTTAATTTATATTTATTTATTTGTAAAATTTTAACTCTAAACATTCGCACGTTTGAAGGTGGTCAAGGATGTGTTTTTGTTCTCTTTCCTAAAAAAGCGTCCTACGTGGCACATTTTCACTAATGTGGCAGTGAAAACGGACCCTATAAAAAGCGTTTTTTTCTCTCTCCAAAAAAAGTATAGATCAATAAATTTTTAAAATTTCAGCCTAATTGCTCGAATGATTTTTTTTTTCAACATATAGATTTATATAAATTAACCATTTTTGAAGGTTAAAAAGATAATTCATTAAATATTCAGAGCTTCACATATAACGGTGTCATGGGTTACATCAAAATAATAAAAAATAAAATATCCAGATAACTTAGCAGGGTCTTTAGAGGGATCAAAGTTTCCAACACCATTGCCAACTATAAAAAAAAAAAAGAAAAAGAAAATTGAAATCGTAAAGTTTGTGAAGTATGTGAACTTGGAAAGATAAGCAAACTTCCTTTTCCAATCAACAAGGCTTGGAGAGCTTCTAAAAAGCTGCAATTGGTTCACACCGATGTTTATGGAGAATGTGTTGGATATATTTTATAAAACAAAAATTTGAGGTAACAAATGTGTTTTGAAGGTTAAAGGCCTAAGTTGATAGCAAAATCAAAGCCATCAGTCTAGATAGTACTGAATACACATCTGACAAATTTAATGAGTTTTGCAGAACTACTAATATTGGACGCTAGTTGATTGTTGCTTGTTCTCCAGAACAAAATGATGCTGGCGAGAGGAAAAATAGAATCATTATGGAAATGGCTAAATGTATATTGTTTGTAAAGGGTCATTCTAAGAAGCTTTGGGCAGAAATGACCAACACAACTGTCTACCTACTCAACAAGTTGCCAACCAAAGCCTTCAAAGGAAAGACCATAGGAAATATCAATTTAGAAAATAATGTTTTTAGAAAGTTTAAAATTTTCTTAACATCGAGCCTTGTAATATCTATATCAATAAGTTCTTAATCAAAATTATACATGTGTTTTGTATAAGGAGATTAAAATCGATTCAACTTTCTACCAAATTACCTTCTCCGCTATCCTCAAAGCCCGAATTGCTTTCTAGGCGGGCTCAAATAACACGAACTAAGTGCACAAAATCAAAACTTTACTTAACTTTCAGTGAGAGTTAATTCACTCTATAACCGAAAATTATGAATTTTTCTCGAAAAATATAGTTTATTATTACTATTTTTCAATAGAATAACGTTGCTCTCAAAGTTATCTCATAGTTCTTATTTATAAAGAAACAGTACAAGAGTTTCATTCGAATAAGATTTAATTAAATAATGATATTTTAATAAAAAATACAATAATTTCTACTTGAAGTAGAACCAGGGGGCGATAATATGCCCTAGAAAATACTAAGGTTTGCTGACCCTTACATTAACTAGGCCAATCATGAATTGAATACTATTATATATTTTTTTGGGACTTTTATCCGACTTAATAACTATTTTTTATTTCACAAAATATTATTTATTTATTTGATTAACTCGATTAAATAAATAATTATTTTCTCAACCAAAGTTTAATTTTGTTAAAGTGATAACGACTTTACCATATTAGAATTTATGAAGAAATTAATTTAATTCTTATTTTGAACTTCAATTATTTAATTACAATCAATTAAATAAAAATTCAAATAAATTAAATTAATTTTTACATCATCTTTTGTACTTAGCGAGAAAATAAATTTAGTGCAGATAGTAATTCATGCAATTCATTTCTATTATTATTTTCATTCACAACAGCTATCAATACTTCATGCAATTCATTTTGGGTTATCTCGAGTTAAGAGAGCAATTGATTAAAATATATAATTTAAACTCAAATAATTTGTAACGAATTTAGACTTTTCACCTATTAATTACATCATTATTTAATAATTTCAATATACTACCATGACTAAACTGTCTCTTATGATTAGGAAAGCTACTTATTTAATCATTTGAAGAACCTTGTCTTGCTGTTCATGGGCTCTCCAATGTGTTTTGTGAAGCGTTGCAAATCCAGAAAATGAAGGGAAAATATATGGAGCAAGTATGTAAAACTTCATTGATGAAACTTGGTATCTTATAAATTTGGGAAACAATCTCAAACAAAGCATTTAGATCATGTGATATCTCCTCCTCAAAAGAATAGCCTGAAACCAAAAATGAAGTAAATACATAAAATGTGGGAACAAATTCATTGTTCCTCCACCGGGAGAGAAGTGAAAATGGTTTTAACCATGTCTAGCAAGGTGGAAGGTCCTTTGGTGGTGGTATAATAGATTCTTCAGGTGACTTCCCATTCTCAACAACAAAGGCCATCTTTAGACCCCACATCGTATGCAGCTCCAGGTGACAATGCATAAACCAAACACCTGCAAATGTAGACACAAAAACCAGAGTAAATGCAATGACCTTACATTACATGGATCATCTCTGCGAAAAAGTTACCTGGATTATCAGCTCGAAATCTAATAGCTGTCCATCCTCCGGTTGGCACTCCGACAGTATTTCTCTCTGGAGGATCGACTAGGTTAAACTTAGCAGGGTCTTTGGAGGGATCAAAGTTTCCAACACCACTGCCAACTACGAAAAAATTGAAACCATGAAGATGGAATGGATGTGACTCTACTGTGAGGAGGTTAGTGTCCTGCAATACCAGCTCGATGGTGGAATTGAAAGCCACCTTACTGAGCCTTGTTCCTAGTGAAGTGCCAAGGTTCGCTGTAAGTGGTACACTGGTGTAGTTAAATGGGACCGGAGGTCGGTCGGGAAAGTCAGTTTTGAATACTCCTTTGATGTGGAAATAATGAGCCCGCAGAAGACCAACCTTTGGCATCACAAAGGTTATGTTGTTCAATGAAGCAGTTAGTTGTGTACCATTTTGACAACTTGAACATGGGTTCGCACCCAAACCCACCGTGTAAAACAGATGACGGTCCACTTTAAGTGGGACTTTTGCTGGAAATTGTGGGCTATTTAGGCTTCTAAGCCGATTGTTATATCTCAATGCAACATTGGTGTTGTTTGGGGCAGGCAATTTGGGCATAGATGGGAGAACTGTGTTTGGAATGCCTTTGTAATGTAGAATTGCGGTAACAGTTTTGTTATCCACAGGAACTGGTGCGTCCATGAAAGGCCTGGCTGCCATGAAGTATCGACTCGGAGGTTGATCGGCTTTAATAAGAACATTGGTGGTTTGACCTGGCGCGATTAGGATAACCCTGGTTGTGAAGGGCTTTGTGTAGACTGCATCAATCTCTACCACAGTCATGTTGTGACCGGCAATTGCAAAAAACAGTTCATCATTGAGTGCAGCATTGATTATCCTCAACAGGTAAGTCTTGCCTGCCTCAACCTCCATGGAAAAGGTATCTAAAATTGAAACAAGTCAGAGTGATGACAATTCCTTAAATTTGTTTTTCTACTCTAAAGCTAGTACTTATGTTTCGAAGAACACGGGAAGAGTGGCCCCGGTTTCCCGTTGATCGTATGACTATCAGAGGTTGGTGGTGGCAACCCCAACTTATTGGCTTGGTTTACAAGCGTTTCAACGTCTGAATTCCACCATTCCCCTGCATACAAAAACTTAGCCTGTTATACATTCCATGTCAGCATAGCAATGAACTTAGAAATATCAATTCCTCTAACCAATTACAACCTAGAATTATTTTAGTTTCTCCATGAGGTTGAGGGAATGGAAACATCCTCCCTTCTTTTGGCATGATGACAATGGCACCGTAGACAGTAGCTCTTAGCCATAAAATATGTGCATGCCACCATAGTGTTCCTCGTTGTCCCGTGACATTAAAATCATAGGTGTAGCTATGTCCAGTCTTGATGGGGCATTGTGTTATGTATGCAGGTCCATCCGCCCAACCATTACGAAATTGCTTTAACCCATGCCTGCTTAGTTACATGCAAAAACAAGCTGATCCAATATATATATATATATGTACATTGTGCATAAAGATAGATTGCAAATGAATGTAAATAACATGCCAATGAATGGAAATGTTATATTGTGCATAGTTGGTGACGTCGACAAGAACTCGATCTCCTTCTCTTGCATAGACTGTCGGTACTGGAAACCTTCCATTCACGGTGACAATTGGTTTTGCATGGCAAAGCCTGCTCACATTCTTCACTCGTATCTGAAGAGCAGTGTAAGAGTTACATAAAAGCCATTAACTAATCCTTCATAATAAAACAAAGTTATGCAGTCAAAGAAAACACCCACATCAAACTGATACTTCCTCACAGCAGCTTCAGCTGGAGAACTCAAAAACCAAGAAAAGTAGAAGCAGCCGAGAAAAAACAACTGCAAGTAACTATCAAGCTTCATTGCCATTTTTTAGATTCGTGTTCTGCTAACTAAATATTTTGTGCCGAAATGGGAAGAAAAGACATTTATTTACAGTATTAGAAACATTAGGTAGGTTAATGAAAGCAGTGTATGATTCTAATTTGGTAAATAAAGCAAATGCAAGTGCTACACAAACCTTGGAAGCAACTGTTTAAGAAGTTGAGATATCCATATATGACCAGCAAAGTTGATGATAATTTGTCTATCACCAACAATATAACTTAATTTTTATAACCCATATTATTATACCAGAAATGCTAACCAGCTACAGGTGGCAGTCACCAGAAAACTTTTCCTTTGCCTTGACATCTTTGATTGGTTAGGTGCTGGTTTTTGCCTACAGGAGGTTAAGATGTTGGGTCACCAAAAGCGACCTCTTCTATAGTCCACTTAACATAAGCATTACCGGCTAATTACATTATGTATTATAACTGTTGTTCCCTAGTTCTGATGATATTGGGTTAATTATTTGTTTATCTAAAATTTTAGAGTAAAAGTTTGAAGATTAAAATATACCTTAAATCTTATACATTTTTGTACATTTTGAATTTAGTTCTTATACTTTTCGAATTTAAAAAAAAAAAAAGCATTCAATTGTTACCACCATTAAATTCTTCTATCAAATTTTTGGTATGACAAATTTGAAATTAAAAGATATATATTTATTTAGTTGGCATGTTAAAAAAAAAACCCTTACAATCACTGATTAGGAGTTTTTCTTAAAAACACGCATTCAAACTTGTCATGATATAATAATTTTTTTTGTTGGAGTAGTATTTTTAAGAAAAATTGATGTCAACATTTTGATTGAAATAGTTAACAATATTAATTATTTAAACTAACTAATGATATTATAAAAGGACAGGAATCAAATTATGTCAAGAATTAAAATATATAGATTAAATATCAAGTTTCAACAATCTAATAGCCTAAATTGAAATATGATCATTGTTTTAGAATGTTAAGAAAAGCAACGCAAATGTGTTAGTAAACCATGAAATATTTTAATACAAAAGTTAATTATATTAATTATTTGGACTAATTAATAACATTGTAAAAATATAAGGGCCAAATTATGTTAGAAATTAAAGAATAAAGATTAAATATCAAATCTAGACATAATAAAAATATAAGGGCCAAATTATGTTAGAAATTAATAACATTGTAAAATGATATGGTACTTGAAATAGAAAGCCAACAAACTGTCAGTTGTAACGGTATCATAGATTACATGAGGATAGTAAAAAATAAAATATCCAGACAACTATGTGCCCATCTAGCTTAGTTATTAGAACAAGTAACATAAGAAAAACAGAGTGTAGAAAAAGAGCAGAGGTCCAACAAGTACACACCTAACAAAGACAAGTTTATGACTCTCCATGACCATAAAATCTTCCTCCATCATGACGTCCGAATGGAAGACAAGTTTATGCCATGACGACGGTGTTAATTGCGATCAGCTCTCTTCCTTCCTAATGCTGGGGTGGCCTTCTACTTTATGGTTTTATTTCTCTGGGCTTTGGGCCTTACTATCTTGTACCCTGTTGGATCGATGAATTGCTAGGTTTCTGTCCGACTGGGGATAGAAAAATGCAGTTTTTCCTTTTAGCTAATAATCCAATGTTTTTAAACCAAATTCTGATTAAAAAATCATTTAAAGTTGAACAAAATCTAAAAAAATCTATTGGTTTAACCAATTTAAAACCATTGATATCCAACTAGTTTCCAAACTAACCATTGATTTTGGTTTTGTACTCGTTTTATTTTCCTACATATTTTTGAATTGTGTTTCATGTTTACACTCGGGTCATGTCCGGCATTATCAAATCTAATTTCCAAATAACGTTTTCTTACTTGGGGTCTTTAAAAGAAAAATAAAGATCCAAAGCACTCAGTAACATAGGAAAACTAAATGAGTTCAGCATTTTACATATCTATTTAACAGAGTTTTAAACAAAACTATAAATAAAATGCCTGCATTCCAATATCATGTAAGAAGCTTTCACTTCATGTCACCCTCTGGGAGGAAACCATAAAAACAAAAACACGAGTAAAGATCAAAAAAAGGGAGTGAAGGGATGGGCAAAAAGAAACGAGTCATAGCTATGCTTACAATAACGAGAGTTGCTTATAAAGCATAGAAAGCTAATCTTAAAGATGGCTATCTTCTCCATAACCTTACTTAGCTATGACTAGGAGACAACTTTACACAAGTCCTTACTTGAGCAAGAGAAGCAACTACTATGATTAAGGCTGTTAAGTGATTTAGTCCTCATCGTCGTCGTCATCATCCTCATCTTGATCATCATCAGACTCCTCATCATCATCATCATCTTTACCCTGTAAATGGACACATATGAAAGCAGGAGACATTATCTAGCCTGTACTTTTAAAATTATGTCATTATCTTTTCCCTGTAAATGCGAATATATATGATATAAACATAAATGCTACAAAATTTTACTAGTCTCATATATCTTCCCTTTATAAACAGAATAGACAATTAAACCATCAGCATCGGACAAATTTCAGAATTTCCAGAAGCAGCAACAAAATCCAAAAGAGCTATTACCTGAATTTTGACCTAGATGCAAGTACTCCCTAAGATTAAAGAGAAAAGACATATAATGCATCCTTAAATAACAAAACATCTTCATTATTAAAAATTCAACCTCATTCCCCCACTTTCCTTTATACCAGATTATGAACATCTCCATTCTGAAACCTGAATCTCTAATTTCGTCAATATGATACACTGACAACAACCATTCTTTCTCTACATGAAATGTTCTCCAAAAAATTACCTTAAGCATCTCAAATTATATTCTCAGACACCTATCACCTGCAATCTCAAAGTGCTTCTTCGTCCAATATAAGATTTAACCATGTTGAATTGGGTGGAGTTCTAGAGCTAAACTTGTCAGAGATAATCTAAAAGGCATTCGTATAGAACAAGATCCACATATCCACTCCCACTCATTTGATTATGGTTAACCCCTCGCTCCATATTGCTCTCTGAGGCATTCAAGTATACTTGGGCCAAAGCATAGAATACATTGTTTTGAGATACATAAATCACAAATCTCACTCCTCTCACTATCCAGTTTCAGAGGGCTTCTCCAGGATTAATATGGAAAGCATAGAAATCCTAACGTATTTACATAACCCAATAGGTTAAACAAGTAGGATTACAAGAATTTTAACAAAAAACAGCACCTTGTAGCATTACCTATATAAAGTAGGAATTCTCTGAGTTAATATAATGCATTATAAAAAAGAGGAATAGTAATTTACTGCATAACTTTATCATCTTCAATAACAAACTAACATATGATTAATAGAAGAACCATTTAATAGTTACGCCTATGAACAAGTAACCTCAAACCTACAACAGTGCATTTTTTACCTGAAAAGAAGAAACATACACAGTAAAAATGGCACTTGAAAGAAAATATTCAATTTCCCAAAGAAATGAAAAACAGAAAAAAAATATACCTCTACATCCCCCTCATCTCCGTCAAAATCCTCTTCATCAGCCTCCTGCATCAAGAAAGTTCCAATAACAATTAGCAAAGGGAAACAAAACATGATCACGAAAAACAGTACGTATAAAATATCATGAGAAGAAGAAAGAAAAAAGAGGTTACATTGTTGAAATAAGTGAGAGGATTGGGCCATAAATCCTCCTTGATAATCTCTGCTACCTGCAACATTCATCAAGTGAAAGCTTAGACCAGCTCTGTTACAGAATGAGTAAAATAAACTGACAGTACATGCACAGAGAATTTACCTCATCATGAATTTCATCCATGTCATCTTTTTGCTGAGCATCAGCAAACCAGGTAAAGAAGCTGCATTATATGTTAATAAAATTTAGCACAATACAGAACTGGTTTACAGTATGACTGAGAAATGAAGGATCAAATTCAAGTGGCATAAATCCATATGAACTTTAAAACATGTTATAAGAAATTTCAAATATATACATACATAGATATATAAATACATAGCAGTTATAAAAACACCACCAGTATTGTCAGAACCAGACTGGACCAGCCGGTTGAACCGGGAACCAGAGGTCCAACCAGTTCAACAGTGATATATAACCACAAATAGAGCAAACTGCTATGAACTGGTAAAAAACTGGGAACCATGACTGGAAAAAGGCGGTCCAATCAGTTGTGAATTTTTTTATCCTTTTATTATTTATTTAACTATTGCTCAACCGGTGGTTCGATTGGTTGAACTAGGAACCGGCAGTCTGACTAGTTCGACCACCAATCCAACTCTTATAACACTGCACACCACACAAAGTGACTGCATTTCACAGCATGGAGATATTAATAAACTGATCTCAGGTCTAATGTTACTCAAGTCCTAAGCCTGAGAAAAATTGATTGACGGGTATAATAAACAAACCTTTCTTCAGCAAGTTGTCGCTTGTTTCCTTTCTTCTCATGATTAACTCCATTTGGCAAGCCCTTAACATTTAAGGAAAATAATTTCATTTGATATCCAAGGAAAACAGGAAACAAGAAGCAGAATAGTCATCAAAAGAGGAGAAACTCTGACCTTGCCCTCTTTCCACTTGATTGGGGTAGCGGTAATTTTGGTTCCATCATCGAGGAAGGTAAAGGTCTTCGTAAGTGTTGTATTTTCAAAGTATGGATTGGAATTGAAGTTCTGAAAAATTAAAGCCAGTCAACAAATCATCAGATACATTAGAGCATGAATTATGTTTCTTCTAACAGTAGTTGAGTGCAAGCAAATGAAATTAAGATCAACTTCAATCACCAAAAATAAGGTAAGAATAGGAATATGGATAAACTTACAAATGTGATAGTGTATCCAGATTTCAGATCTTTAAAATCCTCCACTTCAAGTGAGTTAATATATTTGAATATCTATCAAGAAAATAATTGAAAAGAAGAAGATTTATAAATAAGAAAGAATTCACAAAATGCAGGCAAACATCAAGAAACATCTATAAGAAAAATAAAATCAAAAATCAATGTTGGAAAGTAAAATAAGTAAAAAATGATAATTTCACTTTGGGAAAGAAGTGACTTTAAACCTTCTGGTCCTCTTCAGTCAAAAGATCACCAAGAGCAGGATGGCTCAAGAACTGCACATGAAAAATGCAAGTCAATTTAATATGTTCTTCTGAATATGTAAACAAATTTAACAAATTGTCTACCTCATTAAAAAGGAAAGAATAGAATCACTTACAGCTGTTAACCAGAAATCAGGAATTGAATTGATGATTTCATTCCGCTTATCATAGACCGGCTTGCGAACCTCATTGTATTTCTGCTCCACTTCCAAGACTTTCTCGCTTGCCTCTTCATTGATCTACAACCAAAAAATAATAAACAGGACCGAAAAACTTAAAATCAGAAACACCATATGTGACAATTTACCACTTCATCAGCACGCTCCTAAGCAAAGCATAGCCACATTAAATCACCTGCTCCACAATAAGGCATGATAATCCGAAGTAACTTCACACACGAAAAAAATCGTGCTTAACAAAGCTAGGGGACACTTAGATACAAGGAAGAAAACATTAAAGGACTCAATCATACTACATAGAAGATCAGATACAGGAATCAGCAATCAACATTAAATCACCTTCTCCGCGATAAGACATAATAATCTAAAGTGACTACCAAATAAATATACATATAAAACATTTATGGCATTGACCCACAATTGAAATTACAGCAAATTCAATACTTTGACATTTAAAACAACATTCAATTAACATTATACCATAAAAAAACAAAGGGAAATCCAAATTTTTATTAAAAAAGTTCTAAATTTTGCTAATTTTCCAGCACATACACCTTAAACAAGCGAGAAAGAAAAAGAAAAGAAAATCAGCGTGTATTATAAATGAAAAAGCGGCATGTAGATAAAAATGAACCTTCTCAAGCTCATCTTGGATCTCTTGAAGCTTCTCGATGGAAATGACG
Organism: Gossypium hirsutum; assembly: GCF_007990345.1. Lineage (NCBI taxonomy): Eukaryota > Viridiplantae > Streptophyta > Magnoliopsida > Malvales > Malvaceae > Gossypium > Gossypium hirsutum. The sequence continues at coordinate 37,983,579 of NC_053439.1, read as the reverse complement.
AGGTCTCCATCTATTTGTTCATGGTTCTCTTCCTCTACTTTCTCTGCTACTTTCATCTTCTTTCCTTTGTCGGCCACCATTTTCTAAACCCTAGAGAAGCAATATAATAAAACCCTACTACTAAAAATTTCTGCCTCTTCTCTCTCACTTTGGCTCCCGTTCTCTCTAAAACCCTAGTTTTTGTGTTTTCCCTCTGATATCCACGGGGGACAAAAGTGACTGAGAGAGAGAAAGAGGGGAGAATGTTAGGGTTTTGGGAGTTTATATCCGCTCAGTTGGGATATTTTTGGGTATTTACAAATGAATCAATCATAAGCTGAAACGTGGCCGTTATGGGGTATTAAGGTCATTTAGTTTTGAGAAATTGAGAGTAGTATCTGATATTCGGATATGGAATCTTCTCGGTGCCTTGCCGTAGTGTCCATAAGGTTGGTTGGCTTACATTAGAAACCTTGATATCTTTGTATAAATATAAAAAAACTAAAACCACTCCAATTTTTCTTTTAATTCTTTATATTTCATTATCCATCCTGATTCAAATACTAATATGATTAAAAAATTATATAAATATATTTCCATAATTATAATCAATTATGACAATGTCTTTACGTAATTAAAATAAATTATATTATCTAAAATTAATTAAAAAATTACTTCTAGTCAAATTTGAACCCTACTATTTAGGTTACTAAACATTAATCTTACCCCTAAACAATTTTAATGTAATTTTTTTCATTTAAATTATACTTTGCATGTCTTATTACCTCCATCAATTATATACCTGTACTTATTATTTAATCCCCTGACTAAATTAGTATCATGAATCAATCGAGCACCAACTCAATTAAGAAAATTATGAAAATGACCTTTTATAATTAAAATAAGTTAGAGATAAATATCAAAATTATATATGAATTTTGATCCAATGTGCAATTTCATATATTAGCTTTGATTTTGTGTGACTTTATACAAGAAAATTTTATTTGATTTAATTTTCATAAATCACTAACAATGCTATCGAATTACCACCATTTGATGTTTGATATATGGCATGTACAAACAATTATATTAATCCAACATAAAAATAAATGTGCACTGTAATACCCCCTACCCGTATTCATCGCTGAAATGGGGTATGAGGCATTACTAGATTTTATCATTTTTTTTTTGAATTCAATATAACCCCTTTACAAGTATTTAATCTTCCCTGCAATTTTAAACCGAGACCAATCCAACACAACCAATCCATTTCAACATATTTTCAAGACAGATTTAACATATTCATAAGATAACCTCATCACAAACCAAAACCAAAATTTGTTAGCCATACCAATGGCTAACCATACATTCATTTTACATTAACATTTACTTTACTAGCTTATACATGTCATTGATTTCCAAAATAAAGTTTCTTTATATACCGAGATCTTGAGGTTGATAGTGTGATGCGTCTCCGACCAAATCCGACTTCCGAGCTCTTAACACTACAAAACAGGGGAAAAGGAAACAGGGTAAGCACTTTGTGCTTAGTAAGTTCATGTAATAAGAATTATACTTACTTAATATTTTCAATACAATGCAATGAACATTCATACACTCATTCCATACATTTTTCCCTTATCATGCACAAACTCAACATTCAAATTTGTCCAATAATTTCCATGTATCAATAATTTATACCATGATTGATGAGCTCATCAATACCATGATTTCCATTCCCTTGTTATTTTTCCATATTTATCCAGCTGAACTACTTGGAATTTCGATGGATTTTCAGGGGTACACTTTAGTGTACAAATCCAGGTCCGTCAATTCATATTTTATGTGCGCACATTTCCATTTCAGAGAGCACACTCCCGCGAACCTCATCCTTACAGCGGGATTACCAGTCCAGGCTAAATCCCCTGTAATATAAACTCATAGAGTATTATCGGGATTACTAGTCCAGGCTAAATCCCCTGCAATGGCAATTACTCTAATGAGCTTGGATCTGAATTACCAATCTAGGCTAAATTCAAACCCTAACTCGGATTACCCGTCCAGGCTTAATTCATTTTCCACATATTCTTCGGGAGGGCTATATCAGGATACGATCACCCGTCCGGGCTAGATCCTTTTTACCGTTAATTCCTTTTCAGAGATCCATCGAATTTTCCTTCCATTCAACCGGGATTTCTTCCCCTTTTTATCAAATATATCAGTGTTTCATCAATTTTCATATAATGAACATTCAAATCATATTCACATTAATAACAAACATTTCAAGCATTTAAGAATATAATTCAAGTTACACGAACTTACCTCGATACTTGTTCGTAAACAAAAATCTACTAATCCCGAACTTTTTCTTTTCCTCGATCTAGCTTCGTATTTGAATTTTCTGGATCTAAATAAATAAATTTAATCATTAGTCTAATACATTTCATGTTCATGTGTAACATTCTCTATAATTCCATTATTATTTATAGTGCATTCAAAGCTGTCTTGTTGAGTTACAGTCACTAAATTATTTATATCTTGAGCTACGGAACTCAAAATTAAGATCCGCTAATTTTCCCTGAAACTAGACTCACATATATTCTTATCATAAAATTTCAGAATTTTTGGTTTAGCCAATAAGTACAGTTTATTCTTTAAAGTTTCCCCTGTTTCACTATTTGACAGTTCCGACCTCTCTTCACTAAAAGTTAATTATCTTATTGTACAGAATTCGGATGATGTTATCGCTTGTTTCTTTTGAAAATAGACTCATTAAGAATTTTAAACATATAAATTTAAGCTCCTAATTATTTTTATCCAATTTTTGATGATTTTCCAAAGTCAGAACAGGGGAACCCGAATTCATTCTGACCTTGTGTCACAAAATCTATTATATCTCATGATTTACAATTATATTACTTACACCGTTTCTTTTATAAGAAACTAGACTCAATAAGCTTTAATTTCACATTTTTTTCACCCTCTAATTCGATCTCTACAATTTTTAGTGATTTTTCAAAGTTAGACTACTGCTGCTGTCCAAAACTGTGTTAGTGCATGATGTTAATTACCATTTTTCCCTAAGCTTTCAATAAATGATAATTTCATCCCTACTCAATTAACCTCTCAATTGAGCTGCTTTTTTTTCTCAATTAACACTTTATCCCATCACTTTAAACTACTTTATAAGCTTTGGAAATCAGAATTTTAGTACTAGACTTTAATTCCAAACCTTTTCACAATTAGGTCCTACAAATCAATTTCTATTGAAATTACCTAATAAAATCATCTCATAAACAAATTAAAGCTTCAATTTCATGCTATTTCATCATAAAATTCCAGAACATATTCATAGCAACTTTCAATTTCATTCATAAAATCAAAAACTAATGAATTTAGTAATAGGACCTAGTTGTAAAAGTCTTAGAAACACAACAATTACAAGAAAAAGGCAAGGATTAACTCACTTGGTGCAAAAATTATGAAAAACCAGCTTGAAGAAACCCTTAGGACGTTTTTTACTGATGAGAATGCAGAAAAATAAAGAGAAATCTAGATAATTCCACTTTAGTCCTAACTTTTAAAGTAAATTTTGCAATATTTCAATTTTACCCTTAATTCTTCAATTCTCCTTATTTTTCTCAGCTTATGCCGTCCAAAATATCTCCTTTTGGGCTTATTTGTAATTTATTCCCTCCTCATTTAACAATTGAACTATTTAATCCTTTTAGTAACTTTTACACCTTTTTTTAATTTAGTCCTTTTTACTTAATTGACTACCCAAACATTAAAAATTTCTAACAAAATTTTAATACCATATTACTAACATTTCATAAATAATTATAAAAATATTTTTGACTCGGTTTTACGAGATCGAGGTCTCGATACCTTATTTTTACCCAATTTTTTCAATAATTTCTTTTTATAACTAACCACTAAATCGGTAAAATTTTTCTATCGATATTTTCATACGATTTTCCTATCATGTCAATATTCATGCAAAAATATTAAAATAGATTTCTCTTTAAATCGGATTTGTGGTTACAAAACCACTATTCCGATAACCTTGAATTTGGGCCATTACATGCACAATTAAATCAAAATCAAAGCTTCATGTATACATATGAACCGCAATGCATCAAATCGAAGTTCATGTATCAAATTATACATCAGAGAAAAGTTCATTTATAAATTTAATATTTATTTCAATAATTTATATTATTAAAGTGTATTCTAATCTTTGTATTTAAAAAAAAACAATAAAAATTTGCATATGATTAAATTTAAACCCCTACTATTCACATCAATAAAACATTAACCATATCACTAAATTAAAATTTTATTTTATAATAATATTTATTATTTAATTATATTATACATACTTTATTACCTCAATCAATTGTATCTACTGATAATGTTGTTAATTGATGACAACACCGAGATAAATAATTGTAGTGTATTTAGTATTTTTATTATGATGTATTTACGTGTTTAAATTTCATCTTACTCCCGATTTAATATGTTTTTTCATTTTAGCATTGTACATATTTCATATGTCATTCTTAATTAGTTTTAAACCATATAATTTATTATTTATTAAATGTTACTTTTAAACTAATATCTATATTCTATATTCGAAATGTATTTCATATTTGAGTCATGTAAAAATAAGTTATTCTTTTTTTCTTAAAAATGATGCCCTTTATTTAGTTCTTCTTTTCGGAAAAGTTGTCTCATCATTGATATTTTGATGGGAAAAGTCTTTTAAAAATTTTATTGGACAATTCTATCCTTTGGTTTTTTATTTTATTTTTTAGTTTCCATTATTCAATATATTTGGTTTTTTTATTTTTATTTTACATTATTCAAATATGATTTTGCTCTTTATCTTATTCTAATTTTCAAATTTAAATAGTTTAATTGAGCTTTAAATTTATTTGGCACATCTAACCTCGTCCCTTAACTACTACGGTTAGTTTAGTATTTCCTTATAAATAGTGTTTTTAGGTCAAAAATCACTTTTTAGCAAAAGCTAAATTTTTTTACTTCTTTTTTTTGGTTAAAAAAGTATTTTTGTAAAGATTTTTTAATCCGAAAAGCACTTTTGAAATGTTCAAAAACATATTATTTAGCAATATTTTTAGCTCAAAAGTACTTTTTATCCCAAAAATACCTTTTAAAAGTAATATTAAACTGGCCTTACATCAACTAGCCCTTTTGTTCTTTTCTACTTTCATTTTCTTTTTAAAATCTTTATTTCAGTTACTTAATTTTGAATTTCTTTATTTATCTACCTTAGAGAAGAAGAGTATTATGAATATTTAAATATAGGTCTCATTTGACTAATAGTCGATAGTCGATAGTTGATTGTTGATTGCAGTAGTTAGTTTGACTAACTGATTCTATTGACTGTTTATTTAAAAGTGTTTGGTAAAACTTAGCTAATAACTGAAAACTGATATGTGTAAAATGACAAATAAGGTCATGACACATTTTATTATTAATTATTTACTTGCTTATAATACTTTAGCCTTTATTGAGTGAAGTTATTGAAATAAAACATTATTATTAAGAAATTAAAACATCCATTATAGAAATTAATTAGTGAATATTTTTGAAATTTTAAATAAACAATTTTTTAAGCTCCTTATTTGAAAATATTAACCTTGTAGAAATTGATAAATATTAATAGTGTATAATTATAATTGTAAACTATATTCTTAGTGATAATTATGCCATGTTCTTAATATGTAAATTAGTGATAATTATGTCATACTCTGAATAAATTTGCTAAGTACCATATTTCAATTAATAAAGTTGCATCAGAAATCATTTTACAAAAATAAATTGAAAATATATTAAGAGTATATAAATATTCAATGATGAATGGGCTCGATTGAAAATTTCTCGTGACAATGTTGATTTTTGTAGATTCACAATGGATTTTTTTTTTGAGATTTATTTTGGACTTTGGAGGTGAAAGTGAAAATGGGAGAATAAAAACTATTGATATCTTGGCACCCCTATTAGTTTTGAGAATATGTGTCAAAGAGAGTAAATTTTTAGCAAGTATGGTTAGATATGTCATTCCACACATATCTCATTCCCAATCAACTGTTAAAAAAAGTTGCCCATCCCGGTGTTTTTCATTTTGGAGGTTTTAACTCAACAAACTCTTGCAAACATCCATTCACCAAACACTATAATTAGTGGGTTTGAGTACCAAATCCTCCATTTGTACCCAAATCAACTAAAAAAAGGCTCAAAACTTTGTTTGCCAAACACTCCATAGTAATTTTAGCTAATTGAGTCTTAACTCGATTGACATCGATATTGTTATTAGTGTAGGAGGTCGTGAGTTTGATTGCGCTGAAGCGTATTATCCTCCTATTTAAGGGTTGGGGAGGGGCTATATGTAGTTCTAGGCATTCTACCAAAAAAGTAATGATATAATAAAAACCTATAATGAAATAAATGTTTAAAAAAAGATAGTAATTTTATGTTTAATATTTCATTTACCACTCTCTTTTGGCATAAATAAAAGTATTATAGAGATATTTTATAGATTAACTTCCAAAAATTATAACACAGAGGGAAAAAAACAATTTAATAACAATATAAAGTTAATATTTAAGATGCAATTAATTCAAACAAAGTATTAATGTAACTAAAAATATAAAAATAGGGTAAATTGTCAAAATAGTCACTTTTGTTTTTCTCAAGTTACATTTTAGTCACTTATGTTTGAAATGTTACGTTTTAGTCACTTACGTTAACGTGTTGTAACATTTTAGTCACTGAACCGTTAATTATCATTAACGCTGTAACGGTAAGCTGATGTGGCATGTTAAACCATCATTTCAAACAAAAATTTTATATTAAATTATACCATTGGTCCCCATATTTTCTTCGTCTTGAGCAATTTTTTTCTTTTATATTCTTTTAACTTTCTTTTATTTCTTTATTTTCCATTCTCTTCTGCTTCTCCCTCTATTTTCTTCCCTTCTCCATCTTTTTTAACGTAAAAGAAAAAAACTAAACTACTTAAAACAAAAATATAGGGACCAATTTTATAATTTAACCTAAAATTTTCATTTGAAATGATGATTTAACGTGCCACGTCATCTACCATTACACCGTTAACGACAATTAACGCTCGGTGACTAAAATGTTACAACACAATAACGTTAGTGACTAAAATGCAACATTTCAAACATAAGTGACTAAAATGTAACCCGAGGAAAATAAAAGTGACTATTTTGATAGTTTACTCTATAAAAATATTAACAAAGCGTTTTATTTTTTATTTTTTACATAATGCTATCTTCTTAAGTTATTTTTTGATTAATTTATTTTTTAAATATATAGAAATAAGTTACGTAATAAAATAGAGTTATTCCTCATTTCATGTATCTTATTGTTTAGATGATAGTTTTGTTTTATCAAATGTTAGTTTTATTTTACCAATTTGTAAGTTAAAATCTTGAAATGTAATTAATGGTAGATACGATTTTCGGGACATTTTACAATAAGTTAAATAATGTGATAAGACTATTGGATTGATATAATATTAAAATTTTATCACATGTGTATGTGTTATGGACTGAGGATCAAAGCCTGTGACTAATATATAAAGAGCATTTCATGAAGGTCAATTGATTAAATGAAACTCATTTATCCACTTAAATTGACCCAATTTGTAAAATATATGGAGAAACATATTTACTTGAAGCCTTGATAACCCGGTGAAACACTTAAGGAAAACAAGGGTTGCCATGGTAAATATGTAAACTAATCTTAAAAGATTCATAATCTTAGAATATTTGATTTTGTAATTTTAGAGGATTATGTAAATCTCTTAATAATCTCAATTGTAGATTAACTTTAATCTCGATCATCAATATAAGGTGTGTACCGTTTGATTTGGGGGAGATCAATTATAAATAAAGGCATTCTCTCTCATTTGAAATAATCTCATTGTATCTCATTGTATCCTCATCCATAGTAATTGAATACTATTGAAAGTATTTAGTCAAACACCTTGTGAACGTTGCTTTCTTATGGCTTTTTTTGTTCTCTCGTTGCTTCTTTATTTTTAAATTGCTTCTATTTTATTTTTGGTGCATTAGAGAATTTCTCTTAAGAATTCTCATTTATTTTCGAGAGTAAGGCTGACTTAGGCAGATTTGAACTTAAGAAATCGCCTAAGACCGCACGAATTACGAGCTTAAAGTTCTAACCCGATGACATATGCATGTAGAAGCTACGTATTTGGAACACATAGATGTGTTTAAAAATAACATACAATAAAAAAAATGAAATGTATAGTTTGAAACTAATTAATAATAACAAATATAATATGTACAATATTAAAATAAAAAAACTAGATTAAATTATGAGTAAAATAAAAATTTTCAACACATAAATAAATCATATTATTATTAAATGCACTACAATTGTTTCTCATAGTGTTGTCTTCAATCTCAGGTAGATGTTGAGTTAACTTATGGCATCAACTCAATCAATAACATTATCAATATATACAATTTTTGGAGGTAATAAAATGTGCATAAAAGTGTACAAAACATTTTAAGATAAATATTTGGTTGTGCAGTAAAGTTAAAGTTTTATTAATTCAAATTTTCATGGGTTCAAATAACTTTATATGCAAATTATTTATTAGTTTAAAAAAATAAAAAGACTAAAGTACCCTAAATAATATAACTTATTTTAAATACGGAATGACATTTTCGTAGTTTTTCTAAGTAGGGATGACAATGGAGCGGGACGAGGTGGGGTGAATATTGCTAAATCCATCACCGTTCCATAGTCGGCATTTTAAATACGGAATGACATTTTCATAGTTTTTCTAAGTAGGGATGGGAATGGAACGGGACGAGGTGGGGTGAATATTGCTAAATCCATCACCACTCCATAGTCGGCACGCTTTACTCTACCACCCGCCTGTTCCACTATAGATGTATAATCTTGAAATTCAATACCATTTCCATGGATATTGGATATATCCATCCTTGCCCCATCACACTCCGCTTCAATTTAAAATTTGCTACTTATCTTTAATATTTTTAATATTTTTAAAGTTAAGTAAATATTTAAACACAATTCTTCAAAAAAATATTTGAGCATAAAATATATGGATTTTTTTCTATATTACGTTATTACATTTTTACCATTTTAGTAATTTATATATACAAGGATAAGATGATAATTTCATATAGTGGAGTGGGTCAAGGTGGGCAAGCAATTACCCTAACCACTTCATACCCACTATCCAAATAAAAAATAATCCACCTCGTCCCGCCCCGCATCCACTTTTCAAAAGAAAAAATTCGCTCTATTTGCAACAGATCATTTTGGAATCCATCAGGCAATGCGAGTTTTGCCACCTTATTCATAACCGAGTTGGTGCCTGATTGATTTGTAATACCAACTCAATTAAAGGTTTTACTGACAGTGTATTTTTTAACTCCACAAGCAAATATAAAAAAATGCCATGTGTCTCATTTATTATATGTATTTATATTTATTTTTTAATATTTCACTTTATCCAATTATACACTTGTCACCACCCTAATCTTATTTGTAGAATTTAAAAACTTTAATGACCATGTATCAAATATTTTCTCTTTAAATAATAGTATAGATACTCCCATCCTCCAATTAAATTTGTCACATTTTGACTTTAAGTGATAAAAAATTTCAACTTTAACCTTCTTTTCTTTAAAATTTATTATGAGTAATTTTTTTAATAAATAAATATATATCATAAAAAGTTTCAGTGATTTAATTTTAAATAAATATATATGTTTTATAAAATCTAAAACAAATATTTTATTAGTCTTGAATATTATACCTAGCGGAGATGTTTGAGGGAGGGAGAAACGATTGGTTGAACTAAATTTGTAGATGACAAATAGGATATTAAGTGGTAATGTTTAAACTCATATTTAAAAATGTTAATAAATAATTAGAAATTTTATTATACATGTATGCATGTGTAAATCATATATTTAGAATACATATGTGTGTTTAAAAGTAATATACAATAATTAATGAAATGCATAGTTTGAAAATAATTAATAATAACACATGAAATTAGATTAATTTATGAGTAAATCAAACTTTAAACACATAAATACATCATATTAGAAATATTAAATGAAAATAATTATTTATCATGGTGTTGTTATCAATACTAAGTTGATGTCGAGTTAATTCAATACTAAGTTGATGTCGAGTTAATTTGTGGCACCAATTAATCAACAACATTATCAATACTAGAAATTATATTACATGCGTATGTGTCAGGGGCCGTGGATCAAAGCTCGTGACCATTGCGCACAAAATGCCTCATAGAGGTTAACTTATTAAACGGGGCTCGTTTGTCCTGTCACACCCCGACTTGTCAAAGTTAAGTTGGAAAGGTGAATTTGAGGACTAATTTGAAAAGCTTACAATTTGTGCAGGTTCTAGTATAAATAAGAAGAATTGGCCGACTAGATGTGTAAAGTTTAGATTTCAACATTGGTTCCATTAGGTTTAAATTAGGAATATTTTAATGGGAGACACGATGATTATGAATGTGTACACTTGACTGTTGAGTTTGGGATCGGTGTAGGAAATGCATGAGTAATATATAAGGGAGGGATGTTATTCTTCGATGTAATTCCTTCATTTTTTTTGTTCTTCCTTCATCTTCTTCATTGGTCTAGTTGAAGGAAAGAAAGATTAAGAATGATATGAATGGAAGAAAGAAGCTAAAGTTATGCATAAGAAGTTGATAATTTATTAAGTTGTTGCTGAAGGTTCTGGTAGCAACGGAAGAAGCAAAGTAGAAGGTTTTGGCGTCAACTTCCAAGTGAGTTCCAGAACTCAAGTCTTAAAGAGATGCTTATGTTTTGGTATTGTTTGTTGGTTCTGTAACTTTTGTCCTAAGATGATGAATTCTATGGCTGAATGATGATACATTGAGATGCATGTTGTGTGTAGATATGAAAGTATATGGCTAGTTGTAAGTTTATTTATATGGTATAAATGAGATGTTTGGCGTGATATTTGCTGGTTATGGTGGATGAATGTTGAGCAAATGATGCGTCAACCTATGGCTGAATGATGTGAAATTGATGAATTACTTTGTAACTGAATTTTGATGTATCTTGAGGTCTGTTGTGTTGATTTGAAGATGCATGGAACGTTGGCATAATGTGTGTCGTGCATGAATAGTATGGTTGATAGAATACTTGTGCATGAAATGCATGTATATGATATGCAGAGTGTGGAGGATTGTTCAAGTGGATGAAAGATGAAGAAATGTCACATTATGCACTTTGTGCCATGTGTTATTTGGCTTTACGGAGGTTTGGGCGGATAGTATAGAAAATGTATATACATGGTTTTCAGTTTTGCAAAAGTACAGTTAGATTGTACGAAGAAATATGTGCAAATAAATATGATAACCCAATGTGGGTTCTATGAATGCTTGTGACTCTATAGGGTCTAAGGCTTTAAGCCTCTTATGTGTAAGTAAGTCCATGGGCATGGTATATGAAAGTTATGAAATATATGTAGAAGTCCGTAAGTAGGGGTGTTCATTCGGTTAACCGACCGGTTAACCGACCCGAAATTACTATAACCGAATTAACCGACCTTCCAAAAATTTTGACCGTTAACCGAACCGATTTTTTTTTTAAAAAATTTAACCGAACCGAAATTTTTTCGGTTAATAAGGTCGGTTAACCGAATTAACCAAAAATTATGTATTTTTTATTTTTGGTTAAAAATTACCCGAATTACCTGAATTACCCGAATTACCCGAATTAACCGAATTAACTGAATTAACCGAATTACCGAAAAATACCCGAATTTTTTTTATTTTTTATTTTTAAAATTTAAAAAATTTATAAATTATTAAAGTAAATTGGGTTTTAGACTTTAGTAAATTGGGTTGTCTTTTAGTTTTAGTTTTATTGGATTGGGTAATTGGGTAAACTTTAGTTTTAGTTTTATTGGGTTGGGTAATTGAGTTTGGGTTGGGTTGGATAATTTTATTTATTAATTTTTTCGGTTAACCGAAAATTTTCGGTTAACCGACCGGTTTCGAACCGAATTAACCGTTAACCGAAAAATCATAAAAAAATTAACCGACCCCCGACCGAAAAATTCGGTTAACCGACCGATTAACCGAATTCGGTCGGTTAACCGAATTTTTTCGGTTTTACCCGAATTATGCACACCCCTATCCGTAAGGACTATCTTATATGTAGAAGTCTGCCAAGACTATCTTATATGTGAAAGTTCATCAGAACTATCTTATATGTGAAAGTTTGTCAAAACTATCTTATATGTGGAAGTCCATTAAAACTATCTTATATGTAGAAGTCCATCAAGACTATCTTATATGTGAAAGTTTTTCAGAAATATATTATAAGTGGAAATTTGTCAAGGCTATTTTACAAATAAAATTCCGCAAAGAAGGGATGTGTCTTCTTGAGTAAGATGTGTCAGTCCTCTTTATTAACACGTTATGAGAGTCTTTTTTATGAATCCGTTAGTATGTTTAGTAAAGCATAAATCTACATATTTGAGTCCGTTACGACAAGCCATTATGGCAGTCCGCAATAGGAACTATCTGCCAAGATCTGTCTTATCTGGTTCCCGATATATTATTGAGGAAAAATGAGTGAGATGGGTTTACTTTCACAAGTTCACAAGTAAGAATTCATGAGGATTTCCTCTCAAATAATAAGTTGCATATGACATAGTCAATTGATGAAGATAGAGTTCGCAAGGATAATCCGTCAAGAGATCAAACGTTATCAAATTTGTATCTTAATATTACATCTATAAAATCTTTTCATATCTTCTACGTTCAAGACGCTAGTAGTAGATCAAATGACATTGAGTAAGTTGAATTGTTCTTCAAGAAGTGAAAGTAAATAAGTAGTGGTGCCATTGAAGATAATGTACCCAGTACACGTATGCCAGTTCGCGAGATGTAATTAATGTGTCAATGAAAATGCCAAACCGGTCTAGTACCGACAGTTAAACTTAAATTCTATACCATGGAGTGCCAGTTTGATTAGCATTCTGCTGATGCAAGGTATGCATAACTCACTAAGTTCGATTCAACTTACATATGTGTCATTTTGTATTGTAGGTAAAAAGGAAATTGTGAGGTTTCAAGGAGGGACTAGGCCAAAATCCGTCGGACTCAGTGGACTTGCTATTTAGGTGTAATATGCATACACTGGGGCGACCCAAAGGTAGAGTCTCAGGGCTAGGCGCAAGTTGAAGTTTCATAGGAATGTAGGATACATTCCTAAATCTAAATAAAACTATATGTATAGTAAAGTTACTTTGTAAAATATAAATGTATTAAATTATTATAATTGGCAAAGTTTATTACTAATGTAACTGGCAAACTTTGGTTGAGTAATAAATTTAATATTTTACTAATGTAATTGGCACAAGTTAAATCCCATTGTATGCATATTATTATTATTATTTAATAAAAAGACTAAAGTACCCGTGAAAAATCTAAGTTTTTTAAATACTGAAGAAAATTAATGTGATTTCCCTAACATAGTTGGTGCCTAGAGTTGATTCATGACACCAACTTAGTTAGGAAGTTAAATAATAGTATAGCTACTTAAAAATGATATTTATAGAAAATTGCAATTAATTTATTTTTTGAATTTAGTAAAAGATTGTAGTAAATTAAACAAAATATTTTTTGGTACAATATTGAACACCAACCAATAGGCCATAACTTAGAGTTTAAAAAAAGTTATATATACTATATTAGTTATTATTATTTATTCATTTCAATATCATACATATTTTATTTTTTATTATTAATAAGTTTCAAACCATATATTTAATTATTTATAATTCACTATTTTTAAACTAATATTTGTGTTCTAAGTACGCAGTTTTCACATGCATATGTCACGGGCTGCAGTTCAAAGCCTGTGACCAACGCACCCAATGCATCCAATGGATGTCTATTGTTTAGATGGGGATCATTTGGCCTACAAGAACTGGACCGATTCAGTAGACTGTTGGAGAAGTTTGTTAGATTGAAGCCTGGGTGGCCCAATAATGAAGATATGGCAACATAGACTATTTTTAGTAAATATGGGAATCATATCTTGTAAAGATTATATTTGATATTTTGTAATCTTGTAAATCCCCAAAATCAAGGGATAGGCTAATATTGTCTGTCGATGTAACTTAATCTAGACTGTCAGTTCTTGGGGAGCTCAACTATAAATAGAGAGCCTCCCCTCATTTGTACTCACTTCACTTCATTCATCCATTGTTTCTTTATTCTTTGTGAATAAGAGAATATTGAGAACATTTACTCAAATACCTCTCGTGCGTTCTTTTCTGTGGCTTTTTGTTGTTCTTTTGTAGCTTCTTTTGGTATAATTGCTTTTGCTATACAAATTGGTGCCTTGGAGGAATTCTAAAGGAATCCCCACTTGTGGTGCTTAGGCTGACTTAAGCAAGTTTGGAACGAACGGATCGTCTAAGGCCGCATGGATCACGAGAAGAAAGGTCTATCCCCGTGAGACATATGCGTGTGATAGAATTTCTATATTGATAATGTTGTTAATTGAGTTGGTGTCATAGGTAAACTCGACATTAACTCAAGATTATTGACAACACCATGGTAAACAATTGTAGTGCATTTAGTATTCTTAATATGATGTATTTATGTGTTTAAATTTCTTTTTACTCACAATTTAATCAATTTTTTATTTTAATATCGTGCATATTTTATATGTTATTATTAATTAATTTCAAACCGTACATTTAATTTTTTACTATATGTTATTTTTAAACTAACACTCGTTAAGTATGCAGTTTCCACACGCATACGCGTGTGCTAGAATTTCTAGTATTATTTAAAACTTTGATTGAGTTGGTGTCGCTTTCAACTGAGTCCCAACTCAGTTATGATAATTTTTCAAAGAAAACCAATATCTTTATGAAGCAACAAATATAATCTTAAGAGTACTTTTGTCTTTTTACATACAATGTAGAAAAATACATACATATTATGAGATTTAAACTTAAGATATCAAAATTTTATTCCTTCAACTTCACCATTTCAATAAATTTTATAGATTTGTTCTATAAAATTTTCTCCCATATCATTGGTGTGTAAGTAAATATATATATTAATTTTAATAAGATAATATATTAAACATTGAAGTGTTTTATCAAGTAGTTGGATTTTGTTTAATTTGTTCCCGAGGCAAAAACACAGAGTAAAAAAGAAAAAAAAATCGAACTCTCAGATTCACAAGGTTTAATTTTGTCTCTAGTCTCTATATTCCTTGAATTTCTGAAGTTTATATTCTTTTACTTTTATGTCTTAATCTGTTTGATTTTAAAAATCAAATCAAATTGATAATACAGTTAAATTTGAACCTGGAACATTTTATTTCATCCGGGGGAGAGATCGAGCTTCAAGAAATAGTGAATGGTCTTATCAATACACAAATGTATAACTCCCCAGGAATTTCAATTGCGCTTATATTCATCACTGTAGGAATTGGGTTCAAGCTTTCCCCAACCCCTTCTCATCAATGGACTCTTGACGTATTCGAAGGAGTGCGGTTCGTTCGATAAATTCCTACCTCTCTATCTATCTCTGAGATGTTTGGATTTTTCAAAACTCCATGGACATACAGAAGAGAAATGCTATCCCCACTCAGACCAAGACATAACTTTGACTTTGACTTGTTCAAATAACAATTAAGGTGAAACAGGGTAAGGAGTGAAGTGGCTGAGTGCGAAATTTGACTAGAGGGAGCATTATAAGAGCAGAGAAAAATTTATTGAATAGAATTAGACCAGAGGGATGGAAAGAATAAATCTAAAACTGATTGTTGAGAGTGGGATTTGAACCCACGCCCTTTCGGACCAAAACCTTAATCTGGTGCCTTAGACCAACTCGGCCATCTCAACACTGCTTAACCCATACGTGTAACTTTAGTTAGTGAATAAGATAAATTTTTCACCTCCCTTTCCTGGCCTTAAACACAAATTAGTGGTCCAATTAGAGTGGCCTACCAAAACTCAACTGGTTTGTGAAGGGTAGTGATGGCAACAGGTAGGGCAGGTTGGATTTTTGGCTACCTAATCTCGACCTGAAGCTTCACCACAATCCCCCAACTCTGGTATATTAAAGTTTAACTTAAATCATCAATTTTAGAAAGGTTTCGATCTCCAACCAAATTTTATTTATATATTTATTTTTTATTCAAATCAATTCCCTAATATAAATCAATTAATAATATTGTTGATATTGATAACCTTGCAAGTATATATATATATGCATGTATTTTGCAAACAAATTTTGCTATACTTACAAACATATATATAATATTATATACGTATATCAGTTAGGCTATAATTTTGAGAAAGGAAGCAGTACATGAGTTTTATCAAGATTTAAAGTTAGTAATTATAGGAAGACGAGAGATTAGAATTAGAGGTTTTTTTTTCAATCAACATTTCATTCAAAGCAAAAGAAAATTCTAGTTACTATACAAAGCAATCAAGAAAGAACACAAACCAGAAAATTTAATTAAGCAGGGCTGGTAGGCCATCCTTGTTTAGGCATGGACCAAAGAAGATGGTGGCTGGTGCAACCAGTAAAAAAAACACATTTCATTCTTATAATAAGAAACCACCCAATCAACATTCAAATTAGTAGATCACCTTACAAAATCAAAACGCACATAGGGAATCCTGGCCAAGATAAAATCCAATTTTTGCAAGATAGGCTTAGGTTTTTGGCTACGCTTATCCTTCTTCAAAATCTCCTTAGACACAATCATTGAGTCTGTAGTTAAAATAATTCTTTGATGTCCTTGCTTCAAAGCAAGATCAGCTCCCAAGTTGATCACCAAGGCTTCCGCTATTTCAGGAGAGGCAACAAAAATCTTTGAGCCTCTTCCATTAACAAGAGAACTCGTTTCATCCCTAGCAACCACATCAATTCCAACAACCTTTGTCAAATAGTCAAAAGAACCATCACGATTAATTTTGATTACCCCTGCCTTTGGTTTCTTCCAAAGTGAATCAAAAGTAACATCTGTAGCCTGAGGCCTTTTGTTAGGAGCCTGGACTCCATAAAAGTCCATAACCTCCAAGGTTGCAATTTTAATCTTATCGACTATGGCCCTGAAGTCCAATTTTTTTCCTCCTGAGGTTACTTGGCATCGCATCTTCCAAATAAACCATAGAGTGTAAACCACTCCAAGCCTAAGATCCTTAGTTCCTTGCTTCAACTGGTCAATTATATTCCAAATATGCAAGAACCAGTGATCGAAAGTGTTGATGTTCTCCTTCTGATACACATTCTATGACAAACTTCAAAAAATAAAGCACGAACCCATTCATAGCAAAAAATAGATGCTCAACAATTTCCTCCTCACAATTACATAAACAACATAAATGAGATACGACATAAATTCTTTTCCATAAACATTATGACAACATTTCTAAAGGAAAATTTTATACTTACTAAGAATCTCAAGCTTCCAAGCGATCTTCCAAACCTTGGCATTAGTGGTGTGCGACGATGGAGCTCTATCATGCCTCATATTTTGCTTCTTCGATTGTAACAACTGGTATCCCAATTTCACCGTGAATTTCCCTTCAGGATTGTGTGGCCAAATCAGGTGATCCTCTCCTTCAACATTCAAAATTATGATTCTTAGGATAGCCTCTAGAGCCTCTTTATTAATCTATTGTTCAATACTGGATAAGTCTCACATTTCTTCAGTTTTCCTTAAGATTTCTTTAACCTTTATAGGTAGAACATCATCACAATCCCTTAGGGAAGGAATTTGATTCCCATCAATCCATGCAATCCATTTTTCATCCCATAGATTAACTTTGTCACCATTAACCACTTGCCATAAGATTATTTTCTTGATGAAATTCTTGGCTTCAACCAAGCTGCTTCAGGCCCATGAAGCATGACTTCCTTTACTAGACTCCAAAAGATCCTGCTGGGGAAAATAAAGACCTTTCAAAACACGCAGCCATAGTGCTTCAGGCTCCTCAATGGCTCTCCAACATTGTTTAACCAACATAGCAAGATTAAACAATTCAATGTTACGGAAGCCAATGCCATCATATCCTTTAGCCCGAGTAACACAGTCCCAAGAATTTCATTGGATTCGACGCTCTTCTCCCTTTTACCCCCACCGAAATCGAGAAATAGTTGAAGTAATCTCAGAACAAGTTTTCTTAGGGAACTTTTAGGTTGGAATTGCACTAGCAACTGACTTGATCATCACCTCCTTACCTCCTAGTGACAGAGATTGTTGCTTCCAATCCTTCAATCTATGCACAATTTTGTTCTTAATAGCACTCAATGCCAAGGTCCTTGTCTTGCCCCAAAGAGATGGAAAGCCAAGGTAAGTACAAGAGGTTATCAACAACAGGAATATTCAAGACTTGTCAAATATGCTCCTACAACTCCTTAGAAGCATTAGCACTAAAAATAAGAGAGGATTTCTCATAATTTACTGCTTGTCCTAATGCTACACAATAAGCCTGGATTAAACCAAAAAAAGCTTCCTACAATTGGTCAGATTAGCCTCGAAGAAGAAAATTGAATCATCTACAAAAACTAAATGAGATAATCCATGACAATACCGATTGAGTTTGATCGCAGTGATTTCACTAGACTGTACAGCTTTGTTGAGATTCTTGGAAAGGACATTAATAACAAAAAGAAAGAGATAAATGGACAAATTGTTCCCTTGTCTTAGACCTTTAGAAGAGACAATTCTCTTATTAAGTTTTCCATTAATGAACAAATTGAAAGAAATCAATCTCATAATTGCCATAATCCATCCAATCCAAACCAAACTAAAACGCATTTTTTGTAACACTATCTCCAAGAAATCCTATTCAACATGATCATTGGCTTTGTTCATATATGCTTTTACAACCACCATGACCTTCTTCCCTTTCTTCTTAAGCTTCAAACAATGGAAAACTTCCTAAGCCACCAGAATGTTAACATGTATGCA
Source organism: Gossypium hirsutum (assembly GCF_007990345.1). Lineage (NCBI taxonomy): Eukaryota > Viridiplantae > Streptophyta > Magnoliopsida > Malvales > Malvaceae > Gossypium > Gossypium hirsutum. The sequence goes on along the minus strand of NC_053439.1, from coordinate 37,964,515 downwards.
CCTTCCAACAACAAATGCACTCTATTTCTCTGAAATAACAACCCTCAAAACTCTTTTAAATGATTCACCATAAGCTTTGAGACGATCTTGTAAGAAAATTGCGTAGATTGATTAGCCTAAACTGTGTAACTTTATCTGGATTTTTCTGTTTGGGAATTAGAACCACTTCAGTTTCATTAATACCCTTCAACATCACCCTTTTTTGGAAAAATTCTTGCACCATAACAATCACATCTTCTCTAACTACATCCCAACATTTGTGGTAAAACACTCTATGAAAACCGTCAGAACCTGAGGCCTTAAAAGCATCTATTTGGTAGACTAGAATCATAATCTCTTGATCAGTAACCTTTCTAACCAGCTACATATTCATCTCTTCCGTGATCATTGTAGGTAAGGCCTCCAAAACAACATTATCAATTAACCTACTACTTGTATAAAATAGATTTTCATAGTAATGAGTAAAGGCATCAATGATCTCTTTCTCATCCTCCAACCATCTGCCTCCATCCTTAAGCCTCAGTATTTTATTCACACTTCTCCTCTAAGTTGTTGCAAGATGAAAAACTGAGAGTTTCTGTCCCCAAATTGTAACCAATTCCTCCGAGCCCTTCAAAACTAGTACATTTCTTCCTTTTCCTAAGCAATTCTAATCCCCTCTTTTAATTCCCTAGGTTTAAGAACATCCCTTCAGCACTATCCACATCTTGAAATTTCTTTAACTTTTCATTTAATTCCTCAAGAACAATTCTATTGTTCCTAACATTCTCCCCCTCCACTCACTCAAAACCTTTATGCTCTTGTTTAACTTTGATACCAGTTTCACATCCCTAGACCTTTGATCCACACGCTGCCAACAGTTTCTTAACATTGATTCAAAACCCTCCACTTGCAACCAATTAGCTTTAAATTTTAATATCTTAGGAAACTTTCTATCATTAAAATAAAAAAAAAACACTATCAAAGGAGAGTGATCCGGCCCTATAGTAGGAAAATTGAATCCAAGGCTACTAGGAAAGAGTTCCATCCACCTAAAATTTACCAATGCTTGGTCCAGCTTCTCTTTAACCAAGCAGTTCTCTCTCACTCCCATTCATGTAAATTTTAAGCCCCTTAAAGTTCATATTATTTAGTTGACACTCTCGAATAATTTCATTGAAACATTCCATCTTCCTTTTTTCTTTAGGCCTCCTCCTTCCTTTTCATACTCCCCCCTGAGTCATTAAAGTCCCTAACACATAGCTAAGCCATATTACCTATCACACATTTTTGCTTAACCTGTTCCCATATTATCTTTTGATCCACAAAGATGGGGCCCCATAAATCCAAAAGATCCTTACTATAGCCCCACAATCCCCATTACACACCATAGTATCAACTAAATTCTTTAAACTCTCCAAAATATTCACCAACCAGTCACCCTTCAACCAAAGAGTTATTCTCCACTAAAACCTTTAGGATTTACTGAAAATCCTTTACTGAACTTTAACTTTCTTCCCACAAACTCCACTTTTTCCTTCTTATTCTTTGTTTCTAGTAAACAAATAAAATCTGAGTTAAATTTATAGATATTCTCATTGAGCATCCTCATTGTCAAGCCTGATCCTAAACTTGACAATTTCACACCATAAGCCTTATTGTTATTGGGTGGTTGGATCAGGGCAGCCACCAAACCCATCAGCATTGTTATCGAAATCCCTTCCCAATAAGACAAGTACTTCCACCAGACGATCATCACAATAAACCTTACATCTGCCCTTCCTCCCTATAACTCCACTACTTCCTAAAACCTTCCTCCTACTCCTACCCAATCTTGTAAAAGTACCTACCCTTTCAAAGTTCAAACTTAACTCACCTAAACACTATCTTTTTCCTCGAGAGTACTCCTCATCATCTTTCCCAATACGCTCAACTAAATTTATTTTGAGATTAATATTATTAAATTCAAGAGGTAACATCATATTACTCAACACAATAAACAAGCCATTTGCCTCAATCCCCTTATCCTTACCCTTTCCAATATCTCTCCCATTGGCCTCATCATCTTCAAACAACTTGATAAAATATGGACTGTGTCCATGTGCTTCCCCCTCCTACATTCTCCTTATCAGATACACCCCAAGACCCACTCAAATTATTGGCTAATTTAGGCTGAATTTGTTGTGCAGGAATCTGAATTTTATGGTCATTTGGTGAAACACAATTATTTGTTTGAGGTAGTATGTTCTTCGATTGGGTAACACACTCTCTCGTTACATCCCCACCTAAAGATACAATAGAAGTGGTTTTGTCAGATTTGGAAAACATATGTAAAGGTACAAAACTAAGAGTGGAAGGATCATTTGGAATAGGAGAATTTTTTAGGTTAACAGAAGAAGGTTCACTACAACCATCATCTTTCTATACCCTTAATCTTCCTACCCCTTGCGTACTACCCCCATTAGACCCATTCCCCTCCCTTTTAGGGCCCCATTGTTTCTTCTTACACTTATCGACCCCAATCGCCTAGAACCAATTCTCAAATGAGGCCCAAACGACTGCTTAGAGTTTGCAGTGCCATCCGTTGGGATTTTCACAAAAAAATGTTTATCAAAATGATCAATTATACTATACACATAAGAAAAATTATTCTGTTTCTCATACCTCATTAAAGCCCAGATTTTATCTTTGTTAACCCTTGGAACCCAAAAACCTGGAACCAGTGGATCTACAGTTGCCCTCTCAATCTGAATCCATATATAACTCCGCCCGACACCGTCTGCAGTGACTAGATCATCAACACTAATAACTTCCCTAATCGTGTACCGATAATCAAAACATTATTAACATAGAGGCACTCCAGCGGCAAACCATGCACCTACACCCAGAATCTAATCCTCGAGAAATACATCTCCGAAACTATAGGACCTTTCTCTCAGCACTGGAATTGAATCACAAACCCCATAATATTCCATGGGCTCTCCTTAATTGCTCGATTAATCCATTTTACCGATTGAAAAGAAACACCATAGATATTCTCATCCACCTCCCGGAATATAGAATCGTATCACTCGACCAAATACCATGAAGAATCTCAATCACCCATTTTCGATTAAGGAACCTCCTCGCCTGGATCTTACCCATAACAGTAAAATTCATTAAATCTTTACTCTCTCGATCCCCTTCTTCTAGAGAAATTTCTATAACCCCCTTAGATACTACAAAACCTAAATTCCTGATTGATTAAGTGTAACACCCATAACCACTTCTGCTGCCAGATTAGGGTTACAAAGTATCACTGTACATTTCAGAACATTCAATAAAAATAGCATCCAGTTCACTAGGATAATTAACAATATTTATTTTTTTAAATAATTCATATCGAAGTAAACATACACTTATGGATCCTAAATCGGGCTTACAAGGCCTTAAAATTAGTTTTGGGAACAATTAGAGACTGATTTGAAACAAATCAGAATATTCAGGGAAAATTTGTAAATTTTCACAACAGGGGTCACACGGCCGTGTGACATGATCCAGACTGTGTGGTGCTGGGCACGACCATGTCGCTACCATGTGCCAGATCATATACCTTTTGAAATGACGCCACACGGACGTGTCGCCGACCATGTGCTAGCATGTGTAACATTCAATGTTTGTTTACACAATCGTGACGCATGCCGTGTTTCAGCCCATGTGAAAGTTGCACCTAAACACACTGAGGGTGCACACTTGTGTGAGAGACACAGCTAGGTGACAGCCTGTGTCCCAGATTGTATGTACCCAAAATTTACCTAAATTATGTTCCTTTCTTTACCCATATGCCTAAGTACTTAAACATATTAAAACATACAATCCCATAGGTCATTAAACACCTTCAAATACATTCAACTAATGTAAACACAATTAATTTAAGTGCCTAACCAATGTGCCATCATTGGCACCACAATATTTCATAACAATTCACTTCCATAGTTGTATATACAAGTCACAACTTACACATCAAAATTTTACCTCCATTTCATTTCATACCATAACTCAACATAGTATATTTGTATTTCATGCTTGACCAACAACTCAATTTAGGTGAAACATGCATATTTTCATAGTTATTCAAATACAACATCACAAGCTAAAGTGTAAACTTGCACAAAATCAATAACTAATACGACATCTAAAAAAGGGGTCCTATTACATGCTATATAAGACATACAAAATTAAAATCTACCAAAGATTCCTGGATAGTGTGATTTCTCGTGTTGATCCGATCTTCCAAGTCCATAAAAAAATGTAATCTATAAAAAGAAACCAAATACAGGTAAGCTTACGTAAAGTTTAGCAAGTTCATAGATTTAATGGTAACACTTATCAAATTAAACATAAATAATAATTCAAATAAAGATTAATGAATAGAGTTCCTGTCAATCATAACTTCCATCAAATGAATAATATTCAGTGCATTATTTCAGTGTTCGTGTCCAATCATCGATACAAAAAAACTTATTCAGTATAATCATTAGATAATGCTCGTTTGAGCAAGCATTCAGTATAATCAGTGGATATTGCTCATTTGAGCAACTATTTAGTAGAATCAGTAGATATTGCTCGTTTGAGCACTTCAGTAGAATCAGTAGACATTGCTCATTTGAGCACATTCAATAGGATCGGTAGATATTGCTTGTTGAACACTTTTAGTAGAATTAGTAGATATTGCTCATTTGAGCACTTTCAGTAGAATCAGTAGACATTGCTCGTTTGAGCACATTCAGTAGGATCAGTAAATATTGCTCGCTGAGCACATTTAGTAAGATCAATAGATATTGCTCGTTGAGCACTTTTTGTAAAATCAGTAGATATTGCTCGTTTAAGCACTTTTAGTAGAATCAGTAGATATTGGTCATTGAGTACTTTAGTAGAATCAATATTCCATTTTTTTCCTTTTCAAGTTCATACCATTATACAATATAAAATTTAAGAAAATTATTTAACAAAGAATATAAAAATCATTAGAAGTATAAACAAACACACGAACTTACAAGATTGATTTGCAGTAATGGCTTAGAGTATCTTAGTCAATGATCGACGTTATTTCAATTTATTATTTCCATTTCAATTACACACATTAATATAATTCAACATTATGCAATTAGGTTTATATAATATATTTATAAATGTACTAAAATTAAACTGAACGAACTTACCTGACTTAATTGCAACAATGACAAAAGTACAAGGACTATTCGATAATTTTCTCTTTTCCTCAATTTTCCATTTGTTGTTGATCTAAAATAATATTTTCATTCAATTAAATAATTCCAAAAGTAAAATTAACTCATTTTATGCAATTAAGTTTTTTAGGCATTTTTACAAAATTGCCCCCAATATTTAACTTTTATGCAATGTAGTCCTTAAGCTTAAACTTGCAATTTAACCAATTTTAACTAAATTTAATTTCAGCATAATAGTGTAACACTCCACTGTAGTCCATACTTGTTGTTATTTCATATCAAGTCCTTGTAATTTTATCATTTTAACAATTTAGTCCTTAAACAGTAAAATTACTTTACAAAATAGTCTTATCTAACAACGAAACTTAATAATTTACCACAAAACTTCAAGAAAAAATTAAATTCATCAATGAAATAAGCCACAATGTTTAAAAGTATTACCAATTAGTCCCCGGGTTAGCTAGATTAAGCTAATACGAGCTCAAAAACATAAAAATTACTAAAAACATACGAGATTTACTCACCAAATTAAAGAACCCTAGCTTGGCTGAAGCTTGTTCTTCTCTTCCATGGTGTATTTGGTTCTCCACCAAGAAGAAGAAGGGAAATTCATGATATTATTCTTTATTTCGTTAATTTTTTAACTTAGTTTTTAACTTTTAAAAAAAATTAACCTTTTAAGAAAACTTATAAAATTAATAAATCATGTCCATACTATAAAAATATGGTATAATTACCATCTAAGGAAGGTTTAATTGATGAATTGGTCCTTTAATTTATTTTAACTTCCAACTAAACAAACTTAATTTCAATTTAGCCCTAAACTAATTAGGACTAAAAGAGCAAATAGCTCAAAAGTTAGTGGATTAATCATATCCACCACCGCTTGGACTTTTTAACCATGATTTAATTACCATTTTGATCCCTTTACTATTTCAAATCTATAGCAATTAAATTTTACCTCTTTTACAAATTAATTCTTTTACCATAATTAAGCAATAAATTGTCAAAATTATTGGACCGAACTTCAATTCACATATAATAAAACTGTAAATATTTAATAAAAATATTTACGGCTTTAAATTATAGAAACGAGGTCTTAATACCTCATTTTCAATAACCACTTGCCTTTTGAACCGAACCACTTATACTAACTTTTAATTCAATTAGTTAAAATCCTCAAATCAAAATTCATTATAAAAATTATTATTAACTCGTATAATTTAAATACTAATTATACAAACTTACTCGTAGGGCTTGTGGTCCCGAAACCACTATTTTGAACGCCACTGAAAAATGGGCTGTTACATTAAGAATTGAATCGGCGTAAAATCAATTTCTATCCCTTTGCTTGTAATGGAAAAACCTAAAAACAAAACGATCAAAACCAAAGTTTCACAATAAGACAACTCAAGAAACAAACCTATCCTTAACTCGACCTAGACTCAACGAAGGAAACCTAGACTGAGATTAGACTCAACCTAACTCATTCCGAGAAAGAGATGCTCGACTCATATTTTATTTATTTAGAATTAGAGTTTTATGGATTAAATCTAAATAATATATAGAGAGGGGTAATATTATAAATAATTTAGGGTGGGTTTGTCATCAACCCAGAATCTAATTCTTAAGAAATCCATATCCGAAACCAAAAGACCTTTTCAAGCTGATGATAAGTGGCACTGCAAGAATATTTTCATTGCGAGAAGAATAACTTACTTTAGCAAATAATCTAAATGAGTTCGTAATCCTGTAAAAGAATCAAAGTGAACATTTGATTCAAATATATAGAAGGATTATTATGTCGTCTACAATTTCAATTAGGAAGATGAACATTGTTTGTCTAAGTTCAAGCTGATGATAAGTGGCACTGCAAGAATATTTTCATTGCGAGAAGAATAACTTACTTTAGCAAATAATCTAAATGAGTTCGTAACCCTGTAAAAGAATCAAAGTGAACATCTGATTCAAATATATAGAAGGATTATTATGTCTTCTACAATTTCGATTAGGAAGATGACTAGTCTTGGATATCGGAGCAGATGACTCCACAAGTAAAAACATAGATGTACTCATTGACAGAATGATACATTACACTGGACCCAAGTTGAATTAGTTCTAAATCTATTTGTGAATTAGTTCACTTGTGACGTTTATGGTGTGACTTACCTAACTCCTGAGTTAGTCACTAGCCATGCGTATATAACTCACGTGCTTTGATATAAGTGGAGGCTTATGTTTTAAAGATGATCGAACCGATAGCTTGTATGTTGGGCACATGAATTGGGTATGGCATGACTTTACTAGCAACAATAGAATTCATAGTTCGATTAAAGAGTTACCGATATCCTTCCATTGGCATTGTGTGGGTTGATAAATATGGAATATGGCTACGGGTTGTTTGTTATCAAATTAGTAATTTATCACAGTCTTTAGTTGACAGTGATCATATTAATCATTAAGAAGACACAATGGTAACAATGAGATAAAATAATATTGTATTGAGTGAACGAATTTAACTCAAAGGAATCAAGGATATCATATGAGGGTAACAAAGACGAGGTCATTGGACAAAATAGTTGTGTCACATCCCAAAAATTGGATTTGTAGAAATTGGGTTAATGAACCGAGAGTGGTCACACCTGATTTTTAGTGTTTGAGTAGTGGTGGAGCTGTCATTAATGATTAGTGTTCGAATCCCTCCCCTCTCATTATTTTCTATGTGATACAATTTTGCTTCCAACCTTAGCAAAGGTCACATCCTATGTTTTATTTATTTTCTTGCAAAAATGAAAACAAGGAAGTGAGTGGTGGAGTGGTTGAGAGCTTTAAGAAACTTTTCTAGGTCCTAGATTCAAGTTTCCTTATCAACACCTTTTATTAATTTTTTTGTGAATTTTTCATGTGTTAAATACCCCTTTTCGTCCAACCTTTCTTGCCATACTAAGGGAAGATTCTTTCTTTTATTTTTGGTCAACATACCATATTTATGAGGATATGATCCCCCTTGCACTCCCTTGTCCCCCTAACTAGCAATTCACTTCACCCTTATCATGAGTGGTGTTTATTGAACCTAGACATGTTTGACAACACCCATTTTCATCCATCTTTTCATTATTCCCCTCTCATTTCTGCACCTCCTAAAGCTCTTTCCATTCTCTTATTTTCTTTTTTTTTGTTTAGCCATTAACCACCCATTTTCTCTCTAAATCTTCCTTTCCTCCACCTTTCTTTGGTTTTGAACCACCTTCACCACCACTGAACCTCCATTGCACCGCCACTTTTCTTCTTTTTTTTTGTTCCACTGTTGCCTTTAACGTCGTCATTCACCATCGTGTGCCATCATGAAACATCACACTTTTTCTTTATTTTTTTCTCTTTTTCTTTCCCCTTCTTTAATCTAGTGATCGAAACCCTCCTCCTTTCTTTCTCCCCCGCTAGACTGTCGCATCCGTCGCCAGACCACCACCAACAATTATGTTTCCTCCTCTTTTCTTCATCATTTTTCAACCTACATAATTTCTGTTAGTAAATAAAATTCTGCACTATTTATTTCACTTAGTTTCTTAAATTCTAAGTTTTTATTTCGTAGGCGACTCTTAATCAACCCTCTCTTTAGATCAGTCAATTTTCCCAGATTGAAATCAAGATGAACCAACAACGTTTTCATTTCAATGGAGATAGTGGCCGATCGACATTAACCCGCAAAATCATTAAAATTGTGAGAGGAATCACGATTTTTAATTTATAAAGGTAATCTAATTATTAGATCCAATTGTGGGTGTTCTTAGAGAGTTGTTGCACGTCAGATCTACGATCAAGTGTGGGTTTTAACACTAAAAAAAATTAAGTCTATGTTTTATATTGATAAAAATGTTATTATTTAAATTATATTTGTTTGATGATGATACTTTATGTGTCCATTAAGAGAGATAAAACCAATCGTTATGGATTATGACAAGTAAGTGATTCCAAATCGTATATGTTGTGAAAAATATGTTTTGTTATATTGATGATTATTATTAATTTGAAAAGCATGTAAATCTCATTCTTATGTCATGTGATCTTATGGCATATGTGATTTTTGCACGATTTATAAAATGTGAAATTTTGGTACCATGTGTACATATATGATTTGCACGTTAAACTTGCCTGCGTGATTCTAAGTGATTTTGGCCACACATGCATGGGGTGAGATATGTGAAAGGTGAAAGTTATTTGCAGTTTATCTGTGATTTTGGTGGCTTGTCCACGATTTTGATTATTGGTAGTATATCTGCGATTTTGGTGGCTTGTCCACAATTTTGACTATTGATAGTTTATCTAAATTACTGTGACATTGTTCACAATTTGGTGTATTATAGGATGAACGAGTTTTTGGGGACTCAATTATAGTGTGTAGCGAAGTTGGGTAGGACCATTTTCCAAAAACCTACATCGTTTTACAAAATGTGCATTGACATGATCATGCATCATAGAAATATGAAATATTGAGTTATAAGTATGTGATTGAGTTTATGTTAATCTCACACTAGGCTTGGAAAGCTCATCGCATTAGTGTTTTAAACCTTTCAGGTAAGACTCAAACATAGGACTTGGATTTGGCATTTGGTGGAGCCTCTCGGATGATTTTATCTTATGGTTATTTACTGGATTTTAAAACTATTTGGACTTTGGACTTTACTTTTGTTTTGGGTTGTGGTTTATTTTTTTTAACTTTATGACTATCATGCATGCATGCAAATTAAGTGATTTCAAGTATTTTTTATTATGGAATCTATTTAAATTAATTACGTTTACTTAGTTTTAAATAAAATAATAAATCATAAATTTTCTAAATAGTTTTATGAAAATCTGCTGCAAAGTTCTTTATAAATTATTTTTATAACTATACTGCAAAGTTCTTTGTTTTAAATAACTTAAAATGACATTACTATAAAAATGATTTTTTTTCAAATAAATATTCTAATAAGTACTTTTCAAAGAAACAAAATCAATCAATCTTTAAAAATGTAAGTTTTTATAAAACAACTCCAACCTAAATATTTTCAAGAAGTAAATATTTTTTAGCATCATTAATGTAACATTCGAGATTTGGCTATAACGTATAGGTTGGGTTTTGGGGTGTTACAAGTTGGATGAATTACTTTTGTAAAGAGTATACAATAAGGAATTTTCAATCATGGTACTTCTTGTGGACTGACTCATGATTAAGTAAATTGTGAATTATTGAAACGATGCTTTTAGACATAATTGCAACTACTCGAGCCTAATTGTATATGTCCAGTTGGTCCCTCCGCTAGCTCAACAAAAGCTCGATTAGAATGCATTTGAATCAGAAAAAATTCTACAACTTTGGAAATAATTTAATTGAGTCTATTTATTTGATGTGGAATTAAATTAGATGGTCGTGTGAATTGTTCAATTAGATAATTTTATTAAAGAATTTTCTTATAAAATTAAATTGGAAAATCTTAGTGATTTTTGGAAAAATTAATTTTGATCAAGTAAAATTAAATTAATCAAATTAATTAAAATAAATATGGTATTTTTGGAAATTAATTATCATGTCAGACAATTGACTCAATGGGTAATTGAATTTGAAAATTGGACACGAGATCGAAAATTGAACCCGAGAACCAAAACCTGAGACCGAAACCTAAAAATTGGTTGAACAGGTTCTTGTGTATGAAACTAGACTGACAGTCCAATCGATGGTTGGATCGGATTGGTTGGGCCGTCACTAACCTGGACGGAATTGGCAGTAGTTGAATCCGTCTGGCCCATTTAGGCAAAACGAAGACGGTTCAGGGTTTCGAAAGAGTCGCGTTGACGATGGCATCGCTAGGCACAACAACTACAATGGCATTGATCTGACGACCGACGGATGGTTTCCGGCTGCGATTTTTTAATGGTAGAGTAATGAAAAAATTAGAATCCTAATGGGACTCTACCGGTTAACTTGATTTCAAATTAACTTTTTCAAAGATAATATTGTTTTAATGAATTTAATATTAAATTAAATTTAATATTTATCTAGATATTAATATGTGATATTAAATTTCATTTAATATTTATCTAGATAGTATTTTAGTAATTTAATATTAATATGAGATATTTGTAATTTAATATTTATCTAGATATTTATCTTAATAAAATGATTAATTTAATATTTATCTTAATAAAATGATTAATTATAATCTAGTCAAACTCTTTCTAAACTCTCTCTATATAAAGAGAACATGTGTAACTATTCTCATACACTTGAATTAAAAAAAAGTAGAAAAATTACAAAATTGCCCCACTGGTAATTTTGTGAAAAATTTACTGATGCCAACTGAGTGCACACTCGACAGATTTGAGCTTGAGAATAGTAGAGTAGACTACTCGGTCGAAGTATTCATCCTAGACTAATCATAAAATTAAGATTTTGATTAAGTGCTTATTATTTTAGATAACACAAAATAGGACGAATCCCCCTAGTTTCTTTTTTGGAACATATTGCTACTATGTGAAATGAGCATGTGACCGAAGATATCGGACGTTAGGATCGAGTGTATGAAGTAAGCCTATTGACTTCTAGTGATCTATTTCCTTATTTCTTTCGTCTTAACTTTTTATTTTTATTGAAATTTTCTTTTCTAATCTCAAAATGAATGGAAAATAAATCTTAAAAAAAACATGTACTATTGTCAAGATAAATTAAAGATTAAGATATTTTTAAAACATTAAAGTGTAAAGTGCATAATTGATCTAGTGTTGAAGGAAAGGGTGAAAATTTACAATTGTGTTGTTGAATGTTGCAAAGTTTACCTCATGTTTGATGATATGAAGAGACAAGCTTTAGTTTGATCTTTTTCTTTCTTTATTATTATCCTTTCATTCAATAAGGGCAGATATCTTAGTTTTTATGCTTTACCTGTTTAGGATTTAGGGTTTTGGGTCCAAACATGTCCCAGGGCCTTAACACCCAAAACCACTATACATATAGGTAAGTACTCACAATCCTATGGCATGCCAACTATATCCAACGGTTTCAAGAACCACAAGGCCAAAATATCCAATTTAACACACATATTAATTACAAATTATCCAAGTATTATCACTGCATGTTAGCATTCTCACACCCCAAAATAGGGCCTTAGAGTTTTAGGGGTATTTTAGGAATTTTAGCCTTAGAGTGTTTGGAATTTTGTGACATGGCATACCAGTAATATTTTTAATTATGATTTTTAGAAAATTAAATCAATTTCAGAAAATGAGTTTTAAATACCTTTAATTTTTGAAAATAGGACTGATTTGTAAAAGAGTCAAAATTGAGAGTTTTTATGAAGCAATTTAACTAGATTTTAAAATCCAAGCTAAATAACCTCTCTTTACCAAGTTATTTCACGTAAAAACTACCAAAAATTTGTGTTTGTCATCCCTTGATTCTCTCTCGCTATTTCAATCAATTTTGAACTCCAAATCCTAATTCCTTTTGATTTCTATCATCTCTTAAGTTATAAACCTTTATAAAAACCAAGAAAAGCACCCAAAAACTTCACCATCTACATTATGTTCTTCAAACGTGGGTTTTTCTGGATTTACGTCAAAGCTTGTTTTTCTTCCGTCAAAGGTAACCATTCGACTTTCTGTGAATTTTAAATGATATCTAGTCCTTTAAACTGAATTTGTAGCCATTGAAACACATGTTTTAAATAAAAGTTGAAATTGGGTCGTTAATGGTGGATTTTAGGATTTTGCATAAAAATGTGACTTGAAAGTGTTTTTCAACTTGTTGTAACATGATTAGAAGATTTCTAAACTTACTTTGAAGTTCCGTTAAATATTTCTTGAGTTTTAATGAATTTTCAAAAAATAGCCATACAACATGTCGGAAAAGTCGATATATTGAATTGAGTAGTTTTGTATAGTTTAGAGGTTTAGAATTAGTCGTAGGTGAATTAGAAGAGAAATTTTATAGGCGAGCAGTACATGGAAGCTCGTAAGCTGAAATTTTTGGATCTTGTTCAAGGTAATTTGTCAGTGGCTGACTATGAGGTTGAGTTTGTGCGACTTAGTTAGTATGCTCCTGAGATGATACTTTCTGAAAAGGACCATTGTAAGAGGTTTCGTTTTGGGTTTAATCGTGATATTCGGGTTTATTTGGTAGCACAAAATGTAGAGATGTTTAATGAGTTAGTTGAGAAAGCCAAAGTAGTTGAGGAGACTTTGGTCGAGCTGTCTTGTTCTATGGTAACAGAATTGGGTAAGAGGACTTCCGATGGTGTAGCTAACTGACCGCCTAAGAGAAGGCGTGATACTTAGTGTTCTAATAGGAGTGCACGACATGAAATTCGACCAAATCCGTCCAAACAACAAGATTGTTTTGTAGTTAGTACTGGTAGTTTGATAGATGATTCTGAATGGCCGTTTTGTCCGCATTGTGAGCATAGGCATCATAGGGAGTGTCATAAGTTGACAGGTAGATTTTTAAGTATGGTTCTAAGGAACATTTTCTAGGGGATTTCTCGAATAGAGTAGATTTCATAGACTCAGATTTTGGTTTCAAATTTACTAGAGGTCATGGTCGTGGTAGAGGTAATGGGAGATCAGTTGGGCAAAGAATTGTTGCTCATTCTGTTGCTACACCGATTGATTTTGGAGGTCCAACTTGAGTTTATGCTGTTAAGGAACCATAGGATCGAGATTCGAACGTTGAGATTGCAGGTATTTTTGTCTTGTGATCAATTTCTTTATTCTTGTTAGTAGACTTAAGTACTATGCCTTCGTAAATTTTAAGTGAATTAGCTAATAAGTAGAGAGTCTTAATAGAGACTAGTGAATTAGGAAAATGGTTACAAGTTCTATAGATGAGAGTACCATAAGTGAATAAAGGAAATTGTTAGCAAAGTTATTGTAGAATAAAAGTATTGAATAGGATCATTAAGGAAAGTAGTAGGAAGTTAGAGAGAATGAGAGTTAGAGTGCACAGCGAAAGTGTGATAGTTAGTTTAAAAGTAGAAATAGCATATCTTGTGATTAAGCAAGTAATGTGTTAGTAAGGAATTTCGAGGAAAAAAATTCTTTTTAGAGGGGGAGAGTTGTCACACTCCAAAATAGGGCTTAGGAGTTTTAAGGGTATTTTAGGATTTTTAGCCTCAGAGTGTTTGAAATTTTGTGACATGACATACTAGTAATTTTTTCAATTATAATTTTTAGAAAATTAAATCAATTTTTGAAAATGAGTTTTAAATACCTTTAATTTTTAGAAATAAGATTGATTTGTAAGATAGTCCAAATTGAGAGTTTTTAAGAAGCAATTTAACCAGATTTTAAAATCCAAGCTAAATAACCTCTCTTCATCAAGTTATTTCACGTAAAAACTACAAAAATTTGTGTTTGTCATCCTTTGATTCTCTCTTGCTATTTCAATCAATTTTGAACTCCAAATCCTAATTCCTTTTGATTTCTATCATTTTTTAAGTTATAAACCTCTATAAAAACCAAGAAAACCACCCAAAAACTTCATCATCTACATTATCTTCTCCAAACGTGAGTTTTTCTGGATTTGCATCAAAGCTCATTTTTCTTCAATCAAAGGTAACTATTCGAATTTCTATGAGTTGTAAATGATATCTAGTTCCTTAAATTGAATTTGTAGTCATTGAAACACATGTGTTAAATAAAAGTCAAAAATTGGGTCATTAATGGTGGATTTCGGGATTTTGCATAAAAACATGATTTGAAAGTGTTTTTCAGCTTATTTTAACATGATTAGAAGTTTTCTAAAATTAATTTGAAGTTTCGTTAAAGATTTCTTGAGTTTTAATGAAATTTTGAAATATAGCCATAAAACATGTCGAAAAAGTCAATTTATTGAATTGAGTAGTCCTGTGTAGTTTAAAGGTTGAGAATTAGTCGTAGGTGAATTATAAGATGAATGGAATTAGTTTTAGGTGAAAAGACTAAGTATAGATCGAGATATTCGAATTTAAAGTTTGCTATGTTATAAGTTTCAGTTACATGATAACTTAGTTTAGGCTTATGTTTTGCATGCTTGTAATGAGTCCTTGGCTGATTTTTAGATTTATTGTTGTGTGAATTTGTTGTGTTGAAGTCATGGATTTAATAGATTCTTCTTCGAGCAAGGCGAAAGGCAAGGAAAAGCTGGTTTAAGCTTTTAGCTTTTAGCTTTTCGACGAAAGCATAATCGATGAATGTTTGGAATTGCTAGTTGATTGGGAGTTTAGGAATAGCCTAAACCTCTATCCTAAGTTCCGAGTATAAGCTTTCTATTTTCCTTGTTTTAGTTTTGGCAAATTATGCGAATATGTGAATAACTATGAATTGATTATTATGATGCAATATTGTGAATTGTATAATATTGTGGGTATATTAATATGTCAAATGATAATAATGATGTTGTGTTAGCGATATAAAGATGTGTAGTGAAAGTGTACAAAAGCCAATAAGTATGTATGTGTTACATTGTGGAATATGATGCTAATGTAATAGGTTTTTGTACGTGGTAAACTGATTTTAATGCACTCATATGTTGACAGATGTATGATGGCTTAATGAGTATTATTGTGGCACTTTGCAATTAAATGTGAATTCAATAAGTATGTGTTGTGTACAAGTTTTTGATGTGAATTGACGAATATGAACAGAGATGATATGCATCATATTAGTAATTAAAAATGTGTAATTATGATTGGGATATTTTGGCTTTATGACCTTATGAGATCGTTGGATATAGTTGGCATGCCATATGATTGTTAGTACTCAACTACATGTGTTATGTGATTTGGACGTTGAGGCCCTGGGACATGTTGGAGAGATACGGGAATGTGAGCTAAGCTCCATTCAACAAGCATGTTTGGTGTGTTGGAGAGTGCTAGCTTTATGCTTCACTTTTGGGATATGTTCGAATCTATGAGTCAGTTGGTGTGTTGAAGATCCGTGTATCCGATAAGTGATGGTAGAGCTCACTTTATGTTTCATAGCCTCAAGTGTCAATTTATCGTTTAAATATGATCTTATATGTTATGATAATACAATAAGATACTGATGCTTTTAATTGTGAATAAAATGTTAAATGAGTTTATTTAATTTACATGAAAATGTTAGTATGTTCTCATAGTAAATTGTGTATGTACTTGTGGATTGGGTTATTTTCTAATAACTTGTGAATGCCTGTGAATATATAAGTTAAACTTGTGAGTTATTAAAGCATGTATATGTTGTTTTAGTTTTGACGAATTATTGTTAAATGAATTAATAAAGCATGAACATGTAATTCTGATTCAAATGGAATATGGTTGTGAATGTGTTGTAGTATGCTCGACATTGACCTTTGATATTGTGTGTACATTATGGTTACTCTTAGCATTCACTGAGCTTGTTAAGCTTACCCGCTCTCTTATTAAAATTTGCAGATTAGTTGTGTGCCAGTGTGAGCGGTGTGGCTTTCTGAGGGGTGATCCAAGCAAGTCCATTTTTGTTTTTTGTATGTGTTTATTATTTGGTTATGTTTTGGGAATAAGGCAATGTGGTAGTCTTTGTGCTGATATTGGATATGATATTTTGAGTTGTCTCTATGATTTGTTTCATAATATGTTGACTATGGCTCGGATTTGCTTTTGATGTTTGAAACTATTATTATGATCGTTTCAATGTTTATTTGATGTTGATATGATAGCATGTTGAACTGGGACGAGTTGGAATGACTTATATGCTTAAAAATATTGTATTTTTCAATTTTGGAGCAAATGTACTGATATTCGTGTTTTAAAAGTGATACCTCTGTGTTTTGAGACGTGTAAGAAGTTAGAATCGAGATTTGGTATCGATACTTTTGCTCGAGTATCGATACTCGAGGTAAATTTATCGATACTTCATGAAATGTACTGATAATTTTTGAGATTTTTTGTTTTTAATCGTGAAACAAAATGCATGTTTGTTATTGTTTTTCCAAGCGGTATCGATACCTCTTGAGCAAAATACCGATACCATGTCTTTAATATCGATGCCTACGTTGTTGTTTTGAGATTTTGCTAAAGCGGACCTTATGCATGTTCTAAATTGTTTATAAGACTAATTATTTTAAGTTTATCACGTGAATGATAACTAGCTAGTATAATTGACTTAAGGCCGATATGAATAGCAAACTGATGGCTGTTCTGTTGGAATGAGCTTTTACTTGTTGTTTATGACATGAGACGGTGGTGTGGCATCCTGATATTCGGGCTTAGCGATCAGGCTGGGTATAGGGTGTTACAAGCATCTTTTGCAAAACACTATTACTTTCATATAACATTTATATATCATGTATACATTTGCACTTCTCACAACAATTATCATATCCAGAGATCACATATTGTTCATAATCATGCAAGCACATAAACCACAAACAAATATAGATACAAGAAAACTTATGCTTGGAATTTAGAGTAGGGGTTTAGGCTATAACTAAATTCCCAAATATGCATGACTCGTGTCTACGTGTAGCAGTTCCAAATACTCACCACTGATGCTTTCACTAAGAAGCCAAAAGCTCAATGTAGCTTTTTCTTTAACTTGTTGAAGGCCCTAATGAATCCAAGGCTTCACACACAACAATCATACAATAAACACAGTCAAGTAATGGCCAATGATTCACTTAAACCAATCAAAACACAAGCCTAAGTTGAGTTCCTAAGTAGTTCAAAACCATTAACATAACAAACTTAAAATGCTCATAACTCAGTCTACACTTAACCTTTTTGCCTAAAATGAATTTCGTTCATCTCATTAATCATCTACGCCTAATTCCCAACCTTTAAACTATACTAAAATGCTTAATTCATGGTATTGACATTTTTCGACATCTTTTAGGCAATTTTCATAGAATTCATTAAAACATGAGAAATCATTAACGAAACTTCAATTTAAGTTTGAAAGCCTCTTAAGCACATTGAAACTAATAGAAAAACACTTTAAAATCACATATTACCTAAAATCTCAAAATCCACTATTAATGACTTCATTTTCGGCCTTTATTAAAAACTTGTGATTCAATGGCTAATACTTTAATTTTAAGGACTATATATCATAAAAGATTATAAGAATTCGAAATATTAGCTTTAAGGGAAGATTAAACGATTTTTGATGCAAATCTAAAAAACCCACATTTGGAGAAGATGATTAAATCTATGGAGTTTTTAAGTCTTTTAAAGAGATTCTATGGATTTTTAAGGCTTGGGTGTTTAGAGAAATAAAAAGCTTATAGTTTGGTAATCAAAATCAAGTGGAGAGAGCTAGGGAAATCAAAGGGACGACAAGCACAATTAAGGGGAAAAATTGACGTGAAAACATGTGGATGGGGAAGAAATAGGTTCAATTTTATAAACTGGTAAAACTGTAACATAAATGCCTACTATTTTGACTTTGTTACAAATCAGTCCTCTTTCTAAAATTAAAGGTTCCTCAAACACTTTTTCAAAAATTGATTTAACATTTATAATGTCATAGTTGAATATAATTCTGGTTTACCATGCTATGAAATTCTGAGCACTTTAGAGCTAAAATTCCTAAAATACCCCTAAAACTCCTAGGCCCTATTTTGGGGTGTTACACAAGTATACAAAAGAAATGCTCAAGAAGTTTGGGATGGACATCCTTAAACCTTAAGCCACTCCTATTAGGCCTTCCACAAAGCTTGACAAAGATGAAGAAGGTAAATGTGTAGATATTAATTATATAGGTCTATGATTGGTTCTTTACTTTATCTTACTGCAAGTAGATCAGATATTATGTTTAGTGCTTGCTTGTGTGCTAGATATCAATCATGACCTAAGGAATAACATTTATAAGTCGTTAAGAGAATTTGTAGGTACCTTAGAGACACTCCTAATTTAGAACTTTGGTATCCTAGAGATTCATCCTTTAGCTTGCATGCTTTCTCGGATGCAGATTTTGGAGGTTGCAAACTAGATAGGAAAAACACCTCCGGTACTTCTAAATTCTTAAGAATCAAGTTAATTTCATGGTTTTCAAATAAAATAAAATTGTGTTGCATTATCCACCACTGAAGCATAATACATATTCGCTAGTAGTTATTGTACTCAAGTTTTATGGATGAAACAACAACTTAAGGACTATGGAATTGACATAGATACCATTCCTATCAAGTGTGACAATACTAGTGTTATTTGTCTCACTAAGAATCTCATCCCATATTCTAGAACTAAGCATACTGAAATAAGACATCATTTCGTAAGATATCATGTCCAAAAATGTGATATTGTTAAGAATATATAGACACTTTGCATCAGTTAGCTAAATTTTTTTACAAAAGCTTTAGACAAGGAAAGATTTTGGACACTTAGGAGAGAACTAGGTTTGACCACTGATCAACCATAATTTGATATGACAAATTAGGCTTTCTCGGTATACTTAAGGAGCTTATTCTCGAGCAAAGTAGCGTATCTTTCATATTTTTTTTGTAATTTTTAGATTTTTAGTTCATAAGTGTACATGTCTCATTTTTACTAATTTTGGGACCCAATTTGGCTAATGGTGCTATTGGGGGGCTTAACATGTGGTTGAGTGGTGTAGGGACATGTTGAAGGTTGAAAACAAGTGAAAATGGAACCAAAGGAAAGGGTATCGTGATATCCATACCTTGGAATCGCAATACATCTAACAGTATGGAAGATTGAAGACCACCTTTCAGTGGTATCATGATATCCAATTTGGGTATAGCGATATCCAATAGGACCACAAGGTTCGAAACTACCTAAGGTATTGTGATATACTCTTCTGGGCATCGCAACACTGAAATAGCCAATTTTGGCTGAGGAGACACACACACACATTAGTTTAGTTTTAGCCTTAGTTTCTCTAGGTTTTCTCTTAGTTTTTTCTGCAACTTTTCTAGGGTTTTTCATTTTCTCTTCTTCTTTCTTAGTTTTAGAGTTTATTTTTCTGCATTTACTTCATATTCTTAGTGTTCTTAGTGTTAGTTAAGTTAGTTATCATTGTCACTTAGGTTTATTTATACTTTTAGTCCATGTACATTTGTTGTAAGACATTTTTGGCTTTAGTTTAATGTATTTTAGTTTCTTTTACTTTAAATCAGCTAATGACCAAATTGTGTATCCTATTTATCATCTAAGGACCAAATTGTGTACTACAAAATTATATTGTAGTCGCTTAAACTCTATAGTGTATGTTATTTATCACTCAATTGCCATCTCCTTTGGGTTTGATCCTTTCAATACTCTAGTGTTCCATTGTAACACTACAAATATTACAACTGACCTGTACGCATGCAGTAATATCACGCTTTAAAATTGTTTTATAAAATCGTTTGGTTTATACGCACGTGCAAACGCGATCATCCACCTTGCTTTCACTTTGTGTTAAATTTTTTGGACGCACTATGAATGATTTTTAAACTTATATATATATTGTATTACAAAAGCATGCTTGTATGATTTTCATGGCTCTTATATGCAAAAATATGGAGGGAGTTTAATATGTTTGATTGATCTATTTAGACCTTATTTGTCTAGCATGACTTATTTTTAACGCCCTTAAACTTGTTAGAATGAACTTTATTTGGTTAACTTAGTCAATTTTTTTAGTGAACCTATTATGCATTATGAATCATATGCATCATGCTTACTTTTTGCATTTTCATGTATATGAAATTATTATGATTTATCTAAGAATCATTTTAGGACCCTTAGAACACTTTAGGACTTAAAATTTGAGTTTTTGGAGAATTTCTACATTTAGAAAACATATTTGGAATTTGGTATCGATACCATTTTAAAAATATCGATACTTTTATAAAATAATTGATACTTGTCTAAAAATATCGATACTTATTGGGTTTTAAGAGTACCTACATCGAGAGTTTTTCAAAACAGTTTCAAAACCCCAAATTTCCTTTCCTCTTCATTCTAAAAACTCTCTCTTCCAAACATCAAATCTCTTCAAAAATCTATGATTTTTTCATGAAATCTTGAGACTAAAATACTTTTTAACACCATTGATTCAAGATTTTTTCAACATTGCTTTAAGGTTTTCCACATTTCAACATTTTTAGGTAAAACCTACACTTTTTCTATTTTTAGATTTTATAAAATGTAGGTTAAAATGTTGATTTTTGATGAGCTATTGGGTAGATTTGGACCTTATACAATGTTTTTTTTATTGCAAGGGGTAACCTATTACTAAACTTTTTCTCAAATTTTTGTCTCAAACCTTTTGCCCAACTAGTGTTCGAAAAATTCCTAAACTAATTTTTTTATAGTCTAAGTGTGTTTATAGTGTCCTAGAACTGGTGCCTCATCTTCAAATCCTTCTAGTGGGTTTAGATAGTCATTTAATGAATATTTTCATTTCGAATAGGAATGAGAGCAGTTGGATAGGAATTTTACGTCAAAATGAGTTTGGGAGTTTAAGAATATAGATTTTTCCATGTTAGAAGGTGTCAATTTTTCTTATTTCTGATTTTTCAAAGTTGGGGTTGGATTGAATTGTTAAAAAATTTCCTCATCGACTTACATTAATCTTATTCGAGCCTTTTACTCAAATGCCAAACTCGAACATGATAAGTCCGGTGATACTGTAATTGCTATAACCTCTTTTTTAATGAACACCCCAATTAGACTCGCTTTAGATGATTTCAAAAATCTTCTTTATTTGTCTTCCGGAGGTACCTCTAATAATAGAGGAGCCTACAACCCCGCTCTTTATATTGATTCCGTACACGCATTCAAGCTCAATCTTTATGATAGTGTTCTCCATCTCATTATTACTTGGAATTTACGTCCTATCAAAAAGCATGTCATGCTTCACTCCATCGACTATTGGTGGATCGATTCCATCTAATCTGATAAGTGTCCCAACCTAGATGATGCAGTCGTAAGCCAACTAAAAATCTGACAAAGGTAAATGTACCTATCAATTAATAGTATAGCTACGTTGAACACATATATCGTTCCCACAAAGACTAAAAATGACAGTAATTACTGTCTTTTTATTATTTAACCAACAAATTGGAGTGGTTGGTTAAAAATAAAATTAACTAAAGAACACGACAAAGAACAAATTAAAAACTAATCGAGCAGACAACCAAGAAACGAAACAAGAACCAGGAAAGAATTCACCTAGACTTCATCTGTCATTATCAATCTATATTACACAATTTCTTCACTTAGTATTTTGATTCGTAGAAACCCCTAAATTATGCTAATATCTCGCTTCAAGACTAAGAGCAATTGACTCTAGGTTGATTAATTGAAATTTCTTTCAAATTAAAATCCCTATTGTTGCATTAACTTGATCTATGGATCCCCTATTAAATGTGACTCTAATCCACTAGATTTATGTCGTCCTATTTCTAGGATTGCATGCAACTCCACTAAGTTATGCTAGATCTACTCTTAAATAGGGTCTATTCCTCCTCTGATTCAAGCACATCCAACACGGATCAATAGTCTATAAATATTAAACCCAGAACTAAGCACACATAATTGAGAACAAGATTTAAGTATTTATTGTGTAAAAATAGAAATCAAATAATAGAATCCATCCTAGGGTTTATCTCCTAGGTATTTGGGAAAATTGGTTCATAATCGCAAATAAATACATCCAGAAGACAGTATAACATCTAAAAATAAAGAAATTCATAATAAACTTCAAAGGAATCAATAGAAGATCTTCAATCTTGATGGACATCTGCTTCAGAGTCGGTTTCAATGGTGTTTTTCGAGTTGTTTTTCTTGAATATTCTTTTTCGCCTTGCTCCCATCTTCTTATCTTTGTCATATATTGGTCTTAGAATGCTAGAAAAAACCTAAAAATTTCATTTTTTTAGCTTGTTTGGAGTGCAAATCATGAAATCCACACAGTATGGTACATGGCCGTGAGACAGCTTGTATGGCTCACACGACCATGTGTCCAACCTGTTTGGCTCTTGAAACTTCCTCTGCTTTTTTATTTTTTCTCATTTTTTACTCTAAAATGCTCTCTTAAGTATAAAAACAAGAACTTAAAGGATTAGGAACATAAAATTCACCATTTTACATCGAATAATCATCCAAAAATGCATTAAGAACGAGATTAAAACATGTTACTTTTTGCCCTTATCAAATATCCCCACACTTAAGCGTTTGCTTGTCTTCAAGCAAAATCCTCAACCAACATTCAAATTAATTTTTTTTCAATTTTTCATTTTTATCAATAATGTTTTAAGATAATTAGCAAACAATTATGCATTAGAAATTCAACCAAAAGGACACTAAAGATTCAAGCAGTCCAAGCCAAAATTTTTAAAGCAAAAAAATGTAGGTGTCTCCCATTATGTAACACCCCAAAAATCCCTTATATATTTATTTTTGTATGTTTGTGACACAAATATTTTTTTGCTTTAGTGGTTATTTGTTCTAGGAGTGTTTGGGAGGTCCCAAGTTCAAGCCTTAGCTTGGGCAAATTTTTGGTTTTTTAATGAATAAACCCCTATCTCTAATCAGTAGGCTTATAAATAAATGTTCGTAAAATATGTCAGAATGGGCCTATTGGTTTAGTGGTTAAGTGGAGTGTAAATATGCTGGAGGTTTTGTGGTCAAATCTCTGTGCGATCAATGGGTTTTATTTTTATTGCTTATGCCGTGTGGATGTTGTAGTTTGACCAAAATTCTGAAGAGTTTGAGTGGGGTTTGAATTCAGTGGTTGAGAGGATTGTGTTGGAGTGATTTGGGGAGAAAAATATAGGTGGAAGAGGTTGGATAGAACCGAAACTGTTAGTGGAAAATTCGGCTACCTTTCCTTATTTCCCCAATTTTCTAACAGTTTTCCTTTGCTGCATTGGGTTTTTTCTCTCTGCAGAATTTTTTGCATTCATCTTTTTTTTTCTTTTTCTTTTGCTGTCGTTTTTTCCCAAACCTTTTCTTTTGCTATTGAATTTTTACCTTACTTGCTGTTGTTCTTGTTTCTTCTTCTTTTCCTTGTGACCTGGTGTTGTTTTTCCTGTACCAACGGCCTTTTTCTTTCACATTTTCGGTAAGTGTATGATGTGTTTCGCTATGGATATCTAACCGATCAGGTACTAAGGTTTTGATTTATGTTTAGGAGGCAATCAAGGTTTAAGGGCGGCAAGTCGAAACTTTAGCTTTGAGGAATCATCATTTTTCGTCAGTGGTAAGGCTGAAATTACTGAAAGCCGAACGGCTTGTTGTATCTTTGTTCAATTTTTGTTAATATCGCTGACTCTTTTGTTAACTTTAACTTCGTTTGGCCTGGATTTGTGCCTAATTAAAACGTTGATTAGAGGTTACTATTGTCTTGACAGCAAGGAGTCATTTGGAACGAGGTCCTTCTTCTATGGAATTTTAGGATACTTGTTCGGGGTTTCAAGGTAGGTATCGTGTGATTGAATTAGTAGCATATTCGGCTTTGTGTTGTAGCTAATCATGAGTTGAGATTAACGATAAAGTTGAAACGACCAATTTTAGGAACTACTGAGCTCGGAAGTGTTTTGCTGTGAAACCATAACAGGTGTTTGAACACAACACTGAATATTGGTAATCGGCAAAAAGCTGAAAAGTAGGACTGTCCACGCCAAACGGGCGTATGGTCACCCGTGCGGTAGGTCGTGTGACTAAACACAGGCGTGTGATCGACGAGGCTGGTCATGTGTGATACACAGGCCGAACCGAATTGGGTTGTGTGGGCCACACGAGCGTGTAGACCTATATATGTAAACCACAGGGGCGTATAGGATTGCTAGGCCAGGTTATGTGATCCACACGGCCAAGGCCATTTTTGGGCTGTGTGAGCCACATGGGCGTGTGGGCCCACACGGGCAAATGTCATGGGCATGTGGGCCCACACGGGGAAATGTCATGGGCTTGTGGGCCCATTTTCACTGTTTGATGGCTAAGATTGCACGGGTTGCCCGAGTTGACTGTAGACTTACTGTAGGGTCGATAAGCTTACCTAGAGCCCTAATTGACTGAAATGACTATATGACTGATACGATTATGCATGTTAATAAGCATGATGATATCACACTGATTTGATACAGTATGCCATGATTTTATGCATGATATCATGTTTTAGCATGTCATAAATGTATATTGCATTGCATTGAGGTGGGGGATTTATATTGTTCGGAGGAAGTGCACTGAAAGGCCTCGAGCCTAATTTACTGACAGTTTAACTGCAAACCACTATTTGGTGCCGCATTCGGTACTTTTTGGACAGTACAGATGGGTGGGTTGATTATATCCCCATATGGAGTGTAGGGTTGGACGGAGTTGGAGTGTAGAGGCTGGCTGGGTAGGATTTGATATTGCATATCTGTTACTGTACTGAATATGGATACTGTAATGGGACAAGGCCCAAACGCATGACTGCTACTGTATTGTAATGGGCTAAGGCCCTAACTGAAACTGTTACTGACATGGGCTTAGGCCCAGACTATGATTACTTTCTGTTTGCTTGTTTATAGGGGGTTTACACACTGATTTTTCGTAAACACACCCTTCTATTTTATCTGTACAAGAGACCCCTAGACTTTGGCAGATCGGAGTGGCGGAGGACTCTGCGGTGGCCATACGACCCCTTTTTACACTGTTTCGTACTTAATTAAGTTTTTAAAGTTTTATTTAGGGTATTTTACTGTAATAAAGGGCTCTATGGATTTTTGCTTAAAATTTGGACTTATATTGTTTTATGTTTTATATTTGCTAGAGGTAGAACAAATACGGGTTTTAAAAGAAATGCATGTGTTTCAGCAAAATACCCATAAAGACACAAACTGTTTTTAGAAAAGCTTCCGCAATGCATAATGTTTTGAAAGCTAACGACTGAATAAGAATCATGATTTTAGAATTAATAAAAGATATTGAGGAATTCTAAACGAAAAATGTTTTAAACAAAGCTACGGTTTCCTAACACACTACCATGCGACATCACCGATTCAGCCATAACTTCCAGGCCGGGTTTGGGGTGTTACACATTATCTAAATAATTATCTTAAATTCAAAAGAAACAAGTATTGACATCTTCATTCAAGATCACTTAAAGCACTCAAAGTGTTTAAGGTTCAAATATAATGCACTCAATAGTCAAACGAGAATTGCTAGTACCATAAGCTTTCTTGAAAATCAAATCTCCACCACTATAAAATGAGATGACACACCAATCAAGAGGTCTTTACAAGGTTGTAACGGGGCTTAGGTTAAGGGTATGGAATAGGCAGAACAGTTGGTTATAATCAAGAATCGACTTGATAAGTTACCAAACTAGAAAAAAAATCAAATGTTGAATTAAAAGGATTCACATCAACAAGAAATAAATAATAAAAATGAGCTTTTCAACACAATATGAAACTAACAATTCAAGCTCAATCATTGTTTTTTTTTCTCTTTTATTATTATTATTATTTTGAACAAGAAAAAAAATTCAGCAATACAAATGATGAAAATGACTTTTATAAAGGGGGAGTCATTCATTCAAAAACAAGTTTACCAAATGTTTTGTTATATCAGAAATGGGGAGATTGTTAAACCAAACTTTATTTGATAATATGTTTTGACATAACAAATTAAAGTGTTTTTGAATAAAAGTCAAAATTGAACAAAATTGGCAAAATCATATTTCAAATGAAGTATAAGAGATAAAATTTTGAATATTATACTTTGAAATCTTAGAGAATTTTTTGAATTAATTTTTTAAATCAAGTTAAAATGATTTCAATCAAGGTAAATTTTTTTTCAAATAAGTTATTTTGTTTATAAACAAGTCATCATAGCTTTAGGCTAAAAAATCAAAATGTTAAGGGAGTTTGTGTCTTAAGGTTTGGTGTAAAAACCTTAAGGGAGTTTGTAAGGTTAAACATTGTCATCAAAGGTTACCAAATTAGTGAATTTGAGAAAATTCTTAGTAGTGGAAAGCTAATGTAATGGAGTAGGTAATTGGGGTCGAACCATTCTAAATTCTTGTGTCAAATTTTTCTATCCTTATTCTCTAGCTCCCAAAAAATTTTAAAAAGCCAATTCACCCCATCTTGGCAATTTCGGTTTGATTATTTGGGCTAACATTAACAAACAAAATTGGTGCACCCCAAGGTGATACGCTCAGTCTAATGAATCCGCGATCAATCAGTTCTTGCAATTGAACTTTCAACTCTTTCAATTTTGTCGAATTCGTTTTGTATGAAGCAATGGAAATCGGAGTAGTTCCCGACACTAATTCAATTATAAATTCTACTTCTTTATCCGACAGTAACCCAGATAATTCTTCAGGGAATACATTTGTGAATTCTTGCACAATTGGCACTTGCTCCACTTTTGCTCCTTTCAATATCGTATCTGGTACATAAGCTAAGCATGTTCACATCCTTTTCTAACCAACCTTTGATCTGTTAACGTTGTTATAAAATTAGTAACACAATTCTTCCGCTCAGTTTCAACATTAACTAGTTTGTGATTTTGACATCTCAACTCAATCTGTTTCTATCTACTGTTAGCAATGGCGTCATGTATGATCAACCAATTCATACCAAGAATGATGTCAAACTCGTCAAAGGGTAAAAACATCAAATTCGCAGGAAACTCATAACCTAGTTTTTCCAGCGGCCACTTCCTAAAAATCTTATTAATTACGACACACTATCTTAGAGGGTTCGATACTTTAACATCAAACTCAGCGAATTCTTCTGGCATTTTTTTCTCAATTACTAATGAAGTGCAAATATACAAATGCGTTGATCCAGGATAGATTAAAGCATAAACAGTAACATCGAAAAGACAAAAAGTACCAACAATCACATCAGGAGAAGTGGCTTCTTCTCTAGCCCAAATCGCATATGCTCTGGCGGGAGCTCGACCCTCAGACTTCACAGTCACCTCACGTGCAGTGCTATGGCTAATTCTTATACTATTTTTGGATCCTTATTTTCTACCTCTCTGTGGGGTGGTTGATGATTTAGTGATTTGCTCGGAGCTAATTTTCTACCACAGACACTTCTCGCACTGGTTACTGATGTTGCTTAGGGTATCAAATTTTCATGTCATGATCATTCTCTCCCCGAATAACCGGAAGGAGGCATGAACCTATTTGAAATAGTTCTGAACCTTTTTGGTGGAGGAGGGTGATCGCCTCCGGATGTACCAACATCCAGAGTGTGAATATTGCAACTAAAGATATAGATTTGAGGCGGTGTCCGCAAGTATATGAGTCAGGTTGTAATATAGTTTGTTTACAATGAAACACTTGGTAAGTATTCCAAGGATCATACCTAAGAGATTGTAGTTTGGGGAAAACTACTATTAAGCTAATTACCAAAAATAATTACTAATCTACTCGAGTCACAAATTAGTAGTGTTGATCAAGAAGCAAGATAATAATAAGAATAAACTAAATAAATTGAATTAAATATAAATCTACTCCTAAGTTCATGTATCGGCTTCTACTATCCCTTGTTTTATTTTATACAAGTTCCTTTAGCCTAGATCCAATTATTTTACCTAATTAATTATTGATGTAGGGTTCTAAGAAATCAACTAGTTGATACCCTAGTAGGATCTTCCGATCTTCCACTAAAATAACTAGTCGGCAATGACTACTTATCTTTAAACCTCACAGTCCAGACCGATTCGGGGTTAAGGTGTTCATGCAAATGACTCTCTATGGTCGTCAAGCCTAGGGTTTAAGTTCTTCCTCTCTCAAATAGTTGATCCACTAAGAAACTCTATGATTCAATCAACTAATTAAGTTAAAGCAATTGAAACATGCAAAATATGTATAAAGCATAATTTGATTATAATCTTTACACAAACATTTATCTAACAATGTTAAAGAAAGAGATATAAAGAATAAAATAAGGAAAAGAGATGTTCATGGATTTATTGATGAAAGCGTGTCTCCGAAAAAATCTCTACTCACGCAAGTCTGACTTCAGAATAGGATCTTTTGATTACAAGAACACAAAATAACCTAAGTAAAAAATAAGAATGAAAGAAAAACCTAAGAATCAAAACTCTCAAATTGAGTGTTTAAACTTATTACAATGGCCTTTATATAGGCTAAACTCAGAATATTAAAGTGCCTAAAATATTCTTGAAGTTCTTAGAGTTTGACTAGGACAGATACTCCTAATTTCCCAAAATGTAATTAAAATGTGCTAGAATTTTTGGGCTGCACAAGGGGTTGGTTGCAACACATGCCTGCAATGTTGCAACTAACCACAAGGGGAATGTCGCGACACAGGAAGGTTGTGTCATGAAATCAAGGGTAGTTTCGATCTAGAACTTGTTTTTAGAATTTGTCTTCAATGTTGAGACATCAGTATATTAGTGTCACGACATAAGCATCAGTTTTGGCCCGAATAAACATCTTTAGCTCCCGTCTTGACCTATAAGACCATGTAACCTTATTTAGATATATAGAATGTAATAAAAACTACTAAAAAGAATAAATTACTACTTTAAGTATGAAAACCTAAATATATACTAAGATGCTTTGATTTATCAATCAAACAAGCTAAAGTTATGTGTAAAAAGGGTATAAAGGATCTAGACGTACTCCATTTTCCTGAATCTCGATGTTTCATTTCAACTAGCTTCTTGGCATTACATATATCCTCCATTTTCTGTTCTCTATCCACCAGAGTAACAAACTCCTTAACTTTAAAACCTTCAACCAATATTTGAATTTTTCATTCAAGCCCCACTCTGAGCGAGAAAACAATTCAACTTCGGTGGAAACTATCTTTATACCATATTTACTAAGTCGAACAAATTTCCTCTCATACTCATCCACTAGCATGTTTCTTTGTTTTAACTCAAGAAACTCTCTGTTTTGCTTTTCCAGATATTACGAACTAATATATTTCTTCTGAAATTCATTTTGGAAAAATTCCTAGTCTACTATTTCTTTTGAAACCACTGCACCAGCGTAGCCCACCATAGATATGCTTCTTCTTTTAGTAAAGACACAATACACCTCAAACAGTCCTTTGACGAACACATCAAATCATCAAGAACCTGTTGTGTATTTTCTAGCCAATATTCAACTTTAGTTGGATCATCATCTATTTTTCCTAGAAATTCCTCAACCCCAGACTTTCAAATTTTTTCGATTAGGGGTCTATGCAAATTTATCAGGTTTAAATTTTGAGGATGTGGAGTTACCGAGAAAGACATAGTAAGGGGTGAAGGTTGCAGAGTCACAAGGTGAGTTTGTAGGAACGTAGAATACAATCTATTCATCATTTGGAAGAAGGTACCACATGCCTCACTTCTAGGCCTTTGAGTTGCGAGTGCACTTTGAGTAGGTCCTTGCTCAGAAGCTAGAACATTACTTTCTACTTCATCAAGTGTAGCATGATTGTACTCAGCAGACATCTTTAATCTAAATGAAAAAATAAAATAAAATTGGATCAAAAGTTATCACACTATCACCGATTACAAGTGGCATCTATTTTTAGACTCGTGTGTGCTACATTTAAGTCTTAGAATCGACTAAATCAAAGTTCTGATACCACTAAATGTAAAACCCCTTACTCGGTCTGGTTGTTGAACTTAAGCTACAAAATGTTACCATACAAGATTCACATGACATACATATACAACTTACATGATGGATCTTGCCACGAACTAATATGTGGCAGACCGATCCTGCGAATTGACCAACTAAAAAAATTTCCCACGGGTACAACTATTGCAGAAAGTAATGCAAACACCTTATTTCGTAATTTACTACGGATACCTAAATGTTGAACTGTTCTACTAATACCTACACTAATAGGTTCCGCGAAACATAACATAACTTGAATTCATTTTATTTACAGACGTCAAAAGAGCCCAAAGCAAACATCTTCAAAGTTTAATATATTTTCTTACAAAATAACCATTTTTTTAAATACATGCCACTTAGACGAACTAAATCAAAATCAAACATCTATTGAAATTTTGACAGATAGTGTGAACTTCTTCCTGATCCGATTGTTACGCTCTAAATGTTCAAAATCTATAAGATAAAAGCAACCTATGTGTAAGTGTTAAGAATACTTAGTAAGCTCATACAAACTCGATAGTTAACTTAACTCATATGATGAGTATATGATAATTTAATATACAAACATAGTTTACCTATCAACCAACACAATTCACTAACAAAATAAATGCATATACTTTATCTCATACAGTATATCGAGTACACAACATGATGCTATAACATACTTCATATCTAATTTATTCACATACCTTTCACTGGTACAGACTTAGATTTCTCATATGCAAGTCTTCTATTATCCATCATTTCTTAATTCGCAAATTTCACATTTTGCATGGTTTATAATACCTAAAGAGCATCGTAAAAGAACTCAAAACACAAGTATGCTTCACATCAAAGGCTCATCCGAGCTAATCACATACAGAGGTGTCAGGTTACCTGTCCGGGCTAAACTTTTATCGACACAATGAAAGCCTGACCATGGCTATATATACATGTAAGGTTAATAGTTCAGGCTAACCCTTTAAAATGACAACATATTACCAATCCAGGCTAAATCTGTGTCACATGTATCTTTGAATCCACAACAAATGTCAAATCTCGAAATTATCAGGAAATAACATGTAGCCATGTGTACGAGTCTTTTACTAAGTACATCAGGACACTTTCATTTTATAATCTCATTCATATTCCTTCGTATTATAATTCAATATTTCTCCTCTATGTAGTTAACAAACCAAATCAAACCTACCAAATTTCAATTATACAATTAAAGAATAAAAGAACTTACCTGGCGAAATGGAAACAGACTCAACGACAAAGGTCAATCCACAATCTTTCCTTTTCCACAATTGTCTTCCGATTTGTTCAACGCTTGATCTTTAACATAATTTAGTTTAACTTAGAAATTCCTAACAGTATACATCAACTTATAATGTGTTTAAACCAGTTTCAGACATTCACTCTTTAGCCCTTATTGTTAAAAATAAAAAAAATTTGCTTTACCAAGTAACTCCTTTTCATACCTAAATTTCTAACCACATCAATTAGCATCAATGTTTCAAGCATGTCTCGATGACAACACTTTGAAACTTTAACAATTTTGAAATCAGATGCACAGTTTAGCTAAATCGAGTTAACACGTTCACAAAGACATAAACTTAATGAGAAACATACAATAATTTGCTTACCATGCAAGGCCAAAAGTTACAAAAATTCTTGAAGCTTTCCTTTTCTCCTACAATGGTATGGTTTCGGTAGAGAAGATGAAAATGAAAATCGTTCTCTTTCTCTCCACTTAAATACCTACTCACATGTCTATTATATGATTATTTTACTAATGTTTTAACATCTATCCATCCAAAAAAAAAGCATCAATCGTCCACTTAAAAAGAAAAGTGGATAATTTCCATATAAAACCTTTCAACTCATAGAGGTCAAGTTCAACTAACTCTTACCACATGCACAATTTAGTCCCTATACTAAAATAAATTATTTAGTCAATCAAATCAACAAATCAATATTTCATATAACACTATCATAGACTAGAAGATATTAAATATTAAAACTTACTGATTCAATCATAGATAAAAGAGATTCCAAAACCATTATTTTCGGTACCACTAAAAATGGGTTGTTACACACTAGTTTTCTAGTATTAACTAATATTAAGTGGTATTACATAGTCAGATCATCATACAGAAAGACAACTTATATTAGTAAACAAACCTAAATATGTTCTTAGTTTAATCGAAAATGAGCAAACCGATTAAAAGATTGATACATCATCTATCAAGTCTAATTGGGGAGATGTTTTATCTTGAGAATTAAAGCAGATGACTCCCAGAAGATAGAGACATAGATGTGACTGACTGGAATGATACTATATTAGACTGGACCCAAGCAGAATAGATCCTAAATTCGTTTATAGATTTATTCACTTGTGACATTCATAGTGTGACATACCTTAAACTTGAGTGGATTATGGAAAATGTATGCGTGAGTCGAATACTTTGATGTAAGTAAAAGTCTTAGTTCGAATAGATAATGAACTAAAAGATGGTACGTTAGGTATATAACTTTTGCAATATGCATCATCAATCATAATAGTGGAATTCATAGCCCAAAACATGAGTAAATGATATATTCTCATTTGCATTACATGATCGATGAAAAGTAAACATGGTCATAGGTTGTTTGTCTTTGTGATGAATGACTTAATTACTATTTGATAGTAGTTGACTTTTCATGAAGGAAGATGTAAAAGTTACCATGAGATAAAATAGGATCATATTGGGGGAACGAATTTATCCCAAAGAGATTAAGGATATTTTATGAGGGTAACACACTTATGACAATGTCATTGGACGAGCACTAATCAAGTAGTTTCTGTTATGGTATGTAAGTGGAGAGAGTTTAATCACGATACTATAATGGAATAACTTTGTGACTAAATGAGTTTATAATTAATAGCAAAGTATTTCCAATTATAAGGACCGAAGAGATGTTTAGTTAAGGTTTTGAATAGGTTAAAAAGACCTGGTGCTTACTATGCAATTAAATCGATGAAAGATTGTTGATTACCCAAAAAATGATAAAAGAATCTGAGAAGAAAAAAGGAAATGCAGAGTTCGAGATTTGAGAAAAAATGAAATAATGAGAAAATGTAGTGTTTTTAATTGATGAAAAAAGCTAAAAAGAACAAATGAAATGAAAATGTATTTTCTTTCTTGTTTTTAAAAGGAAAATGGGCTAAATAAAGGCTATATGCCAAATTTTTTTAATTAGGCCTTTAGGTCATTTTTAACATTAATTGGGGAAATATGTCGCTTTTAGGATAGAGAAATGGAAAGTACATCCAACTAGGTGCACTTTCTTCATAGATGGCAGTAAAGCGTGCCTAGTTGGCCACACTTTTTGTTTCTCTCTCTAGGGTTAGGGCCTTTTATTTTATTAGGGTAAGGGATTTGGTTGTTTTAGAATTTAGGGTTTTTTTGAAAGTTTTCAGAGTTTTTTACTGAAATGAAAGAAGTTCTTAGGTAGTTTTGAGGGGTTAGGGATGTGATAATATGCCTCAACACACATACATTTCATATGTCATAGCAGGATAGGACCATCACTTGAGAAACCTATCTTGGGGAAATCAAGTTTTAGGGGCGACGGTGCTTGATACGATAGGGGTCAAAGTCCAGGTGGAGGTCCCAGTTGGCAGTCCTGATATGGTCACAAGTTTGAGTATAATCAGGGGTCCGGTGATGATCGTTATGCAATTAAGAGTTCAAGCTTTTTGGATACCCACAAACAATGCCCTATATATACCATACATAAGATTGATGTCATAATCATACAGAAAAATGCTAAGAACTTTCGGTGTAATCAACGTAATTTTTTTCTCAATTTCCAAGCAGTCAGTATCTTAAACCTTTCATTCTTGTCTGAAGGCTGACACCGAAGTGGACACAAGAGGGATCTTAGGAGGAGAGCGGATGTTCTGATACAGTAGAGGTCAAACTTAGGTCGTCATGATAGCCGTTGTAGTTATTAATGGGTTGTGTAATAACGAGAATCATCGTCCCCCTGAAAGGATCATCACCTTTACTGCACTGCAACAACTACTTCCCACTTGAGAGTCTTCTTCCATCTACGATGGTGCCAACCTTTGACTAAGAAGGAAGATTAAAGGTACCAGTTGCCTAGAACTGGAGAAAAAAATTCATCGATTATAGTGGGAAGCCCCAAAGTTTTTTCGTACAAATATGCCATCAAACTTCTTTATGGTATTTATAAGGCATCATTTTTGGGTATTCGAAAAGATTGAGCTCGTGGCCGCGTAACGACCATCAATTGGCTCCCTCGTTATACCCTGAAACATTACCGTATAATGACCGTTGATCGAGACCTCTATGTTGACTTCTAACCTTGACCATAGAAAGAAAAATCACCCCATAAACGACTTCTCTAGGATAGGCTTCGGAGGCAAAGATCCCATCTCAGCATGATATATGAAATGTGTGCAGCTCGGAGCGATATTACATCACTGACGACTCAAGAATACCTCGAACATAAATAAAATATTTTTAGCGACTGAAATTTTTAAGATCGGGGAATGGTTTATAGTGGAGAAATAGAGAGGATTGAAGAGAAATTATATGATCGAGGGATGATGAAGCTTGTATGTGAGAGCCATTTTATAGCTATAAGGAAGGGTCTGTTTGCAAAGGAAAACTTTGAAAGCGCGCTAAAACATATTCTAAATGTTTTGAAGTGTTTAAAGTGTTTGAATTATTCGAAGCGTCAAGCTTTTCTACCTCGGGTGAAAGCCCCTAGCTGGGCGAGCTTTCTCTAGCAAATTTCCTATACTTTAAAGGTGAAAGGATCTTTGCGTATGCCTGTTGAGCACATTATGCAGCGCCGAATCGCAATGAAATTATATGAATTTTGAACTCGTGATGAAAAGTATTTACATACAATATGCAATAAATATGTACATTCATAAATGAAATCCATAACATGTATTCTCTTTCTCCCTACATAATTCTCTTATAAAAGGGGCTTAATTTTCATAACATAGACACGCATCAAGTTAATATCAAACAAAATAACCTTGCATCATAGGTGAGAGTTGTGCGTACTCCTTCGGGCAACTCTCTACTTATTTTTCTTTGCATTTATTAATCCAAATCGTGACTGTTATTGAAATGAGTCGATGAGTGAAATTCATTATATACTATGACGGTTAAATTTGTAATACAGAGTTCGAGGTGGTGTTTGTAGGAGCGAAGTCTATGGAATTTACAAGTAATAGCACCATTCAAATGCCTGAGCCAGAGACCAGAATCAGGAGGAAAGTCAGGAAATCATCCCGGAGAAGAATTACGAGGTTGCAATGCAGATTTCTTACATTCGTTGACCCCTATAAGTATGAGTTATTTGAATTGATTAGCGAGACGTGTCTCGAGACAGTCATATCATCGCATATTTTAAAAAAAATGTTGTTATTGAGTTATATGTCGTGTTTACCGGTGCTAATGGGTCTGGCCTATCTTTGACCACTGTCACGACGAATACAGGTACCGAAGCTGAAGCTGAAAGTCCTACTATAGATTTGTGCAATGGGTTTTCTGGCCTCCTTCAAAATGGCTACTACGGTGTTCCTGAAATATCTATGGGTAGGCACTCATCGGTATCCGGCATCGATCTAAACTTCGGGGGTCAATACCTATCGAGTTATTAGCATAAGCCAAATTTAGACACTCGGGCTTGACATTCAATTAGTGCATTTGATTTCAACTTCGGCACTGGGTCAATGTTATTGGGTGAAAGTAGTTATACCCGGGGATTATCAATATACATCGGTCATCAACCAGTTGAATATTTTGTTGGGCACATAGGTAACAAGAGAACCAATGACCTACTCCTTTTGACGAAGGCCTACAAGGGTTCGTCCAACACCATGCTCAAAGGTGACAATGAAGGCACAAACAAAAAAGGGGATGTAAGTGAGGAAGAAGAGACTATAGACGCTGATACGGAAACCCGGATCTAGACACAAGAGAAACACAAATTAGAAATAAAACGAGAATAAATAAAATTAGTTAAATAATAAATAAATGAATAAATAAATAAAAAGGATAGATTTGCCCTATGGAACCCTTGGTTAACTTGTAACCAAAAACGCCAATGATTGAGCGGCTCCCTACGAAACCCCTAGAAGAAGAACCTCTAGAAACACCGATGAACGGGAAAGAAATTTGAATATTTGCAACTCCGAAATATCCTCGAAAAGTAACAAACTCCAAACTAAATAGCAAGAGAAGAATCACTCTACTCTCAAAAATTTGCCTCACACAAATTTGGAAGAAAACAAATACTCTCTTTTTTTTTATTTCTCCCCAATGTGTAGAAAACAAGCCTATTTATAGGCAAATTACAAGAGTAATTGAATCCTAATAAAACTCTTTCAAGAGTAATTGAATCCTAATAAAAACTCTTTAAAGGGTAATTGAATCCTAATAAAACTCTTTAAAATTATCTAAGAAAATAAATAAATAATAACCTAACCAATAAAATTACTTAACTCATAAATGATGTGTCCCAACCAATGAGAATTAAGTAAATAATAATAATAATAAGATACATAAAAAATTAATCCACCAATTTATGGGCTTTTACTATTCCAAGATTGGTCCAGTTAATTGCATTCTCGTATTTGTCAATGTCACGAACATGATGAATTAAATTTGTAGCAACAAAGTCTTGGACAAAAGCATTCATCTTTAATTTTAATTGTCGTGTCTTGCTTCGAGTAATTGGACCACTAGGAAAAACAACCCCTTGAGTGTCACTTCCTTGGCTTGTATCATTCTCCCCCTCTTCAAGAAGATTCGTCCTCGAATCTGAACCTGCATCAAATTCAAAAGGAGAAAGATCAGAAACATTGAAAGTAGCACTAACACTATACTCACCAGGAAGATCAATGCGATAAGCATTGTCATTTATTTTCTCGAGTACTTGGAATGGTCCATCTCCTCGTGCATCAAGTTTATTCTTTCTCTTAGAAGGAAATACATCCTCAAAATCCTGCAAAATATCAACAAAACAACTAGGCAAATGTGTATTCGGGTTAGTCAAAACAAAGTTTTCCCTAAACCTAATAATTACAAATGTTTGTTTTGTACAATGAGCAAATTTGATATCTCGAAACCTAGCGAATAAACTCACTTTCTCATCACGTGACTTGTGTGTGCAATTACTCACCAATGTTGGACCTTTAAGTTGGCTTTTAACACTAAGGGCCTCTTTACTCTCAGCCTTTTTCAATGATTTTACCTCACTTCCCTTACCCATCTCACTAGCAAGTTTGAGTTTATCATTGTAGACTTCTTGAGGAGGAAGTGGAGCCAAAGTAAACTTCTTTCCAAGGAACACAAAGGTATATTGGTTAAGGAACCCATCACGATTTACTCGTCGATCAAACTGCCATGGCCGTCCAAGTAATATGTGCCCAGCTTGCATTGGAACAACATCACACAAAACTTTATCAGAGTATCTACCAATGGAAAATGAAACTAAGCATTGTTTAGATACTTTTACCTCCCCACTATCATTCAGCCATTGTAAGCGGTATGGCCTTGGATGCTTCACACAAGGTAGGCCAAGTTTCTCAACAAGGGAAGAACTCACCACATTGGTACAACTTCCACTATCGATGATCAATGAACTAGGCTGTCCACCAATCAATCATCTCGTGTGAAAAATGTTATCTCTTTGTTCGCGCCCTTCCTCTTTAAACTGGACATTTAAAGCCCTTCGAGCAACAAGTGCTTTCTCACCATACTCCAAGTATTCTTCGTACTTATCATGAGTATGCACATCATCAGCATCTTCCAAAGGAGGCATCTCATCTTCGTTATCAGACTCAAAATCAACCTCGCCATCTTCTCAAATCACCAATGACTTTTTATTAGGGCATTCTCGAGCATAGTGACCCCTTCCTTGGCATTTGAAGCAGGTAATATCTTTTGGCTGCTTAATGGCACTAGGAGAAGTAGAAGAAGAAGATGAAGCTTGATTAGTAGAAGTAGAACCTTTAAATGAATTAGGCATACCTCTATCTTTGGAGTAAGTTCTAGGCTCATTTGGCTTGAACCGTGCATCTCTCCCATTCCACAATCTATCATCTTGTTTTTGCCAATTTCCTCTCCAAGCAGGATTAGAAACTGAACTAGCACCCCTCGATGTCCCATGCTTTCGTAATTGCTTTTCAATGGTGAGTGCGGTTTGAAGCATCTCTTCAACATCTATGTAGTGTTGTAACTCAACTCGATTTGCAATCTCAGGCTTTAGGCCAGCAAGGAATCTAGCCATAGTTACCTCAGCCTCTTCAACAAGATTGGCTCTAATCTGAATAGTTTCCATCTCTTTGTAGTAGTCATCCACAGATCTATCTCCTTGAACAAGATGTTGGAGTCTTTGATGGAGTTCTCGATAATAGTATGGTGGAACAAACTGTTTTCGTAAGATGCGCTTCATTTCAACCCAAGTAGTAACAGGTTGCTCTCTATAAAGAATCCTGCTTTTACATAATTGATTCCACCATGTTAGTGCATAATTAATGAACTCAGCGACAGCGTATGTTACCTTTTTCTCATCAGAGTAATTGTAACAAGCAAAAATTGCTTCCATCTTTTCCTCCCAATCAAGGTAAGCATCAGGATCATTCTTCCCTGAAAAAGAAGGAAATTTTGGTTTGGGGGTGTCATTGTTTCGTTCCACCCTTTCTCTAGGTACATACTCGGACTCAAAGTCATCATAAAAAACATGGTCCTCCCTTCGTTTAAAAGTTCGATCGCGCGAATTTGATCGGCTTATAAAGGCTTCGTTCAACTTCTTGTAATTATCGGCAATGTATCTCTCTTGAGTTGTAAGTTTTGTATCAAGATACTCCCTTTGCTCTTGTATCATCTGGGTCATGCGATGTTCGACTTGAGTTTGCAACTTTTTCATCTCTTTTTGTAACAACTCGAGCAAAGGATCGTTATCTCTTTTTTTGCTCATCCTCTTCATTTTTACTAGTTTGGGATCTAGTTATCGGCATGGTATCTGTGAAAAAATCACACAAACAGGAACAAGAAAAAATGATAATAATCTCACTCGTTAGCTCTCAAAAGAATAACTCTCTGAATGATTCAAAACTTGTAAATATGTTTGGAGAGGGTTACTAATCAAGATCAAATAATGGAGGTGCAAACTTTAAAGAAACAATGAAGATCCTAATTGCTTTAAGAGGCCAATAAACTTGACGAAGCAATTTGTAATGGAGGCTACACGGATGAAGGAATTGTGCGTGCCTTTAATATCTGCTAACACAAGAAGAAACAAAGTGTTAGAAAACGTAAGAGAAACAAAAAAAAACGTAGACCTGCAACGATCCCTAGCTCTAGAGTCAAAGAAAAGCTTTAATAAGAAGAAAACTTAAGAAAACTCTACCCAATTTAAAGGAAAACAAAAAATCGGAAACGTTTGGTGTGTTAAGATTTTCAAAAATTGAAGCTTTAATTATATTTGAGTCAAGAAAGAAGGGGAATTTTTTTTTTCAATTTTGGGAAAAAATAAAATAAAAATAATAACAATAATAGGAAAAGAAGAAACCTACGTATAAAAGGTAGGCAACTTTTTTTTGCGCTTTTTTTGCTTTTTGCTTTTTTTTTGCGCTTTTTACTCTCTCTTTTTTGCGTTTTTTGCTTTTTTTGTTTTTTTTGCGCTTTTTACTCTTTTTTGCGCTTTTTTTGTTTTTTTTGCTGTTTTTGCTGTTTTTGTTTTTATTTAAAGAATAAGAGGAGAATAAACACAAACTTTTAAAAAAAAAATCGACGAAACTGATGAAAAGTGTTTTTGGTATTTTGACTCGTTTCAGATTTGATTTTATCTTCGAAAATAACACCGAATGGCTTGGCTCTGATACCAACTGATGCGGAAACCCGGATCTAGACACAAGAGAAACACAAATTAGAAATAAAACGAGAATAAATAAAATTAGTTAAATAATAAATAAATGAATAAATAAATAAAAAGGATAGATTTGCCCTATGGAACCTTTGGTTAACTTGTAACCAAAAACGCCAATGATTGAGCGGCTCCCTACGAAACCCCTAGAAGAAGAACCTCTAGAAAAACCGATGAACGGGAAAGAAATTTGAATATTTGCAACTCCGAAATATCCTCGAAAAGTAACAAACTCCAAACTAAATAGCAAGAGAAGAATCACTCTACTCTAAAAAATTTGCCTCACACAAATTTGGAAGAAAACAAATACTCTCTTTTTTTATTTCTCCCCAATGTGTAGAAAACAAGCCTATTTATAGGCAAATTACAAGAGTAATTGAATCCTAATAAAACTCTTTCAAGAGTAATTGAATCCTAATAAAAACTCTTTAAAGGGTAATTGAATCCTAATAAAACTCTTTAAAATTATCTAAGAAAATAAATAAATAATAACCTAACCAATAAAATTACTTAACTCATAAATGATGTGTCCCAACCAATGAGAATTAAGTAAATAATAATAATAAGATACATAAAAAATTAATCCACCAATTTATGGGCTTTTACTATTCCAAGATTGGTCCAGTTAATTGCATTCTCGTATTTGTCAATGTCATGAACATGATGAATTAAATTTGTAGCAACAAAGTCTTGGACAAAAGCATTCATCTTTAATTTTAATTGTCGTGTCTTGCTTCGAGTAATTGGACCACTAGGAAAAATAACCCTTGAGTGTCACCTCCTTGGCTCGTATCAGAGGCAATAGAGGGGGAAGAGTTAGAACCTAAGCCAATCCGGCATCACGGTCAGGATGGTTTAGAAGTGGCACTATTTTTCGAACCGGATCCAATTACAATAGAGCCGGAACCTTACG
This sequence comes from Gossypium hirsutum, assembly GCF_007990345.1. Taxonomy (NCBI): domain Eukaryota; kingdom Viridiplantae; phylum Streptophyta; class Magnoliopsida; order Malvales; family Malvaceae; genus Gossypium; species Gossypium hirsutum. The sequence continues at coordinate 37,922,890 of NC_053439.1, read as the reverse complement.
ATTTTGACGATGACGCCTCGAACTATGCTCTTGATCCAGATGCGCGATTCATTGTGTATGAACTTCTGCCCTACATGACGAACATCGACCTATCGGTCGAGGGTGGTTTAGAGTTTTCGCGGCTTTTGCACAGAACACCTGGTCATGTAAACACATATCGTGGTGTACTAGTACTAGAAGTTGGAATGGAATACCCTAAAAAATGATTTTCTTGTTGCACTGAAGCGAAATAGAATCAAGAATAGCGTAAAATACTACATCATGAAGTCCCACTCCGAGAAATTTGAAAGAAAGTATGCAATGAAGAATGAGAGGTGTAAGTGGAAAATCATGGTGTCTTAGAAGAAAATTAGGATGTGGATGATAAAGAAGTACCTCGGTCCCCATACGTGTGTTTTTTACGGGTGAAAGTTAGGACCATCCAAGGCTAGACTCGGACACGATTGTTGGCATTATTCTACTGATGGTGAAGGCCAGTCCCCAGATTGAAATACCAGTGCTAATTACAGATATATGTAGCCAGTACCAATACACTCCAACGTATTACAAAGTTTAAGTTGCAAAACAGAAGGCTGTAGAGAAGTTGCATCACGGGTGGAAGGGTTCGTATAACTATCTATGGCAATAGTATTAGGTATTGGACCGGTACGTACCAGGTTCTATAACCGATCTCAAAATGCTCCCAAAGTACTAGAAGATGTGTTGCGGCACGGAACCTTTGTGTTGCGACATCGCTATAATTTTCTGCAGGGTCAACCCGACCCATTCGCACAACCCGGTGGTTTAACCCTTAATACACCCAATTTTAACCCTTTAAAACACCTATTTTCTTACCTAAAATAACATAACTCTTTTATTAAACCTAGCCTAACCTCTCTTACTTTCATATTTTGAAAAACCATTCTCAACACGCTTAAACCCTAAACCCTCAATATCTTAGACATTCTATTTCCTCTTCATAAACTCTTCAATAAACATCGGTGCAACAAGAAACGGGAACATCGCAGGAAACCAAGGAATTCAAACAAACTTCGGCTATATATTTAAGTTTAACAGTTCCTAAATTCAACTTTTTACTGTTCCATTGAATTGTTTGCGTAGTATTCATTAGGATTGAAATATCATGCCTCCAAGGAAAGTTAGGCAAACTATGGAAATAGATCCATCGATGGTTCAAAATCCCTCTACCTTTCTAAATCTGAATGTTGAAAATTATTTTAATAAACTTCAAGGAAAATCATTCATTCAAGAGAGGGGATTTGATCCATCCATGATTTTATGTAAGGAAATATGGCCTTTAGTCAAATATCACAGGTGTAGACATTTTTGGATGATCCCTAAATACAGTGTTGTTGTCCCTATTGTTTAAGAACTTTGTGCATCCTTACGGTACCACGATTCTAGAAACACTGAAGGCTATATTTGGGAATCGATACTTGTGTGAGGGAAAGAATTGCAAGTAACCCCTCGAATAGTTTGCGACTTTTATAATGTTCCATACTATGAAAATGATTTTATTAACGAAACTGATTTAGAATACTTTTGGGACATAGATATGGATAACATTATAAACTTTTTAACTGAAGGAATGGGTGAATGGAAATATCGTTCAAGTACCAATGCTCTCGTATCCTTTCATCAAGCTATTATGTTTCCAGAGGCTAAGATATGGATCCAATTTATGTGTACAAAAATAGTACCTACTTTAAATTTTTCTAACGTTAATGCCTTTAGGTCAGTGTTACTTTATACTATTTTACAGAAAAATAGGTATGTATTAATAAATGGATTCACCAGAACATGAAAAGATGCACTAGTGGCTAGAAGGTGGGCATCTTCTTTCTTCATCTAGTGACGGCTTTATGCAAAAAGATGGGTGTACCTATGATATCCACTGCTACACCATATTCGTCACAGTATTGGAACAAGCGGCAACAAGAAATGACTACTACACCATATTCATCACAGAGATTGACACGAGCTTAATAAAATATCGGTGAAAATAGTCATCCAAAGCTTAATTAGATGATATAGTGGATGCAAGAGTTGGGACCAATTTTCCAAGAATTTGCAAGGGAAAACAGCATCTGGGTCCCCAATCATACACCTGACATGTTCGGGCCAACAAATATAAAGCAAAGAGAAGAAGTGCGTAACAACAAAAAGGATGAGCAAAATGATGGAAGCGAAGAGATGGATTTTGAAGAAGATGATTGAACATTTTTTTATTTTTGAAAACTTGTATTAATTTTTGGACGCTTTTAATTTAGACTTTGTAGGAGTAGGATTAATAAGTAAATTTTTAGTATGTTCTATTTTTTTAAGCTTTCTATGTAGGAACCCAACACGAAGGAGACACAAACAATTCGAGCTTTACATGATCAAAGGAGGAAGCACCCACCATTAGCAGTTGGAGCGACCACGATCAATCGGGTAACTTCTGTCCTTATGTTTTATAGGCTACACATTGAGGACAATGTGTCAACTAAAGTGTGGGGGGTAACATAGAAAATATGCTTCAAATTTTTATATTTTCTTTGATTTTTCTTGTCTTTTGTGTACTTGATATTGTAGAAATACAAGTGATTGGTTAGGAGCATGTACATAGGTTGCTTGTGTTTATGAATAAATTTGGCATAATCATAGGTGATTTTAAATTTTTGATTATTAGACTACTAAGTTCTATATGTTACACTATAAATAGACATTAACTAATCAACTATACCAAGTGATGTAGAAAATACAAGGAAACAAGCATGCTAGTACGGATGATAAATGGTTGAATTTGTATTTGTTTGGTTGATTAAATTTGTGCATGTTGAGATATTTAGGGATGACCTAAGGCATAGTTTGAAACACATCTAGAGCCAAAAAGCTATACTATTTATATTTCTCCTTTAGTACCAATTTTTGAGCCTGTTAACACTTCTTGATGAATCGCATTACAAGCCCCAAGCCTGAAAACGTTAATTTGTACATGTATTTTTTCTTTGGTCTTGCACTGCACGATTATAGATGTCTGGACATACGTATTGAGGGTTAAGTAGATACATCACAATGGAGTTTGTAAAAATAGAGTCAAATAGGAAAGATTAGTGTGATATAAGAACTATAAGTTAACCTAATGTACGAAACAAAAAGAAAAATCCAAAAAGGGAATTAGTACGAGTAGAAAAAATCTTAAGCTGGCGAAAAATCATTCATGAGTGAGATACATTCAAAAATAAAAAGTCACAAAGTCACAAAAGAAAGAAAAACTCATTCATTAGTGCATAATAACTCGTAGGGCTAGTCGTAGTCACTATGTCATGTTATGACTTCCTATATATGGAGAGACAAGGAAGGTGAGAGAAGGAAAAATAAGGCGGTGAGCGGTTAAGGTCATTAAGGGTGAAAGAATAGGAACTAATACGATGTGTCAAACTATTTTTGTGTTTGTAACCATTTTTTATGCTTACTATTTTTGAATTTCATACCTGTCCTAGGCCTCAGAACGTTACAAGCCAAAAAGTCCTATGTGACCTAAAATATGCTTATATATGAATGGACATCATATTGAACATATGCATAAATGAAAATTGCTATTCTGCTCGGATAATCAAAGTAATTTTATGCTCTGTTGATGGATTCCTACAGGTGAGACCTTTAATACTTGTACGGACATTTGGCTTAAACCTAGGGATAAGGACGACAACCACCTGAAGGCTATAAATAGGCTCATTTGGCACATGTTATGGACACCATTCCATTAGCTTAGATTCTTTCTTTAGATTTAGTTTTGTTTTCTTGCTTTCTTAGGTTTTCTAGAGTTTGGTTTATTTGTCTTTGTTTTATTTCAAGAGATCTGAATTATGAAGGAGATCAACTTATGTGGATTCACATTTATTATCAATATTAATCAGGCTTTTCTTAAACTCTTTAGTTCAATTTATTTATTATGATTAATTCCTCCATCTATTTCATGTTGTTTATGAAAGCCATGAGGAACTAATCCCTTTACGGGGAATTAGCAAGTGGAGGTATGATTTGTTAATTATTTTGTAGGGTCACTCAATGGATTAGCTATTTGGGAAAGGAAGAATGTGAAACAAACCCTGGGCGTAACAAGCCGGAGAAGTCATCAAGGTGGGAATTAACCTAAATTTGGTATTGTTCATTCATGAACTCCTTTACCCCAAGCCAGTTTGAAATGTGAGGTCGGAAGATAAGTAGTTCTTGCTGACTAGTTATGTTAGTGGAAGATCGGAAGATCCTGCTAGGGTAGCGACTAGTTAATTGACGAAGAACCTGACGCAACAGTTGATGGGGGTTACCTATAACACCCTTAACCCGTATCCATCATCGAAATAGGGTTTAAGAGTATTACCAAAGTTTACAGATCAAACTCAAATATTTCATATTACTTTACATTCATATAAAAAATTAATAATAAATTAATCATATCATCCCTTATATGAGCCCTCAAGGCTCAAAACATACATTAGAAACAAGTCGGGACTAAATCAGAATCTCAGAGAATTTTTCGTGAAATTTCAAAATTTTTCTAAAGTGCAAGACACACACGCCCATGTGGTCAGCCCGTGTGGCTCACACGGCCAAGTGACACGCCCATGTCTTAGGCCGTGTAACTCTCTAACTTGGGTCACACGGCCAAGTCACACGCCTTTGTGCTAGGCCGTGTGAAAATTTTAATTTTCATTAATTAGGTGCAGGGGTCACACGGTCAAGCCACACGCTTGTGTGCCAGCCCGTGTAATCAAATCTGAGCATTCTGTTTTGAATTTTTTAAGATGCAGGGGACACCCAGCCAGAACACATGCCCATGTGCTAGGCCGTGTGTCACACACGACTGAGACACACGCCCGTGTCTCTGCTCGTGTGGACAAAATAAGGTTATTTCCAAGCCTTATTCCTCAACCAATTTCACCTTCCACCTACATAAGCACTTAAACACATTCACCAACCAATTCAAGACATTTAAACCAAGCCAAAACCATGTCTTATGCATGATATTTCATCACATTAATATATATTTAATCTTACCTAATTGATCAAAATTCACATTTATGCATACTTTATCAATTATGCTATCTCCATCCATTCATCCATATGCTTACCATCATTAAATCATTTCAATTTCACACATCAAACATGTTAAGGCCATATATATATACACATCTCAAAATATACTGAACACAAGCCATACCAATGGCTAATTGCAACCAAAATATTTAAAATGCCAACAATGGCTAAGTTAACCTATACATGCCATTATAACAAAAATTAGTTTCATAATTGTACCAAAATGGGCCGGTGGATAGTGTGAGTGATCTCCGCCAAGCTTCCAACCCTTACAAGCCTCCAAGTACTATAAAACAGAGGAAATAAAATAGAGTAAGCACTTAGTGCTTAGTAAGTTCGTATAACGAAAAACTAACTTATCAATCATTTACTCTTAAGGTAAGCATACAAAATACATCCAAGACAATTTGGCAATTAGCCTAACGCACACATAACCTCATCAAACATGTTAGTCATGTATTTTATATGAATAACAAGATCATGGATGAGCTCATCAAATAGCATGTTTCCATATGTTTTCAAGTATATACGGGTAACGATTCATTCAAAGTTCATTTCAACTTATATCAGAATTTCACCCGTTGAATCATTTGAAATCTCGATGGATACATTGGTAGTACAAACAAAGGGTACAATACTGTAAATCCATCAATTCACATTCAGGAGTGCTTTTACAAGCACTTAAATAGAAAGCTCTCTCTCAAGCAATATAACGAGAAGCTCATGTGAGCCATGTAACGGGAAGCTTATCTGGGCAATAATACAGTAAGCTCATAAAGAGCCTATAACGGATAGCTCTAGAGAGTAATTAATTAGGAAGCATCGGATAGCCATATAACGAGAAGTTCAAGCAAGCAATAACTGGATGCTCACAAAGAGCCTTAAATCGGGAAGCTCACAAAGAGCCATATACGGAACGCTCATAAGAGTTGCTGTGTGCCCACAACACATGTAGGGTTACAACCGATCGGGATACTCCGAAGAGCTATTAACAGAAAGCTTGTAAGAACCATATAACGGGAAGCTTGAAGGGGCTTATAACGGGACGCTCTTTCGAACTATGGTGTGTCCGTAACATATGTAGGACCATAACTAATACGGAAACCCTGTATCTAATCGAATTTCATTCATTCAAACGGGATTTAACATTTATCGGGAATTTTCCAGATATGTGATCAGATTTCATATACATGACCAATACACAATTCACTTACAAATAATTCAAATCAATTCAAACATATAATTACACAATTAAGTTACACGAACTTACCTCGATAATGTTCGTGAACTTGTATGCTACTAATCCGTTACTTTTTCTTTTCCTCGATCCAATTCCGTATTTAGTCTATCTGGATCTATATGAGTAAATTTAACTCAATTTAATACTATTTCATACTCAATTCAATCCAATACACATCTTAGGAAAAATTACCATTTTGCCCCTGTACTTTTAATTAATGACGATTTCGTCCCTAGGCTCGGAAAATGAAATTCATGCAATTTAATCCTTATTCCAAGCCTAGCCAATTTTTACATATAACAGTAGTAGCCCATGTATTTCATGAAAATCATAATTTTTTTCATAAATTTTACATCTTTACAATTTAATCCCTAAATCACATTTTCATCAAAATTCCTTTAACAAAAGTTGTTTATCTATCAACAACCTTTCATTTTCTACCATGAAACTTCATAATTCATGCATACTCATTCATGTAAAAACCCTAGTACTTTGATAACTTTGCAAATAAATCCCCAAGATAGTTAGATTAGCTTATTACGATCTTGAAAATATATAAATTACTAAAAACGGGACAAGATTACTTACCCAATTAAGCCAAGTAAGCTTGCTTGAACTGTTTTCTCTTAGCTAGGGTTTTCATAAAAAAATTTGGGAAAGATGATGAAAAAGATGATATTTTCATTATTTAATCAATTATCATCTTTTAATATATTTTATTTCCAATTTCATCCTTTTCTTTAATTAAATTTCCATGGATGAATCATCATCCTTATCTACTAACTTCTCTTAATGGTTTATTTTCCATATAAGGATCTCAAACTTTGAATTCTGTAACTATTTGATACTTATAGCTACCAGAACTAAACTTTTACATTTTATGCAATTTGGTCATTTTCATCTAATTAAACATACAATCGGTAAAATTTTCTTAACAAAAATTTCATAAGATTTTCCTATCATAATTCAGACCATAAAATAATATTAAAATAATTTTCTTCTCGGACTCGGATTTGTGGTCCTGAAACCACTGTTTTGATTTCACTAAAAACGAGCTGTTACATTACCGAAGTGAGCTAATCATCCATAATTGAGATTTGATTTACTAACCTCTTTTATCTCTTGAGTTTTATTTATTTTATGTTATTTTAGTATTATTATAAAATCCATAAAAACTCTCTTTTTGCTCTTGTACTATAATTTATTTAAAAGTACTTGTGACAGCCCAAAATTGACCCTAGTCGGGAAGTGGTTTCGGGACCGCTAAACCGAGTCACCGAAATGTTTGAATGTGATATTTATTGTCTAGAATATGTAATTATGAATGTGTGAAAATTTCAAGCTTCGATTTAGTCGATTGCATGTGAGTTTTAGTAAATAGGACTTATGTGAGAAAATTTTGAAATGTGATAGGTCAAAGCATAAGGACCTATTAGTGCTTGTTGAAAAAGGGGGGACTTGCATGTCAATTTCCCCCCTCTATTAGTAGTGGCCGGCCATGACAAGTATGGTAGACCAAGTGTGATGGGCAAGACATGTCATAGACATGTTGTGTTGGTGCATCATGGGTGGAAACAATAAAATAATGAGCATGGTAATTAAATAATGAAAGGGAGGAGTGATGAAAAAAAAAGAATGGTCTCATCCATGCCCCCCCTTTTGCCGTGAGTTAAAGAAAAGAAAAGAAAAAAATTTTGTTCATCCTTTTTCATCTTCTTTTGGCCGAAAATTCTAAGGAAGGAGGAAGGAGTTCTTGCTTCATGTTTGGTTTGGAAGAGGATTAGGAGGAGGTTTGGCCATACTTGTATCTAGATTAAGGTATGTTTGAGGTTGTGCCATGAGATTCATGCATGTTTTTAGTTGCTAGCTTGAGTTCTAATTAGCCCATGGTTCAAATCTTTGCTATGTCATGGGAATGATATTCGGCCTAGGTGGATTTTGTGTTAATGCCATTGCATGCTAAATATGAAGCTTGTTAATGATGCATGTGATGGTGGATTGATGATTCTTGAATCTTCTTTTTAGCATTTTTGAGTGAGACATTAAGTTCTTTGTTTAACCATGACCAAAAATTGAAATGGTATGGTGTTGTGATGCATTCGGCCATGGTAGGAAGTAGAAGGGAAAAATATGGTTGTTGTTAGATGAAGTAGAGTCTAACGAATGATCACATATGTGCATTAGTTGCTAGATGGAGAAGAATCGGCTAGCAAGTTGTGTGCTAAGGCCGAATATAATTTTTGTATATTAATGAGTAATGCATGTGTTAAATTGATGGAAAGGGAGAGGATGCTTTACTAGTGTATATATGTGTGTATTAGCCAAGTTTTGAACTTGAAACAAAATGGTGTTTAGTCAATACAAGTGACCATACTTGTAGAATGTATTAAGTGTTGCAATCGGCCCCAACATAGACATGCATATTCGGCCATAGGAAGGAGATTGGTGTTGCATGTATTCGGTTAGAGGCAAGCATATTGATGCTTTTGTCTTGGCTTAGAAAATTCGGCCAAGGGGGAAAATTAGCTAAAATGTTGAGTTTGATTCATGATTCCGTACATATGTGACTTTAATGTCTAATGTATAAATATGGGTTAAGTGCCTTGTGTTCCTCTTTTCGATGCTCAAATGATTAAATCAATTTATTTGTTTAATTAAGCTCAAGAGCAAAGGGGAACTAAATCCGATAAAGGGAAGGAAAAAGTGGTCGAATAGCTATCGGAATCGTTCGACAACATCCGAGGTAAGTTCTTGAGTAAAAGAGCTTAAATTATGATTTGATTAGATCATGTTTTAAGCAAATCAAAATCATGCTCTTTGTGTGTGGCTATTGAGCCGAAATTGCAAGAATGATAAGAGTCTTGTGTTTGAGTTTTGCTAACGAAAATGAAATACGAATGTGCCATGATTTATTGTTAAATGTGCATGGTTATTTGAATGATGTCCGGGCTAAGTCCCGAAGGCTTTGTGCTAGGTGACCATATCCGGACTAAGATCCGAAGGCATTTGTACGAGTTACTAAATCCGGACTAAGATCCGAAGGCATTTGTGCGAGTTACTAAATCCGGGTTAAGTCCCGAAGGCATTTGTGTGAGTTACTAAATCCGGGTTAAGTCCCGAAGGCATTTGTGCGAGTTACTAAATCCGGGTTAAGTCCCGAAGGCATTTGTGCGAGTTACTATAACCGGGCTATGTCCCGAAGGCATTTGAACGAGTAGCTATATTCGGTTAAATTCCGAAGGTACGTGATTTGGGAATGAATGATCTTGCTGTAAAAATTTCAGTTAATATGCTTGAAACATCCCAACATTGAGGTATGTTTCGTATGTGCTTTGAATTAGTTGAGCCCTTACAAATAAGTATTCGCTCAGTTGATAAATGAGCTACCGGCCTTTGGCTAAGTTGATCTTTGTGTATGAATAAAAGGGTTGGTAATGTGAAGTAAGTATGATATTGAAAAATTGTGCATATGAAATTATCCGTTTAGCTACATGAATGCTATACTTTTGTTGTGCTGGAATCCCTTGCTCAAAACTTACTAAGCATAAATTGCTTACTCCGTCTCCTTGATACTCTGTTTTATAGATTTTTGTTCTCCAGCTATCGGACTCGGGATTTTGAAGTCGAAGTCGCCCACACTATCAAAGCCCCCTTTTGGTACAATTTTGGTTGAACTTCGAAATGGCATGTATAGGACTACCCTTTTGTTGTGGGTCATGGACCCTTTGGACTTGTATAATTTTGGATAGCCATGCGAAAATGGCTTATATATGTTTGAGTATAATGTTATAATCATTTGGTATGGATATGGTTATTGAGAGGTGTGGATATGCTTAACAAGGATTGGTCATGGGAATGGTTAATCACTATCATAAATTGTGCTATTTATGCTAAAAGGGCTAGTTGAATCATGGAAACTATGAAATAGGTAAAGTCTACCTTAAAGGCAGATGCTGACAGCAGCAGTGATGTAGATTTGGAAAATCACTAAAAATAGTAGGAAAGGAATTAAATAGTGAATAAATTATGTAAACGAACCTTGATGAATCTATTTTCATAGGAAAGTAACGAAACGATCATATGGACAGTATGTTAAGAGATATTCAGGTTCTCGTAAGACAGGGCCAGAACAGTTTCTGGATTCCCTGTTTCGACTTTAGAAATTCATTATAAATTAACCAGAGATAATTAGGAGTCATGCCATATATGTATAGATTCCTCTTTGAGTCTAGTTTCTATAGAAACAAACGACATCAGTATTGAAGCCTTGTACAGGGAGATATCCAAGTCGTAATGCACAAAGGTTAGTGTAGTCGATCCCTGTAACATGGGAGACTTTGACTAATAAACTGTACTAATTGGCCCAACCAAAAATTCTAGAAAAAAAATATGTAGATGGGAATATGAGTCTAGTTTCAGGGAAAATTTACGGAACTGGATTCCGAGTTTCTGAACTCAAGATATGATTTTTAGAGCGACTAGTACGCAGATTGGTAGTGTCTGGGAAATTTTTTTATAAGTGGTTTAAAGTCTATTAACACCTCGTGTTCGACTCCGGTGACGGTCTCGGGTTCGGGGTGTTACATTTGATTGGTATCAGAGCTACGGTTTAGTCGTTTCTAGGACTACCGTAATGCGTTGGGTCTAGCTATACATGCTATTTTATGTGATCAATTGATAGTGTGGTGATTTCTGACATTTGCAAATGTGTTTATTTATAGTAATGGATCCCGATCCCGATCCCGACCGAGCGGTAGCTGATGATCTTGAGAGTGTAGCGCCTGCTCCCGCACAAGGGACAATGCCGGTGGACTCTCAACCTAATGCTAGTAACCCGAATGATGAAGCTAGAAAAGCTTTCTATAGCGTGATGAATGATTGGTTCAACCAATACATTCGAACTAATACGGCTGTTCCACAACCTCCATTCCCGACAAATACCACCCCCGCACCTACAATACCTCCGGTAACTAACCAAATAAGGTCAAATAAGCCCCCAGTTGACAGAATCCGAAAACATGGGGCTACTGAATTTAAAGCTACGGATAGCGACGATGCCGAGCAAGCTGAATTTTGGTTGGACAACACTATCCGGGTACTCGATGAGCTATCTTGTACACCCGATGAATGCCTAAAGTGTACTATCTCCTTGCTACGCGATTCTGCCTACTATTGGTGGAGTACTCTGACTTCTGTTGTGCCCCGAGAGCAAGTAACTTGGGAGTTTTTCCAAACTGAGTTTCGGAAAAAGTATATCAGTCAGAGATTTGTTGATAAAAAATGGAAGGAATTTCTTGAGCTTAAGCAAGGTTCTATGTCAGTTACTGATTACGAGCGAAAATTTGTTAGACTTAGTAGATACGCTCGGGAATGTGTTTCGTCCGAGGCTATCATGTGTAAACGCTTCGAGGATGGGCTGAATGAAGATATAAAAATGTTCGTTGGCATTCTTGAAATACGAGAGTTCGTAGTACTTGTCGAGCGAGCTTGTAAAGCCGAAGAGCTTAGAAAAGAAAAACAAAAAGTTGATGTGGGAACTGGAGAGTTTTGTAAAAGATCCTCGGGAAAGTCTCTTCAACAGGCATCGAAGAAATTTCAAGATGATGTGGGCCAGTCTAGAGGCACTTCGGGCCTTTTTAGACGAGATCGTGATCGACCCCCTGTGGGTACACGAGGCACTTCGGTCGCCAGTGTTGGGAATGAACGTCGAGATAGAACGGAATGTCGATATTGCGGTAAATGGCATTCGGGGAGTTGTAGATTCCCTGACCGCTCCTGTTACAAGTGCGGATCAGTTGACCACTTCATTAAATATTGCCCGAGGTTGTCTGAACAGAATGTAAATCAGAGTGGGAAACCGGGTGCTACCACTGCTCGAGGTAGACCATCTAGAAATACGGGCAATGCTAGCGGTGGTCAGGGAGGATCTAGAGATGCTACGACCAGATCCGAGGCTCGTGCGCCTGCTAGAGCTTATGCTATACGTGCCCGCGAGGATGTTTCTTCGCCTGATGTTATTACCGGTACTTTTACTCTCTTTGATACTAATGTAATTGCTTTGATTGACCCCGGTTCTACTCATTCTTACATATGTGAAACCTTAGCATCCAGTAAGACTTTACCTATTGAGTCTACTGAGTTCGTAATTCGGGTGTCAAATCCCTTGGGTCGCTACGTGCTTGTCGACAAAGTGTGTAAGAAATGTCCCCTAGTAATTCGAGGTTCCTGTTTTCCGGCGGACTTGATGCTTTTGCCGTTTGATGAATTTGATGTTATTCTTGGTTTGGATTGGTTGACCGCGCATGATGCGGTTGTGAATTACAAAAGCAAGACTATTGATTTGAGGTGCGCAAATAACGAGATAATCCGAGTTGAGTCTACGGACATAAAGGGGTTGCCAGCTGTAATATCCTCAATGTTGGCCCAGAAATATGTAAGAAAAGGGTGCGAAGCATACCTTGCGTATGTACTTGATGACAAAGAATTAGAAAAGAAACCCGAATCTGTGCCAGTGGTTTGTGAATACCCGGATGTTTTTCCTGAAGAATTACCGTATCGTATGGCACCAACCGAGTTAAAAGAGTTGAAAGCTCAGTTGCAAGAATTGACGGATAGAGGTTTCGCTCGACCAAGTTTCTCACCTTGGGGTGCACCAGTATTGTTCGTGAAAAAGAAGGACGGAACCATGAGGTTGTGCATTGACTATCGTCAGCTGAATAAAGTGACAATAAAGAACAAATATCCGTTACCGCGTATCGATGATTTGTTCGACCAACTGAAGGGAGCCTCAGTGTTCTCAAAAATAGATTTGAGATCGGGCTATTATCAGTTGCGAATTCGAGATTCGAACATACCCAAAACTGCCTTCAGAACGAGATATGGTCACTACGAATTCTTAGTGATGCCGTTTGGGCTCACTAATGCCCCTGCGGTATTTATGGATTTGATGAATCGGATCTTTAGACCATATTTGGATCGGTTCGTAGTTGTGTTCATTGATGACATCTTGGTCTATTCAAGAGATGAGACCGAACATGCTGAGCACCTGAGATTAGTGTTGCAAATTTTGCGGGATAAGCAGTTATATGCTAAGTTCAGTAAGTGTGAGTTCTGGTTAAGAGAGGTTAGCTTCTTGGGTCACGTGGTATCCGCATCGGGTATTCGAGTTGACCCGAGCAAAATTTCAGCCATACTTAACTGGAAGCCTCCAAGAAATATTACCGAAGTTCGGAGCTTCTTGGGGCTCGCCGGTTATTACCGACGATTTGTAAAAGGTTTCTTGATGATAGCCACACCAATGACGAAGCTACTTCAAAAGGATGTTAAGTTCGAATGGACGGAGAAATGTCAGAAAAGTTTCGATCAACTGAAAACTTATTTGACTGAAGCTCCAATTTTAATGCAACCCGAATCAGGCAAAGAGTTTGTCATTTATAGTGACGCATCCCTACTTGGGTTGGGTTGCGTATTGATGCAAGAAGGTCGAGTGGTGGCCTATGCGTCGAGACAATTAAAGCCACATGAGAAAAATTATCCGACCCATGATCTCGAACTAGCTGCCATCGTATTCGCTTTAAAAATATGGCGACATTACTTATTTGGTGAAAAGTGCCATGTATTTTCGGATCACAAAAGTCTCAAATATTTGATGACTCAAAGAGACTTAAATCTGCGACAAAGACGTTGGCTTGAGTTGTTGAAAGATTACGAGCTTGTCATTGATTACCACCCGGGAAAGGCTAATGTGGTTGCGGACACCTTAAGCCGGAAATCACTGTTTGCTTTACGAGCGATGAATGTGCACTTGTCTGTTCTACCCGACAATGTGTTAGTAGCTGAATTAAAGGCCAAACCATTATTGATTCGTCAAATTCGTGAAGCTCAGAAAGTCGACGATGAATTGGTTGCAAAACGGGCTGAATGTGTTCTGAATATGGAATTCGAATTTCAAATTGGTGATGACGATTGTTTGAGGTTCAGAAGTCGGTTGTGTGTTCCAAGAAATTCAGAACTCATTTCGATGATTCTGAATGAAGCCCATTGTAGCCGAATGTCAATTCACCCGGGGAGTATGAAAATGTACAATGATTTGAAACGTTGGTTTTGGTGGCATGGTATGAAACGAGACATCTCCGACTTTGTTTCGAGATGTTTAATATGTCAACAAGTGAAAGCGGAACATCAAGTGCCTTCAGGATTACTTCAGCCGATCATGATACCTGAGTGGAAATGGGATCGAGTCACAATGGACTTTGTGTCCGGACTGCCATTGTCAGCAAGTAAGAAAGATGCGATTTGGGTTGTTGTCGATAGACTGACTAAGTCGGCTCACTTTATCCCCGTGCGTACGGATTTTTCATTGGATAAACTAGCTGAATTGTACGTTTCTCAGATTGTGAGATTACACGGGGTACCTATTTCTATCGTGTTGGATAGAGATCCGAGATTCACCTCACGATTTTGGAAGAAATTGCAAGAAGCTTTGGGTACCAAGCTGCATTTTAGCACTGCTTTTCACCCCCAAACCGATGGTCAATCCGAGCGGATAATTCAGATACTTGAGGATATGTTGAGATGTTGCATCCTCGAGTTCAGTAGTTCATGGGAACGGTATTTACCTTTGATTGAATTCGCTTACAACAATAGTTTTCAATCAAGTATTAAGATGGCACCTTACGAGGCTTTGTACGGTCGTAAATGCCGTACACCATTGTTTTGGACCGAGCTCGGTGAAAGTAAAATTTTCGGAGTTGATTTGATTAAAGATGCCGAACAGAAAGTAAAGGTAATCCGTGAAAGTCTGAAGGCAGCCACAGATCGTCAAAAATCGTATGTGGATTTGAAACGAAAAGACATTGAATATCAGGTGGGAGATAAAGTGTTTCTTAAAGTTTCGCCTTGGAAAAAGGTACTCAGATTTGGCCGTAAGGGCAAGTTGAGCCCGAGATTCATTGGGCCGTACGAAATCTCCGAACGAGTTGGTCCGGTTGCGTATAGATTGATTTTGCCCCCTGAACTTGAAAAGATTCACGATGTCCTTCATGTTTCGATGCTTCGACGTTATAGATCCGATCCGTCACATGTGATTAATCCCTCAGAAGTTGAAATTCAATCTGACTTGAGTTATGAAGAAGAACCGATTTGTATCCTAGCTCGTGAAGTGAAAGAGTTGCGAAAAAAAAGGGTTCCGTTAGTTAAGGTGTTATGGCTCAAACACTGGATCGAAGAAGCTACTTGGGAAACCGAGAGCTCGATGAAAGAACGATACCCAAACCTATTTACCGGTAAGATTTTCGGGGACGAAAATTTCTTAAGTGGGGGAGAGTTGTGACAGCCCACAATTGACCCTAGTCGGGAAGTGGTTTCGAGACCGCTAAACCGAGTCACCGAAATGTTTGAATATGATATTTATTGTCTAGAATATGTAATTATGAATGTGTGAAATTTTCAAGCTTCGATTTAGTCGATTGCATGTGAGTTTTAGTAAATAGGACTTATGTGAGAAAATTTTGAAATGTGATAGGTCAAAGCATAAGGACCTATTAGTGCTTGTTGAAAAAGGGGGGACTTGCATGTCAATTTCCCCCCTCTATTAGTAGTGGCCGGCCATGACAAGTATGGTAGACCAAGTGTGATGGGCAAGACATGTCATAGACATGTTGTGTTGGTGCATCATGGGTGGAAACAATAAAATAATGAGCATGGTAATTAAATAATGAAAGGGAGGAGTGATGAAAAAAAAAGAATGGTCGCATCCATGCCCCCCCTTTTGCCGTGAGTTAAAGAAAAGAAAAGAAAAAAATTTTGTTCATCCTTTTTCATCTTCTTTTGGCCGAAAATTCTAAGGAAGGAGGAAGGAGTTCTTGCTTCATGTTTGGTTTGGAAGAGGATTAGGAGGAGGTTTGGCCATACTTGTATCTAGATTAAGGTATGTTTGAGGTTGTGCCATGAGATTCATGCATGTTTTTAGTTGCTAGCTTGAGTTCTAATTAGCCCATGGTTCAAATCTTTGCTATGTCATGGGAATGATATTCGGCCTAGGTGGATTTTGTGTTAATGCCATTGCATGCTAAATATGAAGCTTGTTAATGATGCATGTGATGGTGGATTGATGATTCTTGAATCTTCTTTTTAGCATTTTTGAGTGAGACATTAAGTTCTTTGTTTAACCATGACCAAAAATTGAAATGGTATGGTGTTGTGATGCATTCGGCCATGGTAGGAAGTAGAAGGGAAAAATATGGTTGTTGTTAGATGAAGTAGAGTCTAACGAATGAGCACATATGTGCATTAGTTGCTAGATGGAGAAGAATCGGCTAGCAAGTTGTGTGCTAAGGCCGAATATAATTTTTGTATATTAATGAGTAATGCATGTGTTAAATTGATGGAAAGGGAGAGGATGCTTTACTAGTGTATATATGTGTGTATTAGCCAAGTTTTGAACTTGAAACAAAATGGTGTTTAGTCAATACAAGTGACCATACTTGTAGAATGTATTAAGTGTTGCAATCGGCCCTAACATAGACATGCATATTCGGCCATAGGAAGAAGATTGGTGTTGCATGTATTCGGTTAGAGGCAAGAATATTGATGCTTTTGTCTTGGCTTAGAAAATTCGGCCAAGGGGAAAATTAGCTAAAATGTTGAGTTTGATTCATGATTCCGTACATATGTGACTTTAATGTCTAATGTATAAATATGGGCTAAGTGCCTTGTGTTCCTCTTTTCGATGCTCAAATGATTAAATCAATTTATTTGTTTAATTAAGCTCAAGAGCAAAGGGGAACTAAATCCGATAAAGGGAAGGAAAAAGTGGTCGAATAGCTATCGGAATCGTTCGAAAACATCCGAGGTAAGTTCTTGAGTAAAAGAGCTTAAATTATGATTTGATTAGATCATGTTTTAAGCAAATCAAAATCATGCTCTTTGTGTGTGGCTATTGAGCCGAAATTGCAAGAATGATAAGAGTCTTGTGTTTGAGTTTTGCTAACGAAAATGAAATACGAATGTGCCATGATTTATTGTTAAATGTGCATGGTTATTTGAATGATGTCCGGGCTAAGTCTCGAAGGCTTTGTGCTATATCCGGACTAAGATCCGAAGGCATTTGTACGAGTTACTAAATCCGGACTAAGATCCGAAGGCATTTGTGCAAGTTACTAAATCCGGGTTAAGTCCCGAAGGCATTTGTGCGAGTTACTAAATCCGGGTTAAGTCCCAAAGGCATTTGTGCGAGTTACTAAATCCGGGTTAAGTCCCGAAGGCATTTGTGCGAGTTACTATAACCGGGCTATGTCCCGAAGGCATTTGAACGAGTAGCTATATCCGGTTAAATTCCGAAGGTACGTGATTTGGGAATGAATGATCTTGCTGTAAAAATTTCAGTTAATACGCTTGAAACATCCCAACATTGAGGTATGTTTCGTATGTGCTTTGAATTAGTTGAGCCCTTACAAATAAGTATTCGCTCAGTTGATAAATGAGCTACCGGCCTTTGGCTAAGTTGATCTTTGTGTATGAATAAAAGGGTTGGTAATGTGAAGTAAGTATGATATTGAAAAATTGTGCATATGAAATTATCCATTTAGCTACATGAATGCTATACTTTTGTTGTGCTGGAATCCCTTGCTCAAAACTTACTAAGCATAAATTGCTTACTCCGTCTCCTTGATTCTCTGTTTTATAGATTTTGGTTCTCCAGCTATCGGACTCGGGATTTTGAAGTCGAAGTCGCCCACACTATCAAAGCCCCCTTTTGGTACAATTTTGGTTGAACTTCGAAATGGCATGTATAGGACTACCCTTTTGTTGTGGGTCATGGACCCTTTGGACTTGTATAATTTTGGATAGCCATGCGAAAATGGCTTATATATGTTTGAGTATAATGTTATAATCATTTGGTATGAATATGGTTATTGAGAGGTGTGGATATGCTTAACAAGGATTGGCCATGGGAATGGTTAATCACTATCATAAATTGTGCTATTTATGCTAAAAGGGCTAGTTGAATCATGGAAACTATGAAATAGGTAAAGTCTACCTTAAAGGCAGATGCTGACAGCAGCAGTGATGTAGATTTGGAAAATCACTAAAAATAGTAGGAATGAAATTAAATAGTGAATAAATTATGTAAACGAACCTTGATGAATCTATTTTCATAGGAAAGTAACGAAACGATCATATGGACAGTATGTTAAGAGATATTCAGGTTCTCGTAAGACAGGGCCAGAACGGTTTCTGGATTCCTTGTTTCGACTTTGGAAATTCATTATAAATTAACCAGAGATAATTAGGAGTCATGCCATATATGTATAGATTCCTCTTTGAGTCTAGTTTCTATAGAAACAAACGACATCAGTATTGAAGCCCTGTACAGGGAGATATCCAAGTCGTAATGCGCAAAGGTCAGTGTAGTCGATCCCTGTAACATGGGAGACTTTGACTAATAAACTGTACTAATTGGCCCAACCAAAAATTCTAGAAAAAAATATGTAGATGGGCATATTAGTCTAGTTTCAGGGAAAATTTACGGAACTGGATTCCAAGTTTCTGAACTCAAGATATGATTTTTAAAGCGACTAGTACGCAGATTGGCAGTGTCTGGGAATTTTTTTTTATAAGTGGTTTAAAGTCTGTTAACACCTCGTGTTCGACTCCGGTGACGGTCTCGGGTTCGGGGTGTTACAGTACTAATTAGGTCTTTTAGTGTTTAGGTTAGAATAGATCTAGCACTCGCCTCCCTTGGGTACGATCCTAGGAGTACTTACCTACTTTGTTGTAACACTATGTTACAACTCGATTTTTAATTGATTAAAGGAGCAGAGAAGAAAAGATGACACGAAAAGTTGAGAATGCGAAAAAGGCAATGTTCTAGAGATTTTTTTCCTCAAAAATAGAATTGGTATAATTAGCTTTAAGTCCCTTGAATTACTTGAATACAAAAATAACTTTACGTACAATGACACATGAAATCTTATCATTGGATCACGTGCTTCAATAGGTTAAAAATTATCACTGTTTATCAAATGTAAAAATAATTTTTTTGAAAAATTTAGGTACCACATTAGAAGATTTGTCTAAATTTACATCCCAAATGTTATCCTTATAATTCTTAATTTAAATATAATAATAAAATATAAAGATTTGAAAGGTTAAAATTAAATAAAAATAAAGTGGCATTAGTTTTTTTTTATATTTATACAAAGATATCAAAGTTTGTAATGTAAACTAACCAACCAACCTTATCTATGGACACAATGGGTTGAAGTACTACCTACCGCAAGGCACGCAGAAAGATTCTGTTTCCGAACATCAGAACTCAAAAATATCCGAATCCATCCTTGAATTACCCTTACTACCCTCAACATCTCACAATTAAATGACCTTAGTAGCCTCATTACAGGTGTCAGCTCCCAACTGAACAGATATAAACTCCCAAAACCCTAGCATTCTCTACTCTTTCTCTCTCACTCACTCACTCACTCACTCGCTTTTGTCCCCGTAGATATCAGAGGGAAAACACAAGAAAAACAGAACTAGGGTTTTAAAGAGAAAGGGAGCAAAAGTGAGAGAGAGGAGAGAAGAGGCAGAAATTTTTAGGATTAGGGTTTTATTATATTGTTCTCTAGGGTTTAGAAAATGGTGGCCGACAAAGGAAAGAAGATGAAAGTAGCAGAGAAAGTAGAGGAAGAGAACCATGATCAAATAGATGGAGACCTCGTCATTTCCATCGAGAAGCTTCAAGAGATCCAAGGCGAGCTTGAGAAGGTCCATTTTTATCTACATGCCGCTTTTTCATTTATATAATGCGTGTATATGCTGATTTCCTTTTTCTTCTCATTTCTCCCTTGTTTAAGGTGTATGAGCTGGAAAATTAGCAAATTTTAGAATTTTTTAAATAAAAAATTTGGATTTCCTTGTGTTTTTTTATGGTATAATGTTAATTGAATGATGTTTTAAGTGTCAAAGTATTGTATTTGCTGTAATTTCAATTGCGGGTCGATGAAATAAATGTTTAAAATTTACTGCTCTGGTCGTTAATATTTGTACTTTATCGGCTTTGTATGCTGTTTTTATGTTGGGTTCATCTGAATTATTGTGCTAAGCTTTGTTTTATATGTATATTTATTTGGTGATCTAATGTTGATTGTTAATTCTTGCATCTGATCATCTTTGTAGTATGATTGAGTCCTTTAATGTTTTCTTCCGTGTATCTAAGTGTCCCCTAGCTTTGTTAAGCACAATTTTGATTTCTTCTTTTATTTGTGAAGTTACTTTGGATTATTATGTCTTATTGCGAGGCAGGTGATTTAATGTGGCTATGCTTGCATACAAGCGTACAGATGAAGTGGTAAATGTCACATGTGGTGTTTCTGATTGTAAGCTTTTCGGTTCTGTTTTTTTGGTTGTAGATCAATGAAGAGGCAAGTGAGAAAGTCTTGGAAGTGGAGCAGAAATACAATGAAGTTCGCAAACCGGTCTATGATAAGCGGAATGAAATCATCAATTCAATTCCTGATTTCTGGTTAACAGCTGTAAGTTATTCTGTTCTTCCGTTCTTAATATGGTGAACAATTTGTTAAATTTGTTTACATGTTCAGAAGAATGTATTAAATTGACTTGCATTCTTCATGTGCAGTTCTTGAGCCATCCTGCTCTTGGTGATCTTTTGACTGAAGAGGATCAGAAGGTTTAATGTCACTTCTTTCCCAAAATGAACTTATCATTTTGCGCTTATTTTACTTTCCAACATTGATTTTTGATTTTGTTTTTTATAGATGTTTCTTGATGTTTGCCTGAATTTTGTGAATTCTTTCTTATTTATTGATCTTCTTATTTTCAATTATTATTCTTGGTAGATATTCAAATATATTAACTCACTTGAAGTGGAGGATTTTAAAGATCTGAAATCTGGATACACTATCACATTTGTAAGTTTATTCATATTCCTATTCTTACCTTATTTTTGGTGATTGAAGTTGCTCTTAATTTCATTTGCTTGCATTGAACTACTGTTAGAAGAAACATAATTCATACTCTAATATATCTGATGATTTGTTGACCGGCTTTATTATAATTTTTCAGAATTTTAATTCCAATCCGTACTTTGAAAATACAAAGCTTACAAAGACCTTTACCTTCCTTGATGATGGAACCAAAATTACTGCTACCCCAATCAAGTGGAAAGAGGGCAAGGTAAGACCTTCTCTTTTGATGACTATCCTGCTTCTTGTTTTATGTTTTCCTTGGATATCATATGAAATTATTTTCCTTAAATGTTAAGGGCTTGCCAAATGGAGTTAATCATGAGAAAAAAGGAAACAAGCGACAACTTGCCGAAGAAAGGTTTGTTTATCATACCCATCAGTCAATTTTTCTCAGGCTTAGGACTTGAGTAACATAAAACTTGAGATCAGTTTATTAATATCTCCATCACTCCATGCTGTGAAATGCAGTCACTTTGTGTGGCGTGCTATGTTATAAGAGTTGGATCGGTGGTTGGACTGGTCAGACAGCCGGTTACTAGTCCAACCAGTTGAGCAATAGTTAAATAAATAATAAAAGTTAAAAAAAACATAACTGATTGGACTGCCTTTTTCTGGTCATGGTTCCCAGTTTTCTTCCGGTTCATAGCAGTTTGCTCTATTCGTGGTTATATATCATTGTCAAACTGGTTGGACCACTGGTTCCCAGTTCAACCGGCTGGTCCAGTCCGCTTCTGACAATACTGGTGGTGTTTCTATAACTGCTATGTATTTATATATATATGCATGTACATATTTGAAATTTCTTATAATATGTTGTGAAGTTCATATGCATTTATGCCACTTGTATTTGATCCTTCATTTATGAGTCACACTGCAAACCAATTCTGTATTGTGCTAAATTTTATCAACATATAACACAGCTTCTTTACCTGGTTTGCTGATGCTCAGCAAAAAGATGACATGGATGAAATTCATGATGAGGTAAATTCTCTATGCATGTACTATTAGTTTATTTTACTCATTCTGTAACAGCGCTGGTCTAAGCTTTCATTTGATGAACACTGCAGGTAGCAGAGATTATCAAGGAGGATTTATGGCCCAATCCTCTCACTTATTTCAACAATGTAACCTCTTTTTTCCTCCTGCTTCTCATGATTTGTTGTACATACTGTTTTTCGTGATCATGTTTTGTTTCCCTTTGCTAATTGTTATTGGAACTTTCTTGATGCAGGAGGCCGGTGAAGAGGATTTTGACGGAGATGAAGGTGATGAAGAGGTATACTATTTTTCTGTTTTTCGTTTCTTTGGGAAACTGAATACTTTCTTTCATGTCCCATTTTTACTGTGTTTGTTATTTCTTTCAGAAAAAAATGCACTCGTGTAGGTTTGAGGTTACTTGTTCATAGACTTAACTCTTAAACCGTTCTAATAATCATATGTTAGTTGGTTATTGAAGATGATATAGTTTATGCAGTAAATTACTATTCCTCTTTATAATGCATTATATTAACTCAGAATTTCTACTCTGTATGGATAGTCCTACAAGGTGCTGGTTTTTGTTAAAATTCTTGTAATCCTACTTGTTTATGTAAATATATTACGATTTCTATGCTTTCCATATTAATCCTGGAGAATCCCTCTGAAACTGGATAGTGATAGGAGTGAGATTTGTGATTTATGTATCTCAAAAAAATTTGTTCTATGCTTTGGCCCAAGAATACTTGAATGCCTCATAGAGCAATATGGGGCAAGAGGTTAACCGTAATCAAATGAGTGCAATTTGATATGTGAATCTTGTTCTATACGAGTGCCTTTTAGATTATCTCTGACAAGTTTAGCTCTAGAACTCTCCACCCAATTCAATATGGTCAAAATCTTATATTGGATGAAGAAGCACTTTGAGATTGCAGGTGATAGGTGTCTGAGAATATAATTTGAGATGCTTAAGGTAAGTTTTTGGAGAACATTTCATGTAGAGAAAGAATGGTTGTCGTCCAGTGTATCATATTTGACTAAATTAGAGATTCAGGTTTCAGAATGGAGATGTTTATAATCTGGAATAAAGGAAAGTGGGAGAATGAGGTTGAATTTTCAATAATAAAGATTGTTTTGTTATTTAAGGAAGCACTATATGTCTTTTCTCTTTATTCTTAGGGAGTACTTGCGCCTAGGTCACAACTCAGGTAATAGCTCTTTGGGATTTGTTGCTGCGTCTGGAAATTCTTAAACTTGTCAGACATAACTAAATTGTTGTCAGATGGTGATGGCTTAATTATATATTCTGTTTAAAGTAAAGATATATTAGACTAATAATTTTGTAGCATTTATGTTTATTTTATTTATATTCGCACTTACAGGGAAAAGATGATGATGACATAATTTTATTTGACTCTGTTAAAGATATAGGTTAGATAATATCTCCTGCTTTGATATCTGTCCATTTACAGGGTAAAGATGATGATGATGACTCTGATGATGATCAAGATGATGATGATGATGACGATGATGACGACGACGAGGATGACTAAATTACTTAACAGCCTTAAATCATAGTAGTTGATTCTCTTGCTCAAGTAAGAACTGGTGTAAAGTTGTCTCCTAGTCATAGCTAAGTAAGGTTATAGAGAAGATAGCCATCTTTAAGATAGCTTTCTATGTTTTATAAGCAACTCTCGTTATTGTAAGCATAGCTATGACTCGTTTCTTTTTGCCCATCTCTTCACCTTTTTGATCTTTCCTCCCTTGTGTTTTTGTTTTTCTGGTTTCCTCCCAGAGGGTGACACGAAGTGAAAGCTTCTTACATGATATTGGAATGCAGGCATTTTATCTATAGTTTTTTTTTTTTTTTAAAAAGCTCTGTTAAATAGATATGTAAAATGCTGAATCCATTTAGTTTTCGCATGTTACTGATTGATTTTATCTATATTGCTCTGGATCTTTATTTTTCTTTTAAACATATGCGGTTTAACGGTTAAAAATACAAGGATATGAGCTTTAATGACCTCAAATACATGGATGAATACAAGGATATAATCTTTAAAGACTCATATCTTAACGCGTACCGTAGTACTTTCAACACATATTCATATCGTAATTTGAGTAATAAAGTATTTGCACAACTTACCAAAGCAATTATAACATCCCATAGTAGTAAAACTTCAGGTTTATCCGTGCAAATGATAATGTGGAACTTAATGCAAAATGCTTGTGGCATGATATTTTCTTTGTCATCACCAAGGTATCTTGATCGAGTTATGTTTTCACATCTATCAACGTGCTGTGTATCGTGCTTTCATATTAAAAATTATAAGGTTAATTTTCAAGTGAGTTGATCATGGTGTTCGAGTTCCATGAATATATATGTATGTTGCTAGTATCATGAGGTTGGAACTTAAGTTTAGCAAACGGTGCGGTTTTAGGTAATATTTTTGTTTGAAATTTGTTTAAGTCATTCTAACTCTCGAAAAATGAAAATTCTCTTAGAAATTCTTTAAGGCACCAAAATAAAGCGGAAGCAAACTCAAAAGCTAAGGAGCAACGAAAGAATTGAAAAGTCACAAGGCAACAATGCATACAAAGTGCTTGAGTAAATGTTCTTAAATATATTCTTTTCTTCAAGAATGACGTGAAGTACAATGGGATAAAGTGATTACAAATGTAGGGAAGGCCTCTATTTATAGTTGAGTTCCCTTATATATAATGATATAGATTGAATTACATCAATAGCTAAGATTAATGCTTATCTACAATATGAGAGTTCTAAGATATTTAAATTTTATACAATCTTATCTCTTAGGATTTATATTAATTATGGTAACTCTAATTTTACAGAAATGTTGTATTAGGCCACCAAAGCTTCAAGTTGATAGGCTTCTCCATGGGTTCAACAAATTGGGCCAGTTCAAGTGGGTTAAATGAGTCTCATTTAATTAATTGACTATTATGGGATGCTCTCTGTGCATTCGTCAGGGGCTTTGATTCGTGGCTCGTGACATTTTCTCCCACCTATTCTTGCGACATCCTCGTTGTATCCTCGGAATGACACTGGTTTGACTTGTCTCGAAACTGCCTCGATGCTTGGGCCAATTCCCAACTAGTTTCTCTTTCAGTCATTTTGTCCCTTGGAACATTTGCTTCGACTTATGTCTTTGTCATCACCTAACCCAAATCATTTCTCTCTTTTGTAGTTCTCATTCGTAAAAGCCCATTGCCCTTACTTCTTCTCATCGTGACTTGCCTCAATCGGGATTCTCTTCATCCACACAAAAAGGCTTAAACAGACCCATATTGAATGCTGAGTTAACCTTGAGTATAACTGCCGACTCCAGTTTGTAAACATTTCGACTTACCTACTTAAGAAATCTAGAAGGAACCATGTGTCTTTGCCAAGCCAACGATAAGTCATAATGTAAAATACTAGATAAGTGTTTGAGATGTACCTCACTCGTAGTATTTACTTGACTTAATTTCCCAATTCGTGTCACTACTTTTCCCCCACAACCCACCTCTTTCATAGACGGTAGCCCCACTAATAACTCAACAGGCTTTACATCGATTTGCTTCCCCTTCAACATTTCTAAAAGGGTTTCCTTAGTACTCTGATCTACCAAGTCAATGTTCTTACTACAATGAACAACCTCAGCTAGTTGGATTGTCGACAATACATTGGTTTCGCCCTTCATGTATCGACTCATTGACACAATGAAATGTTGTTGTCGAATATCCAAGATACATATACAATTAGAAAAAGGAACCAAAAAAGCATTAATCTTGTTAAGGAAATTCATGCCAAGAAAAAAGTCGTAATCATCCAAGTGAAGTCTTCCTTGCCTTTCCATTGATTGATCTATAGCTCAACTCATTGTACTACTCCCATAGTTGGGACCTCTTTGGATTTTACAGTCCTAATCTTTTTAGTTGATTTGCTAATTAAGAGACCAAGTTTATCCACAAATTTCTCCAATATACAAGTCTGATGTCCCTGTATCAGCAAAAGCACTCCTTTTGATGTCCACAAACATTAATCCTTTCTGCTTGCGATCTTTCTTCACTTTGAAAGAATTGAGTATCATTGACCTAAGCTTTAAACTCTCACTCTCTAGCCCCACTTCATATTCTCTACAGGTTACAAACAACTTAAATCTCTTTGGACAGTCCCGCATCATATGCAGACCACAACATAATAAGTACTTCACTGACTTCTTTTCATTCTCTCTGACCCTCTTGGCTTTGGTAGAACTGAAGATTGAACCAAGCTTCAATGATGTTTTTTCTGGTTCTTCATCCCCTTTGATGGAAAAAATGCGGACTAATCATAAATGAAGTATTTTACTAGCCCCTTCGGTTTGTTGTTGGGCTTCCACTTCCCATTATGTGGTTTCCCATTATCACCATTGTCATTGCTATTCTTAATCTATCTTTCTTCATCTCCCTCACCATTGTCCTTTTCTTAGGACTTGGAAGACTCGAACTTGTCTTTCCTCGGAACAAGATCGATTAATGACTCCGCTACGGTCATGGCTTTGAAAAGTTATTTGACTCCTCGATGTTGCAACTCTTATTTCGCCAAAGGCTTCACCCATCTATAAAGGGGAAAAAAGCCTACTTGCTCAAATTGGAAATCTGGTGCATGAATTTACTGAATTGCCATACATATTTCTTAACCGTGCCTTGTTGCGCAAGATGGCGCAACTTAGCTCGAGCCTCATCCTTGACATACTCTTGGTAAAATTTCCTCTTGAATTCACTCTGGAACTCTTCCCAAGTCCTAACGGTAGCTCCACTTCATTTCTCATTTGTGGACTTATGACGCCACCATAAAAAAAGTTATAAATAAACTACATAGCAACAATATTTACCTTAGTAGCATCATCCATGATGTTTCTGGCATGGAAGTAGGCTCTATTCCCCACAATAAGTTGTCCACATCTTTTGCGGACCTCGTCCCATCAAACTCTTTTAGCTTCGGGACATTTATCTTAGGCATGAGTGTTGTAGTCAACATCCCATTACCTAAAGCAGTTTTATAGATAGCAAACTCCCTATTGAGCTGATAGTAGCAATATTTACCTTAGTAACATCATCCATGATGCTTCTAGCATGGAAGTATTGCTCCATTCCCCAAGTTGTCAATATCTTTTGCTGACCTCGTCCCATCAAACTTTTTTGGCTTCGGGACATCTATCTTAAGCATGAGTGTTGTAGTCAACATCCCATTACCTAAAGCAGCTTTATAGATAGCAAACTCCCTATTGACCTGCACAATCTGTTCTTTCAAGGCTGTCACCATGGCCTCAAGAGCATCATCCTTCTCAATCAGCTCACCCACAGCGGTATTGAGAACCCCTTGCATTGTAATCACATTAGCACTGAGGGCCTCTATCAATTGTTCTTTAAGCTGATCTTGTCTTGATTCCAGCTCTGTGGTATGCCCATCAATTTCCTCAAAGGTCTCCCTTACATCACCTATAGAACCCTTAAGTTTGACAACCATGCCTTCCAATGAGGTGCTAACTTTCTTGCCCCTCTCACGGGTTTTCATAGGCAGAACCCGCTTGTCTACTCCTTTCGACATCTCCACCAACGCCTTCGAACACTAGCTTTGATCTCAACTATCACAGGGCTAGAACTTTAAGTCTAACAAACAGCCTAAGTAAACCCTAACTCTTGAAAGATGAGAATTCTTCCAAAAATTTTCTAAGGCACTAAAATAATGTGGAAGCAAACTCAAAAGCGAAGGAGTAACGAAAGAATTAAAAAGCTACAAGAAAACAATACACACCAAGTGTTTGAATAAATGCTCTCAAATATATATTTTTACTCAAGAATGAAGTGAAGTACAATGGGATGAAGTGATTACAAACGAGAGGGAAAATCTCTATTTATAGTTGAGCTTCCCAAGATTCAATGATACAGATTCAACTAGAGTGTTTTAAGGGATTTAAACTCTATACAATCTTATCCCTTAAGATTTATATTAACCATGGTAACTCTAGTTTTACTAGAGTGTTACACTAGGCCACAAAAGTTTCAAGTAGATGAGCTTCTCCATGGGTTTCACAAGTCAGTTCAAGTGTGTCCAATGAGCCTCATTTAATCAGTTAACCTCGATGTGATGCTTTATGTGCACTTGTCACAGGCTTTGATCTAAGGCCTATGACACTAGTATGAGCTTGGACTCTAGAATATGCTTTTAGTCTCAATTTTAAAAATTATATTACATGCAATTTCATATGCATATCATATAATAATATTAGTTATGTTTATAAAATTCTTATATATATTATATATAATCATAAGTACTACATATAATAAACAATTTAGATATGTTATATACAATAAATTTATTAAAATAAAATATCTATATAAAATTTTTATTTTATATTGTGTTACCATAAAGTAAAAGTAAAATTTTTTATTACATTCGAAATATAATTTATAATACATCAAAATTATTTAAATCTATTTAGGCTTACTCAACCCAACTTGATAAAAAAATCGAGAAAATTTGAACTTGAACAAAAAGATGGCCTGAGAAAAATTGATACGGCATCCAAATTTTTATATAAACAAAATCTCAAGCCTTCAAATTTTTACGTAAACAAATAATCAAAACCAACTTAAGGCTTATGTTAAGTGGATTATAGAAAAGGTGGCTTTGGGTGACCCGACATCTTAACCTCCTATAGGCAAAAACCAGTACCTAACCAATCAAAGATGTCAAGGCAAAGGAAAATTTTTCTGGTGACTGCCACCTATAGCTGGCTAGCATTTCTGGTATAATAATATGGGTTATAAACATTAAGTTATATTGTTGGTGATAGACAATGTACATACTAGATTTTTCCCGGGTCTAAAAGACCCGCATTACAGACAGGCCCGTACGGCCCAATTAATAAAAACAAATAGAGGCCCGAACCTATGTGGCCCAAACCCAACTGAAGCCCAAACCAAACAGAAGCCCAAAGCAGATTTAGAAACCCCTAGGGTTTCTAGGGCAGATCCTCATGCTGCAACCATTAGCAAGAGCCGAATCTTCATACCTGCACGAAAATGGAAACAAATAATATATGGAAAATAAAATCAGAGATTTGCAAATCAAATCAAAAGAAAACAGATATTGTTTCTTCTTTTAATTTTTTCATATGGCTATATAAAGCCATTGACAATACTGTAAACAGATCCGATTTCGAAATCAGAAATAAAAAAGACTTCTACTTACGCAATATAGAGAGCAAAAAACCGAATCAAAGGTTGTTACTTGCATTTTTTATTTTTTTTCTGTTATATGTATTTATTTTTATCGCTTATATATATAAATAATACAAGAGGAAAGAAAGAACCTGGGTTTTAAGCCCTAATCGCCGTGAACGACCGAGGAACCGTCTCCAAAGAAAGACGGTCGGAAATTGAAAAG
This sequence comes from Gossypium hirsutum, assembly GCF_007990345.1. Classification (NCBI taxonomy): domain Eukaryota; kingdom Viridiplantae; phylum Streptophyta; class Magnoliopsida; order Malvales; family Malvaceae; genus Gossypium; species Gossypium hirsutum. Next base: position 37,893,165 of record NC_053439.1, on the reverse strand, counting down.
TCTCTCGGGCTTTTGAGGTGCTTCCACGAATATTTGGAGGGTTTTGTGCCCGGATTTACGCTTAGAGGCCTCAAGGGAACCAGATCTGAAGATTTCTTTTTTTTTCGGCCACCGTATATGGCGGTGCCGGCGCTGGAGAATAGCGGCCGACACGGTGGTCGGTGACTGTCCGATGACCGACCGATGGTCGGAGGACTGAGGGGCTGAAAGAGTTTTTTAGAAGAATTTGTTTTTTTTAAATGTTTTGAAATGAAATTTTTGTTTTAATTTTGGCTTAAATAGCCAATTGAAAACGGCACCGTTTTGAGGGGAGGATCCGCGTGTCGACCCGACCCGGACCCAGGATCCGAGCGTTTTTCATGCGGAGGGGCAAATTACGCTTTTGTCCCCTCCGCCTTTTAATATGTTTACAATTAAGTTTATTTGCTTTTCTAAAATTCACCTTTAATTTGTTTTTAATTTTAATTTAGTCCTCTCTGAACGACATCGTTTTAGAGGAGAAGGGAAAATTGCCCTTCCAGCCCCTCTATGTAATTCTCGCGTTCAATTTAATCCTCTAGATTTTATTTATTTGCAGATTTACCCTATATTTTTACTTACAATTCAATTTAGACCATTTTTCATATTTTTCTTTAAAAATTAATATTTTTTTGATAATGCAATTGTTTTCATCTTATCTTATAATTCTCATATGTAATTATTATTATTTTGTATATATATGCTTTTTAAAAAAAAACATGTATTATGTTTTATTTTGAAATTATTATTTTTTCGCGTACTTATATATATATACTTGTTTTATTTATTTAATTATTTTTGGTATTATTTATTTCAAACCTATATATACTTTTATGTATACTTGTATGCACTTTTTGTTATTTATTTTAATTATTCGTTTATCAATTTATGTTTGCATATTGTTTATTATTATCTTGCCCATTTATTTGATATTTTGTATGTCATAATTATTTATTTATTCATATTATTTCTATGCTATTGTAATATTTATTATTGCCTTGTATATTAAATGTAGCATCACATCATTTTTTTACTTGATTTTAAACTTTCCAAAATTAAGATAAATGCTTGTATTTAGGATTTTCAAGGAAATTGAGCCCTAACGTATCGGGTTCCGATTTTCTTCGTTAAATCTAACAATCTAGCAATTTCTCTTTAATCAAAAAATAAGAGCTCATTATTGGGAATTCAACACGTTGTGTCCTAACGTATTAGATGTGACGCATTGATTTCTCGAGATGAAGATTTTTTTCTAAAAACTATAAAGGAAATATTCCGAGTTTGGGATTTTAAAGGAATTGTGCCCTAACGTATTGGGCCGTGATTTCTTAAATCTTGGATAAATGGATATTCTTTTAATTTTTTTTATTATACGAGTGTTCTGACCTAATTCATTTTGGAGGAAATTAGAATGTTGTGCCCTAACGCATTGGGTGTGGCATTTTTGCTTCTCTAAATTGAGAAGGTTCTTAATACGCAATGTTTTAAGTTTTTAAAGATTATATTTTTAAAATTTTCGACCTTAAGACACTAATTAATTAACTAGGTACCAATTTTTGGGCGTTACGAGGGTGTTAATCCTTCCTCGTACGTAACTGACTCCCGAACCCGTTTTTTTTAAACTCGTAGACCAAAGCTGTTTTTAGGTGATCCAATCACACCCTAATAAAAGATTGGTGGCGACTCCCAATTTTCATTTTTTAAAGTCGACAACCTAAAAATTTTGTTTTTTTTTCAAAAAAATGGTTTCGACAAACAAATTATCATCAACTTTGCTGGTCATATATGGATATCTCAACTTCTTAAACAGTTGCTTCCAAGGTTTGTGTAGCACTTGCATTTGCTTTATTTACCAAATTAGAATCATACACTGCTTTCCATTAACCTACCTTATGTTTCTAATACTATAAATATTAATGTCTTTTCTTCCCATTTCGGTACAAAATAATTAGTTAGCAGAACTCGAATCTAAAAAATGGCAATGAAGCTTGATAGTTACTTGCAGTTGTTTTTGAGTTCTCCAACTAAAGTTGCTGTGAGAAGTATCAGTTTGATGTGGGTGTTTTCTTTGACTGCATAACTTTATTTTATTATGAAGGATTGGTTAATGGCTTTTATATAACTCTTACATTGCTCTTCAGATAAGAGTGAAGAATGTGAGCAGGTTTTGCCATGCAAAACCAATTGTCATCATGAGTGGAAGGTTTCTAGGACCGACCGTCTATACAAGAGAAGGAGATCGAGTTCTTGTCAACGTCACTAACTATGCACAATATAACATCTTCATTCATTGGCATGTTATTTACATTCATTTGCAATCTATCTTTATGCACAATGTACATATATGCATATATATATTGAACCAGCTTGTGTTTGCATGTAACTAAGCAGGCATGGGTTAAAGCAATTTCGTAATGGTTGGGCGGATGGACCTGCATACATAACACAATGCCCCATCAAGACTGGACATAGCTACACCTATGATTTTAATGTCACGGGACAACGATGAACACTATGGTGGCATGCACATATTTTATGGCTAAGAGCTACTATCTACGGTGCCATTGTCATCATGCCGAAAGAAGGGAGGATGTTTCCACTCCCTCAACCTTATGGAGAAACTAAAATAATTCTAGGTTGTAATTGGTTAGAGGAATTGATATTTCTAAGTTCATTGCTATGCAGACATGGAATGTATAACAGGCTAAGTTTTTGTATGCAGGGGAATGGTGGAATAAAGACGTTGAAATACTTGTAAACCAAGCTAATAAGTTGGAGTTGCCACCACCAACTACTGATAGTGGGTCCACTCTTCCCGTGTTCTTTGAAAAGTAAGTACTAGCTTTAGAGTAGAAAAACAAATTTAAGAAATTGGCATCACTCTGACTTGTTTCAATTTTAGATACCTTTTCTATGGAGGTTAAGGTAGGCAATTCTATATTACAAAGGCATCCCAAACACAGTTCTCCCATCTATGCCCAAATTGCCTGCCCCAAACAACACCAATGTTGCATTGAGATATAACAATTGTCTTAGAAGCCTAAATAGCCAACAATTTCAAGCAAAAGTCCCACTTAAAGTGAACCGTCATCTGTTTTACACAGTTGGTTTGGGTGCGAACCTATGTTCAAGTTGTCAAAATGGTACACAACTAACTGCTTCTGTCACAGGGCTAGATCTTTTGTCTCGTGATCCGTGCGGCCTTCGGCAATCCGTTCACTCCAAACTCGCCTAAGTCAGCCTTTACTCCCAAAAGAAAAGATTCCTTTAGAATTCCTCTAAGATACCAATTTTGTATAGTGGAATCGATTATGCCAAAAGAAGCTACAGACGAACAATAGAAAGCTAAAGAAAGGAATGCCCACAAAGTGTTTGAGTAAATGCTCAAAAAATTCTATTACTCTTAAGAATTCAACATACAATGGATGAGTACAGATGAGGGAGATGCTCTCTATTTATAGTTGAGCTCCCCAAAACTGACGATCAAGATACATTTACATCGATGAACATGATTAACCATATCCCTGGATTTACAAGATATGCCATGTCAAATCTAATATAATCTTTACAAGATATGATTCCCTCAATATTCTAACATTAGTTACCAAATTAGCCTAAGTTGTCATATCTTAATAATCGGGCCAACCAGGCTTCAATCTGACAGGCTTTTCTAACAGTTCTTTGAATCAGGCTAGTTCTCATGGGCTAAATGTTCCCCATCTAATCGATAGACCTCCATGGGGCGCATCTTATGCCATGGTCACGGGATTTGCACTTTGGCCCGTGACATTCTCCCCTACCAATTCTCGCAATGCTTTCATTGCGACTTCTGCATGACACTGACTTAATTCATCTTGGAACTTTTTTGTTGCCTCAGCTTCTTCCCGACTTGTCTTACGATCGGGTTGCCCTTTCCTTCGGAACCTTTTCCTTGGCTTCCGTCGTCTCTTAACTTGAATCGTTGCACTCGTTGGTACATCTCGTTGGCAAGAAGTCTCCGTTTTAACTTGCCCCAATTTTGACTTGTTCCCATTGGAATCCCTTTGATTCTCACATCTTGGCTTCGTACCGCCCACAGTCCCTCGATCTCATTGCTTAAGAATTTTGAAAGGGCCCCTACGACCTTACCAAGCCAACAAGTCAGAATTCAAAATACTATCAGAGTGTTTACAATGTATCTTACTTGTAGCATTTACTAGTTTCGACTACTTTTGTATTGCTTCTTTCCCCTCGAAGTTCGGTACAGAATCCACCTTCCCAAAGGTGACGGCTTCGCAGTCAACTCCATAGGTCTCATATCAGTCTTATGCTCCACTAACTTTTCCAAAGGGGATTTCATAGCATTTCGTTCTATCGAGTTAATGTTTCTCACATACGAAACATCTTCGACTAGTTGGATTGACCACAACACCTTGGTGCTAAGCTTCATATCCCGATGCACTGGCACAACAATCTTTAATAATGGACTAGTGACAATGTGAATTTGATCGGCCCATGGAAACAGAACTGTCTAAATCCTGTCAAAGAAGTTTAAACCAAGTACATAATCGTAATCATATAATTGGACTACCTCAAAGTCTTCCTTGCCCTTCCATTGGCTGATTTGTAGCTCCACATTACGAACTACTCCCACATTAGGGCTCATCAGAATTTACTGTCTTAATCTTCTTATTCGATTTCTTAATTGACAGACCAAGCTTCTTCGTAGCCTTTTCTGATATGAACAAGTCTGATACTCCCGTATCAATAAGAGCACTTCGCTCCTCACCCGCAATGTTGATGTCCACAAACATCAACCCTTCTTCACCATTCCTTTTATTAGGAATGAGCACCATCGTATTGACCCTCGATGTATTTCCCTCAATAGGTTTTGCCTCTTCCTTCGGCTCATCTTTCTTTTTGATTGCCGAAATCATCGATTTCTTCAGACATTTTCGCGCCATGTGTGGTCCTTGAAAAAGGAAGCATTTTACCCTCTTTCCCTTGGCCCTTGGGTTGTTGGATCCCCACTTCGCATCTCATGGTTTCCCATTGCCACTTGTGCTATCGGTAATGTTGCCATCATCGCTATGTCCCTCTTCATCTTCCTCATGGTTTCTCTTACCATTGCCTTTTCCATTGGACTTAGACGACTCGAACTTGTCTTTCATTGGACCAAACTAAAAAAAGGACTCTACTTCAGCCATGGCTACAGTAAGTTCGGTGATTCCTTGCCTACGCAACTTATGCTTTGCCCACGGCTTTAACCCATCCTTGAACCAATAGAACTCTTCTTTCTCGCTCAAGTCGGAGATTTGAAGCATCAACTCACTAAATGCTCGAACATACTCCCGAACAGTGCCTTGTTGCGTGAGACGGCGCAACTTAGCCTGAGCCTCTTTCTCGACATACAGTGGATAAAACTATTTCTTCAACTCTCTTTGGAACTCCTCCCAAGTCCTAATTGCATTCCCACCACGTTTTTCATCCGTGGACCTACGACGCCACTACAAGAGAGCCACATCAGTAAAATAGATTGAAGCAGTGTTTACCTTAATGGCATCATCCTCGATGCCCATCGCTCAGAAGTATTACTCCATTTCTCACAATAAGTTGTCCACATCAATTGCGGACCTTGCACCCTTAAACTTCTCTGGTTTGGAAACATCCATTGCTTGTTGCTTCGGTCTTGAAGACAACATCCCATTACTCAAAGTAACTTTGTAAATCGTGGGCTCCCCCTTGAGCTCTTCAATTTCCTTCTTCATGGCTAACACTATATCCTCGAGATTCTCATCACTCTTTGCCAACTTTGTTGTAGTGAAATTGACTAATTCATTCATCTTTTCCGCATTGGCATCGAAAGAATCCAACACGAAATCTCTGAGTTGCTTATTCATTGAGTCAAACCCATCTGTGCGTCCCTCGACCAACTCAAGCATCTCCTTCATGTTCCCTACGAACTCCTCGAGATTAACCACTCGATTTTCTAAAGCTGTCAGCATGTCCCTCGAGTGACTTGCTTTTCTAGCCCTCCCACGGGTCTGTATTGGCTCATTCTAATCAGCAACTTCTTTCGACATCCCAATGGTGCCTTTAAACCTGGCTCGGATACCACTTGTCACGAGGCTAGATCTTTCGTCTCGCGATCCGTGCGGTCTTAGGCGATCCGTTCGCTCCAAACTCGCATAAGTCAGCCTTTACTCCCAAAAGTTAGGATTCTATTAAAATTCCTCTAAGTCACCAATTTGTATAGCGGAAACGATTGTGCCAAAAGAAGCTACAGACGGATAATAGAAAGCCAAAGAAAGGAATGCACACAAAGTGTTTGAGTAAATGCTCAAAGAATTCTATTACTCTTAAGAATTCAACATACAATGGATGAGTACAAATGAGGGACAGGCTCTCTATTTATAGTTGAGCTCCCTCAAAATCGAAGGTCAAGATACATTTACATCAGCGGATGAGATTAACCATATCCCTTGATTTTAGGGATTTACAAGATATGCCATATCAAATCTAATGTAATCTTTACCAGATATGATTCCCTCAATATTCTAAGATTAGTTACCAAATTATCCTAAGTTATCATATCTTCATAATCGGGCCAACCAGGCTTCAATCTGACAGGCTTTTCCAACAGTTCTTTGAATCGGGCCAGTTCTTGTGGGCTAAATGTTCCCCATCTAATCGATAGACCTCTATGGGGCGCATCTTGTGCTATGGTCACGGGCTTTGCACTTTGTCCCGTAACACTTCATTGAACAACATAACCTTTGTGATGCCAAAGGTTGGTCTTCTACAGGCTCATTATTTTCACATCAAAGGAGTATTCAAAACTGACTTTCTCGATCGACCTCCGGTCCTATTTTACTACACCGGTGTACCACTTACAGTGAACCTAGGCACTTCACTAGGAACAAGGCTCAATAAGGTGGCTTTCAATTCCACCATCGAGCTGGTATTACAGGATACTAACCTCCTCACAGTAGAGTCACATCCATTCTATATTTATGGTTTCAATTTTTTCGTAGTTGGCAGTGGTGTTGGGAACTTTGATCCTTCCAAAGACCCTACTAAGTTCAAACTAGTCAATCCTCCCGAGAAAAATACTATCGAAGTGCCAACCAGAAGATGGACAACTATTAGATTCTGAGCTGATAATCCAGGTAAAATTTTCGCAAAGATGATCCATGTAATGTAAGGTCATTGAATTTACTCTAGTTTTTGTGTCTATCAGGTGTTTGGTTTATGCACTGCCACCCGGAACTACATACGATGTGTAGTCTAAAGATGGCCATTGTTGTTGAAAGTGGGAAGTCACTTGAAGAATCTATTATACCACCACTAAAGGACCTTCCACTTTGCTAGACATAGTTAAAACCATTTTCACTTATTTCTCGATAGAGGAACAATGAATTTGTTCCCACATTTTATGTATTTATTTCATCTTTGGTTTAAGGCTATTCTTTTGAGGAGGAGATATGTTGAAAATTGGCCAACCATGCTGCTGTGATATTTTTGGTTGAAGTGTATGCAGCTTGTAAACATGCTATAGCACGTATGTTTCTGGTAACAGTAAGGTTTTCTCTTTAGTTTCATTGTAATCAAACTAGTTGAAAATGAACAAGTTGATGAAAACTTGATACATTAGGTGTTGAATGACTAGTTTAGGCAGCTTGTTTATATGTACAAGCAATGTTTATCAAGTTACTAAGCGATTTAGTGGTAGTAGGTAGTATCTGGTGATGTATTTGGCTATAAATGTATTGTTTTCTTATTGAATGAGTGAGCAAAAATGAGTTATCAGCCATAAGCTCCCTTGCTGCACATTTGTGAGCAAGTAAAATTTTTTTCTTGTATCTTGCTATCTTGTCTTGTGTCTTTTTTTTCCTTCCTTTGCTCTTACAAAAACTCCAACAATTGGTATCGGAGCTTTTATGATCTTTGAAGGGCTGCTAAACAAATGATATGTTTTTGTATTAATTTTTTTCACTGCTTGTTAAAAAGAAAGAAGTTGTCAAAGCACAAGCATGTCATTAAGGACTGCTTGTAGAGAAGACAATATCAGCTCAACCTTATGAGACTTTCAAACAAGCTTGGAATAAGCTGAAGGAGGAGTTTCAAGGAAAGTATGTGAGCTTTACAATGTGCAAGTTGCAAGCTCAGCAAGATGTCAAAGCTGCGAGCTTAGCGAGAAGTGCAAGCTATGAGCTCAGCAAGTGGTGCGAGCTCATCAAAAGGTGCGAGCCTTGTATAGTTGCAAGCCTGTTGAAGACACCAGCTAAAGACAGTATGCAAATATGCAAGTTTGTCAAAGGTGCGAGCTCAGTAACATGTGGAAGCTCAATGCGAGTTGTAAAGTTGCAAGCCTGTTGAAGATAGTAAGCAAAGTGCGAGCCTGCCAAATTGTGAGCCTGTCGAATTGCAAGCCGAAGTGGCAGACAGTCTAAATGCAAACCTGAATGTGTGCAAACTGAAGTGGCGGACGGTCTAAATGTAAGCTTGAGTGGGTGCAAGCCAAAATGGCAGGCTGAAGGCAAGCAAACTATACTCACGAACTGTTTGTGCAAGAAGAAACAAGATTGTAATTGACAAAGGAACAATGCAAGATGTGTTGTCAACTAAGGCTGTGAAGGAGGAGAATACTCCATTTGATGAACAAATCTTTGGCACAAAAGACTGTATGGTGTATTGTGTGAGTCAGATTTGGTTGAAAATGAGGCCAATGTTGAAAATGTATTGCTTGAGCAAGTTCAACTTGAAACAAAGCATTTTGGGACTGCTAAGCTTAAATGTTGAATGATTGGTATTCGCAACATGGAGTCCAAAGAGGAGTGTTGAAAATTGGCCAACCATACTGTTGTGATATTTTTGGTTGAAGTGCATGTAGCTTGTAAACATGCTGCAGCACGTATGCTTGCTGTAACAGCAAGGTTTTCTCTTTAGTTTTATTGTAATCAAACTAGTTGAAAATGAACAAGTTGATGATAACTTGATACATTAGGTGTTGAATGACTAGTTTAGGTGGCTTGTTTATGTGTACAAGCAATGTTTATCAAGTTACTAGGCTACTTAGTGGTAGTAGGTAGTATTTGGTGATGTATTTGACTAAAAATGTATTGTTTTCTTATTGAATGAGTGAGCAAAAATGAGCTATCAGCCATAAGCTCCCTTGCTGCACATTTGTGAGCAAGTAAAAATTTTTTCTTGTATCTTGCTACTTGTCTTGTGTCCTGTTTTTCTTCCTCTGCTCTTACAAAAACTCTAACAAGATATCACATGATCTAAATGCTTTGTTTGAGATTGTTTCCCCCATTTATAGGATACCACGTTTCATCAATGAAGTTTTACATACTTTCTCCATATATTTTCCCTTCATTTTCTGGATTCGCAACGCTTCACAAAACACATTGGAGAGCTTCCATGAACAGCAAGACAAGGTTATTCAAATGAAATTGCAGAATCAAATATAAAATGAAAAGTAAACATGGATTCATCTCATTTAATTGTTTCAGTCTTTCAGAATAAGTAAAGAGACTTGTATAAATATAATTGATTCTCTATACTCGGTTGTTATTCATGGTCATGATTAAGACTTCACAGTCTCATTTATAGCCCTTAAGATCCCCTCCTGCATCTCTTTCATCCTTGCCTGCATCACGAATTCACAACATAAGAATGATGGTAAGAATATAAAATCAGACAGTAACTTGGTATGAATTCCCACCATTATTGTCATTTCCATTGTCTCCATTTCTCTTCTACTCACTGGTACATCCTGTGCTTGCTTCTTTCTTTCCTACAATACCATAATATAGTTTCTCGTTGAATATAAAGTTCAATGCAATATCCCCGTACCTATGTCCAAAATCATGATGGACAAGCACGTACATAGCTCTGTAGTCTGAATGCCTCATGACAATTAAAACATATAATGGTCTCTAAGATAAACTACTTGCTAAACACTAGCCTTTTAGTGCATATCCTCTACGGCTAATTAACCATTTATATAGTACTTCGTGTTTTTACCTGAAAATTACCCATAGGCTTGCTAAAACCTTTGAACTGGTGGAGAGTTGACGGTGAAGGCAATGGAGGTCGGGGTGAAATGCAGGCAGGTTGTTGCAAAAAATCCCCTGCAAAATACGAGTGGTTAGATACTGCCCTTGCTCCTTCATTGTTTGCTCCTAATCAAATGCCAGATATATCATCCAATGTTGGAAATGGGTACTTGAACCAAAATGAAGAGTTGGAGCGGCATAGAATATAACATTTCTTACCTTTAGTTGCTTTTCTAGGAGGATAACTATGGAGAACACAATCATCCATAGATTTGCAGCTTATCTCACTCACATCATCTTCGAGCTTTCTCTTTGATTTACTTCTTATTCTATGTTCTGCTTCTTCTTTTTGAAACGGTGGAGCAGACAGCACAGTTTGAGTTTCCAAACCTTCATTACAGGCGTTAAGAATTTCAACATCTTTTGCTTTATCCCGGTGTCCATCATGTTTGGTTTTCAAAACATTTTCGACCTTTCCCAATACTATGTCCAGAGAATCCTCAACTATCTTATAGCTATCTTCAGAAGCAAGGCTTTTGGTAATGACATGTAGAGCTTTTTGCATTAGTTTCTTCATTTTCAGTGACTTTTGATGATTCAAAACATTCCCATCTGTGGCAGATTTGGTCCATCGCTTCAATATGTACTGAGAAGGTAACTTGAAGACATTTTTTGCGTTCAATACCTTAAGAATATGAACACATAAGATGCCCATAGATTCGTATTTTTTGCAACTGCAAGTGATTTGATTCGAAGAATCACAAAACTTGACAATGTTGTCCTTTTGACCTTCCTCTTTCAGCTTGAATGAAGCAACAGTGCCAGTTTTCCCCATGTCCTTGATTGCCACAGATAGGCATCCACGTAACTCATCTTGGAACAGTTTGAAAATGGTATAAGTATAGACATCTGCAGCTTGTTTCTCCAAGGTGCTGTCGTTTTGAATCATCAATGGAGACATTTTCTTGCAGCATAAGTCATCATCGATTTCTTTTGTACGTCGTTCCTTTGCTACTGTTTGATATCGATGAGCAAACTTCAGCAGAGTCATGTTTTCTTTCATCAAGCTCTGGAAAATGGTTCTAATGGCCTTCCAACCATCTGCTGATTGTATGCCGGCAAAGAAAGTACTTCCGGCGAAGACAGGAGACCATTTCTTCCTCAACATGTATAGGGTCTTGAGGCGTTCGTTTTCATGCAGCTTGTATTGATCCACTAGAGAATTCCACAACATATCAAATTCTTCCTCGGACTGGCAATCGAAGATGCATTTATCGAGAAGGTTTCTGAATGCAGACTGGTGATGAGGTTCAGGAAGATATTCCTCAATAGTTTGTTGAATGTACCACATGCCAAGATGATGTTGTGTATCAGGTAACACTTCCTTTATTGCATCAGCCATTGCTTGACACTCATTAGTTAAAATTGTCTTTGGTTGAAGACCATCCATTGCTGCCATTAAAGTACCAAACAACCACATAAAAGAATCCAAGCTTTCATCAAGCAGCAAAGCACAGCCCAATAAGACATACTGCCGATGATGGTTAAGCCCTAAAACTGGTGCACAAATCATACCTTCTGACCCGACTCGAAATGTGGTATCCAGAACTACGACATCCCCGAAGTGCTGATAGTTTGTTTTCGATCTGCCATCCCTCCAAATGAAACTGATGAGGCTGCTTTTTGCATCGACTTGCAATGTGTAGAAGAAAGAAGGATCCTCGAGCTGCTGTTGCTTGAAGTAGTTGATTAAACCCTGGATATCTTCAGGGTTTAGATTACATTGGTTCAGATAACTCAAGTGGCTACTAAAATCTGCATTGCGAACTTTTGCACAAATTGCATCCCCTGCCTTTTGTGCCATTCGGGTTTTCCCCATTGTGCGCTTTGTCCAATGATCTTCCAAGGCCTGCTGGTTGCGAGTGTATGAACCTTCGACAAGGCTATGATTGTGTTTGAGAACTAAGCGGGAGATCATCCATTTCTCAGTTTCGTTTGTGATTTAAACCATAGCTCCGCATCCAGGTCTCGTTTCTTTCCTTCTATACCTTAGTGCACTGCTATTAGTTTTGCTCAACCGGAACCCCTCGTTCGAGCATAGAAAGGTTCGTTTCCTAGCTGTTCCATTTGACGACCATTGATACTTCCCTTTCCTCACAGAGAAACCAGTTGCCTTAGCATAGTCTTTGTAGAACTTGTATGCATCCTCCTCGGAAGAAAACTCCATCCCAAGTTCTGGTTCTTGAATACTAATTTGGTGATCAATTTTCAATTTCGATTGTTGCAGCATCTCATCCCAGACACTCTCCGACGACGCGGTATCATAGCCATCACTGTCTAACGATAAAGAATGAGTGCCACAACTCAATTGATGTTTCGCTGAGTTCTTCATCTTCTGCTAAACAAATGAAATATATAATATCAAATTCATGATTTCTAATGAATTAAAACTGTCACAGCACAGATTCAAATATGTCCAAGCTATCATCATTGCCGTCATTTGACCATAAATTGGGGAATGAAAGCAACTTTGCTCTAACACATCGGAACGAGGATATGAGCTCCAAGCATCCTTCCCATCCGTATTTGACACTCACACTTAATCTGAGTAACATAGGCTAGGAAACAATACCAGTTTATATGTTTGATCAGTTGATTATGTCAAAAAATACATGAAAAAGCTGACCTGGCCATGTTGCTGGTGGTGCTGAGTAATTGCGATTTCGGCGATGCTAGGGAGAGTCAACTGCTGGTCATCGAGGTCAGGGCCGTGAGTAGTGGTGAAACTGAGAGGCCCCGAGACGGCGGAGCAGCGATCACTAGAGCCATGAAGGGCGGCGCCGTTGTTATTGCATTCTCGATCGAGAGACGTCAATGGCTGATGAGGCTCTTGATTAGTCAACAAGGGAAATGGGACGTGATCGTCTTGATCCTCCATTAAACCAAAACCAATATAATAATTCTCAAGAGCAAATTCATCACCCAAAATGAAACCCGTTGCAGATGTAGAATCTACTTCATCCCCCATATTTCTTTAGTTGTTCTCTGGATTGTGTTTCCAAGTAATAGGAATGAATGTCTACTGTTGACTTGAAAGGTAGACTTTAAACCAACTTTCCCTGCTAAAAAATTGTTACATTTGTTCGGGCATCGGGTTATCGGTAAGTTGGATTTATGTTTTGTAAGTTGCTAAACTATTAGTAAGTTTACATTTTGGTCATTCAACTTTAAAAAGTTACAAAATGGTTCATTGAACTGTTCGAAAGTTTTCATTTAAGCCACTGATCAATTCTAAAGTTTTTATTTAAGCCATTGGGTTGTTAAGTTTTTTAACGATTTTAACAGCCCAATGGCTTAAATGAAAACTTTTAAATAGTTCAGTGATCATTTTATAACTTTTTAAAGTTGAGTGACCAAAATGTAAACTTACTAATAATTTTGTGACATTGGATGTAGTTTACCCATAGAATAATTGTAATCTTTGTGGGTAAGAAATCAACAATATTTGAATCTGAATCCTTAAATGTAACTCCCTTTATACGGCTCGATGATTGGTACGAATAAATGATGTCACATTGACAAAACGATCACTTTAACAAGAAATACCTATATCAAAAATCAATATTTGCCCATATAACAAATTTGGTAAAAAGGCTCTCCAGTTCTCTCAATTTCAAATTTGACCAAATAAAATTTAAAACAATTTAATCCCTATTAATTTTGAAAGTGAGAAATTAAGGAAAATTAATCACGACGTTAATGTTTTCTGATACTTGTTCATGATTTAGATTGGTGTAATAATAAATTTAGTCCTCAAAGTTTAAACATTTTATCCATTTGGTCCTAATTTAACAAATTTATCCCGTAGCATTTGTGTAAATGTTGAGGCTGAATTTCTTAAATGTATTAAAATTAAGGTTAAAATGACAAAATATGTAAACATCGATGGTTAAATTTATAATTATACCAATAAAAATTATGTACAATTGATGACAGACATTAATGCCATAATTAATTATTTTTAGTTGCTTACTTTCGAAATTGACTGAGATTAAATTACTCTAAATTTTGTTCAAGAGACCAATTTACTCAATTTTGAAATTGAAAGAGATTGAAAAAATCTTTTACCAACAAATTTTCTTGAAAAAGATTTTAACATTTACATAAATTTAAACACACTTTAAAATCACTCGTCATTATTTTCTAAGACTAAGATGTATGAATACATAAAACGAATCTTTTGAAGCACTACGAGAACTCAAAATGCAATTTTTTAGATTTGAGTAAGAAAATTGTTAAATCTAAATTCAAAATCAACCTTCAATTTTCACATCTCATTCTAACATTTTTTATGTCTTAAAATTCATTTTAAACTCTTCCCAATGTCTCATTACGAAATGAGAACTTGGGCCATCATTTTGTAGATTTGTTTGTAGGTAGGGTTAGACCGGACCCATGCAAGGCATCAAGTCTAAATTTTTAAACCCTAACTTCACCCGACCTGAAAAATAAATTTAACTTTTTAAGTTTATATCCGACCCAAATTAAAAAAAGAAGAAGATAAATTTAGACCTAATTTGGTTTGTTCATGTTTAATTTTTTTAATTAATTTTTATATAAAAATAAATTTTAAAAAATATAATACACTAAAAAAATATTTATATTAAAAACACAAATATAAATATATAGATGTTTTATTATATAAAAAATGTTTTTATTAAATATTATTTTGAAAATTTTATTTAGGAAGAAAGATGGACTGGCTAGTAAGGGTTTAGCATGTGTACATGTCACAAGGCTAGACCTTTCGTCTCACGTTCCGTGCGGCCTTAGGCAATCTGTTCGTCCAAACTCGCCTAAGTCAGCCTTTACTCAAGTGAGGATTCCTTAAGAACTCCTCCAAGGCACGAAGTTGAAGATCGGAAGCGATTTATGCCAAAAAAAGCTACAAAGAACAACAAAAAGAGCACACACAAAGTGTTTGAGTAAATGCTCTCAATATTCTCTTATTCACAAAGAATAATGAAACAATGAATAGAGTCAGTACAAATGAGGGGGAGGCTATCTATTTATAGTTGAGCTTCCCCAAAACCGACGGTCAAGATACATTTACATCGACGAACGAGATTAACCATATCCCTTGATTTTAGGGATTTACAAGATATGTCATATCAAATCTAATCTAATCTTTACAAGATATGATTCCCTCAATCTTCTAATATTAGTTACCAAATTAGCCTAAGTTGCCATAACTTCATAATTGGGCCAACCAGGCTTCAATCTGACAGGCTTCTCTAACAGTTCTTTGAATCGAGCCAGTTCTCGTAGGCTAAATGATCCCCATCTAAATAATAGACCTCCATTGGATGCATTTGGTGCGATGGTCACGGGCTTTGAACTGTGGAACGTGACATTCTCCCTCACCCATTCTCGCAACGCCCTTGTTGTGACTTCCGAATGACACTGACTTGATTCGCCTCGGTCCCGTCTCAATGCCTTAACTTTTCCCTTCCTTCAAGACTTTTGCCTCGGCTTACGTCGCTTCTTAACTTGAACCGTCTTACTCGTTTGTACATCTCGATGACAAGAAGTTATGTCACTCTCTTGCCCATATTCCAACTTGACTTGAACAGAATCCTCTTGATTCACAACACTTGGCTTCGCTTTGCCCACAATCTCTCGGCCTCTTTGCTTAAGAACTTCGAAAGGGCCCATACGTTCTTGCCAAGTCAACGAGTTAGAATGCAACACACTATCAAAATGTTCAGAATGTACCTTTGCATTTACTCAGGTCAATTGTCCCACTTGCATCACTTCTTTTCCCTTGAAGTTCGATGCACCACCCACCTCTTTCATATGTAGAAGCCTTGTCGATGACTCGGCCAACTCCGACGCTTCACTCAAATTGAGCCTCATTGGTCTCAGCTTCATTGTTTTCATCGTAATTTTTCCCTCTAAGTCCGATGACAAACTCACCTCTTCCTTGTGTGGAAGCACCTTCGATGACTCACCAAGCTCAGACGTTGCCTTTCCTTTGACTCCGGCTTGCTTTGGACAGTTCCACAACTCATGCGGACCATGGCACAATAAGCACTTTACTCGCTTCTTTTTGCTCCTCTTTTCCCTCTTAGCTTTAGTTTTTCCTTTCCTCGAACCAAGCTTCTTGGGCTCCTTGTCTGCTCCATCGTTCCCTTCGATGACAGACTTTCTCGGACACTTTCGCAACCTATGCAGACCATGACACAAAAAGCACTCTACTGGCTTCTTCTCACTTTCGGCCTCCTTGGCTTCGACACCCTTTGCGCTTGAACCAAATACCAAGGCCTTACCCATCGGCTCTCCTTAAGCATGGATTTCTGAAGAAATTTTTTCAACATGTGTGGACCGTTGCAAAGAAAGTATTTTAGCTTCTCCCTTTTCCTCTTGGGTTTCTTCTTCCCAACTCGTGGTTTCCCATTACCACTATCGTCGTCGTTGCCATTGCCATCAACAACATCTTCCTTGTGATCCTTTTCACATACGCCCCTTTCCTTGGACTTGGAAGACCCAAGCTTGTCTTTCCCTAGACCAAGCTTGACCACGGACTCTACTACCGTTATGGCTTCCAACAGCTTTTGGACACCTCTTTGTTCCACCTCTTGTTTGACCCACGGCTTCAACCCATTCTGAAAAGCAAGCAATGCTTCTTTCTCGGTCACATCTGAAACTTGGAGCATGAGTTCCTTGAACTTTCGAGCATACTCCCCACTGTGCCCCGTTGTGTTATCCCATGCAACTTTTCCCGAGCTTCTTCCTCGGTAAATTCTGGGTAAAACTATCCCTTCAACTCACGTTAGAACTCCTGCCACGTTCTAATCTCACCTTGCCTTTTATCAGTGGTCTTGCATCGCGACCATAAAAGCGCAATATCAGTAAGAAACATTGAAGCAGTGTTTACCTTAACCGCATCCTCCACAATGCCTTTGGCATGAAAGTAGTTTTCCATTATCCACAAGAAATTGGCCACATCATATACAGACCTTGTCCCCACAAACTTTTTCGACTTCAAGACATCCTCGTAACTGAGTGCTACATTTGCCACTCCTTTCCCCACTGTTGCTCGGTACAAGGCCAGCTATCCCTTCAGCTCATCTATTCTTGTGCTCTAAGCCATCGTCGTGACCATTGTTTCCTCCTTTAAAGCCTTCATCAGGGCTTCGAGAGCATCGTTCCTCTCCGCCAGCTTCTTCCTTTGGGAATCTAGCAACTCTTGCACACTATCCCTCTGAGAAGTGAGACACGTGGTCACAAAGTCCTTGGACTGCTCTCTCAAGTCTTCCATACTTTCTCCAAGTGCATTGTCTAACTCTTTTGCATCCTCCATGGACTCCTCAAGTTTACCCACGCGTTCCTCAACAGCCGACAGCATCTTCCTCAAAGACTTTCTGGCCCACCTTTGTTAGAACTCTTCCTTCGACATCCCAATGATGCCTTCGAACCAATAGCTCGGATATCAGTTGGTTTGAACCAACAGCTTCGATACCACTTGTCACGGGGTTAGACCTTTCTTCTCGCGATCCGTACGACCTTAGGCGATCCGTTCATCCAAGCTCCCTTAAATCAGCCTTTAATCAAGTGAGAATTCCTTAAGAACTCCTCCAAGGCACCAAGTTGAATAGCGGAAGCGATTTATGCCAAAAGAAGCTACAAAGAACAGAAAGAGCGCAGACAAAGTGTTTGAGTAAATGCTCTCAATATTCTCTTATTCACAAAGAATAATGAAACAATGAATGGAGTCAGTACAAATGAGGGGGAGGCTCTCTATTTATAGTTGAGCTCCCCCAAAACCAACGGTCAAGATACATTTACATTGACGGATGAGATTAACCATATCCCTTTATTTTAGGGATTTACAATATATGTCTTATCAAATCTAATATAATCTTTACAAGATATAATTCCCTCGATCTTCTAGGATTAGTTACCAAATTAGCCTAAGTTGTCATATCTTCATAATCGGGCCAACCAGGCTTCAATCTAACAGGCTTCTCCAACAGTTCTTTGAATCGGGCTAGTTCTCGTGGGCTAAATATTCCCCATCTAATCGATAGACCTCCATGGGGCGCATCTTGTGCCATGGTCACGGGATTTGCACTTTGGTCTATGACATTCTCCCCCACCCATTCTCGCAATGCTCTCATTGCGACTTCTGAATGACACTGACTTGATTCATCTTGGAACTTTCTTGTTGCCTCGATTTCTTCCCGACTTGTCTTACGATCGAGTTGTCCCTTATTTCAGAATCTTTGCCTTGGCTTTCGTCGTCTCTTAACTTGAATCGTTGCACTCGCTGGTACATCTCGTTGGTAAGAAGTCTTAGCTTTAACTTGCCCCAATTTTGACTTGTTCCCATTGGAATCCCCTGGATTCTCACATCTTGGCTTCGTACCGCCCATAGTCCCTCGGTCTCCTTACTTAAGAACTTTGAAAGGGCCCCTACGACCTTGCCAAGCCAACAAGTCAGAATTTAAAATACTATCAGAGTGTTTGCAATGTATCTTACTCGCAGCATTTACTCGGTTCGACTGCTTCTGTATTGCTTCTTTCCCCTCAAAGTTTGGTACACAATCCACATTCCCCAAAAGTGACGGCTCCGCAGTCAACTCCACAAGTCTCATATCGGTCTTATGCTCCACTAACTTTTCCAAAGGGAAATTCGGGGGCTAAATAATCCCCTTCTAAACAATAGTCCTTCATTGGATGCATTTGGTGCGATGGTCACGGGCTTTGAACAGTGGCTCATGACATACACAGGTCATTGGGTGTGAGGACCTTCAGATCACCTCCTTATGAAATTCCGCAAGTGTTGTATGGTGACGTTAGCCAAATTTTGAAGCATGCAATGATTCTGCTAATTGTAGTAGTTTTGAAATTTGAACTACAGATTTTTGTCCCTACCAATAAAAAAAATATTTTATTAAAAAATAATATAATAAGTGTTTTATGATATTAAAAGACACTAAAATAAACATAATAAATGTTTTATTATATTAAATTTTTATATTTGGGTTAGGTTATTGTAACAACCCGGTTTTGACCCTAATCAGAATAGTGGTTTCGGGACCACAAATCTGAATCAAAAAAATATTTTAATATTATTTTGTGTGTTTATTTTGTGTGCATTCGATGGTGTGAAATTTTCGTGTTTTAATTTCGTTGTTTAAGTGTCCGATTTAATTAAAGGGCTTAATCGCATAAAATAAAAATTTGATGGCTAAGTATGAAAGTGCTTAATTATTTTTATCTTTATAATTTGGAGGTTTCATGTTGAAATTTAGCCAATATTAATGGTAGTGGACGGCAATGATGGCTATTATATATATTATATATATATTAATTATAAAAGTAAAATAACAATGATATAATATATTGAAAATAATAAAACTTAAAAATAAAAAAAAAGCCATGCATGTTGTCTTTCTCATTGCCGAATATACAAAAGAAAAAGAAGAAAAGAATAGCAAGCTAGGTTCGGCCCTTATTTTGCTTGATTAAGGTATGTTTTTGCTTCGGTTTTTGATGATTTTTACGTTTTTGAGATCGTTGCTTTGAATACTTCAAAACCCATGTCTTAATTTTGTGAATTGATGAATATTTTGAATTATGCCATTGATGAATATTTGTGTTTTGGGATGTTTGATGATGAATAATGGAAGATATGTCTTAGATTAACATGTTTTGTATTGGTATTTTTGATGAATTTGAGTATTTAGGGCTAAATTGTGAAAATAAATTTTTGAGGGACTAAAATGTGAAATAAATGCAATGTGTGGACTTGTATGAGAACCATGAATATTCGGCCCTTGTGTGTTATGGGCAAATTTTGTGTATTTTGTGTTTTGTGCAAAAAGGACTAAATTGCAAAAAGTGAAAAATGTTAGGGGCAAAATGGTAATTTTCCCATTTATGTATTGTTGGACTCAAATGAATGTTTTGATGAATAAAAAGGTTAAATTTGACTATGTTTAGATCAAGGAACGAAGAAAACGAATTTGGATCGGGGGAAGTCGAAGGTAATCGAATAGTCGATCGTGTTTGCTGATATCCGAGGTAAGTCTATTAGCTATTTAATGTCATAAAATCAGTATATAAATAAGTATATGAGCTGTTTTTGGATGAATTATAATTAAAAATATGATAGTTGAAATAATTAAAAGTATGAGTGAATTATATATATATTATGCAAATCTACATCTATATGTTCTCGTATTGAACTTAGGTATGCCATTTATACAAGTTTATAAGGGGTTCGACTATGCAACTATGCATGTATATGTTCTTGTGATAAATTTAAGTATGAAACTTATATATGAAAAAGGGAGATTCGATTAGGTATGTATGTTCTTGTAAAGGTTCTTGAACGGGGTTGAAGAGATGAAATTATTAGCTTGGATTATCTTAATGTGTTCGAAAGTACGATATTAATAGTATGCTTCAATGTGTTAAGTTATATATATATATATATTCAGATGTATAATTTAGATATTGAGTTGAATTTGATGACTGAACTTTTTATACCGATGTGGGTTAAGGATATAGTTTATAAATTATTGAGCTGAATTTTTATGTGAATTCTATATACCATTATGATATACAACTCCTATGAATTGAGATTCTTTTGTTAAAGCTCAGTATCATTCGGTTTATCGTTAGTGACATAATTCAGACTTTACGTCTAGCAGGCTTAATGCCGGTGAAATTATTCAGACTATAAGTCTAGCAGGCTTAATGCCGGTGACACATTTCAGACTATAAGTCTAGCAGGCTTAATGCCGGTGACACATTTCGGACTATAAGTCTAGCAGGCTAAGAGCCGGTGTATTGAATCAGGTTTTAAAACCTAGCAGGCTAAATGCCGGTGAATCCGTTTAAAGCATGTGATAATATACAATTGATACCTCTATGATTTTGATTATATGAAATCGATGTATACATAAATGTTCAATCACATGATTTTAGTCATATTAACTTGATGAGCATATATATATACATATATTTGGTCTAAGCAATTGATAGATATGTATATATATATATGTTGCATTCGGCATAGGTGGATATATTTATGTGTATGCATTCGGCATAGGTGAAAATAAGTGTATGTATCTATGCATTCGGCATAGATGGGTATAGGTGCATATGTGCATTCGGCATTTATGGATGATAAGCATAAAAATTTGGCTTTTGATATATGTAGTTGAATAGTTGTATTTAAATGGATTCGATGAAGTGCGAACAATAAGTACTCTAGAAATCAGTATATGCTGTTAAGGGTTATGCTAGTAACTTGATTATATGCATATAATGTACATACATTTGTCCGTTTATGTGTATTAGATAAATATACATCCTTTTAGACTTAAACAAAATGACTCAATAAAGTAGTGTTTGATTAGTAATCATATTTGATGATTGTAATTTCAATAAATTTACTTAAAGAATTATATGATTCTTTTATATGTATTTTAGATATGCTGTAGACTTACTAAGCTATAAAAGCTTACTTTGTTTGCTTTCGTTCATTCGTTTTTATAGATTTTTTTGGAGACGCGTTACGAGCTCGGGGATCATCAGCACCGCCCATCACACTATCGACTTCTTTTGGTATTTTGTTAAATATTTGAACTCGATCTTATGGCATGTATAGGCTTGATAATGTTTTGGATAATTTTGAATCCTATTGTGTAAATAGCAATGCGAAAAGAGTTTAACTTCCATGCTTGAATTTGATTATATATGTTCATGAATTGGACTTGCATTTGGAATTAAATATTAAAGTTATGTTTATGTGAGCTTGGTTTCGTAATGCCTCGTAACCCTGATTCGGCGACGGAAACGGGTTAGGGGTGTTACATTTTATTGGTATCAGAGCTACGGTTTAGTCGATTCTCGGAACTAGCGTAGCGTGTATGAGTCTAGCTATACATGCCATATTTTTATATCGAGATAGTGTGATGACTGCTGACGTCTAAAAATGTGTTTCCGTATAGTAATGGATCCCGAACGAGCCAGTAGATTCTCGACCAATCTCGAGTAACCAGGAGGGAGAGGCTAAACAAGCCTTCTACCAAATGATGAATGACTGGTTTACTCATTATGTCCGAACTAATCCGGTTACACAACAACCTCCACCCCGACTAATCCATCTTCGATTCCTGTTATACCCCAAGTAAGTGATCCGATGAGATTACTTAAGCCTCCGGTTGACAAAATTCGAAAACACGGGGCCGAAGAGTTCAGAGCTACTGATGATGATGATGCTGAGCGAGCTGAATTCTGGCTTGATAATACTATTCGAGTGTTTGATGAGTTGTCTTGCACCCCTGATGAGTGCTTGAAATGTGCCATATCCTTGCTACGGGACACTGCATATCACTGGTGGAATACACTAGTATCGGTGGTTCCGAAAGAGCGAGTGACTTGGGAATTCTTTCAGACTGAGTTTCGTAAGAAATACATCAGCCAGAGATTTATTGATCAGAAACGTAAGGAATTTCTTGAACTGAAACAGGGTCGTATGACAGTGACAGAATATGAACGGAAATTTGTGAGACTTAGTAGATATGCTCGAGAGTGTGTTTCAACTGAAGCTATCATGTGTAGAAGATTTGAAGATGGGCTGAATGAAGATATTAAACTGTTAGTTGGTATACTTGAGATAAAAGAGTTCGTAGTACTTGTTGAACGAGCTTGTAAAGCTGAGGAGCTCGGGAAAGAGAAGAGGAAAGCTGACTATGAAGCTCGAGATTCTCGTAAAAGATCATTCAGTAAATCATTTCAGTCGACCTCAAGGAAATTCAGAGCGGATCATAGCCAATCTAAAGCTACTGCAGGGTTTCCTAAGTATGATCGAGATCGACCCCCTGTGAGTTCACGAGCTACTTCAGTTGCTAGCGTTGGTAGTGTTCGACAAAATAGATCAGAGTGCAAGCATTGTGGGAAATGGCATCCTGGGGATTGCAGATTCCATGATCGGTCTTGCTTCAAGTGTGGTTCAAAAGATCATTTCATTCGAGAGTGTCCGATGGTAGCTGAGCAAAACACTGTGCAGGATACCAGACCGAGTAATGTGCCAGTCCGAGGTAGACCGCCGAGACAATTGAGTAATGTAAGTGGTAGTCAGAGAGGAACCAGGGACACAGCAATTCGATCTGAGGCCCGTGCACCTGCCAGAGCTTATGCCATCCGTGCTCGAGAGGAGGCTTCTTCTCCAGATGTTATTACTGGTACTTTCACTCTTTATGATACTAATGTTATTGCATTGATTGATCCTGGTTCGACTCATTCTTATGTGTGTGAGACTTTAGTATTCAGTAAGACTTTGCCTGTTGAGTCTACTGAGTTTGTAATTAAAGTATCGAACCCCCTGGGCCGGTGTGTTTTGGTTGACAAAGTGTGCAAGAATTGTCCGTTGATGATTCGAGATTTATGTTTTCCAGCTGATTTGATGTTGTTACCATTCGACGAGTTCGATATAATTCTGGGTATGGATTGGTTAACTCTGCATGATGCTATTGTAAACTGCAAACGGAAAACTATTGATCTACGGTGTCAGAATGATGAGATTATTCGGATCGAATCTAATGATCTGAATGGTTTATCAGCAATAATATCCTCGATGTCGGCTCAGAAGTATGTGAGAAGGGGTTGTGAAGCTTACCTTGCATTTGTTCTTGATAGTAAAGTGACCGAAAAGAAGATTGAATCTGTACCAGTAGTGTGTGAGTATTCAGACGTGTTTCCCGAAGAATTACCGGGTTTGCCACCTATTCGAGAGGTAGAGTTTGGTATTGAGTTAGTACCAGGGACGACTCCCATATCGATAGCTCCATACCGTATGGCACCGACCGAATTAAAAGAATTGAAAGTACAGTTGCAAGAGCTGACTGATAAAGGTTTTGCACGACCGAGTTTCTCTCCTTGGGGTGCACCAGTTCTATTTGTGAGAAAGAACGACGGAACGATGAGAATGTGCATTGATTACCGGCAACTCAATAAAGTGACTATAAAGAATAAGTATCCGTTACCACGGATTGATGATTTGTTCGATCAGTTGAAAGGGGCTACTGTGTTTTCAAAGATAGATCTGAGATCAGGCTACTATCAGTTGCGAGTTAAAGACTCTGATGTGCCAAAGACTGCTTTCCGAACGAGGTACGGACATTATGAGTTTCTTGTTATGCCTTTCGGACTTACTAATGCACCTGCTATTTTCATGGATTTGATGAATCGGATCTTTAGGAAGTATCTGGATCGGTTTGTGGTAGTATTTATTGATGACATTTTGATCTACTCTCGAGATGAAAATGAGCATGCTGAACATCTGAGACTTGTGTTACAAACTTTGCGAGATAAGCAGTTGTATGCAAAGTTTAGTAAATGTGAGTTCTGGTTACGTGAAGTCAGTTTTCTGGGCCATGTTGTATCAGCATCGGGTATTTGGGTTGATCCGAGTAAAATTTCAGCTATACTTGATTGGAAACCTCCGAGGAATGTTTCGGAAGTTCGAAGCTTTCTGGGGCTCGCTGGCTATTATAGACGTTTTGTGAAAGGGTTCTCTATGATTGCGACCCCGATGACAAGGCTACTACAAAAAGACGTTAAGTTTGAGTGGTCAGAAAAGTGCCAGAAAAGTTTCGATCAGTTGAAAGCTCTTTTAACCAAAGCTCCAGTCCTAGTTCAACCCGAATCGGGTAAAGAGTTTGTTATCTATAGTGATGCATCTTTAAATGGTTTGGGCTGTGTATTGATGCAGGAAGGCAAAGTTGTAGCCTATGCCTCGAGACAGTTAAAGCCGCATGAAAAGAACTATCCGACGCATGATCTGGAATTGGCCGCTATTGTATTTGCGTTAAAAATATGGCGTCACTATCTGTTTGGCGAAAGATGTCATGTTTATTCCGATCATAAAAGCTTGAAATATTTGATGACTCAGAAAGATCTGAATTTGAGACAGCGTCGATGGTTAGAATTGTTGAAAGATTACGAGCTCGTGATTGACTATCATCCGGGAAAGGCTAATGTTGTTGCTGATGCCCTAAGCCGAAAATCACTGTTTGCTTTGCGTGCAATGAATGCACATATGGTTATGTCTGATGATGGTGTGATAGTAGCTGAGTTGAAAGCAAAACCGTTATTTGTTCAACAGATTTGTGAAGCTCAAAAAGCCGATGATGATTTAATTGCAAAACGAACTCAGTGTGACTTAAATGTTGATTCAGAGTTTCTAGTTGATACTGAGGATTGTTTGAGATTCAGAAACCGATTATGTGTTCCGAAAAATCCAGAGTTAATTCAGATGATTTTGAATGAAGCCCATAATAGTCGATTTTCTGTTCATCCGGGTAGCATGAAAATGTATAATGATCTGAAACAACACTATTGGTGGCATGGAATGAAACGAGACATTTCTGACTTTGTTTCGAAATGTTTAATATGTCAGCAAGTAAAAGCCGAGCATCAGGTACCTTCTGGATTGCTGCAGCCGATCATGATACCTGAATGGAAATGGGACAGAGTTACGATGGATTTTGTATCCGGTTTACCGTTAACACCCAGCAAGAAAGATGCAATTTGGGTTGTTGTTGATAGATTGACAAAATCGGCTCACTTTATTCCGGTTCGTATTGATTATTCGCTTGATAAACTTGCTGAATTGTACATTTCTCAGATTGTAAAATTGCACGGAGTGCCTATTTCTATTATTTCGGACAGAGACCCGAGATTTACATCGCGGTTTGGAAGAAATTACAAGATGCTTTAGGTACGAAACTACATTTTAGCACAGCTTTCCATCCGCAAACAGATGGTCAATCGGAGCGAATTATACAGATACTTGAGGACATGTTGAGATGTTGCATTCTCAAGTTTGAAGGTACGTGGGAACGATATTTACCTTTGATTGAATTTGCTTATAATAACAGCTTTCAATCTAGTATTAAAATGGCACCTTATGAGGCTTTGTACGGTCGTAAATGTCGTACACCACTGTATTGGACCGAGCTCAGTGAAAATAGGATACACGGGGTTGATTTGATTAAAGAGACCGAACAGAAAGTGAAAGTGATTCGGGACAGCCTGAAATCAGCATCAGATCGTCAGAAATCTTATGCGGATTTGAGAAGAAAAGATATAGAATTTCAGATCGGCGATAAAGTGTTTTTGAAAGTCTCACCGTGGAAGAAAGTACTCAGATTCGGTCGTAAAGGCAAATTGAGTCCAAGATTCATTGGACCGTATGAGATTATAGAACGTGTCGGACCGGTTGCTTATAGATTGATGTTACCACCTGAGTTAGAAAAGATTCACAATGTATTTCATGTTTCGATGCTCCGTAGATACCGATCTGATCCTTCACATGTGATTTGTCCGACGGAGATTGAAATTAACCCTGATATGTCATATGAAGAAGAACCGATTAGCATTCTGGCTCGTGAGATCAAGGAATTACGAAATAAGAAAATTCCGTTAGTTAAAGTATTGTGGCATAAACACGGAGTTGAAGAAGCAACTTGGGAGTCAGAGGATACAATGAAGGAGCGTTATCCAAACCTATTCACCGGTAAGATTTTCGGGGACGAAAATCCCTAAGGGGGGAGAGTTGTAACAACTCGGTTTTGACCCTAATCAGAATAGTGGTTTCGGGACCACAAATCTGAATCAGAAAAATATTTTAATATTATTTTGTGTGTTTATTTTGTGTGCATTCGATGGTGTGAAATTTTCGTGTTTTAATTTCGTTGTTTAAGTGTCCGATTTAATTAAAGGGCTTAATCGCATAAAATAAAAATTTGATGGCTAAGTATGAAAGTGCTTAATTATTTTTATCTTTATAATTTGGAGGTTTCATGTTGAAATTTAGCCAATATTAATGGTAGTGGACGGCAATGATGGCTATTATATATATTATATATATATATTAATTATAAAAGTAAAATAACAATGATATAATATATTGAAAATAATAAAACTTAAAAATAAAAAAAAGCCATGCATGTTGTCTTTCTCATTGCCGAATATACAAAAGAAAAAGAAGAAAAGAATAGCAAGCTAGGTTCGGCCCTTATTTTGCTTGATTAAGGTATGTTTTTGCTTCGGTTTTTGATGATTTTTACGTTTTTGAGATCGTTGCTTTGAATACTTCAAAACCCATGTCTTAATTTTGTGAATTGATGAATATTTTGAATTATGCCATTGATGAATATTTGTGTTTTGGGATGTTTGATGATGAATAATGGAAGATATGTCTTAGATTAACATGTTTTGTATTGGTATTTTTGATGAATTTGAGTATTTAGGGCTAAATTGTGAAAATAAATTTTTGAGGGACTAAAATGTGAAATAAATGCAATGTGTGGACTTGTATGAGAACCATGAATATTCGGCCCTTGTGTGTTATGGGCAAATTTTGTGTATTTTGTGTTTTGTGCAAAAAGGACTAAATTGCAAAAAGTGAAAAATGTTAGGGGCAAAATGGTAATTTTCCCATTTATGTATTGTTGGACTCAAATGAATGTTTTGATGAATAAAAAGGTTAAATTTGACTATGTTTAGATCAAGGAACGAAGAAAACGAATTTGGATCGGGGGAAGTCGAAGGTAATCGAATAGTCGATCGTGTTTGCTGATATCCGAGGTAAGTCTATTAGCTATTTAATGTCATAAAATCAGTATATAAATAAGTATATGAGCTGTTTTTGGATGAATTATAATTAAAAATATGATAGTTGAAATAATTAAAAGTATGAGTGAATTATATATATTATGCAAATCTACATCTATATGTTCTCGTATTGAACTTAGGTATGCCATTTATACAAGTTTATAAGGGGTTCGACTATGCAACTATGCATGTATATGTTCTTGTGATAAATTTAAGTATGAAACTTATATATGAAAAAGGGAGATTCGATTAGGTATGTATGTTCTTGTAAAGGTTCTTGAACGGGGTTGAAGAGATGAAATTATTAGCTTGGATTATCTTAATGTGTTCGAAAGTACGATATTAATAGTATGCTTCAATGTGTTAAGTTATATATATATATATATATTTAGATGTATAATTTAGATATTGAGTTGAATTTGATGACTGAACTTTTTATACCGATGTGGGTTAAGGATATAGTTTATAAATTATTGAGCTGAATTTTTATGTGAATTCTATATACCATTATGATATACAACTCCTATGAATTGAGATTCTTTTGTTAAAGCTCAGTATCATTCGGTTTATCGTTAGTGACATAATTCAGACTTTACGTCTAGCAGGCTTAATGCCGGTGAAATTATTCAGACTATAAGTCTAGCAGGCTTAATGCCGGTGACACATTTCAGACTATAAGTCTAGCAGGCTTAATGCCGGTGACACATTTCGGACTATAAGTCTAGCAGGCTAAGAGCCGGTGTATTGAATCAGGTTTTAAAACCTAGCAGGCTAAATGCCGGTGAATCCGTTTAAAGCATGTGATAATATACAATTGATACCTCTATGATTTTGATTATATGAAATCGATGTATACATAAATGTTCAATCACATGATTTTAGTCATATTAACTTGATGAGCATATATATACATATATTTGGTCTAAGCAATTGATAGATATGTATATATATATATGTTGCATTCGGCATAGGTGGATATATTTATGTGTATGCATTCGGCATAGGTGAAAATAAGTGTATGTATCTATGCATTCGGCATAGATGGGTATAGGTGCATATGTGCATTCGGCATTTATGGATGATAAGCATAAAAATTTGGCTTTTGATATATGTAGTTGAATAGTTGTATTTAAATGGATTCGATGAAGTGCGAACAATAAGTACTCTAGAAATCAGTATATGCTGTTAAGGATTATGCTAGTAACTTGATTATATGCATATAATGTACATACATTTGTCCGTTTATGTGTATTAGATAAATATACATCCTTTTAGACTTAAACAAAATGACTCAATAAAGTAGTGTTTGATTAGTAATCATATTTGATGATTGTAATTTCAATAAATTTACTTAAAGAATTATATGATTCTTTTATATGTATTTTAGATATGCTGTAGACTTACTAAGCTATAAAAGCTTACTTTGTTTGCTTTCGTTCATTCGTTTTTATAGATTTTTTTGGAGACGCGTTACGAGCTCGGGGATCATCAGCACCGCCCATCACACTATCGACTTCTTTTGGTATTTTGTTAAATATTTGAACTCGATCTTATGGCATGTATAGGCTTGATAATGTTTTGGATAATTTTGAATCCTATTGTGTAAATAGCAATGCGAAAAGAGTTTAACTTCCATGCTTGAATTTGATTATATATGTTCATGAATTGGACTTGCATTTGGAATTAGATATTAAAGTTATGTTTATGTGAGCTTGGTTTCGTAATGCCTCGTAACCCTGATTCGGCGACGGAGACGGGTTAGGGGTGTTACAGTTATTTAATTGAATTGATTTTTTTAATTGTGGATAATGGGTTTAATTGTTATTAGATTAGTGATTCAATATAAATATATAATTATTATTTAACATATATAATTAATATAATTTTTATAATATAATATCCCTAGGCTAGGCCGAGCTCAGGCTAAAAAGTTTTTGCCCAAAGTCTGACCCATATAGAAAACGAGCCTTAAATTTGCGCAAGCCCATTTTTTGAGCCTCATATTTTTGTCCAAACCATCTCATTTTTTAGGTGGACTTTCAAGTTTAGGCGAATGGGCCGGCTTACGAACAACTCTAATAATTTGGAGTCATGTCAAGGCTAAAAAACACATTGGACCCTTGGAGTAAAATTTCAGTAATCTGCCTTTTATGTCTCAAGAGATAACTGCAATGTCTTGAGACCTGGAGGTACGAACCACAATTCTTCAAGTCTAATACACTTTAAAACACCCTAAAGCATCATCAAATCATACATACAAATAAGTCACAATTCATTTTTGGTGACAGGGGAAATAACTCCCTTCGAGAGAAGTTTTCGAAGCGTTGTTCTCCAGGCAGCCGACCTAGGCCGTTAGCAATTTAAATTATTGTCCCAATGTCGAGGTTTTGCTCTTGACCTCCGCAAGGAGTCGTGTACGATTCATGGTGGGGGGTGCCTCAGTCGGTGGAGGTAGGTACTTACAAGACTCACGATAGGTGTTAGTATTGGGCGTGTGAATAATAATGGAGGTATCTAGGTACGTTGTAGCTTGATACACCAACCAATCCATACTGGTTCATTGGTCAATTGGTTTTTAGCTCGGTTCAACCAATTCATATCAACT
This sequence comes from Gossypium hirsutum, assembly GCF_007990345.1. Classification (NCBI taxonomy): domain Eukaryota; kingdom Viridiplantae; phylum Streptophyta; class Magnoliopsida; order Malvales; family Malvaceae; genus Gossypium; species Gossypium hirsutum. Next base: position 37,862,802 of record NC_053439.1, on the reverse strand, counting down.
CACAGGTCAGTAGATTTTTTTACCTCTCAACAATCGATACCCTAATCAATTCTTGATCTAACCGGTCCAATTAAGGTAACAATGAATTTTGAAATTTTTATATATTTTTAAAATCATTTTTTATTTTTTTTATTTTAAAAAAATTATTTTTCAAAATTTTTTATTTTAAAATATTATAATTTTAAAACTTTTTATGTTTTTATTTAAAGTATAAAAAATATTTCTAAAATTTTCAAAAAAAAATTAATTTGCTTTTAAAGGGTAATGACCAATTTGATAAAAAAAATTGTAAATTTTGAAGGCTAAAAAAGTTATTTTATCTTTAACACCGTTAACAACTAAATTAGACAAAGGAATAAAAACTTTTAAATAAAAGAGTACAAAAATTCAATGTCTCAAAATTAAAGTATAATGACTAAATTTTAAAATTGGAAAAAGTATAAGGATCTTGGTAATATTTAAACCTTTACTTAACAAAAAGGAATTTGTTAAATGCATTAATTTTTGGGGGTAAACTACCTAATTGGTCACCCAACTTTTAGGGCGCTTTCATTTTAGTCATCCAAGCATTAAATTTTTAATGGTGGTTGACTATACATGCCACATTATGTTTACATTTTTATTTTAATCACCTAACTTTTAGATCTCTTTCATTTTGGTTCGTCCTAAATATATTCTTTTTAAGTATTATTCAGTGTTGTAGTTTAATGTGTAACCCAAGTCAGGTTTGATATTTTTCTAAAAATAACATTGATTTTCATTATTGCCAAATAATTAAAAAGAATTTTGGTATGGTTAACATGTGATTCTTTTTAAGGTTTGAGACAGAGAGTGGGAGGAGAATACATAGTTATTATTGGCTGATTTGGCTAATTTTTTTATAATCTTTTTAATAATTTGTATATGTTTTATGTACGATGTATCGTTGGATTGGAAAAACACATATTTAATTCGTGATATATTGCATGAATTCAATGGCAGACACCAAAGATCCCATTGCCTTCCCACCGATGCAAGTGTTCATTTGGGCAAATCTTAAATCGGTACTTCTGGCTGATGCAACCACCAATGACATTCTTATTCGACTTTAGCAGTAAAGTAGACCTTATGAAAATTGTTGACATCAAAGGTTTTCTCTTCCATCATCTTCAGGATGGAATCGCGAAGGTGATCGCGGCTGTAATATTTGATGGTTTTATTCCAAGGATATTTTCATCTTTTCATACTTTCATATAATTTTTAAATAAAATAATTAAAAAATATTATTTTGAAATCAAATATAAGACTAATAAATTCATATAAAAGTTATTATTATTTTACTAATAATCATTTGTTGATATATTTTTATAAATATTTTTTAATATAAAATATTTTCGTTCACTCACATTGTGTGATAAAATTTAGTGTATTGAATGGAAGAAAGAAAATTCTTTATCGGGTAATGAATGGGAGATTCTACCGTGAGCTCTAAAAAGCACACCTAAATTTGTCAAATATAAATTTCTAATTAACACAAATACTCAAATGTCTCACAAAAAGTACTACAAATTGGTGTGAGCTTGAAACTCACCGCTGAATTTTGATAAATCTAAAAAATTTTGGTGTGAACTTGAAACTCATGCTGAATTTTAAAATGGCGGGGTTTGAACTCACACCTATAAGATCAGTAAAATTTTAAATTTACCAATCTATCAAAACTTCATTTTATATTTTTCATACATTTTTATTTTTGTTGTGTATGACTCTTATTTTAGTCAAATTTGAGAAATAATCTTTCAGTTAAACTCTGTTTATTTGTTTCAATCAAACTCTGATTAGTCTACATTATTTTATTATTATTTGACCTATGAATTTAGCCTATAAATAGGCTCTTTTACAATATTAGAAAATACACCTATTAGATATTAGAACTCATAACACATTTAGAGAATTTTATTTTAGTTTTCGGGTTTTTGGGGTTTAGTTTTTATCTCTATCTTTTGTACTCTTCGTTCTTTTGCCATTATAGTAAAATTATCTTTGCCTGTAGTTTTTTTATCCTCTTTGGAGGTGTTTTTCCACGTTAAATTTATGTGTTCAATTTCTTAATTTATTCCGCTATTTTTTTTACTTGTTGCTTAATGGGTTGATCCCCAACAAGTGGTATCAGAGCTAGTTCAATTTTCATAGATCAACCTGTTTTAAAGATGGCAGCAACAATGTTTGAAATTGAGAAGTTTGATAGTGAGACAAATTTCAATCTGTGGCAAGTTCGGATGATGACAATTCTAGTTCAAACCGGCTTGAAAAAGGTTGTTACTAGGAAAAAACCTGAGAATCCAAATCAAATAGAATGGGAAGAGCTTGATGAAAAGGCCTTGTCTGCAATCCAGTTGTGCCTCACGAATACGGTATTGCAGAAGGTATTGATGGAGAAGACCTCATCTGCCTTGTAGAAAATATTAGAAACTCTTTATGCGACTAAATCTCTAGCTAATCATTTAGTGTTGAAACAACGTCTATTTACGTTTCGCATGAACGAGAGCTTCTTAGAGATCACATCAGTCAATTCGTTACTCTTTTAAATGATTTCAAGAACGTTGAGGTTCAGATTGACGATGAAGATCAGGCTATGCTATTATTGTGCTCTTTACCCCCTTCATACAAGTCTTTCAAGAAGACCCTAATTTAAGGCAGAGACAAACTCTCATTCGAAGATGTGAAGGGTCATTTGTTGGGTAGAGACAAACTCGACAATGAGTTTGGTTTGGATAGGAAGGTAGATAGGCAAGCTTCTGTTTGGATAGCATCAAAGAAACGAGACAAAATGTGTCTCTATTGTAAAAAGTTAGGTCACCTCAAAGCAGATTGTTATCAAATGCAAAATAAAAGAACTGCTGAGAGTAACGAGGAAGATGTAGCTGGTGCTAATTTGGCCGATGAAGGCGATGATGATTTCTTGTTAGTGTCTACGAGCGATAACTCCAAGCTCACGTCTGAGTGGATCCTAGATTCGGGATGTTCTTTCCACATGTGTCCTAATAGAGAATGGTTATCCACATACTGTTCGGTTGAAGGTGAAGTTGTGCGCATGAGAAACAATTCATCTAGTAAGGTAACCGGTATTGGTACTGTTAAAATTAAGATACACAATGGGACGATTAGGACACTCTCAGATGTCAAGTATGTACCTGATTTACGAAAGAATCTCATCTCCTTGAGTAATTTAAACTTGAAAGGATGTAGAATCAACTTCGATTCGAGCGACATTAAAGTATCTCGTGAAGCTCTCGTTTTGTTAAAAGATAAAAGAACTGGCAGTCTTTATATTCTGAAAGGTTCTACAGTGACCAGTGAAATCGGACGTCCCTCGTCCGTTACGGAGTCGAAGTCAACTCGCTTGGAGCGGAGGCAACTTGGTCATAGGAGGGAAAAATGCATGACCATTTCGTTGAAGAGAGGTTCTCTTTTAGATACAGGTTTAGAAAAGTTAGGGCGCTGTGTTCGTGAAAATCAGACTCGGGTTAGTTTTAATTTGCTGTGTACAAGTCGAAGGCTAGAAGTCTTCTAGTTTTTAAGCACAGATTCGACTCAATTAATTCCTTACATAGTTCAAGATAGGCCCATGGTGGGCTTTGGCAAAGATGGCATTGTGGAAATATGAGTCAATGTGGATATTTGTTGAGTATGACTCCTATTTTTGTCAAATTTGAGAAATAATCTTTCAGTTAAACTTTGTTTATTTGTTTCAATCAAACTCTAATTAGTCTAGATTATTTTATTATTATTTGAACTATGAATTTAGCCATAAATAGGCTCTTTTACAACCTTAGAAAATACACCCATTAGAGATTAGAACTCATAACACATGTAGAGAATCTTGTGCTTACATTTTGAGGATTCTTAGTTTTCGGGTTTTTGGGGTTTAGTTTTTATCTCCATCTTTTTTACTCTTCGTTCTTTTGCCATTATAGTAAAATTATCTTTGCCCGTGGTTTTTTTATCCTCTTTGGAGGTGTTTTTCCACGTTAAATTTGTGTGTTCAATTTCTCAATTTATTCCGCTATTTTTTTACTTGTTTCTTAATCAGGTCGATCCTAACAATTTTAATATACATTATTAATAACAAAAACACTATTATTTAATCTCTTGACTAAGTTGGTGTCACAAGTCAAATCAGCACCAACTCAATTAGAGAAATTATGGAAATGTCCTTTCGTGATTCAAATAAGTTATGTTCTAATTTTTTTATTTTAATATCGTACATATTTCATGTGTTATTATGATTAATTAGTTTCAACCATATGTTTTATTATTTATTGTGTGTTATTTTAAACACACATTTGTGTTATAAATTTGTGATTTCCATACACATGCACGTGTGATAGGATTTCTAGTATAAAAAAAAATTCTTTCTGCTTATCTATACTATATAACTGGGTACCAACTCGGTTAAGGAAATTATAGAAATATCCTTTCATAATTAAAATAAGTTTTATTATTTTTTTGATAAAATAATAACAATTACATATTAACCATCATATGCAAAGGTAGATGAAGAATTCTCTCTTTGTAATTGATCTACTGCCACTAAAGGTATATTCTAAAAAACATGTGGACCAACAGGAAATTGCTTCATCAATCTAGAAAGAGTATGTGCAGTCGTATTAGCCTCCCTTTAAACATATTGGATCTCTACCCTCGATTGTATTCGACACAGTTCCATAATTCTTAAAGCTAAGTCTCTATTTTGTTGGCCTTGAAATCTACCCTGAATAGATTCAATAGCAAGAACACAATCCGTTTCTACGATGACATTTTTTCATTTTACCTTCCATGCGAACTGGAGGCTATCATAAATAGCCTATAACTCAGCTTGCTCTATATCACATCTCCCAATGTTTCTTCTGATTCCCCAAAGCCAATTGTCGCATTCAACCCTAGCCACAACAATTGAAGACGCTAGCCTCGAATAAGGATTACGTGCCCCATCCGTATTCAATTTAATGGGTCCTAGCATAGGTGGCTTCCATTGATGATTCTGGATTTAGAACATATTTAAACCATATGTTAGTCCTAACCTATGCTTAGTGACTTTCGCCTAACATCTACTTGATTGGATAATTTGAGTAATGTTAAACTGCTCATTTTTTAAAACATATAGGTTTCTTTGTTTCCAAATTTTCCAGCATAAAATCCCAAAAAGGGATCGCCAATCAACCTCATGAAAAACTAGCCCAAATTTATTTTTCAAATTAGCAATCACCCAACGTTTCAAATGATAGGAAAATAATTGCATCATAATTCTTGAAAGAATAAATTGATTCCAAAATTCTATAGCTTTACAGTAGTCCTAAAGAACATGGATAATGGATTCATCAACACTACCTCAAAGCTTACATAAAAGGTTATTAGACATACCTCTTCTGTAGCGTTCAACATTAGTAAGTAATCGTTCTTTAAGAACCAACCAAAGGAATTGTCTGACATGTTGTAGGCCATCGAAGTGCCAAGCAAGCCTCTATTTTCACTTTGTAGGATATAAAATATTTTCCAAGAAAGAATTATAAGTTGACTTAACCGTAAAAACTCCATTAGCCGAGCATCTCGAAACCAAAGCATCAGGCCTAACTAATGGGTTCGGGGCTGGGATACCTACAATATAAGAAAAGGGTAATATTATCTAGAATCCTATTCAGGTAAGTCCAATTCCAATAACCATCAGCTGTAGTCATATCACGAAACGTACCCGAGTAACCAATAAGATTCGTATTAAGGCAGAATTTAATTAAAGGACCAATATCCATAATCTAAGTATCTGTCCAGAATTTAACAAGATTTCCATAACCCACTGACCATCCAATGTTTTGACATAAAAGTGGCCAGATTTTCACAAGAGATCTCCAAACAAATAAACACTGAATCAAATGGAACCTCATCCCTAAGCTTGTACTTAGACCGAAGAACCTTAGCCCATAATGCATGCTTATTTGTAAGTAGGTTAAAACCCAATTTCAACAATAAAGAATCATTTTGAGTCTTAAGTCTGCGAATACCTAATCACCCATTCGACATAGGCTCACTACAGTCCAACCATTTAACTAAGGAAAGCTTATGACTGGTTGATGATTCTCCCTAAATAAAGTCTCAGGCTATTTTTTCTATGGTTGCACAAACACTCATAGGGATCTTAACAGCTTTCATGAAATAATTAGGGTAACCAAAATAACAGACCAAGTAAGTGTAACAGCTCATTTTCAGTGGTGTCAAAAATAGTAGTTTTGAGACGAGTATTCCGAAAAGTGAATTATTATTTCATTATTTATTTAATGCCTACAAGATTATATTAAGGTCGTATTAAAATTTCGTTAAGAAATTTTATTGTTTAAATGGTTAATTAGGTGAAAAGGACTAAATTGTAAAAGGTGTAAAATTTAAGTTCTTTTAGTTAAAATGGTTAAATGGTTGTGGAAACGAAATTTAATGGACTTGAATGGTAAATATACCAATTAAAGAGTAAGTGGATAGTTATGGATAAGGTTTTATTGAAATTTTGATAGTTTTTAAAGGTTAAAATGGTAATTAAATAATTAAAACCTAAATTAAATAAAAAAATAATTTCATCTTCCTCATTCTTCATTCTAAAACTAATTTTAGCCATTAAATGAGGAAGAGAGTTTGGCCAAGCTTGTTTCCCTTGCATGGTATAGTTTTGTGCCCCGATTTTAATGATTTTTATGTTTTCGAGTTCGTTGTAGCTTAATCTAGCTAGCCCGAGGGTTAAATTACAAAATTGTTAAAGGTTTAAGAACTTTCAATGGATGTTATTGAATGTGTTTTAAAGTTATTTGATAGATTATTAATCCTTGTTGTAAAGTAAACAAGTTTGTTAAGTGATTTTTTTGATGAATTTTAGAACTACGGATTAAATTGTTAAAAGTGTAAATCCATGGGATCTATTGTGAAATTTTGCTTTATATGAGTTGCTTTAAGGTCCCTTGCATCATGGGTAAAGTTTGATTTAGGTTAAAATGGTTAGATTCTAAGTTATGAGCTTAATGACTAAACTGTAAAAAGTTAAAATCTTAGGGGTAATTTTTAAATTTGCATAAATATGAACTATGGATTAAATTGAATAATAGAATTACTTAATTGATTGAAATTATCTATTTAGATCAAGATAAACCACATTCTGACTTAAATTGAGGAAAAGCTAAGGCTTTAGATTAGTTCGATTCTATTTTTACGTTCCTAATTATTGAGGTAAGTTCAAATGAATTGCAATCGTTTTAATGTTAATTAAGTTTGAATTTTTGTTATATTTTTATCATATAAATTAATTTAAGAATAAATTTATTCATGCTATGATGAATTAACGGATAACGAGTCCCAGTTGAACCTTAGGATTTCTTAGAATACAAATGACGTGTCATTAGGGATTTCATGTTTCGAGTGTTGGTCTTGAATGTCTTACCGATGGCTAAGGTCCTACATTTGTTTCAGATTCTCCACAGCTCGTGTGAGAAACATCGTGTAGGTTACGATTATATGTAAAGGCACATTATATGTGTGCTTTCTCGAGTATCTGAAGTAATTCTAGATGGTTCAACAGGTAAGAAAAGGAATAGAACAGTAAGTGGGTCAATGGAAATGTTCATGAATTTACGAAAAGGTTGATGCGTATGTAATGTATCTTATGAAATATATTTATGATATAAATGAGCTTATATGTTATGTTGATGAACCTACTAACATGTGATCTTGATGATGCTTAAATAGGCTTGTACTAAAATCATGGCATTGATAATGGTTTATGCTTAATCCATGAATTGTGTTAATGACGTAGTAAGTTATGTTTAAGTTTATATGAGCTTACTAAGCACTTATTGCTTACGTAGTTATTTTCTTTTATTTTATAGATTATCGGAAGCTCAACCAGTTGGAAGCTCATCTGAGACCTATCACACTATCCAAAAACTAATTTGGTAGATTTTTTGTATTTTGGCCAACGTTAATAATGGCATGTGTAGGATGTTTTGTAATGGTGATTTGGTATGTTTATGCTTTGAAGATTATGTTTGGTTGATGGACTTGTAATGCTTGTTAAATTAGGTCATTTTGACCATCTTTAGGTAAATGAAATGCATGGTCTTTGGTAGGTTTGCAATGGCTTGATAATGGTTATGTTTTTATATGATTTGGGAGGTAAATGAACTAGGTTATAATTCTTGAAATATGAAAATGTTAGCTTGTTTTGGTAAATTATGTTTTGATGTTACTATGGTGCCTTTGAATGACATATTGCTTAGGTGATTTAGGATGATTGAAATGACATGTTTATGTATGTTTGAATGGTGTTTGAACCCCTTGAATGTGTGCCTAAATGGTTTGAATGATTAGGCATGAATTGGACTTGTAATGGCTTGATTTTAGGTAAATTTTAGGTTTACACGGCCTGGGACATGGGTTGTTACACGGCCGTGTGACACATACGGCCTGGCGACACGGCCATGGCCGTGTGTCATCTAAGAGTTTCTTAGTGATTCAAGTCAGTGAGTTACAAGGCCTAGCACACGGGTGTGTTGGGCAACTCAGTGAGTTACACTAGTGAGGACACAAGCTAGGACATGATTATGTGTCCCTTGTTCAAATGTCACACGGCCTGGGGTGATGTCACATGGCCATGTGACTCCTATTTTCTAATTTTTACAACTTTTTCTTAAACTTTCTGTTTTGTTTAAAATTAGTCTTGAATTACTTATAAGCTAATTTTTTTGTGCCTCGAAGGCTTGATTTAGGGACAAGATGCATGTGATTGAATAAATTATAATATGTTTAATTTATTTAAATGTTAAAATGTTAAATATTTTCGATTGTTCGGTAATGCTCTGTAACCCTAATTCAGCGACAAAGATGGGTTAGGGTGTTACATTTAGTGGTATTAGAGCTATGATTTAGTTGGTTCTCATACTGAACGTAGCGTGTATGGAGTCTAGAAATACATATCATTATATAACCTGTGGTAGTGTGATAACTCCTAACTTAGATTGAACTTGTTTTCGTACAGATAAGATATCATCCAATTAAGCGGATTCTGATGAGGTTGAGAGTAACGCACAAGCTTCCGTACACGAAGTAGCTAGTAGTTTTAATGGGTCCGTAACTGAGGGCCGGAGAAGTGATGCGACAGAAGACTTCTTCCAAATGAAGTCTAAGTGATTCTCTGAGTTCATGAGAATGAACCCGATGGCTTAATGACCTACACCTCTTTCGTACCCTAACATTTCCCTATTATTCTTCAGGGTTTGGAACAGGTACGTGCAAGCAAGCCTTTAGTTGATCAAATTCATAAATATGGGGTTAAAGAGTTTCGTGGTACAGCCGAAGATGATCCTAAAAAAGCCAAATTTTGGTTAGAAAACACAGTGAGTGTTTTCGATGAATTTTCATGTACACCTATTGAATGTTTAAAGTGTGTTGTGTCTCTATTGAAAGATTTAACATATTAGTGGTGGAACACCTTGATTGCGGCCGTACCTAAATATCATATGAATTGGGAATTCTTTCAGATAGAATTTAGGAAGAAATATATTAGCCAACGGTATCTTGACAAGAAACAGAAAGAGTTTCTTGAATTGAAATAGGGTCGTATAACTGTAGCCGAGTATGAAAGAGAATTTGTACAACTCAGCAAATATGCTCGAGAATGTATACCATTAGAGGTTGTTATGTGCACTTGGTTTGAAGACGGTCTAAATGAATATATCAAGTTATTAGTTGGGATTCTAAAATTGAAAGAATTTGTGGTTCTAGTGGATCGAGCAAATAAAGTTGAAGAACTCAGTAAAGTGAAAATAAAAGTAGATTCCGAGGCTCGTGACACTAGTAAACGACCTATGAGAAAGTCATTCTTTTCTCCATCAAAGAAATCAAAGGAATTTCATAGTAGTACATCAGTTTTAGTGGGATTATTGGGAAAAGATAAAGGAAAGCAATATTCGAGTTTGAGACCTCAGGCTACATCTATAGCGAGTGTGGGTTGCGTCCGAAATAGTAAACCTAAATGTCAACAATGCAATAGATGAAATTTCTACGAGTTCAGATTGAGAGGTGTATCGTGCTTTAAATGTGGTTCTTACGATCACTTCTTGAGAGATTGCCTTGAAAGATCTGATGAGGAAAAAGCTCAAAAAACTCGTTCGAGTAACACAACTACGAGAGGAAGACCACCCAGAAATAGTGGAAATGTGGGTAACAGTCGAAGTGGAACAAAAGATTCTACTGTTAGATCTAAGGCACGGGCACCAGCTAGGGCTTATGCTATCCGAGCTCAAGAGGAAGCTTTGGCACCTGATGTGATTACTAGTACATTTTCTATCTTTGATACTAATGTTAATGCTTTGATTAAACGGGGTCAACGCACTCATATGTATGCATAACTTTAGTATCAAATAAGAAAATACCTTATGAAACTATTGAATTTGTGGTTAAAGTAACGAATCCTCTAGGTTAGTATGTGTTAGTTGATAAAGTCTGTAAAAACTGTACTTTGATGATTCGAGATTGCAACTTTTCAGCTAATTTGATGTTATTACCCTTTGATGAATTTGATATGATTCTGGGTATGGACTGGTTAACTCTGCATGTTACTATTGTGAACTGTAAATGAAAGAAAATTGTGTTGAAATGTCAGAATAGTGAAACAATCCAAGTTGAATCAGATAGATTTGATAGTACATCTAATGTTATTTTAGCTATGTTGGCATAGAAATATGTCAGAAAGGGTTGTGAAGTTTATCTAGCTTATATATTTGATTCTAGGGTTTCAAACTTAAAATTAGAGTCGGTTCCAACTGTTTGTGACTTCTCAGATGTACTTCCAGAAGAATTACCAGGTTTACCACCGATCAGAGAGGTTGAATTTGCTATTGAGTTAGTGCAGGGAACTTCTCCAATATTGATAACTCCATATAGAATGACACCTATAGAATTAAAAGAGTTGAAAGGACAGTTGCAAGAGTTGACAAATAGAGGTTTTGTTCGGCCTAGTTTTTCTCCCTAGGCTGCTTTTGTATTGTTTGTCAAGAAAAAGGACAGGTCAATAAGGTTATATATCGACTATCGACAGCTTAACAAAGTTATAATTAAGAACAATTATCATTTGCCACGTATCGATGATTTGTTTGATCAGTTAAAAGGTACGACAATATTTTCAAAGATTGATCTTCATTCTCGATATTACCAGTTACGGGTTAAAGATTTAGATGTGTCAAAAATTACTTTTAGAACCAGGTACAGACACTACAAATTTCTTGTTATGCCTTTTAGTTTGAGCAATGCATCTGCTGTGTTTATGGATTTGTGAACAGAATATTCAGGTCGCATTTAGATAGATTTGTAATTGTGTTCATTGATGACATTTTGATCTATTCCCAAGATGAAATAGAGCATGTCCAGCATTTGAGAATAATTCTGCAGACTTTACGTGAAAAACAGTTGTTTGCTAAATTTAGCAAATATGAATTTTGGGACACGTAATATCGGAAGACAGTATTAGAGTTGACTCAAGTAAAATATTAGTTATAGTGGACTAGAAGCCTCTGAGAAATGTTTCAGAAATCAGAAGCTTTCTGGGTTTAGCCGGATATTATTAGAGATTTGTTAACGAATTTTCGATAATTGTTACGCCGTTGATGAAATAATTTCAGAAAGATGTCAAATTCGAATGGTCTGAAAAGTGTCAATAAAGCTTTGATCAGTTGAAAGCGTTGTTGACTGAAGCCCCTGCATTGGTTTAGCCAAAGTCTGGTAAGAAATTCGTGATTTATAGTGATGCGTCCCGACAGTTGAAACCACATGAGAAGAATTACTTGACTCATGATTTAGGCAGGTATTATATTTGTTTTAAATATCTGACGACGCCATCTGTACAGAGAAAAATGTCATATCTTCATGGATAACAAAAGCCTGAAGTATTTGATATCACATAAATAACTGAATTTGAGACAACGCTAATGGTTAGAGCAGTTAAAAAATTATGATTTGACCATTGATAATCATCAGGGAAAAGCTAATGTTGTTATTGATGCTTTAAGTAGAAAATCTTTATCTGTTTTGCGAGTTTTGAACACCTGGTTGACTTTGATTGATGATGGTTCAATTGTAGCATACTGACATTTTTGCAACAGATTTGCGAGGATCAGAGAAGTGATTCTGAGTTGATAGCTAAATGAAAATAGATTGAGTCGACACGTAATTCAGAATTTCATATTAGTTCATATGGTAGTTTGTATTTCCGCAATAGAATTTGTGCTCCGAGAAATTCTGATGTCATTTAGAAGATTTTACAGGAAGCTCAAAATAGTAGCTTATCGATACATCCTGGTAGTAATAAAATGTGCATTGATTTGAAACAGATGTACTGGTGGCCAGGTATGAAATGATAGATTTTTGAGTTTGTATCGAAATGTTTGATTTGTCAACAAGTTAAAGCTGAGCATCAGGTACCTTTTGGTTTCTTACATCCAGTGATGATTCCAGAGTGGAAGTAGGAACGTGTGACGATGGATTTTGTATCGGGGTTACCTTTGTCTCTGAAAAAGAGAGATGTTGTATGGGTCATTGTGGATCGTTTGACTAAATCTGCTCATTTCATTCCAGTGCGTATAGATTACTCACTTGAAAAGTTGACAGAATTATACGTTTCTGAAATTGTTAAACTGTACGGGGTACCAATGTCTATTATCTCTAATAGGGATCCGCGGTTTACTTATCGATTCTAGAGTAAATTACATGAGACTCTGGGCACTCAACTGTATTTCAATACAGCGTTTCATCCACAAACTGATAGTAAGTTTGAGCGAGTGATTCAGATACTCGAAGACATGCTTCAATGTTGTATTTTAGAGTTCGAGGGTAACTGGGAGAATTTCTTCCGTTGGTTGAGTTCGCCTATAATAATAGTTATCAAGCAAGCTTTAAAATGGCACTGTGCGAAGCTTCGTATGGTCGGAAATGTCGAACTCCATTATATTGGACTGGATTGAGCGAGAAAAAGCTATTCGGTGTTGATTTGATTAAAGAAACCGAATAAAAGGTCAAAGTAATACGTGACAGTTTGAAAGATCCTTCTGATTGTCAGAAATCTTATGCAAATTTGAAAAGAAAATATATTGAATTTCAAGTCAGCGACAGAGTATTTCTAAAAGTATCACTTTGGAGAAAATTTCTCCGTTTTGGACGAAAAAAGAAGCTTAGTCCGCGATTTATCGGGACGTATGAGATCATCGAGAGGATTGGACCAGTGGCTTAACGTTTGGTTTTACTGTTAGAGTTAGAGAAAATACATAATGTGTTTCATGCATCAATGTTACAGCGGTATCGATCAAACCCTTCACTTGTGATTTCGCCTGTAGATGTTGAGATTCAGCCAGATATGTCGTACAGTGAATAACCGATCAAAATATTAGCTCAGAAAGTTAAAGAGTTATAAAATAAACGTGCAACTTTAATTAAAGTTCTCTGGCAATGTCATAGAATTGAGAAAGCTACCTGGGAACCGGAAGAAGCTATGAAAGTGCAATACACAAACCTATTTTTTGGTAAGATTTTTAGGGACGAAAATTCCTTTAGGGAAGAGAGTTGAAACAGTCTATTTTTAGTGGTGTCAAAAATAGTGGTTTTGGGACCACGATTTCGATGAGTGCATTATTTTTTTATTATTTATTTAATGTCTACAAGATTATATTAAGGTTGTATTAAAATTTCATTAAGAAATTTTATTGTTTAAATGGTTAATTAGGTGAAAAGGACTAATTTCTAAAAGGTGTAAAAGTTGAGTTCTATTAGTTAAAAGGGTAAATGGCTATGGAAAGGAAAGTTAATGGACTTGAATGGTAAATATACTAATTAAAGAGCAAGTGTATAGTTATGGATAAGGTTTTATTGAAATTTTGATAGCTTGTAAAGGTTAAAATGGTAATTGAATAATTCAAACCAAAACTAAATAAAACAAAATAGTTTCATCTTCCTCATTCTTCATTCTAAAACTAATTTTAGTCATTAAAAGAGGAGGAGAGTTCAGCCAAGCTTGTTTCCCTTGCATGGTATGGTTTTGTGCCCCGTTTTTAATGATTTTTATATTTTCGAGTTCGTTTTAGCTTAATATTGCAAAAATGTTAAAGTTTGAGGGGCTTTCCATGGATGTTATTGAATGTGTTTTGAAGTTATCTGATAGATTATTAATCATTGTTGTAAAGTAAACAAGTTTTGTTAAGTGATTTTTTGATGAATTTTAGAATTAGGGATTAAATTGTTAAAAGTGTAAATCCATGGGATCTACTGTGAAATTTTGCTTTATATGAGTTGCTTTAAGGTCCCTTGCATCATGTTAGTTAAGTTTGAATGTTTTTGTGTTGTTGCAATATAAATAAGTTCGAGAATAAATGTATTCATGCTATGATAAATTAACGAATAACGAGTCCCGGTTGAACCTTAGAAATTCTTAGGATACAAATGACATGTCATTTGGGATTTCATGTTTCGAGTGCTGGTCTTGAATGTCCTACCGATGGCTGAGGTCCTGCATTTGTTACGGATTCTCCACAACTTGTGTGAGCAGCATCATATAGCTTATATTCTGACCCACAGCTCGTGTAAGCAGACCCATTTTATTGCTCGTATGAGTAATGATGTAAAGGAAAGGTTACGGTTATATGTAAAGGCACACTATATGTACGCTTTCCTGAGTATCCGAAGTAATTCTAGATAGTTCAACAGGTAAGAAAAGGAATGGAACGGTAAGTGAGTCAATGGCCATGTTCATGACTTTACAAAAAGGTTGATGCATATGTCATGTATCTTATGAAATCTATTTATGATATGAATGAGCTTATATGTTATGTTGATGAACCTACTGACATGTGAGCTTGATAATGCTTGAATAGGCTTGTACTAAACTCATGGCATTGATAATGGTTTGTGCTTAATCCATGAATTGTGTTAATGAGGTGGTAAGTTATGTGTAATTTTATAAGAGCTTACTAAAGCACTCGTTACTTATGTAGTTATTTTCTTTTATTTTATAGATTATCGGAAGCTCGATTGGTTGGAAGATCGTCAGAGACCTATCACACTATCCAACAACTAATTCTTTTAGATTTTATGTATTTTGGCCAAGGTTAATAATGTTATGTATAGGATGTTTTATTAGGTGATTTGGTATGTTTATGCTTTGAAGATTATGTTTGGTTGATGGACTTGTAATGCTTGTTAAGTTAGGTCATTTTGACCATCTTTAGGTAATTGAAATGCATGGACTTTGGTAAGTTTGTAATGGCTTGATAATGGTTATCTTTTGATATGATTTGGGAGGTAAATGAACTAGGTTATAATGCTTGAAATATGACAATGTTGGCTTGTTTTGGTAAATAATGTTTTGATGCTATTGTGGTGTCTTTGAATGACATATTGGTTAGGTGATTTAGGATGATTGAAATGGCATGTTTACATATGTTTGAATGGTGTTTGGACCACTTGAATGTGTGCCTAAATGGTTTGAATGATTAGGTATGAATTGGACTTGTAATGACTTGAGGTAAATTTTGGGTTCATCTGAAAGTTTCTTAGTGATTCAACTTAGTAAGTTACACGGCCTAGCACACAGCCTGGTACACGGGCATGTAAAGCAACTCAGTGAGTTTCACAAGTGAGAAACTGGGACAAGGCTGCGTGTCCCATGTTCGAATGTTACACAGCCTGGGGTGATGTCACACAGCCGTGTGACCCCTGTTTTCCAATTTTTACAACTTGTTCTTAAACTTTCTATTTTGTTTAAAATCAGCCTCGAATTGCTTCTGAGCTAATTTTTTTAATGCCTTGAAGGCTCGATTTAGGGACAAGATGCATGTGATTGAATGGATTATAATATGTTTAATTTATTTAAATATTAAGATGTTAAATGTTTTCAATTGTTCGGTAATGCTCTGTAACCCTAATCTGGCGACGGAGACGGCTTAGGAGTGTTACAGCAAGAGTAACTCCCTTTGCCAAAGAAAGAAATTTAGCATTCCATCCATCCAGTTTCCTCCGAACCTTATCAATCACAAATTTGAAAGTACTAGTTGTCACTTGTTGATGGAACAAAGGCATGCCCAAATAAGTTTCCAAGTCATATATTGCTTTAAACCTAAAAGCACTGCAGATCTCAGTAGCATCATTGAAGTCAACATTTTTGGAAAAAAAACATGTGTTTTTCTAGCGTTAACCTTATGTCCCGATGCCAAACCAAAAATTTCCAAAATTTCCCTAATCGTCCTTACTTGATCCACATTTGCTTCAAAAAATAAGAAAAGGTCATCAACAAAAAAGAGGTGTGAAATTTTTGGTTCATTCTTCCCTAATGCAATAGGCCTCCAAGTCTTATCATCCACGCCTTTATGGATAAAATGTCCCAACCTTTCCATACGGACAGCCTTGACGTATACCACTCAATGGACAGAATACGTTGGAAAGATTACTATGCCACACAATCTTCATAAAGACAAAAAACAAGAATTCTATGAAAACTTTCACCAAAAGTATTGGAAAACCAACATCCAACAAAGTATCTTCAATAAAATCCCATCGGATTCGATCATATGCCTTTTCTAGTCTACTTTTATAGCCATCTAGCCTTTTTTTTCCTTTCTTGATGTGTATCGAATGCACTATTTCTTGAGCCACAATTATGTTATCTGTAATATGTCTTCCAACGATAAAGCTCACTTGATTCTATGTAATAAGTGAGCGAAAAATAGGCTTGAATCAGTTAGCAATAGTCTTTGTCACGATATTAAATAAGACTTCATAGAGACTTATTGGGCGAAAGTGGGAAATGGACTTAGGACTTTGGCTTTTTGGAATAAGAACCGAAAGAGTACTGTTAATACTTCGATCAATAGGTTGGCCTGAGAACACACCATAGACCCAATTGTACACATCCTGTCTTACTGTCTCCCATTGGTTCTGATAGAACAAGGTATAAAGACCATCAGGTCCTAGAGCCTTCAAAGGCCGCATGTTAAACACACGTTTCAAATCTCCTCTACTATAACTTCTCTAGTTAGGGACTCCATATCATGTAAATTGACGCGAGGGAAGAAACCATGTAGAGGAAACAGAGTCTGGTTTTGGTCAGACAAAGAATACAACAATGAGAAAAAACTAACAACTTCTATTTGAAGTTCTTTATCATCATAGCACTAAACACCACCGATCTTCAAAGTAGAGATCTTGTTAAACTTACACTTAGAGAGAGTTTTGTTTTGAAAAAGCTTTGTGTTTCTGTCCCCTTGTTGAATTCAATCTACCCGAGAATTTTGCATCCAAAGTAACTTTTCCTCATCAAGCACTTTTTCAAATTCGAAACACAGATCCATTTCAAGATCCAAATGAAACTTCGAGCACTTATGATCCAAGGTAGCTTGGACACTTTCAATACGACGAGCCAGTGAGCGCTTCCTTGTAGCAATATGCCTATACACTCCTTTATTCCTTTTTTTAAGATCTGATTGGTTAGCATATCTAAACTAGTTTTCCACCTATCCCAAATAAGATGCGAAAATGAAGAGTGTTGGATCCAAGAAGCCAAAAAACAGAATGGCCTGTTGTACCAAATCTGTCTAGTCGACTGTGAAGAAATCAAAATGGGTCAATGATCCAATTTTAGCCAGGGGAAGGTGAAACTGAACAGCGTCTGGGAAAGAATAGAACCGTTCACTATTCCCAATCACCCTGTCCAACCTTTCAAAAACTACACCTCTTCGCTAAGTAAATTTCGGTCCTTGAAAACCAAGGTCCCGTAATCCATTATCTTGAATGAATTTCTGAAACAACTTACAACCTAAGATTGTTGGCCGACCCCTTCTCTTCTAATCCGGAAATAAAAATGAGTTGAAATCCCCTAACAACACCCAAGGGTCCTTAATCGAATGAGCCAAATGATCCAACCGCTCCCAAAGAAAACTACGTAATCGCTTGTCTGGGCTACCATAAACAAATGGCACAAACAACTTCTTAAAAACCAAGTTCTTCTTGATGTAGAAATGGACGAACTGTGGATCATTATTAATAACATGAACCTGAGCACTCTTTTTCCAACAGACCCACAAACCTCCGAATAATCCTCGAGCTTTAATTATGTGCGAACAATCAAACCCAAGCTTGGAAATAATTATCAGCCTTAAGACCACTAATTCTAGACTCAAGAAAAGATGCAACCTCAAAATCATAATCATCCAAATAACTTCTAACTACTCTGAAAAATTTAGGACTAGCTCCCCCTTGACAGTTTCACACGAAAACATTCGGTAACATCATAATCAAAAAGAGATAAGAAGACCAAACCGTTTCAAATAGAAGAAGCATCAATTGCATTAACCTCTGATAGCCCTCCATTCGCAGAATAAGGTTCATTATTTGACTTATCAATCCCGATGTTTTCTGCAATTTTGGACATCGCATCAGGATCCTAGACTTCAAATCTATTACCCTTAACCTTAAGTAAATTGATATTGGGTGGTTTCCTCAACTTTTTAGAACCCCCCTTCTTCAT